>NC_088377.1:20345000-20970000 GCF_037993035.2 Macaca fascicularis | reverse complement strand
CATTATTAGTCATATTCTTGATTTTATCAATAACGGGACTTCTTGTTACAAGCATTTAATAATTCCAACATCCATTAAAGATGGAATTGTAAGAGTAATAGTTGTTAAAGCTTTCCAGATCAGGGGCTCTCAAACTCAAACCATGCTTCAAAATCATCTAGGATCTTCATCAGTCTGCAAGATTCATCTTCTGTCTAGCTCCACAGCCCAGATCTGATTTATGTGTTCTGGGACGCGCCTGAAAACAGAACTCCCCAGAGTGGCTCTGACTCAGGCGGCTCATGGATCACACTTTGACAAATGACATTAGGAGCAGGGCTTCTCACGCTTTAAAGTGCCTATGAATCACCTGGGGGCCTTGTTAAAACGCAGGTTTTGATTGGACAAGTCTAGGGTGGGACCGAGTCTGCTTTTCTAACAGGCTCTCAAGCGATGTGATCCAGCTGTTCCTTCGGGCAGTTAGGGTCTACTTAAGATCACCCATTATAACTAATCTCCTTCAGGTTTTTAAAATTTTTAAGTTACAAGTGATTGCTCTGTAAGACACTCTTTGCTTACCCACTTTTAATTATACAGTTTAGTGTTAAGTAGATTCATATCGTTATACAACCATCACTACCCTCCATCTCCAGAACCGTTTTCATCTTGCTAAACTAAAACCCTGCACACCGTTAAACAACTCCCCATTCCACCACCTCCAGTACCTGGAAACCACCATTCTGTTTTCCATCTTTTTGAATTTGACTCTTCAAATTCAAAAAGGCACCGTATATAAGTAGAATCAAGTATCTGTCTTTTGGTGACTAGCTGGTTTGTCCTTTTAAAAAATAAAAATTTTCATGCTTCTCTTCCATAAACCTGCATGTCATCCCATAGATTTGTCACTTTTGGCACCATCTTAAGGACTGAGCGCCTTTTCACACATCCCTAAGAGCCAAGCTGCTCTGGGTTCGCCTTTTGTTTAATTATAGAAGTTACAAAATATGGCAGAAAGAGTTCTAGATTTGAAAACAACACAATGACTCAAGCGGATCAAGTGATTTCCAAATATTAAAAGGTGGTATTATAAATGCCTCCTGGCCAGAGAGGTGCACATAGGATGAGAGGCAAGAATAAAAATTAAAACTTAACACAATTTGATAATCTTAAGAGATCATCTCTGCTACTGCTGAGTATTACTAAATACCACTCCACGCAGGTCCATGAAGGATACAAAAGAACCGAGACATAGTTCTGGACCAGAACAGCTTGGAGCAGCTTTGTCTCACAGAAATATAATAGAGGCCACACACCTAATTTAAAATTTCTTGTAGCCACATTAACATAAAAAGGTAAAAAGAAACAGGTAAAATTAATTTTATTAATATACTTCAACCCAGTACATCCTAAATTTCATCATTTCAACATGCAATCAATGTAAATAATCATCATTAAGACATTCTACATTCTTTTTTTTTTTTTCTACCAGACTAACTTTTTAATATCTGGTGGGTTTTTAATACTCACAGCATAGTTTGGACTAGCCAGGTTTCAAATACTCAATGGCCATGGGTGGCTAGAGGCCACCGTTGGGCAAGACAGACTTAGCATCAGATTTGAGAGATCAAGAATATATTTCCAGGAGTGGCGACTTGAACGTGGGCAGGTTGGGGTTATGGGAGAAAATCTAAAGCCAAAGATACAAACCCAAGCAGAGACACTGCAGTACACTGTTTTATGCGCCA
Source organism: Macaca fascicularis (assembly GCF_037993035.2). Taxonomy (NCBI): domain Eukaryota; kingdom Metazoa; phylum Chordata; class Mammalia; order Primates; family Cercopithecidae; genus Macaca; species Macaca fascicularis. The sequence goes on along the minus strand of NC_088377.1, from coordinate 20,968,276 downwards.
TGCTATCTTAACACACACATTTTAGTCAATGGGAGGCATAGCACTAGGATTCTATGTTACCGTCATTAACAGTCAATGGGAGGCATACCACTAGGATTCTATGTTACCATCATTAACCCTATTGGTCAGCAAACTGCTCATCTCCCCCCATTTCTCTTGTTGCAGTTCTCATATTATAAATTGTATTTATAGGTGTGTGATTAATTCTAATACAGAAATGAATTTAAGGTTTCCTTTAGACCTGAACCTAGTTTAGCTGAGTTCAGTCCTCTGTATCCCGAGAGAGGAGCTGAAAAAGCGGATACGGTAGAGATAATTCTAAATGCCCTACTTTGTTTCTTCAAAATGCAGGTATTCTCATTGGTTGCTTTCACCTAACACTTTCCTTTCTTTCTGCCTTATTAAAAACAAAACAAAACGAAACAAACAACAAAAACAACAACAACAAAACAGAACTCAAAGCCCGATAGATTTTAGAGATGCAATTAATTAAGGTTATACACAGGCCTTTTTAAAAACCACATAATCGCTGACAAAATACCAACCAGGCTGGTGTACGGTGAGGCAAAAGAACCACCAATCATTACCAAAACCTTAAATCATATGGGAAGGTAAAGATATACAGCATGCTATTTTCACATACCATGCTCAGAAAGCCATGTGTGAGGAAGGCTGTAATCAAGACAGGAAGAGGCATTTTTACAGATAACTTCTTAATGGAGTTGCGGGCTGTCACTCTCATGCCCCTCACTTGTTCTTTCCAACCTATTACCATCTGGCCTTGCTCCAACAATCTGCAACTTTGTTTCAAGATCAAGAGCAACAAATGCCATCAGTCTCTTCTCAGCCCTCAAGTTCTCTGACTACTCTGCCACATCACGTTCTTCCTTTTTTTTTTTTTTTTTTTAGAGAGATGGGGATACCCTCTGTCACCCAGGCTGGAGTGCAGTGGTGTGATCATAGCTCACTGCAGCCTCCTGGGCTCAGACAACCTTCCTGTCTTAGCCTCCCAAGTAGTTGGGACCACCGACACACGCCAACATGCCTGGCTAACTTTTTTTTAAATTATTTTTTGTAGAGACAGGGGTCTTGCCACGTTGCCCAAGCTGATCTCAAACTCCTGGCCTCAAGCAACTCTCCTAGCTTCAGCCTCCCAAGTTGCTGGGATTCTAGGCATGGGCCACTGAACTCGGCCCACTTTTCTTCTTTAAATTCAATCTTCTCCAGTTTCCACCAATCTACCTCAAGATAATCATTCTTTCCCTCTCACTGGCTCCTCTTGTGATAATTCTGATTATAAAGTAAGACTCTTGTCTTCTACTCTTCTTGCTTTCTCACTTAGACATATCATCCATGCCTAAAGGTCAACAGCCTCCTCCACTCTTTCAATTCTGACCTTTCACTAGGCATTCCCAGGCGCTTGCTGCATGCTTCCATTTGCAGGGTATTAATTACTTTTAGCAAATGCACTAGAATCCAGTGCCCAACTGATTATCAAATCCCAGAAGTGTACCCAAAGGACAATGACTAATTCCTCAGTGGGTCAAAGTCTTTCCTATGTGGAAGCAAGAGAAGGGAACAGAACTAACATTGAACACTATGAGGAGCCCAAAACATGGCTCCTGCTGAACACATTCTATGTGGTTGTAGAACCCATGCCCCCTTTCCCACGATGCCAGGCTTCCACTTTCTCAACAGATACTTATCGCTGATGAATGTCTGTGAATCAGAAGACCATGGGACTATACCTCTACTCCACTCACTCTCCACACTCCCAAAGCTGGACCTCATGGACCTCAGATCATGTAATACTCAGACACAGCACTCCAGTAAACCACTTTTTGGTCAGAAACTCGTCCTTTCCATCCTTCTTCTCCCTTTCATCCACTCCAGCTTATTCATCATGACCCCGAGGTCCTGGATGCTGCAGCACTCTCTGTGGTTATCAGGGGAGGCTTCAGTGCCTTCATTTCATTTCCCTGCCAGCCTGGTCTAGGACCCTCAGCACACACACTCATCACTGCGTGTATCACCAACGACCACCCACGTGCTCTTGATGCCCAGGCTCATTTGGTCCAGCCTATTTCTCTCCTAAGTGTGAGACTCAATAAATACACAACCACCCCACTGTGCTCTTCAAGAGCTTATTAGTGCCTCTTTTAGATTCTCCTGGGTATAGTCCAGACTTAAAATCTCTCACTTTGGGAGACAATGTAATTTAACCATCGGAGGAACAAATGTTGCTCTATATATTTCAGGCATTTTCTAACTAAAAACCTCCAAGAAAAAACAAACGTGTATCTTAAAAAGATGCAGAGCTATTTAGGGCAAAAAGTACACAGAGAATGAGAAAGAAAAAAGATGTCATTGAATTTAACAAAAAGAGTTAACAATATTGTTAACAATAACAAAAGAGTTAGCCATGAGGTAATTAGGATATAGTACTTGAAACTGGCACCCCCTTTTACGAAGCATTACAACATTGCTATGTGTTTACAAATCTCTGTTAGAACAGAGGAAAAATAAGGATTTGAATTCTGTCACTGTACTGGTAGCACTACCTAGGGATGAGGAAGATAATATCTAATAGAATAACAAAGTAAGTATATGTGATTCATCAAGCTTTTCAATGAAAATCAACATCCTTTTTGAATCATGTTTCAAAAATCACACAATCTGTTCAAACACGGATAGACCCCTAGATAAATTAGAATCTCTCTTTCTGTTACCACTCCTCTGTCGACTTAGCAATTGCCACTTAGATTTGTAAACGAGACTTAGTTTCATTATTGTAAATCAATTTGGCAGGACTCATCACTCCACAGAGAGCTGAAATAATAGAATTTCTGGACTTCTAAGGAAGAGGGTTTAACTACATTTAGGCTTCCAAAAGGAAGATCATCACCAACTCTTCTTTAGTAGAAAATGTCCCTGGAGAATTCTGATCCATTTCTCGATCTAGTGGCAACTGGATGTTATCAGTGGCAACTAAGGTATCTGTCTACACCTGCTGAGGCTCATAAGTAAAAACTAAAAAGTATGGTGAATCTCTGTGATAATGGAGCATAAAGCTACCACTTAAGTCTTTATTACTAATAAGTAATGGATTTTAAGGAAAAAAAGAGATACTCAAATCTATCTATAGATAACCAAAAAACCAAACAAAACACCCAGAAAAATTTAAGGTTGAAGAACATGTATAATTTGAGACTTTTGATCAGAGCCTTCCTCAATAACGTAAGTTTAAAAACTATTACCAAAGTGACAAGATCCCATGTCGGATAGCAGAACGAGAAGAAGGCTGTTCTTCAACTTAGTCATCTTCTTTTATCACTACAACTTCAATCATAGATGTAAATGGAAATTTCTGCTCCCTTTGCTACTTTTCTGCTTGACTGAATTTCATAATGAAAAACGTCTGTTCCTTCCAGACAGAGCACGAGTGTCATTCAAATTGTACACACCAGGCAAAGAGTGAATGCATTTGTTTAGATGCAAAAATCATTTAAATAAATATCCGTCATTATGGGCTGCAGCACATTTGCGGATGCAGCAGTTTAAAATTCTCTTAAGCAATAAAGCAAGGCATCAAATGAAAGTGCATTCAGGCTTCAAACATCTTCAGACTATGTTTTCCTGCTTGCACACAGCAAGCCCCGCCTTCCTTTCCTGACGCTACTGAAACAGAAAGCAGTGGAACCGTGCCCTAGCCCATCCTATTGCCCCAGGCGTCTTCCAGGTCAACAATCCAAAGTCATGTGAAAACTCCATCTTCAGTTTCCCTCTCCAGGGAGCAAACAGTTTGAAGAGCAAGCATTCCAAGCAAGCAGAAACTCAGCCTTTAAATCCAACTAAGCTTTAACGAGTCTTTCAAAGTAAGGTCCTGCCGCACACAGAAGGCAACAGAAAGTGCTTGAAGAAGAGATAGCTCCCTTTTTATATTTAACATTTAGAAATGAAAAAACTGCGTGTGATTAATGCTTATAATTAGAGGGGGTTAGCCCTTATTTCAAATAATGTAGTTCCTATCTTTGATTTAAAATTATAAAGATGACTAAAATGTACATGAAAGGAAAATTATAGTTAGGATCTGAGGTGTTTTAACCCAGAACTGTGGTTTTTGAAGAAAATGCTGAGAAAAGATTCTGATTTGGTAAGAATATCTGGATATGAGAATCTTCTAAGAAAGGTGATTTACCATTTTGGGGCCAAAGGCAGAGAGTTTCTGACAACGATAAAATCAACAGGCCGTAGGACCTTCATTCTCTAAGCTTAAGGTGACCCATTTAATGACTAAATAAAGTGTGTACTCAAGGTCACCCACAAGGAAGAAAAAGGTCAGTTCCCTCTCTTGAAGGACCTCCTCCCCACTCATGCTATTACACGGCAATTCTAGAGATTCACTACATTTTTGGTTTATGTTCAAACTGTCTGAGTATTTCAGGGCCTTCGCTTTTAAGTTTCCATAACAGGGTAGTTGGTTATTTACGTAAGTCCCTGGAAGATGTGTATTTTTAAAGCCATCTAGAGTAGGCCACCTCTGGGGGAAAACAGCGCTGAGGGGTAAAAAGCCAGCTGCTGTACCAAGAAGTACCAAGGACATCTTTGACAACAGTTGTCACGTGCAAAAGAACATTCATGAACTGTAACAATCAATAACAGACAATATGCGCATTTTTCCAGATCCTAAGCATTTGATAGAGCCATATTGTCGCTTTACACTCATTTTTAGTAGCTGTTTAATTGGTATTCCTATATAGGACAGTTTTCTAGGTTTCTGGATTATTTCACATTCTCTTCTTCCCAGTTATAAATTTTGGTACAACTGTAAGCTCTCCTCACACTGTAAGATGATAATTACACCGCTGAGACCACATCTGTTTTTTTTAAAAAAAAGACATTTTGCAAAAAATATATTTAAGTTGATGTATTTGAAATACTTTTCAACGTGAAACTTTGAGAGGATTATACTTAATTATATATCTTCAGATCTTCAAATCGTTAAAAATGAATACATAAGTATTTCCTAGGGATTTATGCTTGTTTCATTTGATTCTTACATACTAGTTGTTATTTACCAGCAGAGACAGCAAAAGCAAAAAAGCAGAAAGCAACAACAACAAAAATACTTGATTCTGGTGATAGTTCAGAATCAGGTTGATTTCTGCATCAATAGCAGGGTTTCCACATTAAACTCATTCAAATTTAATTAGTTCTCTGCTTAAAATCAAGGGTCTAGGAGAATTTAATAAAACAATCCTATCCTTTGCCCAAAACAGATTTTTATCCCAAATGGTACTCAGCACTAAGCCAACAGAGAAAAATGGAATAATAGACATATGCCATGTTCAAGAGTTCTCTGTTTCACCTAAGAAGCCTGAAGTTGCCGTTTTTTGATAAGGAACTGGTATACATCTTAGATGAAGTATCCCATTGCATCTGAACTCTTGGTGGAGCACCTGCAGAAAGAGGACCGGTAAATAGTATATATGAGGCCTGGCCTGGACATAATGACTCAGGAATCATCAGTGCAGGCCTCTGAAAAACCACTGCACTGATGAGATCTCCGAGCAAGCATGTATTATGTGAGAAGATGGACAACCCCAGGGGACTCCTATTAAACACTGATATTTAGAATTTCTGAATTCTGATTCTAAATATTTTGCAATATTTGGAATTTCTGAATCCTAAATATTGCAAAAGGTGGGTGGGTGGGAAGGGAGCCTGAAAGGAAAATGGAGGACAGCGGAAAGACAACCAGAAGCAGCAGAATGACATCAGTGTGGGGAGAATGCACCCATCAACAGGGCCCGATGCCACTGAGAGACTGTGGAGGACACAACAGTGCCCAGTGAGTCCGACAACCAGAAAGATAGCAAAGAGCTCATTCCCTGGAGCTCAAGGAACAGATGCCTGATAACAGGTGACTGTGAAGGGAACTGGAGGTTACGAAGATCTCACAGGAACTTCTGACTACCATATAAAGAAGCATGGCGGTGAAGAGACAGAGCAAGGGTGGAAGTTAAAGGAACACACAGAGTTGAATGACTGGAGTGAGAAACCAGGGAGCTCTAAAGAAGAGGAAAAATATGAGATGGCTAAATACCACTGATACTGTGAAATTAAATACAGGGTCAGTAGGCCAAGGGTCTTTATGAAGTCAAAGATCAGATACAATGAGGTTAAAGAACCTACTGAAGAAATAAGGTGCACAGATGCCTAGGAATTTAGACTCACCTAAAAATTTAGAACAAATGTGGAAAAAGAAAACTAAGCTCAAATTATTTAAATAGTAAAACAAGGCAACTTCTTGACATACCGAACATGAGCCTATTCATCTTAAATATGTTTAGAGAATATCATTAGTTCACGGCTTACAATCAATTCTAAGCTTTCAAGAAAGCAAGAGCTACAGGACCTATTCATAAAAACATGGCAACATTGGGAAACTAATTATCTTCCCAGTTGATAAAGACACCATGCAATAAATAGGGGGATCTTCAGTGACATCCAAACCTTCAAAAATATATTTTAAAATGTTATACCATATTCTTGCAAGGTAGTTAACACTAGAAGAAAATATTTGAGGGAACTGAAGCTGGGTAATATTCTTGAAAATACAGGTACCTAATCAATAAATAAAGAAAATGCCCCCCAAATTTTTCATGGCATAAATATACTTAAAGCTTTAGGAGGGGAGTACCTACATCTATTAATACATCACCTACTGAAATACCACATTCATGTAATCATTTAATAAAGACACTAAAATAGGATGACAGGAGTTCATGTTTAGCATTCATAAATAGTATCCTAACCTTTAAGGTACAATGTAAGAATATGAAATTTCTAAAATCTATTACCACTAAATAATACCTAGAAGCAGATTTCTGTTAAAAATAATTCTTTAGGCCAGGTGTGGTGGCTCACGCCTGTAATTCCAGCACTAGGCCGAGGCGGGCGGATCTATTGAGGTCAGGCTATCGAGACCGTTGTGGCCAACATGGTGAAACCCCCACTCTACTAAAAATACAAAAATTAGCTGGCCATGGTAGAGGGCACCTGTAGTCCTGGCTACTTGGGAGGCTGAGGCAAAAGAATAGCTTGAACCCAGGAGGTGGAGGTTACAGCGAGCAGACATTGTGCCACTGCACTCCAGCTTTGTGACAGAGCGAGACTGCGTCTCAAAAAAAAAAAAAAAAGTCTTTATCATTAGCCTTGAAAACTAAGGACAATGAAACTACTATAAACGAATCTAATGGTATGTTTTATCTCTAAACACAGATGCCTCCGATACACTGACTTTTTACTAGACATGTGTAGCATAGGTTTAACCCTATTTCTGGAGTTTAATGTTCTTTTTATCAAGATCCTAAGACACTTGGTTTCTTCTCATCTGAGATCCCTATGTTACTTCTTGGTTGTTACATAAAACCTGCTCCTCCTCTGTTGATCAGTAAGGAGTAAGTAAAGTAAATGATTTTGCCATAATCTCAGAAATTCTTTTAGGCATGTGAAATTGCTGCTCAACATCTTCTGTCTTTCTAATCTTTGGGCTATTCTTTCTTTTCCCTTTCCTGTTCCAATATTCAGCTACATCCTCCATTCATTTTATAGGTGTATATATAATATATTATATATGTAATATATAATTTATGACATATAATATATAATTATATATAATATATAATAAATAATATATTTATTAAGTATGTACTATGTGCCAGACATGTTCAAGCTCTGGGAATATTTCAGTGAATTAATAAAAGTCTCAATTATCGAAGAGCTTACATTTTGAACAAAAAACAGTTATTTCCAAATGTCTAGGCACCGCAGGAAAGGGCTAACCGTCAGCATCATTCACTACTTATTCACAGTATAGTTGTACAATTATTGTTTCCTCTCATCAGGCCCTCAAAGCCACTGATTATAATACTTTCTTCCAACCTATCACCCTACAAGTTTGCTAGTAAAATTCAAAGATGACCAGGAGCTATTTGCAGGATAATACAGGCTATGAAAGTGTTACTCCAGAATATAATCAGTTTTTTCTCCAATCCAATTGCATCATCTATTAAAAGAGCTAACATAATAAAAAGTTATATCCTGATGCCCAGAATTTACAGCGTAACAAAGACTAAGAAAGCAGTTATCTTAGAGGTAACTTAGCATATTAATGACATGTGCAGTACAAATAAAACCACATTGAATGTACAGATATTTTTCTGGACATCGAATAAGAGAAATAATCAAACGAATTAATGTCTTTCCAAATTAAAAATCTCTACAAGTGTTCCAACTTTAAGGAACCACCTTCGTTCTATTCTAATTTTCTATTATAATTTCTCAATGCTCCCAACACAAACTATTTTCCCTGGAACATCCCCATAAATTTTTTATTTATTTATTTATTTATTTATTTATTTATTTATTTATGAAGATGCAGTTTCGCTCTTGTCGCCCAGGCTGGAGTGCAGTGGCTCCATCTCGGCTCACTATTTTCCCTGGAACATCCCCATAAATTATTTATTTATTTATTTATGAAGATGCAGTTTCGCTCTTGTCGCCCAGGCTGGAGTGCAGTGGCTCCATCTCGGCTCACTGCAACCTCTGCTTCCCGGGTTCAAGTGATTGTCCTGCCTCAGACTGCTGAGCAGCTGGGATTACAGGTGCCCGCCACCACGCCTGGCTAATTTTTGTATTTTTAGTAGAGATGGGGTTTCACCATGTTGGCCAGGCTGGTCTCGAACTCCTCACCTCAGGTGATCCACCCGCCTGGGCCTCCCAAAGTGCTGGGATTAACAGGTGTGAGCTACCACCCCCAGGCCCCATAAACATTTTTAAACCTACACCTCTTCATTTTCTTTACATATCCCTCAGGATCCACATCACGGCTCTACTTTCTTTCAAACGACTTTTACCATATGCTCCAGCTCACACTACCATCTCCCTACCTCCTATGCTTACAGCAACGCCCCCCCATATGACTTACATTAAAAAGTTTATGATTATTAATTAGGATTGGAAGTTTCCAACAGATTTGTGGTCAGGGGAGACTATTTAGGGAGCATGAGTCTAGTTTTGATCACGATGAGTTTGAAGTTCCTAAACAAACACCCGATCACTAAAGAAGTGAAGATCAACATGTTCCTAGAGTAAAAACAATCACAAGTACAACCTCTGCAACATCTTACACAGGGAAATTCAGCCCTAAAGTCTGTCAAATGGGCATAAAGGTAATTTTACATATGCATAATCGTAAGTTATACCCAAGAAAAAGCAAACATCTTGTAAAGTTGGGATATAGCATAAAACAAACTCAGCTCAGTTAAACCACAGTTTAGCTTTATCTAATTCCAAGTTAGACAACCAAATTAGGACGCCTTTAAGAGTAACTTGACTTGCAACTTCTAAGCTTAAAAGAAATTTTCCAGATTAAAAAAAAAAAATGTCTGGAAACCTTAAACTCAACGTCTTCCTGCCATCAAATATAGGCCTCCTTGATCGATTTCCCCATAACAAGAGGAGGTCATAAAAATCATTCATGGCCATCTCATTTAGTTGTCTCTTCAACTTACACCCTAAACTCTGTGCTTAAATAGCTCTTCTCCTGATTTTTCCACTGTAGGTCTTCCCACCATGGAACATGAGCCCACCCCTTTCCCTTTCCCACCATCCTACTGGTATAGTTTTACCCCGTATATGGCATTTGTATTGTGAGTGCCAGAATGCTCATACTTGGGCATATTTTTATCTTTGTATGTTACAACTCTTTGTCATTTTGTACTTTTGGTTTTTCTTTGTCTACAGTTAATATTTGCCCCATTTTAAAAAACTGCCTCATTTTCTACGCACCCATCAATACTATATCTTTCCCAAACTCTCCAGTAGAACCCTAAAAAGCATGCTAAGTACAGGAAAATCCTTTAAGGAAGGTAATGCATCAATGCCATTTTTTCCTGGAGGCCTCTCTCCTGGGACCAGCCCTGTTCGTCTCCTCCAATCTGGACTCCAGACGGTTGCACAGCTGTTGCCTGAGATTTCCCTTCACTGTAGGGTTTCAAAGCCAAAGCCTAAGACTCACTGACAGGAGAAGGAAAAAAAAAAAAAAAAAAAAAACCAGACAGACACTCCTGGGATGCATCACCAAACTGATATTTATCAAGGGATATGGAAGAGGGAATGTTTAATGAAGCCACTCAGTGACTAATATGATAAAAGAGAAAGACGACAGAATTTATCCCTTGACTGAACACTAAAACAAATATCGAGAGCCTTCTGTGTCAAGTACTAAAATCTGAATATTTCCTAACAGCCTTTGACACTGAAATTAAAATACATCTTAACCCAGACTGTAGATTCATCTTTATGTCATTTCTTACATCCATGATGCTTTTGTGTACCTGAAAAAAAGCATATTTTTTTCCTCAATGCTAAATGAGAATTGGCTTTGAAAAAACCATTCTTTAAGTACAAACATCAAATAACTTTTTAAAAATATAATATGTGAGAAAAAATTTCCTTAATTTCATTTCAGTATTCCCTTCATAATAAGTAAATAAACAGTTCTGCTTTGATGGGTATTATTTGGAATTATTATAAAGATATGCTGTACCTAATTCACAGTAGTAAAACTGAAAAATATTAAGTCCACACAAAAGCATTTCTTTAGTTCTTTTCATAGGGAAGAAATACATCAAAAGTTCCCTATAATTATGAGAAGTCTGAGTCTAATACATTTTACATATTTATATACTATTTTTAATGTAGTTCATTATTTAAAACATAATGAGAGCTTGGGTTTCATGTCAAAGGCTGAAGTTAATTCAGTTAATGCCATTTTTTTTATGTTGGATGTAAGCTACTCTTCCACCCCAAGAATCATAATAATAGCTATCTGTACCACTCTAAAACACTTCCTTAAATTTCATATTCTTCATCTGGCTACAATTATCACATGGCATTAACCATAGAGCTCTCAATCGCAAAATCTTCCATCAGTCTGTCACACACAAGTTCTCTTTTCTACTACAGCTGTCTGGAAAGTTATTTACTGGCTTGAATGATTAAAAAAAAAAAAAAAATCAAACTTGGCAGGTCGTGGTGGCTCACGCCTGTAATCCCAGCTCTTTGGGAGGCCGAGGTGGGCAGATCACCTGAGGTCGGGAGTTCGAGACCAGCCTGACCAACATGGAGAAACCCCGTCTCTACTAAAAATACAAAATTAGCTGGGCGTGGTGGCACATGCCAGTAATCCCAGCTACTAGGGAGGCTGAGACAGGAGAATTGCTTGAACCCAGGAGGCGGAGGTTGGGGTGAGCCGAGATCACGCCACTGCACTCCAGCCTGGGCAACAAAGAGTGAAACTCCGTCTCCAAAAAAAAAAAAAAAAAAAAAAATCAAGACAATATCTCAAGATTTTTATTTGTTTTGGGAAATGACATGATGAAAAGAGGGTTCTAAAGACAAAAGGGAAAACTGTTTCCTTTCTCTGCCGGGGTAGGGACTGATGGAAACACAGTGCTTGAGAAAGATGTTCAGAAGCGGCTGGAGTAGAAAGAGAACTTTGATGAAAGTCCACTTTCTTCTCTGATTCTTCATCATAACCATTTGCAATCATTTACCTCAGAATAAAACAGAAAATTCCACGACAATAAACACAGTTTGAGGTTAGCTAAAAATATTGTTCATATTAAATTTATGTTAAAACAGCAAGCCGAAATGGTGTGAGAATTATCTAATAATTTCCAAGACTGAATTACCCAGCTAGAAAGCAGAAGCAGCTGTTTACTGGTTGGCACAGAAAGGTTCACATTTCAGACCACCAGCTCTGACATAACAGTACTAATTCCCAATACAGGGAGAAATTTTTGAAGACTCAACGTTAACAGAAATCCACAGTGTTCAGCTGATATGTTATTAAATCTGATGGCATTTTTTAATGGCATTTTAAAATTATGACACAGCTTCAGGAAGTCCTGAAAACTTGTGCCTCTAAAGGCATTTTTGTCTTTTTTATATAACATAGGTGCAAAAAGCTGAAAAATGTGACCATGACCGTGTGAAATTTAAATTATACCTCACTTTATTTTTTTCACTTCTGTGGATACCAGTGTCTGTCTTAGTCTGTTTCTCCCTATATACACTGTATATGGAAATCAACTAAAAGCCTATCTAGGCCAGGCATGGGGGCTAACGCCTGTAATCCCAACACTTTGGGAGATCAAAGCGGGTGGATCACCTGAGGTCAGAAGTTTGAAAACAGCCTGGCCAACATGGTGAAACCCTGTCTCTATTAAAAATAAAAAAATCTGCTAGGCGTGGTGGTGTGCATCTGTAATTCCAGCTACTTGGGAGGTTGAGGGAGGAGAGTCACTTGAACCCGGGAGGCTGAGGTTGCAGTGAGCCAAGATCTCGCCATTGCACTTCAGCCTGGGTGACAAGCTAAATTCCATCTCAAAAAACAAACAAACAAACAAAAAAAGCAGTATCCCTAAGAAATCAACACAAAATATGTCTAGCTGTTCATTTGAAAGCAAATGACAGGGGTTATACTTCACTTGTAACACTTAATAATCTCAAAATTTTGATTTGTGAATTCCATTATCTCTTGGAGAAAGCTACAACACACATATATAATTAGTGGTCTAACTCAAATAGTGCTGGAATTTCCTACAGAAATGGCTAAGCATGAATAACCAAAGTCGCAGGTGATTCCTAAGATTCTGCTCATTTTTTAAGGTTTTTTAAAAGTTTTTTGTTTCTTTCTGCTCATTTTTTTTTTACAAGACTTAATTAAAATAGCTTTTAAAAAATTTCCTGCTTTCTGCCGGGTTGTGGTGGCTCATGCCTGTAATCCCAGTACTTTGGGAGGCCGAGGCAGGTGGATCATGAGGTTAGGAGTTCAAGACCAGACTGGCCAAGGTGGTCAAACTCCATCTCTACTAAAAATACGAAAAAAAATTAGCTGGGTGTGGTGGCGGGCTCCTGTAATCCCAGCTACTCGGCAGGCTGAGGCAGAGAATGGCTTGAACCCCAGAGGCAGAGCTCGCAGTGAGCCAAGATCGCACCACTGCACTCCACTCTGGGCAACAGAGCGAGACTCCGTCTCAAAAAAACAGAAGAAAAAAAAAATTCCTGCTTTCCAAAGATTACTGATGTCTTTTATTGGAAAATGGTTTCTAAAGACCATAATCTAGGTGCAGTACTGGTGTTTACTGCTACTGAGTTGGTCTTTTAGGCCTTTTCATTATTTTTAGGCCTGCAGTGGACAGTATTTATGGGGAAAAACATTATCTGAAATCTACAACAATATGTTATACTGAGAAATGATACCTAGAAGTCAAACTCATGACTACAGGGTATCTTTTTAATAGATTATATGTTACATGTGAATCTTCTTTTTCCGCATCAAAAATTCTGATTCTCAAATACATGGGATGATCGAATTAAAATATCACGCAACTATTCACTTACGTTATGCCACATTACTTATACACCAGGCTCAGAATTACACACTAATACTACTCCATTAATATAAAAACAGTTAACATTTCTTTATGCACATCTTCTTCTCATTTTTCCCCATTAAAGTTACTTTCACTTGTGTCCATGTGAAGAGACCACCAAACAGGCTTTGTGTGAGCAACAGGGCTGTTTATTTCACCTGGGTGCAGGTGGGCTGAGTCCAAAAAGAGAGTCAAAGAAGGGAGATGGGGGTGGGGCCATTTTATAATATTTGTGTAGGTAAAGGAAAATTACAGTCAAAGGGGGTTGTTCTCTGGTGGGCAGGGGTGGGGGTCATGAGGTGCTCAGTGGAGGAGCTTTTAAGCCAGGATGAGTCCGAAAAAGGAATTTCACAAGGTAATGTCATCAGTTAAGGCAAGGACCGGCCATTTTCACTTCTTTTGCGGTGGAATGTCATCAATTAAGGCAGGAACAGGCCATTTTCACTTCTTTTGTGATTCTTCACTTGCTTTGGGCCATCTGGGTGTATATGTGCAGGTCACAAGGGACACGATGGCTTAGCTTGGGCTCTGAGGCCTGACAGTTACAGACTCTCTTTATTGTCACAGCATATAGCTGTGGAATACTGTATTATCCTACTTTTTACCATCACTGAGTCTTAGTTTTTATGTTTCTACTTAATGCTCATTACCCATCCTTATATCAGTTTTTCTCTAGGTATTCTGGTTATCTGAAACTTGTTCTCTAGGAGACTCTACAGGAAAATAATGTGAAAATATGCCGTGAGTTATTGTATGTTGATATTTATTTCATGTGATCATATCTGCATGTCAGTTTGATTGAATATACAATCCTTGTTTTGGCTGGGCACAGTGGCTCATGCCTATAATCCCAGCATTTTAGGAGGCCGAGACAGGTGGATCACCTGAGGTCAGGAGTTCAAGACCAACCTGGCCAACATGATGAAACCCCATCTCTACTAAAAAGACAAAAAATTAGCTGGGTGTGGTGGCGGGTGCCTGTAATCCCAGCTACTCAGGAGGCTGAGGCAGGAGAATAGCTTGAACCCAAGAGGTGGAGGTTGCAGTGAGCCGAGATCACGCCATTGCACTCCAGCCTTGGCAACAAGAGTGAAACTCCGTCTCAAAAATAAATAAATAAATAAATAAATAATCTTTGTTTTGCATTTGCTTTCTTTGATATCTTAAATGTTGCCTTATTTTCCTTTGGCATAAAGCACTGCTGTCAAAAACTCTTGTTAAAATAATAATTTCTTTTGTAAGTGAAAAACAAAAATATTTTCTGCCCTCAAAAATTATAAACTTAGTTACCAAAAAGCAAAAAGTATTATGTGTATACATAAAAGCAGTATACATTCATTACCATCTTGAAAACAATTATTTGGATATAAACTTTAAAATTATAACATAAAAGTATTTATTATAAATGAATTAAAATAGTAATGATTTTTAAAAACTACTACCCTTATCATGACCAATTACCTCTTCTTTCTGAAAACTGTGAACCATGTTCTTCTACACATATCCTTTCAGTTCCTACCTTAAAGACTTTGTTGACCCTCTGTCTGAATACCTAAAATACATCTCCTTTCTTGCCTTGAAATCTTATCCTTGAGATCTTGGCTCACAATGCTACTTCCTGTCAAGTCTGCCTTAAATTCCGGAGCTGAAATTCCATCCCCCTTCATGCCCACTATCTACTCTGTAAGAGGAAGGCCCACATTTCAGCCACCTCTAGGGACTCTCACACTTTGGGTGATCAATAAAACATACACAATGAATACATAAGTTTGACCTTTTATTGGTCAATTTTGTAGGACTTATTTCTCTGAGAATATTCAATTAACTGTTTCCTAAGGTGGAAATTTGGAAAAGGAGTATTTAAAATTGTTTAAATAGATTTAAATAGTAATTATTTTAAATGGTTTTAAGTAGAAATTACACGTGCTTTTACTCCATCAATAAAAAAAAAATCATAGCTAAATGTAGGGGTATCTATGCTTATGTTAAACTCAGGATCATAAATCAGTATTAAAATTTTCCTCCATATTTTCATATACAATTATGTGACACATATATTTTATTACACCAACTATTAGATTTGCAAGGCATTCCGCCAATAACTGTTATATAAAAATCAACTGAACACAAATTTATCTACCAGGATGTTTATCACAGCATCACTTATAACAACTATTACACCACCACAAAATAAAGAAAACCACCTAAATAACCATAAATAAAGAGTAAACACATTACGGTGTCTGGTGTGATGCTACATTAAAAATTATGCTCTCCAAGAATATTTAATTTCACAGATAGGGTATTCTAAAAATGTTAGGTGAAAAAAGCAAGTCACAAAACAGGAAACAATTATATAACACTAAAAACAAAAGCAAAACATATATGAAAAGAATGTAGACTGCAAGGAAGCCAAATGGTTTTGATTATTTTTAGCTAGTGGTTACATTTTCACAACTTTGTACACTGAATATATATTACTTTTGTAATCAGAGAAATTTCTTTTGAGCACATATTTGCAATTCATAGCATGTACTACAAATGAGATGTCCATTAGCCTTGCTATTCATTTTTCAAAGCAATTACTAACAAGCCTTGGGACAATATCATGACAAATAAGTTGGGTTTCTTTTTCTCACCTGTCATCTAGGACCTTCACAGATAGCTAAATTCTGTGCTTCAAGAAAATATCAGCGAAGCCCACTCATAAGCCATAACAGCAGTTTTTCAAAAGTTATTGTTTCTTTTCAATGTCTCCTGTTACTTAATGACACCTGAATACAACTCCAGTAAAGAAGACAAAACTGAAGATGTAATGAAGTATAAATCACCCATACTATTACAGCTCTTATCAATCAAAACATTCGTTGTTAAAAGTCCCAGAAAGAGGACACAATACCAGGTACAATAATTAAAATGAAAAGCAACAAAATTGGAAATGGAGCCAAGAAACACCACTACGCTTCTTTCTTTTCAAAATGTGACTCTTAAAAAAGTCAGTCTTCTCAACTCATCCCCTGTCCTGAGTTTTAGAAAGCAAATCAAGCAGGAGCCAATGCGATTGAGGCCACTGTGGAACTTGGGACAGGGCCAAGGAAGTGCGGCAGTGAGTCACGGAGGATGACCTATCTAGAAGGACACCATTTTTATAGGTGTTCTTGCTTAATCAAATGGAAGACGGCTTCACTTTCTAAGTCTTCCTCACCCAGAAGGAATCTATGAGATAAATGTAAGCTCTTCCCATTCTTCCTTCTGGCCTATGTGGCTGCCATATGCAATTTTGGAGGGAAAAAAAGTAAGGAAGATCACGAATCTTCCTGAAGAATTAGTGATGATTAACGCTGCTTAAATATTGTTGAAGATCGTATGAACGAACATATTTTCTTTTAATTTGGCAGCGTGGTGTTTTTAAAACTAAAGTGTATTTTCCCATACTGTATGTATAAAGCTCATAAAGTACAACTACCAAGAGATAAAACAAATTAATGATCATTCTGTGTCGACTTTCAAGTCTTTCTACTTTTCTCTATTACCATTCGATGGTACTACACACAGATACAAAATTGTATGTACTGATTTCATAGTCTATCTTTTGCTGATGATAAAAGCTACTCATTTATCATTCAAATCCATAGAAAAGGGCTTAAATAAAATCAAAATCACCTGTAATCCCACTGTTTGGAGATAAACACTGGTAAGATTTCTTTTCTTGACATGTTTTCTTTTACTTAGTTGAGAATCAGGCTGCATATACTGGTCTTGAAGCATGATTAACGTGGACCATTCACAGGTCCCATGGGAAGGCCACATATAAAGGAGTCTGATGTCTCTCCAAGGATGGCTGATTAGCCTTCCCTGATGAAGAAATACCCAGCAATTCTGGTCATTCCTTATGAGACCATGATGTAAACAATCAAGAACATTCAAGAATTTGCATCCTTCTTGTGTGCAGAGGCTGGGCTCATTAAATAATGAGAATGATGAAGTACCATTCTCATCACAGTGCATGTATAGCCCCTGCACATGCATCTCCCACGACTTCAGAATTAGTAGGATTTACACAGAGCAGGTCGGTGGGGACAGGAGGCACCATGGGCACCAATTCTCTAGCACACTGGATTACATGCAGGGATTTACAAGATCCTTAAAGTCTACAATAAAAATGTTTTTCCGTCCTCACCTCCATTTTTAAAGTTTGGTGAACTCTCATGTGACATTTCTAACTACTGCGTTGTATTGATGTGTCTCAAGAAAATTGTTGTTTACATAAATTCAAAGAACTACCCTGGTATGTCAGAGTATTCAAATACATCCTTTCCATGCGAAAGAAGATAGCTGAGATAACTGGTAAAAGGCAGCCAAGAAACCTAGAAAACAAGGCATGCTTTTCCTAAAATTGTTTTAAAACAATAAAATTCAAAATTAACATGAACTGAATACCTTTCTCATTCGACCATATCTGATTAGATTTCTGGTCATTACTACTTACATATCTGCAAAGTCTTAATTACAAAATGAAACAGAATGACATTTAAGGTAAAATTCTGTAACTTGTAATTCTTCTTTTGGATTAAGCTATTAACCTGACTTTGCCCCAATAATTCAACAGTAATTTATTTTACGCAATGTTCCTTGCCTTTGCTGGTGAAAGACAAGCACAGGAAAGTGCCAATTTCTTTTTTTTTTTTTTTTTTTTTTTTTTTTTTTTTGAGACGGAGTCTCGCTCTGTCGCCCAGGCTGGAGTGCAGTGGCCGGATCTCAGCTCACTGCAAGCTCCGCCTCCCGGGTTCACGCCATTCTCCTGCCTCAGCCTCCCGAGTAGCTGGGACTACAGGCGCCCACAACCGCGCCCGGCTAATTTTTTGTATTTTTAGTAGAGACGGGGTTTCACCGTGGTCTCGATCTCCTGACCTTGTGATCCGCCCGCCTCGGCCTCCCAAAGTGCTGGGATTACAGGCGTGAGCCACCGCGCCCGGCGAAAGTGCCAATTTCAACAGTGGATCTATTACGCCACGAACAGAAGTCATTCAAATGGAAAGGGTTGAAAGCTTTGCAAAGAAAATATTCTCCTTGAGTAACAGTAATGATGTGCTTGAATCACATGAGAGAATTAATAAAATGCTCACATGATTAAGATGAATCTTCCCCTCTGGTTGCAGAGGTACTACCAAGAGCAAAGGGTGAGATTTTTGAGAAAGCCAACTGATTCTCAAGGGAAATTAGCCACTCTATGGGAAGAAAATGGCAACAGCAACCTGACATACTTTCCCCATGCAGACAAGAAATGTAGAGCACATATGTCCAAGCAAAACATTACAGAAAAATAATCCAGTGCCACACTGGATCCTTCATCTGATAAAGAGGTTAGGAAGGCTGCGTGCAAGACATAACAAGCATTTTTCTCTCTTCAAGCTTTGTTTTGAATTTTAATACGCTTAATGTTTAAGACAATCTTATTTTGTTTGCTAGGTCAGTAAAAAAAAAAAAATACAAAAAAACAAAAAAAACCTCTTTTGTCTAAAACATGTATTTGGATACAGTCCAGAGATTTTAGAGCATACTTATGTTAATGCTGAACAGTAATTCTTTGTTAAGCAGCAATAATATGTAAGAATGTTACCTACTACTACTATAAAGTAGAAAACATATCACATGGAGATTTATCCTGTACTAGGTCATGCTTGTCTCCTTTATCAACACAGCGATAGCTGTGAGTTTCTTTTGTAGTGTTATTTATTGTCTCTAATTCATAGTTAATATTTGCTTTAAAACAAATTTTTGTTTATACTGTAAAAAATACTGGACCAATAATCAAGAGATCTTGGACTGTAGTGCTGACTGCAGTACTGACTCTCCCATTTATTTGCTGTGAGTTACAGCAAGAGATTCAACCTCTCTGGATCTCGGTAGCTGTATAGCCTGTGAAGAGAGACTAAGAACCAACACTGCCTGCCTATTAAGTGCAAGTAAAATGGACATGAGTTGCACGTACGTACTTATGTTACCTATGTTACCCCTATTGAAAAGCCTGTTTTTCAATTCCTTTTCCGGAAAGACAAGGCATAGTCTGCCTACTCTACCAGGTTATTTTATAAACTCTGTATAAAACTCTGGATTTGAGATCTTTGGAAAATTTGCCACTACCTAAGAAAAAAGCAGTGCCTATATTCCTTAATTCTAATCTAAGGTTAATAACAAAGTAAGAGACAACATATGCTCTACTTGTCATATGAGGGTCTAATTTCAGGTCCAATGGAAAAGGACCAGTGATTCATAAAATGAGAAAATATGGTAAAATGATTCGAACAGGCCAAGTACCTACAGGAAATAGCTAATGATTATCTAGTCCCGTAGTAGTCAAGAACAGTTAGTGTCAACATGCTCATTTCACATCAGACACTACACCAGAACGGGGAAATTTGCTTAACATGTCGCAAGTGACCCATCTTCTTGAATTATGTACCTCCACATCAAAGGAGTCCAGAATCTGTTCGGAGGATGAAAGAGAAATCTGATAATGGCTGATGGCAAAGCCTTGGCAGGAATAAACTCCTTCCCAGAGAAAATTATTTTATGGGCTTCTCTCCATTTCTCCTTGCCAGTCTCCAGCCTGTGCATCACAGCTCTGTAATTATTTGTTAGTGGAATGATACATTTTCAAGTGGTTCTCTTTCCATAATGGTTAAAAACATAAGGTGAGGACAGGTCATTAACTTTACTATCAAATAGGTGTTTGTTAGATGAGATTAATTATTTAAAACCACATTTCTTAGGCTGTTGTTTCACTAAATGGTACATAGTACAGTGTATCACAACAAATACGAATATTTGGACAGTCTCTGTGTAATTATAATATTATAAAATCTTCTGACTTGATATTGAGATCTGAGGACACTTTTTATATTTTTATTACTTGTACTGTTTGTTCACTTGGAGGTTTTTTGTTTGTTTTTGTTTTTTAAGGAAACTCTTGAATTATCAAATGTTTAAGAATCTAGTTTTCTACACTCTCTTCATCAATCACATTGTGAATAAATTACATTGTAAGTAAATTCACCAGGTGAAATCTTCATTCTAACGCCCAGTGTTTTCATTTTATGTCTCAAATTATGCACATGAATGAACAGCAATCAATATGCTCTTATGACATTCATTTTTGACCACATATTACAAAGATTTCCAGAATCTTCAGCAATTATCCTTACTTTCTAGGTTTGCTGTTGGATTTTCTTTGAAATATTCCTTTTAACTTTTATAAGAAGTCATCAGAATGCACATCAATATTCGTCCACAATCTCCACAGACAATCTCTATATCCTTATTTACAACCTGCCTACTGACGAATACACTTGTGGAAAATATCTAGATGTAAGATATCAGAGCAAAGAACTTGATTTCTGCAATGACTGGTCACACAAAAACAACAACTAGGAACAGACTAATAACCAAGTTAGATTAAATATGGAGAATGACAGTTTCCAGAGGAAAAGAGCACGATACCACATAAAACTACTCAATTTTTAAAAATAAAAGGTTGAAGTAAATTTGAGGTTTGGGACCAAACAAACATTAAACATTAGTGATCAAAGTGTTTCCTCCAGTTTGATGTAAGCAGAAAAAAAGCCTTCTCAATTCCAATTCCTCTACTATCACCAAATAAGAGGAGTAGTTGTTGTAAAAAAGTTTTTTTTTCTTTTTTAGAAATTAGCAAAATGCTTCAGCTTCACATTAGATTCTTTCTTCTAGAAAGTCTATGTGAAGAAACACACAAGGCCCCAGTTCATGAGAATCATCTATGGGATACGGTAAAATAAGAATTCCTGGATCCACTACTATGGGCATTTTTCATTCAGGAGTCCTGGGACTGGCTCAGGAATTTGTAATTTCAATCAACATCCTGGATAAATTCATTCTGAGGCAGAGAACTCAAAAATACTGCTCCTGGAGTGTCAGTGCACAGACTGGAACTGCAAGAGTCCAAACCACAGTACAACACAGAGTGGCGACGTGCTGAAGAACAAGTCTGTGTGCGTGAGCTACCAGGAGCATCCTCTTTTTCCTCCCTACAGACCAGGCCCCCAGTCAACACCAGCTCCACGGCCGGCCGGCTCACCTAAGCAGCGGTAGGGAATCACAAAGTGGGGATGGGTCTTGCACTGCTTGCGGCCCCGCTTGCACCAGTTCTGGATGGTCACTGGTTGGTTGGCTTCTACCACATTGGTGATCTGCAGTTCAGGGTAGACCTGGGAGAGCACACAAAAAGAATCAATTGTTATTTGAGGCAGGGGCTGGCATGTACAAGCATCTAATGAGCCTCCACTGTAAGATACAGGTGGAGCGTCCCTTATCCAAAATGCTTGGGACCAGAAGTGCTTTCAAGGTCTCCAACTTTTTCCGATTTTGGAACATCTGCACTATATACTTACTGGTTGAGCATCTCAAATCTGAAAAGTCCAAAATCCAAAATACTGCAATGAGCATTTCCTTTAAGCATCATGTTGGCACTCAAAAAGTTTTGGATTTTTGAGCATTTCAGACTCTGGATTTTTAAATTTGGGATACTCAACTTGTACTGCTATTCCCTAACAGTCAAGCCTGCTCTACTTCTGACCAAGCTAAAAAAAAACCAGTAGAAAGAAAAAGATGCAAATAACAAGCATCGAGCCATTCCATTCAAAATATTTATCAATGCAACTTTTAATTTATTGCCCTCATTTAGACGGAAAATATTTTCTCAGGGGAGCTCAAATAGAAACAAGAGGGGGAAAGGAGGATTCTTACAAGCATGGGGTGATTTTTGGTGTGAAATAAATTGGTGTGGGGTAATAGTCTGTAATGTTCTAAATAAATGTTACAATAGATATGGCTGGGGATATTATCTTTACTTAAATTCAACCTCCCCCTAGATCTCACTAATCAGACAAACATTTTACAGAATATGACACACAGAAAGCTTTCTATATAAAAATTCTCCTCTTATTCCAAGTAACTTACATGAATATAATTTATCAAAAATTTATCAAGGGTGTCATTTAGATAAATTCATGAATTCTCTTTGCTCCTATAACTAACTACAGTCCCTTGCTTTGATTACTGTTGTGAATAAATCATGGTGTTTACTGAGCACTTAGAATGAAATGTGAAACTCGATTAAATCATATTTGTGAAATGTCAAACCACTTCTATTTATTAATGAGATTTGAAAGAAAAACACAAACACAAACATCTATTTCTACAATGTGCATTCCCTTGCATAAATCTTGCATTTCACCAGGGTGGCTGTTTTGCCAAATAAATAACAATGAATAAAGAGATCTGATGGTATAAGCAAGGGCATGATTAGAATGCTGGGCCATGCAATCTGAAGTGGCAAATGTGAGAATATGAGGGGAATTAGACACAGGTAAAAGGTGGTAGGACCAGCGGAGTCTGGGTCCACTGATCACACTCCAGGGGCTAAAGAATGTGTGGCGTACATGACTGGAGAAAGTGAGGTGGTAATAAGTAGTACTTGCAGAGTCAGATAATTGAAATTAAAATTTTGGAGTTGTAGTTATTGGTCATTGCAAGGAGTATAATATGACCATTGTAAGCAACAGGTGATGGAGAATGATGAAAACAATGTGATTGGAGGGGTGAGAATCATGAACTGACAAACTGGAATATTGGGAGGATCACTGAGATCAATATTAGGATCACTTAAGAATCAGCAAATGAGTGGCTACACTGGATGACAGCAAGGAAGGAGCTAAAATCTTCAAAGTCTGAGTGGTGAACGTCGATGAGGTAGAAAGAGGTCTGGAGATGACCAACAGGTGGAGGAGCAAAACCATCTAGTCTGAAAGCATGCACTTCACAGCTGAGGTAGGGGAGGCTTTTAGGGAAGAGAAAGGAAGAGTGGTTTGGAAACAAAAATGAAAAGGCAAAGAGGACATTCCCACCTGTAGGGGCAACGCTGTGAGGATTTTGAGAAAAGAACTTTGACCTGAGAAGGCTACAGGAGAAGTAGTGCCTTCCTTGGAGGGAGAGCAAGGTCTCTGAGCAAGATAATGTCCATAGAGAGTTAGACGATACACAGAAATTTGCTTATGATTGTCCATGACATTCAGAGGGCTCGGCGTGACTCAATCTTTGTTTAAAAAGTTGATATTTTGTTCATCATAGAGTTTTTTTGCAGTAATTTTGATTTTTAAAAATATCACATTAAAAATTCTTAATCTCAATTCCTGAGTGCCTTGTTTACCTTACCTTAGTCCCAGACCCCCAAAAAATCAGTTAAAAAATAAAGCACTGTGAATGGATAAATAACACGATGGGGTACACACCTAGACAATGGAATGTTATTTAGCACTGAAAGGAAATGGCCTATGAACTCATGAAAAGACGCAGAGGAACTTCACTAACATTGCTAAGTGAAAGAAGCCCATCTGAAAAGGCTCCATACTATATGACATTCTTCCCACTCTCTGACATTCTGGAAAAGGCACAACTCCAGAGATTAAAAAGATCAGTGGTTGCCAGGGGTTTGGGCAGTTGGGGGCAGGGGGAGGATGAACGGATAGAGCACAGAGGATTTTTAGGGCAGTGAAACTACTCTGTATGATACCACAGTGATAGACATATATCATTATACGTTTGTCCAAACCCAAAAAATGTATACCACCAAGACTGAACTCTCAGGGAAACTATGGCCTTTGGGTACTAATGATGTATCAATGTTGGTTCATCGATTGTAACAAATGTACCACTGTGTGGGGGATGTTGATAATAGGAGAGGCTAAGCATGTGTGGAGGTAGCAAGTCGATGGGAAGCCTTTTACTTTCTTCTCAATTTTTCTGTGAACCTAAAACTGCTCTAAAAAAACCCATCTATTTTAAAAACAAAATTTAAAAATAAGGTATCAATCAGTGTAGCGGGGGACAAATTCAGTGGTAGAGGTATATGCTATGAGAACACACAAAAAAATCTCTAAATCAGAATCCTGGGGTGGGTGTTGAGAGAGTTATTCTTGAAGCCACTGCCACAGTAGCCTAGCTCCAGAGGGATCCAGCTATTATGACTTCTCTTTATTTTCCTTTGTTAAGTATCTTAATATCTCAATGCAGGCACTTTAGATCACAGAAAATGCTCAACTGAAAAATGCCACTAAAAATTTAATATTCCCATGGCTTTTTTTCTATATAATGAAAGGTGAAGTGGCTTTTTGTACAGGAATATAATTCTCCCACCATTTTTACTTGTTTATTAGATCACAAAGCTGCAGCACTCATGAGTCATAAACTCTATGACACTTGAGAGTCCACCCTGAGGGACACGACTTTATGTGCAGTAAAGGGGTTCTAGCTGCCACTTCACTGAAATACAACCCTGCTGAGAATTTCCTCAGGAGTCACTGGTTTTCTATAAACCCAGTAGCAGGCATATTCATTCACATCATGGTTCCCTCTATACAGTTTAAAACCAACAAATTGTTTGTAGGGTACACATTGATGACCAGGAGAAAAGGATCTGTTTCTCATGTTGGTTGCATACCATCTTCAGGTTCCTGTGGTAGTAGTTGGTGCAACAGGGCAGTAACTGATTAGGTTGACTATTTCCAAGCAGGTAGAATTGCAAATTGACAAATTAAAACCCATGAAGATGGGGCTTTTCCCTAAAGACTAGTTCTAGAACTTTATACAGTGATGAGCCAAACACAGAATTTACTTCCAGTTCCCGCCATGAAATCTAGGACATGCGTGTTATTTTCTGTGCTTCAGCTTCTCTCTCTCTAACACGGACAATGACAATTTTTAATATGCAGATGGATGTGGAGATTATAAAATTTGAACCAGGCCGGGCACAGTGGTGCGCGCACCTGTAATCCCAGCACTCTGGGAGGCCGAGGCGGGCGGATCATGAGGTCAAGAGATAAAGACCATCCCGGCCAACATGGTGAAACCCTGTCTCTACTAAAAATACAAAAATTAGCTGGGTGTGGTGGCGCATGCCTGTTAATTCCCAGCTACTCGGGAGGCTGAGGCAGGAGAATTGCTTGAACCCAGGAGGTGGATGCTGCAGTGAGCTGAGATCACAACACTGCACTCCAGCCTGGTGACAGAGTAAGACTCGGTCTCAAAAACAAAACAAAACAAAACAAAACACATAAAGCCCATGCGTAGTTTTCCTACTGTACTAACTATTAAAATGGAAGCAGTAAGCCAGGCACAGTGGCTTACGCCTGTAATCCCAGCACTTTGGGAGGCCGAGGCGGGCGGATCACAAGGTCAGGAGACAGAGACCATTCTGGCTAACACAATGAAACCCCGTCTCTATAAAGATACAAAAAATTAGCCGGACGTGGTGGTAGGCGCCTGTAGTCCCAGCTACTCAGGAGGCTGAGGCAGGAGAATGGCATGAAGCCGGGAGGCGGAGCTGAGGTTTATTTAAGGGGGAGAACATCAGCAATCAAGGTAACAAAATTTCTTCTGAAGCAAAGCAAGACCCTTTAGATAAAGCAGTTGCCACAAGCACAATCAGCTCCCAGCTCAGAAAGCAAACGACGAAACAAAACAAAGAACAAAACAAACATGTTAAAATTTAAAATCCCAACAAAAATTCCCAATATCAGCCCTAGGTTTTTATTAAATAACCCCAGTAAACATCCAGAGAGGAAAAAAAGCATTTTTATGTTTACATAGATATAAAAATATTTACATTTATATAAAAATATAAATATATAGCTCATTTATATTTATAAAGATGTAACTATAGTTCATTTATATTTAAAGATATAAATATAAATATAGTTCGTCATTTTAGTCAAGAATAAAAATTTAAATAATCAGAAACACAAATGTCCTCATGGCTAGATGAAGTTCCTGATTTTTATCATAATTATACTAGTCGTCCCTTATCTACGCTTTTGCTTTCCACAGTTTCAGTCCAAAAACATTAAATGGAAAGCTCTATAAACGAGATTTATTTTTCTTTTATATTTATTTATTTTTTTGAGATGGACTCTCTCTCTGTTGTCCAGGTTGGAGTGCATTGGCGCAATCTCGGCTCACTGTAACCTCTGCCTCCCAGGTTCAAGCGATTCTCCTGCCTCAGCCTCCTGAGTAGCTGGGACTACAGGTGCGCGCCACCACACCGGGTAATGTTTGTATTTTTAGTAGAGACGGGGTTTCACCATGTTGGCCAGGATGGTCTCGATTTCCTGATCTCGTGGTCCACCCGTCTCGGCCTCCCAAAGTGCTGGGATTACAGGTGTGAGCCACCGTGCCCGGCCTATATTTAATTTTAAGAAAGAGACAGAGTTGTCCTATGTTGCCCAGGCTGGTCTCAAACTCCTGGCCTCAAGAGCTCCTCCTGTCTTGGCCTCTGAAAGTGCCAGGATTACAGGCATGAGCCACCACGCCCAGCCAACAATAAGTTTTAAATTGTGTACCATTCTGAGAAGTGTGATGAAATCTCAAACCCATACGGTCCAGAAAGTGAATCATCCCTTTGTCCAGCGTCACCATGCTGTACACGCTACCTGCCCATCGGTCACTTGATCATAGTGCTTGTGTTAAAGTAACTCTTATTTGACTTAATAACGGCCCCAAAGCACAAGAGTAGTGATGGTAGCAGAGTGTCATAATTGCTCTATTTTATTATGAGTTGTTGTGAATCACTTACTGTGCCTAATTTGTGAATCCAACTTTATCACAGGTATGTACACATAGGAAAAAACATAGTATACATTGGGTTTCGTACCATCCAAGGTTTCGGGAATTCACTGGGGGTCTTGGAAGGTATCCTCTGCAGAGACAGGAGGACTACTATAATTATAAGCATTGGTTCAGTGTTTTAATATTTTCTTTGCAGCATCTTGAATCTTACATAGTAAATAAAGATAGAAGTTCCTTAAGCTGTTTAATTTGCATGTGTTTTTCAAAACATACATGTATTGCTAACATGACAAGCAGTGCAAACAATTTGCTAATACAGCACACATTAGCAAATCCCAACTCTCATACTCCCCTTCTTTTCTAAAATGTTTCTTATGTGAAACCCAATTCCGACTATTTTCTTGATTTTCCTTTTTAAAAAAGGACTTGAGATACTTATACTTAAAGCAGAAGCAAACCCAGCTCTCTGTCAGCTAGTAGAAAAATAAGCTGTCCTCAATTCCTACAAATTTTCCTAAATTATAGCCACACAGAACATTTGTTGTATAAATACATACACTGTGTTCCAAACACACTCTTACCTAAGATCCCTTAGACTACACTTCAAATGCCTAAGCCCATTAGGGTCCCCCCACACGGACAAACCTCCTCTGCTCGCAGTGAAATAATGCTAACCCCTCTTAGGGAATGTTTTCTGGTATTTATCAGTGTACCTCACATTGCTATTAAGTACGTATCTGTACTGCCTGCCTGGTGAAAAGCTTTCCTCAAGGGCAGGAAACATAATGTGACATGCTATAGCCTCCCCGTGGAGCTCCACATCCATCATCTTTGGCTTTCAGACTATCAGGAGGCTGCTGACCCCCAACTCCTTTTATGTGGTGCTCCCACCCTCAGCTCTCTGAAGGAGGACTCATTAGTGACTGTATTTCAACTCTGCAGTGCCATCCCTATACTTCATGAGAGCCCAAGAAAACCAAACTGTACATAGCATTCTCTTCCTCAAGGGCTTTCATGAACACACAAAGGCTGCTGCTAGATAAGGAAGAAATTTGACTGGAGGTGAGGGTAAGTCTGAGCCACAGGTGGCATGTCAACACCCATGGGTGCATGGTGGCTTGCGCCTATAGTCCCAGCTACTCGGGAGGCTGAGGTGGGAGGACAGCTTGAGCGAGGAAGTCGAGGCTGCAGTGAACCGTGACCACATCACTGCACTCCAGTCTGGGCAACAGAGTGAGACCCTGCCTCAAAAACAAAAACAAAAAACAAAACATAACAAAAAAACAAAGAAAACCCCCCAAAAAACCATGGGTGGACTCAAACTAGGCATCTGGAAGAAGCAGTTAGTCCAGGAAAGGAAAGCAGGGAAATACCCAGAGAGACAAGGGAAGATGAGAAACAGACATGACTGGATCTAGCAGACAGGATCTGACAGGGCCTGCCTGTGCCCTCTAACTCTTGTGAGTCTTGGGATGTGCATTTGGATTCCAGGAGATGCCTTGTCCCCTTCAGTAAGCCCTATTTCTAAACATAAGCTACTTTAGTGGTTTTATGCTCCTTCCAACTGAACAAAAGCCAAGACAAAGGCCTGGCTTGCATAACTAATTCCCACCACATGATCCCCTCAATCTCTGTGTGCAGAGCATTCTATCTTACCGCTGCATCCTCCACTTTCCTTGATCACTTTATCTGATCCCTGAGCACTTTCTACCTCCTACTCTGCTGATGGGCTGTCTGTCCTATTAGAATACACACTCCTTGAAGGCAGGGACAATATGATTCATCTGGTGTTCCCTCAACAGTGGCCAACCCTGGGATAGCACAGTAAGTGTCTGATAAGCATTTAATTAATATTCCTGGTTAAGGTCAGAATCCATTCAATCAGGGACTTTCAGAATATATTAAGTTCCCTTTGGGTATTATAAACCTATCTCTTAAATAAGATATTCTAAATAGTTGTTGGATTATGGGCTTTTGAGGAAAATAAGTATCTCAATGCCTTTCAATATTGTTCTTCCAAGCAGATATGACAGCTTATACAAATCATAGCATCTGCTATAAGCAGCAGTAGATTACTGTAAATAGGCACTCAGCTGAGGAAGACATTTAGGAAGAGTGACAAGTTTAGCTCTCACTTGGGCTAATGGGGCCCATTCAGTTAGTACAGGAATCTGAAAAGCAGCCTACCTACCTGGTCATACAGTCATGTTTTATCACTGAAAGTGAATGTGTCAGTACATGAAATAATTTTAAGAGTGCATAAGAAATTCCAAAGACTAACAACCAGGAAAGAAGGAGAACAGAGACAATCTTAGATCCATATTAAAAGCTTATCATTGGTAGCCTAAGTACTTTTGTCTACTGAAGAAATAGCTTAAAACCTGGTCACCATCAGAATGTGTTGTTCCACATTTTAAAAATCTGAAGTCTCTCTTCTCACTATCTCTCCAAGTTGGAAATGTATTGATCTCAGACAAGATGACATTTAAGTTGCTAAATACGTAAAGCAAGAAAAGACATTGATATTTAAGAAAGCCAAGAAGATAAATATATATATTTAAAAAAACTTCGTAAAGACGTATGTTGTCAGAGTCCTACAGAAACTCTGTCTCTATTCCCAATATTAAGGGCAAATGGAGAACCTAAAAATCCCTTTTGTAAACAGGCCACCTAAGACAGGTGATTAATGCTGAAAGTCTGAATTATGATCAAAAGTATTTTAAAAACACAAAATCAAATGTGGCTAACAAAAGACTGCAAACAAAGTTAATGAACAGAGTAAACAGAATTGGAAATTGTTACTAATTCTGAAAACAGTTTGTCCACTTTTTTATTTAGTCATTCAATTATTAAATTCACCTTTGACCAAATTCTCAAACACATTTCTTTTTGAAAACACTAAAAATTATGTGGTACTAGTAAGATGTTTTAAATATATTAGCAAAACATCAATTAGTAACATGTGATGCTTTAGCACATCTTAATTTACAGACTTTACAGGTCACTAGAAGAGATGAGCAACAAACCCGCATGTGTTTTGCCAGGATTGCTGGAGAACCTGAACAGTTAAGATAAAAACCTTGCATTCCAGACTGACTCAGGAACAAGAGTGACTATTTGATCATTACTGCAATTGAGTGACAGGTGGATGGGAGGGTTCATTTTACTCTTCTTTCTACTTGTACATATGCTTGCAATTTTGCATTTAAAGCACTGAAAATTTAAATAAATAAATGTAGTCCAGAGGAAACAGCCAGTTTTCTAAATTTATAACTGCATGTGTAAAAGGAAAAAAAAAACCCAAGATCCAAATTGTGCCTGCATGACTGCAGCTAGCATATATGAATATATACATGAAACAGAGAATCAAATGCTCTATAGAAAAATGTTTCAGAGATAGCCTATCTTGTATATTTCCATCTTCTCAAAGCTTTTCCATGCCAGTCCCTTTTTCAAAGAACATATCCAAGAAGAAAGTAAGAAAAATGTCATAACTGAGGGTTTCCTAAGTACCAGACATCATTGCAAATGTTTTATGTGTAGCACATCATAATCCTGAGTTAGAAATCGCTCCATTTTATGCAAGATGAAACTAGAACAACTAAAATAGATGCCATTTCTAAGCATTCAAAGAGTACATTAATTATAAATTTTAAACTACTCAGACTTAGGCATATAAACCAAGACAAAGCAAGTCCTAGACAATATATACTTCTGTTTCTGGATTTCAATGACATTCTTTAAATTTTCCTGGAATACAAAGAAATATCACATCTTAAACTGTTCTCAACAAAAATTATTTTATTAATGAGGAATAGTGAAAACAGAATCTCTAATTTAATTGAGAAAGAGAATTGGAAAATGAAAACGTTCTCTGTTTGCAACTTAATGAGGCGCTGAGAGCCGGCGTGCAGCTGATGAAACGCTACCGCAATAACGGGAGGCATCAGCGTGCTATGTTTCCAAATGATGGCCTTATGTAAAAGCAAAGGCGGTAAAATGCTGCAGGGCGTTAGCCTATTTCCCAATAATTTGGCCAAACTCTGCTTCTGACATTCTAAATAAATATATTGCTATATCCACACTTTCATACTCAGAGTTGGAAAATACTGTCAAAGAACCTTGTTTGATAGACAAGCTATTCTAATTTCAAAGTGTTGAATGAAAAACAAATTGGGGTGGGGGGGAAGAGATGGGAGAGAAATCAAAATAAATAGGACAGGACACAAATGTGAAAACATGAGCAGATGTGTACACATAGCCTAGATTCTCCTATTCTCTCTCTCTCAACATAGAGCTAATTTTCTTATTTTAAAATATCCAAACTGGCTTCAACTTTTTTAGCCCTAGAAGAAATCCTATGGTCAGTAAAGCAATCCTTACATTTATACAGACCAGAAGTGCATAAAATATATCCACACTCATGTATAAACAGCCTGATCCCTCTATTCAAAAACTGTCTCATTTAATATGAATTTGAGATCTTTCAAATTCCAAAACCACAATGTATACGTGCCTATGATTTGTCAATTTTCAGCCTACAAGGGTGAAGGGTGCCCATAGCAAAGTAATGACGGTCAAGAATGTACCAGGCCTTCTACCACAGGATAATGTATATAGTACACCTTCCAACTTGCTAAGATTAAAAGACCACCTCTGTTATTTGCTTTTTATTTAATTTTAATTTCATACAACTGTAGAATGGAAAAAGAAAGGTTGAGAAACAATTCTTGTCTGGGAATCCCATGTTCAGTTACATATTTTAGAGGAGAAAGTTGGGCAAAGGAAATGGTTTTGCTCAACTCATCTAACAGGTGGTTTTCGCTTTGTGCAGGCACCTCTGTGCTTGTTTGCTGATCCTGTTAATCTACAGACAAAGTAACTGTTCACTTAAAGCCAGAAGGTTAAAGAGGCAGAGAACAGATAATGTTAAACGGTGGAAAAGAAAACAGGAGAAAGAGAATATACCCATAAACCAATAAAAGAGATAAACAAAGCCACATTCACCTGTCTACCTGTCCCAATTGGAAATCTCTGCCTGCATTTGGGGCTTAACCTGTTCCAAGTTACCTCCAGAGACCTGCTCCGCAGAGTAAGTTACCAGAAACATCAACACTTTCAGGAAGCCCCCAGTCCCCAGCTCCAAGAAGTGCTCTGCATGCTATTAATAGGAATACAGAGGCTAGAAGAGCCGTTTTAACTTCTCTCTCTTTTCTTTTCTTTTTTTTTTTTTTGAGATGGAGTCTCACTCTGTCTCCAGGCTGGAGGGCAGTGGCGTGATCTTGGCCCACTGCAGTCTCGGCCTCCAAGTTGAAGCATTTCTCCTGCCTCAGCCTCCCGAGTACCTGGGACTACAGGCGTGCACCACCATGCCCAGCTAATTTTTGTATTTTTAGTAGAGACAGGGTTTCACCATGTTGGCCAGGATGGTCTCGATCTCTTGATCTCCTGATCCGCCCGACTCATCCTCCCAAAGTGCTAGGATTACAGGTGTGAGCCACTGCACCCGGCCCAAGTTCTCTCTTTAAAAGACGAAGAATAGTATGGGGACTCATCCAATTTCTTGCTTAACTGATAATAACTTTTACAACACTTGCCTGTGTGTTTCTATCATAAAGTGAGGATATGGTTTAAGACTGAGGACACAGTCTGAAAACTGAACAGGCAGCCTTCCTGGACAGCTCAGGTGACAAAGACCAATGATGCCCTTAATACGGCACCTCTGGGTATCATGAATGAGGGGATGGACAGGATGATTTCCCACAACGCTTTTCACACTATTATTTTGTAATCTGAATTCCTTCTCTCCCCAATCTAACCTACTCTTAGAAACTAGCTAATTTTTCTAAAAGTGTCTTGACCAGAAAGCATTCATGCTAAATATCTGCCAATGCTTCTACTTATCTCCAGAATAAGACCCTCTAATTTGCAACCTCATTCTCCCTTTCCAATTTTCTAAATTGTCTTCACAATTTAATTGTATTAATAGATTCATAAGGTCCTTATGGGCCAAGAATGGTATCCCGACACTCAACAACACCTGACACAAAAACCGAACCGTGCCCAATAAATATAGACTAAATTTGCCTGTATTAAAGTTAGGAAGAAATAGATTCTTGGGATGTAGAATTGAAGTATACTTCTTTTATTCTTCTCAAATCCCAAAGCCTTTGGTTTAAATAAAACTATGTTTTTTAAAAACTTCATTTCATCCCAAGGAAACAGGACAATAAAATCTAACAATTTTAATTTTTAGCCCCTGGTTTTAGAATATGTTTCAAGGGGAATATTATTTTTGTTTTGTTCTATTTATAAATTCCTCAGGCCAAAATTATGGTACTATAAGAGTTTATTAAAGCAAGTGGCCACTTTATGCTGTTAAATGATGAATAACTGCCAGGCACAGTGGTTCGCACCTGTAATTGCAGCACTTTGGGAGGCCAAGGCAGGTGGATCACTTGAGGTCAGGAGTTCGAGACCAGCGTGGCCAACATGGTGAAATCCCATCTCTAGTAAAAATACAAAAATTAGCTGAGAATGGTGGTGGGCGCCTATAATCTCAGCTACTTGGGAGGCTGAGGCACGAGAATCGCTTGAGTCCAGGAGACAAATATTGCAGTGAGCCAAGATTGTGCCACTGCACTTCAGCCTGGTTGATGGAGTGGGACTCTGTCTTAAAAAAAAAAAAAAGATAAATAATTGACGTAGTCGTATTTGAGTTGTTTCCATAATGCTACAAGAGACACTTTTTGCTTCTAGTATAGAACAGAGGAAAAGCACTGTTTTCTATCAAAGAATGCCAAAAGAAAATAACTCGACACTCTGCCGTGGTCATCTATGATTCACACAAACTACCCTAAACACTAAATAAAAAGAACAATATAAGGATCCTGCATGCTTAATTGCTTAATGTGTTCAGAAGCATACTTTGTAATATTACAACCAAATATTTTAAGTCATACTATGGATTTATGACTTTACTATTGAGTTATCATGGCCTTTGCATTTGAAGTGGATAAAAATAAACTGAAGGCAAATCTGGACTATGGGCCAACATTCCGCTAACTCTGGCCTAAACATGTCTTTAGAATTCTGACGACGGAAGGCTGGGCGCAGTGGCTCATGCCTGTAATCCCAGCACTTTGGGAGGCCAAGGCAGGTAAATCACTAGAGTTCAAGACCAGCCTAGCCAACATGGTAAAACCCCATCTCTACCAAAATACAAAAATTAGCCACATGTGGTAGTGTGCACCTGTAATCCCAGTTACTCAGGAGGCTGAGGCATGAGAATCACTTGAACCCAGGAGGCAGAGGTTGGAGTGGGCTGAGATCATGCCACTGCACTCCAGCCTGGGCAACGGAGTGAGATTCTGTCAAAAAAAAAAAAAAAAAAAAAGAAAAGAAAAAGAAAAAAAAAGAATTCTATCAATGGAAAGAAATGGTCTCTGCAAAAGGAAAGTACAGGCTCCATTTTATGGGAGGCTCTCTCAGCATAAGCTGGATACAGAACTCCTACCCATACCGTTCCAATTTCTGTGCCAGAAACCGACCATGCACAAGCATTTACCTAATGATGACTTAGCGTGCTGTAGGTCAGAGCTAAGTGTTGGAAAAAATCCATTGTAAGGCATGATCCCTAGAAATGTTAATTCTCACAACACTTTGGGTCTGTAGGGCTTTTGCCTACAGAAGCCACAGTAGGTCTCGGTCTTAGCTCAAAATGCTGCCTTACTGTGAATGACTTAAAACAACAACAATGTCTTTTGTCACAGCTCTGGAAGCAACCAAGGTGCCAGCATGACCAAGTTCTGGTGAGGCCGCTCTTCCTTCCTTGCAGATAGCCACCTCCTCGCTGTGTCCTCGTGTGACTTCTTCTTTGTTTGAGCAGGGAGAAAAAGGCAAGCTCTTTGGTATCTTTTCTTATAAGGGCAATAGTTCCATCACCAGGGCACATACGACCTCATCTAACAATTATCACCTCCCAAAGGTATCATCTCCAAATACCATCATGCCTGGGGTTAGAGTTTCAATATCCAAATTTTGGGGGAACACATTCATCCCATAACATACTTGAAAAAAAAGGGGGGGGAAATCTCAAATGGTGCTAACACAAAATATTTTTTAAAAGCATTGAAAGGCAGGTATTTGAATGATGACTAGGCAGAGGCAAAACTATTATGATTGGGAAAGAGGAAAGAATACACTAGCACAAAGAATTTGGAAGACTTGGGATTAAACAAAGACTCAATTTAAACCATAAGATCCAAGTTATCTTCTCAATCAAACTTTACAAGGGTTTATAACCAAGAGCAAAGATAAAAGACTGTGTTTTTACTTTTTCTCTTGAATCTTGCTCTTGACCAAAAACTGGATCAAATAAATCAAGGGCAAAAAAACTCACTATGAATAACAACAAAACAACCCAGTAACACAAAATACAAATTCAGAAAAGCATGAGATTATGAAAGGAGCACAGTAGATAATTCACAGTCGAAGAATGTATTTATCATCATGTTAAGCTAAGCACCAACATGTATAATGCAAAGCAATCCTTTGGAAAAGCTAATTAAACAAGTGAGTTAAACTGGTGAGCAGACAGTCAAAATGACGTGACAGTGATGAGTTCTGTTGGTTTTGTTCTATCCTAGGACCAGACTGCTAACAGCCACCTCAGACTTAGCCAGCTAGCTATCTCTAAAATATTTTGGTCACGAGAGACACAAAGTGAGAAGAGAAAGTAAAAAATTCATCCACCACTACTGGGAGAAAAACAAATTGTTAAATGAGTAGCTCTGTTAATGAACTAATGGTTTCCACGCATTTTTTTCATAAAAAAAGGAAGAATTTTCCCAATGACAGATATCAGAATACCGTGAATTTTCATGGTGCTGAATCAAACACCCGTCAATCAGGAATTCTATACCTAACGCAGCAATTTTCAATAATAAGAAAACATTGTTCAACAATAAGAATGATTAAGATGAAACTCATCCAACAAAAGGGAATCAAAATATTAATAAAATACAGGGTTTGAGATGATCTGATGAAAAGACTAGCTGTAAACAGTGAGTCCAGTTACAGACAGACCCTATGAATGAGAATTATGGCAACAGAGGAGATGGTAAGATTATAACTTTGAAAATATAAAAATAATACAACTTATAAAACCCGTGAGAAAGAAACATGGTAACATTGTGAGAGTATTCTTTTCCTTGTCATTCCTAGCAATGAATCCATCAATACTGTTTAAAAAATAAAAACATGAAGTTAAAAAAAGAAAGGCAAAATGAACACTCTCCAACACACACACGAAAATCCAAGCCTACAAATGAGAACTATTCATTATTTCTAATTATAAAAGAAAAACACCAGAATAGCTACAATGTGGAAAGTGGCAGGAAGATCGTGAAATATCTATAAAGAATGTTCTAGAAAATTCAAGATGCACAATTTGACAGAAAATGTCAACACTGTCTGAAACTTCTGAGTGAACTTCTCTCCCTGACGCCTGCTCAATACTCCCCAAAAAGCCACTTAAAATCCTAATGCATGATGCACTCTCTCACCTCGTCCTGTCCAGCCTACAAGCCTTTTCTAATCCATACCCACTGTGTTGCAGCACTGGGGTCATTCTTCTATTTTGCCCATGCCGTTCTTCATCACTCTTCTGGTAACAGCTCCTCTCCCCACATCACATGGCCACATGTACAAGGCCAAGATGGGTAGTCCCTGATACTGAGTCCCTGAAGATATGGTGGCGGCTCCAAGGGCGGATGTGTAACTCAAAGCAGTGCCAACCAGAAGCACTCCCTGATAATGCGCATGGGCAGAACAAAGTTGGGATGCCAAACTGGGACTAACACTACCAGAGGTAGTGGCTACCAACGTCCCTGGTCTCCTGGAGGACACCCATCTTAGCAGAAGAAAAGGAGCAAACGCACAGCAGGAAGGTAAGCAGAAACAAAAGAGACCCTAATGGGGAAATACTGACTCTCGGTTCCAGCACCTGCGGATCTCATTTCTGTGTGCATTTTTAAGAAATTGTGTAAGCATCCCCTGCACTACGATCCTTCCCATCAATGGGAGAAAATATTCTCCATATATAAAACACAAATTGTTTAGGGGGTTGTTATCAACTAGCAAAAGAAACTGCCTAATTAACCCCCCCTTACTATCTCCCCAGTCTTTCTCAGAAAAGGAGATGTTCCCTCCCCCTTCCAAGACCCAGCCAATCACATATCCACCACTGGATCTCCCTTCTCCCTAGTTCTTACAGAACTGAGTACTACGGTTATAGCTTACTGTGACCTTGTACTCCTGGGCCCAAGTGACCCTCTCACTCAAAGTGCTGGGACTACAGGTTTGAGCCACGGAGCTGGGCCAAAACCTAGTTCTTAGAGATACCTGCGGCTAGTGCTTAGGATGGATATCAGTCCTTCCCACAGTTTAGTTTAAGCTTCCTTTGGCCCAAATTCCTTCCATTTAAAAAGCAAAATCACAAAGTCTTTCCTTTTGTCTTGAATGACCTCAAGCTTTTTGCCTCTAGGTCTTTCCTCCAGGAGTCCACAGCTGACTTCACCACTGACTCACGTTGTTTTTCCTACAAGGGACTGTAATTTAACTTCTCCCCATGCTATTCCACAGGGTCAACAATGACCTTTTATTTGCCAGATCCTAACAATGTTTTGTCACACACACACACACAAATGCCCAAAAACAAGATATGAGCAAAAGAGATTCCTGAGTATCCTAGCAATGAAATGCAGGTGTTGTCTTTCAGACCCTGAGGGTGGTGGGGAAAGGATTATCTGATTCTACAGCAGGTTCCTCCGGTTGACTTGCTACTAAAGAAGCTATTTTACAACTTACACCCATAAAACTCTTACACCCTTATCATTTACATCCTTACAAGCTATTTTGCACCCTTACAGCTTTGTAAAGATGCATACTGCAGACCCTCATAGCAATGCAAGTGTTCCTGTACCATGCAAATAATTTGATGATATTCTAGATAATTCCAGATGATTCCTGTTCATAGCCATGCAAATCAAGTATGCTGGGGAAGGAATTTTAAATCTCTCCAAGTCAAAATGAACATCTTACAATTCATCTCATTAATGAATTGAATAAAATATTTGACATGTGTTCAGTCTGCATGACAGACATGATTTTACCTTGTCAAAAACTACACTTCAACTGCTTTCTGTTTGCATCATGCTTGCACTCTTACCTTTCCCCTCATTTAGAAATTTATATAGCTTGACTTCCAGCATGTTACACCTCCTACTTCCTACCCTATCTCTCTGGTCACTGCTCATCTCCATCATGGGGAATCATGGGGAATCGTCTCTCTTTGTTTGCCTTCAATGTTGCAATTCCCCAAGGTGCCTTCCTTGGGTTCTTGTCCACAGGTGTCACTGAGTGGGTAAAATGAGTGCAAGTCTAGGCTGGGTGCAGTGGCTCACTCTGGGAGGCCGAGGAGGGTGAATCACAAGGTCAGGAGTTCGAGACCAGCCTGGCCAACATGGCAAAACCCTGTCTCTACTAAAAATAAAAAAAATCCCAGGCGTGGTGGGGGGTGCCTATAATCCCAGCTGCTTGGGAGGCTAAGGCAGGAGAATTGTTTGAACCCAGGAGTTTGAGGTTGCAGTGAACTGAGATTGTGCCACTGCACTCCAGCCTGGGCAACAAGAGCAAGACTCCATCTCAAAAATAAAATAAAATAAGTAAATAAATAAATAAAGTCTAGTGACTTCCGGTTGCTACAAAATAAAGCCCAAATCCATTAAAATGGCTCACAAAATATGATGTTTTGGACCTTTCTTACTTATGGTGCCTAATGTTGAAGAATCTGGCTGGTGTATATCATCTGACAAGACTTCCGTGGGTGGGTGGTAGGCAGAGGATAGATAATACCAGAATTGCAAGAGGAAGGCGACAGCGAAGGGCTAATTCTCTCCACTCATGGTGGCCACCAACCATCTGGTAAAGTCCAGAACTGGAAAGAACCACTCTGTGCTTAACCTTGTGATGCAGTTTGCCTCTGTGTCCCTACCCACATCTCATGTCGAATTGTAATTCCCAGTGTTGGAGGTGGGGTCTGGTAGGAAGGGACTGGATCATGGGGCTGGTTTGAATGGTTAAGCACCATCCCTCAAGTGCTGTCCCGTGACAGTGTTCTCATGAGATCTGGGTGTTTCAAAGTGTGTAGCACCTCTCCCTTCACACTCTTTCTCTTTCTTGCTCCAGCCATGTGAACATGTGTCTGCTTCCCCTTCACCGCCTGCCATGATTGTAAGTTTCCTGAGGCCTCCCCAGCCATGCTTCCCGTACAGCCTTCAGAACTGTGAACCAATTAAACCTCTTTTATTGAGAAATTACTCAGTCTCAGGTAATTTATTATACCAATGTGAGAGCAGACTAATATACCCTGGGATAAATAACAGGCTAAGACAGAAAGTAAAGCTACCCAGCCATTAGTAGGATCTCTAAGTGAAATGGGAAAAGAGGGGTGTTCCTGGGGTCAAGAAGAGTAATTTTTGTATGGCCACCATACAAATGTGAAAACATCTGGTTATTCATACGTGAAACTAAGGGAGGAAAAACTTACATGCAAACTATGACACATGTATCAAAATAGTCGATTCACCAGAAAAGGACAATCTGGTCAATGTCATAAACTAAATTTTAATTCTAGCCTTTAAAAAAAGTTTATTTAACACTCAGAATACACAATCTGTACGCATATATCCAAAAAAATAAAATGGTATCAAAAACATATAAGTACGCACAGAGTTCCGATTTATAACATTTATAACTTATCTACATAATTGTACTACAAGATCTCTTCAGCAGAATGCGAATATTATTTCTAAAATTGATACTTTATAAAAGTCATACCCAGGCAAAAGTTGATTTATTATCAATCCATACTTAGTAAATCAGCACAGAGAATGTTCTTGTAAAAATAAATATCATGGGCCATACGCAGTAGTTCATGCCTGTAATCCCAGCACTTTGGGAGGCCAAGGTGGGTGGATCACAATGTCGGTAGTTCAAGACCAGCCTGGCCAATATGGTGAAACCCTGTCTCTATTAAAAACACAAAAAATTTAGCTGGGTGTGTTGGCTGGTGCCTACAGTCCTAGCTACTCAGGAGGCTGAGGCAGGAGAATCACTTATACCCGGGAGATGGAGGGTGCAATGAGCTGAGATTGTACCACTGCACTCCAGTCTGGGCAACAGAGCAAGACGTCATCTCAAAAAAAAAAAAAAAAAAAAATCAAACAAAAAAAACCAACATATAATGAACTTAAGCATTAGTGATTTCCACTATTCATCATTTCACATCATGGTTCATACTCCTTTCAAGATAAAAATTACTTAATATGTAATATATTGTGATAATGCAGATGATTTTTGCTTCTCAAAACACCAATTAGTAATTATTGTCCTTAAACAGAATGCTATCAAAACAAATTAAACCTTTTAATAATAATTTTAGTATTTATAATTTAAAATAAAAGGATCTCAATAGAATAGTAATATTAAACAACAAACATTCATTATCCAAGTAGGCTAAAGAAAAATTTCTAGTACAAAAAGGATTACAACAAAATAAAATGTTGCCAGGCTATCTGCTATTTTTTTTTTTTTTTTTTTTTTTGAGGCAGAGTCTCACTCTGTCGCCCAGGCTGGAGTACAGTGGCCGGATCTCAGCTCACTGCAAGCTCCACCTCCCGGGTTCACGCCATTCTCCTGCCTCAGCCTCCCGAGTAGCTGGGACTACAGGCGCCCGCCACCGCGCCCGGCTAATTTTTTGTATTTTTTAGTAGAGACGGGGTTTCACCGTGTTAGCCAGGATGGTCTCGATCTCCTGACCTCGTGATCCGCCCGTCTCGGCCTCCCAAAGTGCTGGGATTACAGGCTTGAGCCACCGCGCCCGGCCTGCTATCTGCTATTTATAATGAGTGTCAAGAATTTTGCTTTGCCAACAAGCATAAGACTAATTACTTCCAATGTTCTTAAGATGCAGACACATGTCCTAGAAGAGATAACTATCTAAGAAGTGTGAGATGAAATGCCTGGAACTCCAGCTATTTTAAATTGAATAAGAAAGGAGCACCCCGTACAGTAACAGCAAAAGGACTACAAAGAATTAAACAAAAATGAAGATCTCCATGAAATGAGGAGGCATGATTTCCAGGATATAAAGTTAAGTTTAAAAAAAAAAAAGCAAAGTGCAGAACAGTGCACTTTATATTTTTTTTTTGTACAAGAAGGAAAAACATGTATTTTCTTTTGCCAAAAAAAAAAAAAAATCAGGAACAATGAAAATGTTTATCGATAGAGAATGAGTAAAAAGTGAGCTTTCCAAGTATATTTTATAGAACTAACATGATAGTCAAAAAGTAAAATTAGTAAGGGAGGAAAAAACTAAAACAGAATACAAACAGATATAAATGAACTAAAATATATATCAAGCTGGTAAAAGAAAAAAATTGATTCTAACACTTTTAACCAAAAGACCTTGACTGTAGAGCCGTGGTAAGATATATACTAAAGATGAAAGGCGTGCGGAGGGCTGAGCATGGTGGCTCATGTCTGTTATCTGAGCACTTTGGGATGTCCAGCCAGAGGATGGCTTGAGCCCAGGAGTTTCAGACAGCCTGGCCAACACAAGGAGACCACATCTCTACTAAAAATTAAACAAATCGGTTGGGCGTGGTAGCTCATGCCTGTAATCCCAGCACTTTGGGAAGCTGAGGCGAGCGGATCATGAGGTCAGCAGATTGAGACCATCCTGGCTAACACGGTGAAACCCTGTCTCTATTAAAAGTACAAAAAAATTAGCCGGGCGTGGTGGCGGGTGCCTGTAGTCCCAGCTACTCAGGAGACTGAGGCAGGAGAATGGCGGGAACCCGGGAGGCAGAGCTTGCAGTGAGCCGAGACTGCACCACTGCACTCCAGCCTGGGCAACAGAGTGAGA
Organism: Macaca fascicularis; assembly: GCF_037993035.2. Taxonomy (NCBI): domain Eukaryota; kingdom Metazoa; phylum Chordata; class Mammalia; order Primates; family Cercopithecidae; genus Macaca; species Macaca fascicularis. Next base: position 20,926,123 of record NC_088377.1, on the reverse strand, counting down.
CTGCGTCTCAAAAAACAAAAATTTAAAAAATCAGTCAGGCCTGGTGGCATATGCCTATAGTCCAGCTACTCGGAGGCTGAGGTGGGAGGACTGCTTGAGCCCAGGAGGTCAAGCAAGGCTGCAGTGAGCCATAACATGCCGCTGCACTCCAACCCGGGCGACAGAGTGAGGAAAAAAAAAAGTGCTGAGACATCTTAAACTTTACTGCTTAGTGATGGTCATAATATGACATCATAATTTTAAAAACATTTATATGTGTATCATAGGGTAATGCAAATAAATATATTAATGGTATGGCAAATCATTAGGAACCAAGATTTTTACTGTAGGGTTAAAATACTGATGCAAAACATAAGAAGTTAAATTTTCTGAAAACAAGTGCACGTGATCCAACGTGAACTGCTAGCCACCAGACAGGACTTACTTCTTGGCAATACTGCAGGATGCCTTCCTTGGTATCAATGCAGGTTTTGGTCCCTGATGGATCTGAATCCCACTTCCCATTCTGGACATTCATGTGCATGTTCAGTCTGCCACAGAACATGGCGATCTGGGGTTCAGCCAGCAGGCCAGCATTGCCATCAGTAGGTACCTGAAAGAAGAAGCTTCAGTTAGTGATAGAATCCATAGCTCCAAGGCAGAGGCTGGGGGGAAGAACAGGGATCAAAAAGAGCTCTATTCTTGCTCATTCTTAATTAGGAATCAGTCCGGTCTTCAACCCTGCTTTAGATTAAGTGTTATGTACGCTACAGACATTTCTAGCCGCCTATAAGATAGTGCTTTCTTTTACACTGAAACAGAGAAGGAAATTACCAATACCGAAAGGAATTTACTCATGAAAAATTTAAACATTTTCCCATGTGAGATTTTGTGGTACCTGCTGAAACGTTCTGACAACAAAATAACATGTTTTTCTATAATAAATATAATCACTGTGGAGGCTACCACATTCTCATAATAAACTCCACTGACTCACACAGAGCACAATGCCTGCCAGGCCCTGCCTGATGACCAAGCCTGAAAGTAATACTGTGTGCCACCTCTCAGCACTGACAGCAAGCATGGCATTGGTAGTTAACAAGTGACTGCATTATGATTTTGAACGGAAAAATTCACTGTAGAAATCACCATCCACAAAAATAACTGAGTATGTTGGTGATTCTACCTGATTTTCCCCAGAATATTCTCTGGTTATCACTCTCTCAGCTCTTAAAAAGTCTGTTAAGGGTGTCTCCTCTCCCAACCATCTGCAAGGAGCCAACATTTTCTCATTCAGAGCTCTGCATAGTGCCTGCTGGGTAGTAAGTAAGCCGTCCTAGCTATTACCATTGCAGGCAACAGACCACTTCACAAACTCATGAAAAAGGGTGCCTTCTGCATTTTCAAACCCTTCTGTGTACAGGCATTACCTTTACAAAAATATTTTTAAAAGAAAAAATGGAAGTCCTGAAATATCTGTATTATGTCACCTAATAGGTTCTGGTATCTCAAAAAGAAAAAAAAAATTCAGCAAGAAATGAAAAATATATCCACAGGAGTAAAGGTGTTACTTAAACCAATTAGAAGGCATATTAATCATGATCGGCCGTCCTCTGTTAAATGGGGAAATAAGAGACATCATGCCAAGAAGAATTAACCTCCAGCAGAAGCCATTCGTTCACACACTCAAGAACTGGGTGATTCCATGATAACTTGTATCATTCCTAAAATCAGTCCACAGGAGGAAAAACACCAACTAAAATTGCACTGAGAAATTTCTGGCTAAAGACGTGAAATAGTTTCCAAACATTTCTTCCCACATAAATGTAAAATAGGATACATCTGGCCATTTTAGTCATTTGTACACATATTTCATCAAAACCCAACAGAGGACTTAGGTCCTCACAACAAAAAAAACAAAACAGGTCTTAGACTGGACCAAGTCATGAGTGCAAAAGCTGCTGGCAAAATCTCTAGAACCATGTTTTCAAGTAACTTTTCCAATATTTAACGAAATTCTGCCTTGACATTGCCAGATAGTTAAGTAAAAGCAGCCGATGCCAAAATATCCAGATCAATTGCAGAAATAGCTAGGGCCCCTCAACTCCTCCATCTGAGCCCCTTGCCACTTCCTGTGACTTCCACGAAACTGGGGGTCTCATTCCCTGACAGATGCAGAGCAGCAAGCTAGGTAGAATGCTTTATAAATTTAAATTTCACAGCTTTCCTGGGGGATTAAGAGGAATTCATTGTCTTGATCTTAGAAATCAAAATGCAAATGTTGCCAATCTTACTGAAATAAGAAGTACAGATAATAACACTGCAAAAACGTTAAAGAAAGTCAAATAATAATCAGGTACCTGTGGAAAAGGCCCTATATTAGATGCCATGGAGGGCCCTGATCTTAAGGAACATACAATTCACTAATGGAATCGCCATTGTTCCTACAGTACTTTATTCTGTTCACCTTCCGAATTCATTCCTGTCCCCAGGATTTCCAGTCTTTGCAGCATGTTCGTAACTGTACAGAGACATTAATGAGCCTTTACCATAGCTGGTAAATATTCTGTTGAATCAATCTCCTCCTCTCTGCCTCAAACTCTCTTTGTACTTTTGTTTATCCACAATCTGTTCATTACAATGTCTAAGGAAAGCGTTCTACCTTCTTGTCAATACAAATGCCCTTCATTCCATTTCCTTCCCACAGGGAGCATTTAATTGACAATCTCTCTCCCCAGTGTAGCCAGCCTCCAAGAAGGCCCCCAGTAGTCCCAGCCTGCTGCTATTCAGGGACCTTGGGCAATCCCACAATGTATCAGGGTCTGTCTGTGCAACAAATGGAGTACAGCAGAAATGATGACGGTGTAACTTCCGAACATGTACATATTAGACTTAAAGATGCTGCAACTCTTAAAAACAAACCCTTTGCTACCAGAAAGGTCATGAAGGGCATGATGATGTGTAACATCCAAAACAAGGTCATGAAAGGCATCACAATTCTTCACTGCTCTCTGGAATCACTCACTGTGAGGGAGGTCAGCTGCCATGTTCTGAGACATCTGGTGCTAAAACCAGGAAAGTTTTTGGCAAAATACAATGTGTCACCCTACCTGACAAACCAAGTAAATGCTTCTTCATTTTTGTTTTCCTCTTTTCATTTAACTTCCTTTGGTTTCTCCTATTCTTCCTTTTGTCATCCTCCCTGCTTCTTCACTTTACAGATATTTTAATGTCATCTGTTGGCATATGTGTGTATGCTATCAAAAAGTGGTAATTTTTTAAACATTTTTTTCAAATAAATTGATTATGACCCTATAATTGCCTCACGTTCTCATCACTTTTTAATGCCATCTGTTGGCATATGTGTGTATGCTGACTACCAAAAAGTGGTAATTTTAAAAACTTTTTTTCAAATAACTTGATTATTTGTCTCATGTTGTCTTCATTTTAATGTTTAATATTTAATAATGAGAGTTTAGACTAGAAAATATATGCTTCAGTTCCTTTCAGGTTTTCCACCAAATGAGATTTAATATTAACTTTAAAAATAAATGTTTGGAGAATCGTGATGATTAACATGCTCTATTTTCTTCGAGTGGAGATCGTTTAATAATTTAAACTGTGAATCCTCAATAATTAGGGTAAGCTGTTGAATTAGAAATTGTAAAATTGGTTGTACGTATAGATCTTTTTACATTTGACATTACAAGAGCCCTTCACAAATAAATATCAACTCACAAAAGCCACGTTTCTCAAGCAAAATTTTTCCCCGAACCAACACCAGGTGTGTATATGGAAATCAGAGCAATTAGCTTGGAGATACAAATTGAACCAGACGCCTTCCTATTCTTACTGAAGCCCATCTGCAAACAATTCCATGCTTTCACTATATATTCCTGTCCCCTTTAATTAAAACAAGACAAACGACCCACGGCATCCTCACCTGCATCAAGTAACCCATTTATGAAACAAAGCCTGGTTGCTAAGCGCAGCCACTCCCTGGCATTCAGCCAGAAGGAAATATGGCCACATTAATCCATTGCCATCCAAGGGTTAATTCCCTTTTCCTGAATGAAGCCTCAAAGAAATGACTTAATAAATCATACACAGGGTCCTATTCAGAATCTGTTAATAAGGACACTCTTAAAATTGAAATCTTTGAGATATTTGCTGCCAGTAAAAAAGTACCGTCTTACAAAGTCATCCTAAAGATAATTATTCCTAATGTTTTTAAACATTTTTCTTTTCTAAAAGAAAAGAAATATAAATACCTTAGTAGATGGGAACTATAACCACTTAACTGCTACATTTTAGTTCTATTTATGTCTTAACACTATTCTAAGGTGAGTTAAGGTTACTTTGCAAAAATCTAAGACAACATTTAAAAGATGAGAACTGTGATACAACTGGCCATTCGTGGTCTATGCATTTCTCATTCGTGGTCTATGCATTTCTAAGACTGAACATGAAGGTAATTCTTGTAAACCGAATGACTTTCCATTGACATCATAAAACTGGAGATGCTTTCCCATGGGAAAACAGTGTTCCTGACAATGAACAAAATAACCAGCTGAAAACAATGAAGCATTGACAAATTGCCTCAAAAGCAAGAGGCTGTTTACTGAGTGCTCTGAACTACAGAGACGTACATATCAAACTTAAAAATGCTGCAACTCTTAAAAACAGAAAATAAATACTTTTGTTACCGGAAAAAAAAAATATTTTTGAGCCACAATACAAAGTATACTGAAGTGAAATGGACTTTCCGAAGGAATTTTTAGAAACGGTTTTAAAAGAGCCTTAAGGGGATAACATAAACAAATATAAACATATATACCTAATCTGGACCAGTCTGCAGAGGTGAACCTGGAAACCCTATGCCTACAGTTGCTGCAATTTTCAATTAAATGCAAAGCCACCTTCTTGAACAAGTTCTCTTGTTGTCCTTTCAAACAGGGTGTTCCCTTTCTTCAAAAAGTTTCTCTCTGTTATCATCTAGGAGATCAAAATTCCTTATGAGCAGGCTTGGCAGCATTCCTCCCCAACAGGGTCCCATCTAGGAGGGAAGAGTGAACAAGGAGCTCTCTGTTTTGCTAGCCGAAAAGTCCTGCTTGGCAAGGAGAGGGCACAGATCCATAGCTTAGTTGCATCCGTGGATTTATGTAATTTTAAGGTTTCTGGCTAATGAAAGCCATCTGTTTTCTGCATTTGAACTAACTGCTCTCACTAGTCTAAACAGCTGGCCTCATATAATGAAGTATGTGGTACTTTTTAATCAGTTCGAACTTCTTAGAGTCAGATTCTTGCATAATCTCATTTTTTTTTTTTTTTTTTTTGTATACACTGTCTCACTCCATCACCCAGACTGGAGTGTAGTGGCGTGATCTCGGCTCAATGCAACCTCTCCACCTCCTGGGTTCAAGCTATTCTCCTGCCGCAGCCTCCTGAGTAGCTGGGATTACAGGCCTGTGCTACCACGCCCAGATAATTTTTGAATTTTTAGTAGAGACGGGGTTTCACCATGTTGGCCAGGCTGGTCTCGAACTCTTGGCCTCCCAAAATGTTGGGATTATAGGCATGAGCCACTGTGCCCAGCTTTGCAGCGATACTATTTCTACCACATCCATGGTTTCCTGACATAAATACTGGATTCCCTTAACCTGGGCATAATTCAACTATACCCCACAAGAGTGCTTTACATTTTCCTGTTAAAACATTTAAATTCTCCATTGTCAAATGTAAAGAACTGTTTTCTAGAATCATAATCTAGAAAATCTGAGTGAACCCCTTTCAAGGGAATAATTCATCTGTAGGGTTTTCTTTTAAATGCCAAAGAAAAGTATTTCCAGTGGAAGCGGAACATCTGTAATCGCTCATTTCATCACTAACTGAGAACTGAAATTAAAATCAGAATCACATAAGTGGACCCTAAGAGGGAGGAAAAGGCGCCGGGTAAGGATGTGTCCAAGGCCATGGGGTTACAGAGATAGAGAAGGGAATTCAACTTATTCCGTCAAGGTTCTGTTAATGTGACCGGGCTGTCTCTCAAATTAAAATGGAAAATTGCAATTTTCCAAGGCTGTGCCCCTGTGTGTGTGTGTGTGTGTGTGTGTGCATGTATCTGTGGTGGGCAAAAATAGAGAAGCTAGTAAAAAAGAAAAATAAAATGTGATGACTGAAACTGCACATGGTTTCTATTTACCCTTGTGGAGAGCTGCCACATCTATTCACAGCCACTATTTGCTGCACAATTATTTCAGAGCTTGAGTTTCAGCCTAAAAATGATTTGCCGTAAAAGTGAATGGGAGAAAAACAATTCCTTTCAGCGGAGTAATCTGCATGTTTCACTCCTGGAAACTTGAAATTCTTTTTGGGTCACTGTTGATCTGGTTTCTAATTACAAGCTATCCTCCTTTGATGTTTTTCATGGTCTCTGTTGATATTAGGTTGGTGCAAAAATCGCAATTACTTTTGCACCAACCTAATACCAAGCTTTTTTTCTACTCAAAGGATAGATGTTCTCAAGTTGACCGAAAACTCCTACCCACTCATAACAAGGCCAGTAAATCATGCTTGCTGCTGGTGCCCAGTAGGAAATCAAGAGGTGCCTCAATAGGAGCCTTTGTTATTCACCACTTGTGAAATTAATAACCAACATCTGAAGCATGCATTTAGGCGGTATCCAGAAAGAGTGGCATCTACGGCTAGGACTGATGTAAATGGATATAAAACTGGAATTACAAAAAATAGAGCCTTACACATGGCAACCAAACTCTTAGCCTCAAAAACAGTTTACAATCTAGTCAATGTCCATTTAGTCCTAAAAGGTGAATGTTTTCTTTTAACTTCATATATATACATACACACAGACATATGAAACCATACACATACTATACCATGTATACTTGTGTCTAATGTTGTACTCTTGCATTGGTAAGACTAATTCTTCCCAAGGTCACCTTGATGTAAAAACAGTTCATCTCTTTCATTCTGTCTTTACGGTTTTTCTGTGTGTCTTTTGTTTTGTTTTGTTTTCTGAGACAGCTTCGCTCAGTTGCCCAGGCTGGAGTGTAGTGGGGTGATCTCGGCTCACTGCAACCTCTGCCTCCCAGGTTCAAGTGATTCTTGTGCCTTAGCCTCTTGCGTAGCTGGGACTACAGGCATGTGCCACTATGCCCAGCTAATTTTTGTATTTTTTAGAAGAGATGGGTTTTTGCCATGGTGCCACTCCTGACCTCAAGTGATCTGCCCGCCTCGGCCTCCCAAAGTGCTGGGATTATAGGCATGAGTCACAAAGCCTGGCTTGTCTTTAAAGTTTTACTGACATGTCTCACACAGTCACCACAGGGAAATAAATAAATAAATAAATATATATATAAATAAACAGTATTTGAGATCTTTATCCTATTATGACTCTCTCAATATTGCCATATCTCATCAGCCTTGACCTTGTGAACATGGAGACAGAAAGAGGGTTATTAACAGGCAAAAATCCAACGTCTACTAAGGCCTTTACTCATTATCTCATTTGACTCAGAAAAACCAAGATAAGTCACTTCCACATCTAGTCAGATAATCAGAAGGGCTCAAAACCAGCCTAGAGTCTGATCGAGAGCGTCATTCCAAAGCACATGTTTGCTTTTTGCCATAACAAGCCAGCTGGCATTCCTGGTACTAGATCTCAAGCTTTTTTATTTTTCAATCTTGAATATTATTTTCAAGTAATTTTTCCCCCATGGCAGTGCTATTTTGCATGTCTTTGTTACTGGCTTTAAAAAAAAATACTTTTAGAGCAAGTAAAATGGGAAGCAAACCCACTGCTTAAATGTCTAATTTGCATTTCTCAAATTTAAATCACTAGATGTTAATATGTACTAACCTTTGGTAGTCTCCTCTTTAAGAAATCTCTCCTGAAATGCAAACACAAATTTCTCCAAAGTCAGTTCTTTCCTTAAATCAAATGCAGCCAACTGCATCTGCAAACTAGGAGTCCAAATCTCCCAATGTTCCAACTATTAATGTTTTTCAACCATTACATTATTTAGTCTGTATTTTCTAGTTTTTCAACAGTTGACATATACCTATATACATATACACCTATATATATACCTGCTATACAGCTACCTGTATGGTATGTAGTGGTAGTGCTAGAATAAACACATGCACACACACACAGACACATACATACACATGGTTTAAGAGCTCAATTTGCACAAATCTCAAATGCTGGTGCTTTGCTAAAATCTCATTCTAGAATTAGTGCATTTAAGTCCATGTTGCTAACAAGGTGGAGGACTTGGTAACTGGGCTCCTCAGAGATAGCGGTTTGAATGGCATTCACTGAAAGAAATTGGATAGTAACAAATAAATGATTTTCCAGTATGACTTCCACTGGTTCTGACAGCTAGGACAGATTAGCACCCAGCACAGAATACGACAAAGAAAATCAAAACCTATTATTCCTCTTCATTTTTGGTACAAGAGATATTCTACATATATTCAATTCTAATTTTCTACTGTTTTCTATCAAATGTAGCCAAGCTAAGCCAAGATCAGCTGAACCCTGAGCTTGTGGGCTATAATAAATGGTTATTGTTCTAAGCCACGAAATTTTGGAGTGGGTTTGTGGCTTTGCTGCATTTTTGTGGCAAGAGAAATTAACACAGTCATGTATTTGATAGGAATAACTAAAATACTAAGTGATAGAATCAAGGCATAGATTATTTCAGAAGGTAGAAACTTTCTCAAGTTGCCTTTTTTTAGGTATATGCAAGATCCTATTTATTGTGTTAAATAATTATTTGAAGTATTAGATGACAGGAAAGAGAAGAAGATGAAAAAACAGCTAATACACTCGTAAGCTTCACCAATACAGCTCCAGATGACCACAGGAAATCTTGCTGCATCAGAAAAAATCTAGAAGGATGCAATCACATTTTTAGATAAACAGTAAAAAAATAAAAATAAAAATAAAAATAGGGTTGGCACTGTGGTGGCTCACGTCTGTAATCCTAGCATTTTGGGAGGCCGAGGCGGGCAGATCATTTGAGGTCAGGAGTTCAGGACTAGCCTGACCAACATGGTGAAACCCCTTCTCTACTAAAAATACAAAACAACTAGCCAGGCGTGGTAGCACATGCTCACAGTCCCAGCTACTCAGGAGGAGTAGGCAAGAGAATCTCTTGAACCCAAGAGGCGGAGGTTGCAGTGAGACAAGATCATGCCACCGTACTCCAACCTGGGTGACAGAGTGAAACTCCATCTCAATAATAATAAATAATAATAATAGTAAAATAAAAATAAACTTGGAGGGAAAGAAAATTTTATCAGGAGAATTTAAAGAAAACAGAACTAGCTCATCCGAAAAAACTGAGGGCAGAAGACATCTGAAGGAAAATCACAAGAAAGTGCCCAATGAAATGAACAACAATGATGGAGAAATATTTGGGGTTGGGAAGAAACATCGTAAGATCATGAGCACCTCATCAACAAGTCACTTAAATTAGATGGACAATCAAGCAGCAGCATTTCTGAAGAGATTATCGAAGTTGGTAGAAAGTCAGAGATTCACACTTTTCCACAGTTTTTAAGCAGTGGAACCTTGTACTTAAAATCTATGGGAAACCCTCATAGCTGGGCACCTCCCTGCTTGAAACCTGCATTCCTGCCCCACATAGCATGTATAGCACTGGTGATCTAAAGCCATACGCTATGATGCTTTTAGTCACGCTCTAAAGTCATCATACTATGATTAACATGTGGCATTTCATTTGATTGTTTTTGCTTAATCCCTTGTGCTCAGGGGCTTACCTCTAGACTTTTCGATTGTAGCCTTATAGGCCTTACTGCCCTACACCCACAAGCACCTTCACTCCCTCCTGCTGCTGTTCTTGGAAACTCTCCTCCCTTACACAGTTCTTTTTATACATATATATTAATTTAAGCGGTACAAGTGCAGTTCTGTTATGTGGTTATACCACATTAACCCTTGAACAACACAGGTTTGAACTGCACGGACCAGGTCCACTTATACACAGATCTTTTTCAACAGAAGTTACAGCAGGCGGGCCTGACTCTCCTGCTTCCACCTCTTCTACCTCTGCCACCTCTGAGACAGCAGGACCAGCCCCTCCTCTTCCTCCTCAGCCTACACAACGTGAAGAGGAGGAGGAAGACCCTTAGGCTGGTCTGCTTCCACTTAAGGAACTGCCTATTTTCCCTTCCTTATGCTTTTCTTTAATAACTATTCTAATAAAGTAAGCTAGAGAAAAAAATAAGTATATTACACATATACAAAACATGTATTAATTGTTTATGTTATCAGTAAGGTTTCTGGTCAACAATAGACTAATAATAGTTAAACTGGGGGGGAGTCAAAAGTTATACATGGATTTTTGACTGCACAGGGGTTAGCACTCCAATCCATTACTGTTCAAGGGTCAACTGTATACCGTTGAATATCTTAAACCTATACTATCTAACAGGGCAAAAGCACTGGCCACTTGTGGTGTATGAGCACTTGGAACAAGGCTAGTGAGATGGAGAAGCTTTTCATGTTATTTATTTATACTTAATATAAATGTAGACTGAAAATCTGTTACACCATCCCATTATTAAACACTGAAGCATGTCCAGAACTCAGGTAAGTGAATCTACTTTCTAACTATAAATTTTCTGAACTTAAAATAAATTTTTTGATGAAGATGTATTGTTCCAATTCAGATACGTTTTAAGTGTAAAATATACATTGGATTTCAAGCACTTCCTCCTGCCTTGGCCTCCTAAAGTGCTGGCATTACAGGCATCAGTTACCATGCTTGACCATAAATATTTTATAGTACAAAAATTGTGATATAAAAAATCTGTAAAAATTTTTTATATGGACTACATGCTATGATCGTAATTGGGTTAAATAAAATACATGACTAAAATTAATGCCAATTACTTTTTAAAATATGGCTGCTAGAAAATTTTAAATTCTGTAAGTGGCTTGCATTATATTTCTGTTGGACAGCACTGCCCTTAACATGCCTGAAATAAACCAGTATAAAATATACAATAACAAGTTAGGTACATGACAACATATTACACATTTGTCCTTTACTAATCTTACTGCATACCTGCCATCTCCTCTCAGGTTTTTCTTATAAGCTCTTGGAAAATCAAGACTTCAATTACTTCAATTGGCATACATTAGCACATACCTAGCCAGAAACTTCATAAACATTTTGTATTTTTTTTAAGAGACAGGGTCTCATACCATTGCCCCGACTGGAATGCAGTGGTGATCATAGCTCACTGCAGCCTCAAACTCCTGGGCTCAAGCGATCCTGAGCAGGTATGAGTACAGGCTTGTACCACCATACCTGGCTAATTTTTTTTATAGAGACAAGGTCTCAGTATGTTGCCCAGGCTGGTCTCAACTTCCTGGCCTCAAGTGTTCCTCCTGCCTTGGTCTCCTAAAGTGCTGGGATTACAGGAACTGGCCACCATGCCTGGCCATAAATATTTTATATTTAATGTACTATATAAGGTAGGATCAGTTATGGCTTATGATCTTTGGGTTGTCCTAGACCTGGAAAGTAAGAATCTGAGCATTGGCAAACAGAATGATATTGTAAACACATGCACTGGAGCTTTTAAGGAGATGGTAAACAATCTTTGCAATCTTTAGATCTGATTGATTTTGTGGGCTTCTTAACTTTTCTCCTATTTTTTTTAGACCTCTGTAAATGATAAACAATTTGTACAAAGGCATGGTTTTTTTTAAAAAATTAAATGTATTTTGTTTACACTTAATGTATTTCTAAAACGAAATATTTCAAATCTGAAAGCAATCCAATGCTATTAAAGAGACTACGTTCCTGCTCATACCTCACATGTGGCTATGTGAGTACAAAAATCTTATAATTATACTTCTCCCAGCAAAGGACATGCACATTTCATCACCAAAGACTCATGCTACTGCAATCGCACTCCATCAAGCCACATGTGTTGAAATCTGTGTAACAAAAGCAATGAGGGCTCTTGCCACACATAGCTCCCACCTAGCCCTCTCTGAGAGGTAGGTATGTATGCAGAGGAGACAGTGGGGTGAGAAATGGAATTCTGGCATGTTGGGGCAACCAGACTGATCACGTGACACTCGCACTGAGCTCATATCACATTTCACCCTGTGGCAGACTCAGCACCAAACAAATCCCAAAGTTAAAGCCTCAGTATCACCTGGGCTTTGCTGCATAGACCTAGCCAAGTATGCATAAGAGTTATGACCTCTAGATATAATTTATTTTATTGCCCTGAAAGAGCATCCCCACATAATTTGCAAGTTTAATTGCAATTATATTCCTGGGGGTCACTCCTTATACCTGCACAGTTAGGATATTGCCATGTTATTCATGTTACCTCACTCATCACCTAGCGGGTATACACAGATCCTCATCTTTTACACAACATCATATTCATCACTAAATAAGGATACAGCGTTAAAGTGAACTTTTACTTTATCAGTGGTACTTTACGGCACTACCGTGTTTTCTAGAGTTTAAGACTTAGGCCAACATGCTTAATGCACAAGTAAGTGCAACTTTAACAGGTTTCTGGTTCTTACATTTTTCCCATTTCTTCTCATTGACCTACTGCAATGTTGACACACTCGGAACGTGGAGCACGGACAAAACAGAGCACCATGAGATCATTAGAGAAGAGATTAAGTCTTTGAAAAGCTGCAGGTGGGAATATAAAGGAAAATAAGCTTCCAGAAGAGGTAGTGGGTCTACCATTTAACTAGAACTTGCACAGTAGAGCCATACTCATACATCTGTATCTTAGAGTGGCTGATATACTAGGACAAGGGGAAAAAGAAGCATATTCCTCTATCCTTTTGTCAGCCCAGAAATTTATCCCAACCCTATTTTCCTATACAGTTGCTACCAGCTTTCAGGCTTTTCAGGCCATTGTAAAACCAACATAGGTGGAGAGGCAATTCAGGCTAGGATGGGGAGGGGCAGTTAGCGGGATTTCCGGCTCTGGGCTACAGTGAGGGAGTCAGTACACATTTCTGGGTCTGGTACATATATTCCACATTGTCCATATCCTTTAATATCTTTACAATTTCTAGTACCAAAGTGGTATGAAAATGCTAATGAAGTTCAAGACCCTTACCAAAATGCTAATTTTCCAGGTTATCATATTGTCCTTCAATGTGCATTAAAATCTCAGAGCAGCTATTGGAGGATAAGGAGAGCAAATACCCATCAAGCTCGGAGGCCAGCTAAACTCTCTAGAAAGTCATTTCCATCTTACTTCCCACCAGCGTGAGGCAGAGCAGTTCAGGGCATTTTTCACGTGAGTCTGCCTGCCGTTACCAATGCCAAATTTAACGTACTTGTATGTTTTATCACAAGCCCATGAGCTTGTGATTTCATAAAATGGTACTAACTGGTCCTTGCCATGAGTAGATTCTTTTCAAGCAACACGTATGAAGAAGATTTTAATAAAAATTTTTTATTGAAAGATTTTAATAAACACTTTTATTTTATTAAAAGATTTCTTAAAGGTCATTAATGCAAGTCATATTAGAAGAGGTCACAGGCAAGTAGACAAAAGAATTTACTCCACGAAAGCTCACTGAAACAGGAATTCAGATATTTGACATTTGTTTTTGTTCTTATCTCTCATAGGTACACATCAAAGCACACACATTCACATGGATGTAAAGATAGTAAGAGGCCACCTGCAGTCAGAACAAGTGAGATTATAAGTAAGTATATTACATAGGAATCCAAGATAAGAATTCCTTACTTTTAAGGAAAGGGCATCAAAGAATTTATGGTCTTAGACCTTTACCTTTCTATTTTTAGCATAATTACAGAAATAATGCAGGAACAGAACATGAAGTGACATATTTTTGATAAGCACAAAGGATATTTACATTGTATCATTTGGTTATTTCCTTTCAAAGTGTCATAACATTTACTCATCAGCCTTTGCTGTGTGCTTATAACTCTCATACTGCTGTGGTTTTATTACTAGGACTTTTGGTCTAGGAGAAAACTGCTTTACAAACATAATAGAAATTCAGTGAGAACATTAACTTGACATAAAGAACCCAAGATAATTTTCGAACAGCATTCTTGTTCATTGTTCAAATTGTATTCTGTTAACTTACTTAGTTTAAGCCAAGATTATTTCTTTTCCTGCAGACTTGGAACACTAAAGAATACTCCAGGTCCAAATTTCAGGCTATTTGCTTGATAAGCATGGGTAGATTGTCCTTCTTAAATAACTTACACCAAAGCACTATCAAAGAAGCTTTCCTTTGTAGAGCCCTCAGATTCACAAAAGGAATTTTTCAAATTGCCATTTCTATAGGAATAAAGGCTATCAGGAACCACAATACTAAGACAAAATAATTCTGAAGGGAAGGTAACAGTGAAGACTCTATTTCTATTTTCTTGACTATATTTATAAAAGATTGTTGCCGAAAGAACAGAAGACCAGGAGCCACAAAATCACACTGCAGTCTTACTCTTGGATGTAATGGTAATGTCAGTTTCAGTGACACAACACTGGAGGCAATCTGATATTGACAATGGTAAATATGCAGATGCCAATATTAGGGGGGTGCGGTTAGTTGACAGTAGAGCCTGTAAGTATTCATCTAAGTTTTCTCTGTTAGAAGAGAAGAAAAGAGAACATCAAATATTTCTAGTATATAGAGCAAGGATTTCTCATCTTTTTTTTTTTTTAATGTGCAAACAAGACAAAAGTTACTTCACTGTCCCTACTCTTTAGCATTGGCCTCACTCTCTCACTCCCACATATAAGCATTCAATAATACTTAGGCCAACAAGTAAGAAACACCTGGCATGAAAAACAATAACAGTAATAAACTAGAAGGTAGAAAATGTAATTACTGACAAAGGCGTGGAACAATACAAAATAAATTCCAATTTAGATACCTGTGAAATTTTTTCTTGTGGCACCAGCAGAGTAATTTCCTAACAGATTAAAGAAAACACAGTATCCACACCTCTGTCTTTACCAATTCCTAAATACCAGTTACAGTTCAACTTGTCCACGGACCTCAGGCTCCTCTTAGAAAACAAGAAGGCTTAAAAAGCAAGACAACCTATCAGCTATGTTACTCAATAAATTTCAATGTTAATTTCCTGATTCTTTGATAACACATTCCTGAATTCCTCCGTAATTCAGGCAACACTTTAAAAATCAGATTAACTAGACTCCGAGAATTACACAAACAGTATGAGCAGCGAGACTTCGAATGTGCAATCAACTATTTTTTTTTTTAATCCTGCAACTAAAAGCCTTCAGTAGCACAGAACTGATTGTCAGAGATTTCAGCGTAACCTAACACCCAGAGTGAACGCCTGGTGTATAAAAATACACCTGAAAATACTATGAGGAAGAGATAGAAACGGACTCTTGATGGCTAAGCAAAACAGCAAATGCTGATGGTTATCAAACACATGCCCTTCCCACTCTACACAGATAAGATTTCAGAGTTGTTTGAGTCCTAGGTTAAGTTTTGGGCAAGTTCTGGCTTGATGCGTTGTATTCAGATAAACATTTTCCAGGCAGTGAACATATTCAAAGTTAGGGACAGTGTGGTAACCCAAAAACATTCCTGACCTTGATGGACAGAAAATCTAATGGTGGAGACACAAATAACGCCAAGTTGGCTAAGCAAAGGTGCTGGAGTGTTAATGCAGAGATCTGGCAGGGGTGTATCAAAGAGCTCTCAGGAAAGAGTGACTGGTTTGACTTGGAGAAGGAGAAGGAAGGCAGACCAAAGACCAGGGCAGAAAACGTGTCCAGGCTGAGTGTGGGGACAGGAGGCATGAAAGGTAGCACAGGGCTAGCGTGCGAATGACCCTGAATTTGTAATAAACGTGTGAAGTCACTGGGAGCTGCTGCCACATTCCAAAGCAAGCAAGAGCAGCATCCCACCTGTGTATGAGGAGGATGTGGGGGCCCAGGACAACTTTCGTGGGTCCCTTTCTCTCTTAAGAAACCATGAAAAGCTGTATTTTAGGGCTCTGTTGGTATAAAGACAACTCTAAGTCAAGCTGGATTCATTATTGTATATTCATGATTATTGTCATGTTCTTTATGTTTCCTTCTGATTTTAAAAGAAATTAAACATTTTTGAGGGCTGCTAAAGGTACTGCACAGCCAAGACTACCGGCCGACTGGAAGCACCAGGAGTAACAGCACCAGGCATGGCAGGGAGGCAGAAAACAGGAGTGGAGGTGGGAAAGATTCTAAGGCTTGTAAATTTCAAGGATGAGCACATTCGGTGCAGTGTTTGGAGGGTGAGTCTGGAGTGCTTTCACGGCCAAGGTCAACAGGCATTATTAGAGTGCACCAGGCTAGAGAATGTGAGTTTGTCCTAATGGGGGTGGGAGAGAAAAAGAAGGAAAACAATCACTCCTTCCCTGATTTATTAGCAAACAGCCCATTCTGTCTAGCCCCACATCACATCAAGAGTTCTAAGAGTCAATCTCGCAGAGCGATTCATCTACATTTCATTGCCTTGCGTGATGGGAACTTATTTTAATTTTCAAAACCAGCAGATGTTTAACAGATCTGTGCAGAGCTGCCTGTGTGACCTGGGGAAAAAATTATCTGGACTCTCACCATGCAGATTATCAGCTTGAATTGCTAATGCATTCCTGACCCCCCACGGATGTCTTTTTGACATGTCTACAGAGGAATAAGCCCTAAAACAGAGAAATAACAAGCTGTACAATCTGTATCTTGCCCTTGGGCAGGAGGGGTATAGCATTGTGTGGGAAAGATTTACATTCTACCAAAAAAATCTAAGCAAAGAGTATTTACATAAGCACAAAAACTTTTTTCACAAACTCGTTCAAATAAACTAAGAGAAGAACACAACTGTGATCACAAAACAGATAACATCACATAGATTCTGGCTTCTGACTTCACTGCCGTTGTTCATAGCATGTAATTCTAGGTAATAAGAATTTTAGGTAATTAGAATAGAAGTGTCTTTTCAGATTTGCTAAAATGTTACATGCATGGCTGTTTCTAAAGAGGCAATAATGTTGGTGTACACCTAACGCTAACCAACAGTGGCCTAATGAAGGTAAATCCCCAAAGATCCTTATGCGCTCACTTTGTTTTCTGTGCACGGCCAATCTTCAGTCAAGAGTTCCTTTACCCTGACACCAGCCTCACCCATGTTGTTCAGCTATGCAGTGGTTCTCCACCAAGGAAAGCTTGCTAACTACATGGGTCCTAGGCCACCTTGCTTTGCGAGCCCTAGGAACTGTTTCTACGTAGAAGCTCAAAGTTCTCGGCAAAGATGATTGTCACGACTTGGGTGGTGCTACTGGCATCTACCTAGTAGGTAGAAGCCAGGAATGTTACTAAACATCCCACAATGCACAGGCAGCCTCCCCTGCCTGCACCCCCTCCACCCCACATAAAGAATTATTTGGCCCAAAATGTCAATAATGCCTAGGTTGAAAACTCCAACCTCAGTTTTTACTTAGGGGGAAGGAGTCATGTCTTACTGATCTCTGTATTTCTATTTGTTCACAGAACAAAATTGGCATTCAAATATTGGTTGAACCAGAGTTTCTACCCAAAACATAATTAATCCAACTGACATAAAACAATAACTATGTAAACTGTAAATCCTATAAAATACAGCCTGCCTTCCACAGAAGCAAAAAAAAAGAAAAAACCTACGTTAATTTTTAAAAGGTAGCTGGTGTATCAAAAGTTATTAACGTTAAGTAAGATAACCCCTTCAACTAAAGATTACAGAAGATTGGCCCATAATTATTTCATACAGAATGATCAAAAATAATTTTATTGCATTAACTCCCTGTGGGTCAATCTGTAGCAGTAATCTTTTAATTAAGAAATCTTGAGGGTTGATTATCCAGCTTTCATTTTAAAAAAATGAGGTGGTAACTATTTCCGGGCAAAGTTCAGCAGGAAGCAAGACAATGCACTCATAACTAGGGTTCCAAGACCAAGGAAGCCAGTCAGAATCGCTCCATAGGTAAAGACTTTCTAATTCTAGCCAATCATTTCATAATGAACAACTTAGACAAATGGAGAAAAGGCTAAAAACTGGAATCTCCTTGAATAATGCATTAACTCTACTGGAATAACAAATATATACGAATAGGTTACATAAATCAAAAGCCCTATGAAAATATATAACTAAAAAAATTATTGCTGGAAACTTCTCTATGTCTTGTATCTCCAACTATGAACAGGGTCTAATCCATCACTGTCTATATCTCTAGAGACCTCAGGGGACTCATAGCTGGGTCAGGGTCACTGTAGGAACTGGCTGAAGGGACCCACACATCAAAGTACCAATATGGTCTTTGGAATCAAAAGGCAAAAGTCAATTCTGTATTTAGTATTTACCGGCTGTTTGGAGGAAGCCGATAGCTTTATCTCTTGAGTTTCTTATCTGTCAAATGGACATAGTAACATCCCACCTCACAGGATATTATGAGAATTAAAATGCAATAATATACATAAAAGGGAGAGTAAGTACTTTAAGACCTAATCATATTGCCTCAACTTGTATTTAGCAGGAAGAGGGAAAAGAAAAGAAAACGAATATGAGCACGTTCATAAGACATCTGGAGAGACTGAATGGATGAATATACAGCATTTGAAATCTCCTGCGAGCTATCCCTACCAAGATATCTGCTATTTATTCAGGAATCCTGAGAGAGGATTTTCAGCACTAAAGAAAATGCTGACTATATAACCAGATATGACACATTGGTTTAAAGAATGTCTTATGCCACTTGAAATAGACAATCTTTTCTTGTTTATCTGCAAGGCGTCCGCCTGCCAAGTTGTCTCTAAAAGAGACAAACTGGTAACGACACTGCAGCACGTGTGTCCTCACCCCCAGCTACACGCTCAGTGTGGCAGATCTGACTCACCAAGTCTACACAGTATTTTTAAACTATCTAAGATATTTTAATTCATGCAGTTTAATGGCAATTTTAGCTCTTTTCAAAATGTCTGATATAAGGTTCATGAAGTCCACTCTGACAATTTACAATCCGTGAATCGCAATGATTCTAAATACCTCTGAGAAGCAAATTTCAAGATATTAAAAATTTTTTGGTTCATTTCTTCAGCCACAGTATTAAATTTGTGTCTACACAGAACTTCTTATGTGTAAGAAATTTTTTATTGCATGCTTATACCACTAAGTTATTAAATATGTCACTATCAATGTATACTCAAAATAGCCCAATGATGTTTAAGGCATTCGTTACAAAGTATGAATAAATGCCTCATTTCACACCTAATTCAGTGTTCTCAAAAACAGTTTTCAGAAAATGTCAACAGTTATTACCTGGGAGGGGGAAGAATTCTGTCATAAAACACATACGGGAAATGGGATCATTCAAGATGCATACGGGAGGCTTTTGCAAAAAATCCCATAAAAATGAAGTCAGTTTAACTTTTTTAAAACCGAGGTTTCCCAAAATGTATTTGACGGTGGGACCCTTCCATTGTGACACATTTAACATACTTGGAACTGAAGTTGAAAAACGTACTAAGAGATCTGAAATGGATGATCAAGCAAAACTTAACCAGATCATTCTCACTGAAACAAAATAAAACCAAAAGAAGCTTTAAAGGGAACAAAAGCAGGAGTGTTGCCAAGCTCCTGCAGAAATGATGATTATAATAACACATCAGATTTGGATCTAGGCAAAATAATTACATGACATGTAGAATTCAGAGCAAGAAAAGAGAGGATTAGAATGAAGGGGTGTTTCCAAAGGCCTAAAATACTTCAGAAGCAGATCATGAGCATTCAGAACACGCCAAAAAAGTACAAGTCAAGAATTTTATAAGGTCCCAATGCAGTGTAAAATTCCGGGTCTTGGCCGGGCACTGTGTGCAGTGTAAAATTCCGGGTCTTGGCTGGGCACCGTGGCTGACGCCTGTAATCCCAGCACTTTGGGAGGCTGAGGCGGGTGGATCATGAGGTTAGGAGTTCAAGACCAGCCCGGCCAAGATGGTGAAACCCCGTCTCTACTAAAAATACAAAAATTAGCCAGGCATGGTGGCAGGTGCCTGTAATCCCAGCTACTCAGGAGGCTGAAGCAGAGAACTGCTTGAACCCAAGAGGCAGTTGCAGAAGTTGCAGTGAGTTGAGATCACACCACTATATTCCAGCCTGGGCGACAGAGTGAGACTCCATTTCAAAAAAAGAAAAAAAAAAATCTAGGTCTTATGTCATTTAAACCACACAGGTGAACTAAATCATGGTGGTTTGTTCCAAAGTAAGTTAAATTTTCATTTAGCGATATAAATGTGAGATGGCCAATGACAAGCAGATGCACAAACTTGATCACATCCCTGGATTCCTAAATTGCATCTGTGAAATTTAATAAAGTGATACGAAGTAAAGACAATAAGTGAATAAGAACTAAGAATAGAAAAAGTAGAAGACATGGATATCTGAAGCAAAGCCCACACCTGAGGGGAGAAAAATATTAGTGCTTTTGTTTCCATGATATAAGCACAGGTTCCTACACTGATTTCACAATAAAAAACACAAATTACTTCTAATTTTCCCATTTTCACACAAGTGAAAGAGAGTTCAGCCCAATTTCTGAATTAAATTTTCCTTTCTATAAAGGGAAGGTCTTTAGAAAATCTTTACAAAATAGTATTACACATGCCTTGTGATACTAGGGTGACATGGTGATAAAAGCAACAGGTAATTAATATGATTAATACAATACCCAGAGAACTGCACTATTTCTTAAATAATGTTTCCTCAGATGTTATATTGAAACCTTGTGCAAAATGTCATTATATAAAATGTTGAACATCACACAACAGCTGACTGGCTAACCTTCCAAAAAGAAAGGAATAGATGGTCATTCACACGAAGGTTACATTTACAAACAAAACTGGACACACAACACCATTCTTCGATGTTTAAGATACAACGAAAGGTGCACTGCTTTTTAAAAAATGGCTATAATTAGGCTCTCACAGTTACTCACATGCTTTATTTAGCTCCAAGTTTTAAGATATCTGTGAAAGGAAACTTCCTTGTTTTAAATTCTTGTTTGAAGATCACCAAGCTTTTATAGTGTTTCTCTGAAGTGGTGATACGTTGACTCCCAGGCACAAGCCAGGCACAAGAGAAGCTCTGCAGAAAACAGCAAGGCCTCTCTCCAGAAGGGGACATGCGTGACCATGGACAACTGCGGCTTAGAGCTGAGGAGCACAGCAACTCACAACTGATGTCTCTGAATTTTAGGTACCAGCGCTGAGAATCGAGTTCCTCTCCATGTTTTAAGAAACTAATAAAATCCTCAAGAAAAACTGTTTTAGATATTCACGACACTTCCTAAGGCATTCTATCATGTTAAGATACCTAGAAATGACTCAACTATTTGGCTAAGCTTATGCTAAGGGCAAATTCCTGTTTCTAAATGTGTCAAGTCTGGACAGCACCATACGTGAGCCTCAACACCCAAACAGAGACTTGACTTCTATTTAGCAATTTGTATTTTTAGTAGTAGCCTTCCCTTCCTTCCTTCCTCACTACCACAGAAAAGAACAAAGAAAAAAAAATTTGCTTAAAAAGCCAGAGTTCACTACTAAGAATAAATTCTATTATCTTCCTTAGACTATGCCTATTACTGGGTAATATAAACGTATGTTGTTGGCCAGACGCAGTGGCTCCTGCCTGTAATCCCAGCACTTTGGGAGGCCCAGGCAGGTGGAACACCTGATGTCGGGAGTTCAAGACTAGCCTGACCAACATGGAGAAACCCTGTCTCTACTAAAAATACAAAATTAGCCGGGCGTGGTGGTGCATGTCTGTAACCCCAGCTCCTCAGAAGGCTGAAACAGGAGAATCGCTTGAACCTGGGAAACAGAGGTTGAGATCGCGCCACTGCACTCCAGCCTGGGCAACAAGAGCGAAACGCCATCTCAAAAAAAATAAAATAAAATAAAATAAAAATACATATATGTTGTCAATGAAGTAGTGAAAAGGCCCATAAAACAAAACACTTCATTATTTACCAAAGCAGCAGCAAGGTTTTCCAGCAAAATGTAACCATCTTATAGTTCACAGCGATCCTATAAACGTTTTCCCTTTAAGATAACTGAGCACAGAGCAGTACACTCAGCCAGTCACTCTCATATTTGTTGGCTCTTTTTACTAAGCCAAAACAAAGATTATTAAACTCTTGTTAGAGACAACAGCGTAATGGAGGCATGCTTAAATAAGGGAAATAAGAAAATTTCTACTATACTAAGTATAATTTAAGCATTGGTAGCCAAAATGAGCAATACGGCAATACTTGAGAGAAACATCCAGCCATAACAAATTCCTCGGAACTGTAAAGCCAAATTTATTGACCACTGACTTGAGCTAATACGTAATTCAAGTCATCTGAGAGATCCAACCAATTGTTCTCATCAGTGAAAAACATTATATAATGTTATCTATAGCACAATATGACTGAAAGATAGCCAAGTCTTAAATCTCAAATCTTCAAAATGAAAAACCACAAAACTCTACTTTGACACCTAATGTATACAGATGAATGTCTGTCTACTTCCTATTGGAATTGTGATAGTTAAATTAAGATATTTTCTTTTCATCCAGATCCTGTTTTCTTAAATAAGGAAAAACAATAAACTTACCATATTAAACAACTAAACATAAGTTGCCCATAGAATCTTTAGATGACAAATGTGATACAATCTAGCTGTCACTAGATACAGGGTCAATTTTGTAAACAGAGGCAGTTAAAAAAGCATAAACAAAAAAATAAACAATTTAAGATAAAAGTACTACGGCATGGTGAGAAGTTACACTCACTGAGGCCGGGAGTTCAAGGCTGTAATTTGCTATGATCGAGCCTGTGAATAGCCACTGCACTCCAGCCTGGGCAACATAATGAGACTCTGCCTCTTTAAAAAAGAAAAAACCTGAGGGCCCAGGCACGGTGGCTCATGCCTGTAAACCTAGCACTTTGGGAGGCAGAGGCGGGTGGATCACAAGGTCACGAGATGGAGACCATCCTGGCTAACATGGTGAAACCCCATCTCTACTAAAAACACACACAAAAAATTAGCCGGGCATGGTGGCAGGCGCCTATAGTCCCAGCTACTCGGGAGGCTGAGGCAGGAGAATGGCATGAACCCGGGAGGTGGAGCTTGCAGTGAGCCAAGATCACCTCACTGCACTCCAGCCTGGGCAACAGAGCAAGACTCCGTCTCAAAAAAAAAAAAAAAAAAGAAAGAAAAAAGTTATGCCTCAAATATGGTGTTTGGGACTCACTAAAAATAACTAAATTTAACGGGGAAAGATTAAATTGATATTATATATGCCATATGCTTGAATTCTGACTTTAGCTCAACCTTATAATTAAATCTGTATTTTGCACCCATTAGACATTTCAGCGAACTGAAGTTCATTCAAATCAAAATCTACAAAAAGAACAAGGTCCCAATGCACTGAATTCGACTTTTAATATTCAAGATGTAAAATAGGCAGTCTTTAAGAAATTAATTGTAGTTCTCTACATCTAAAAAAAGTTTCTCTCCTACTCGTGAACTAATTCAGAACTTTACATTTCCATTATACAGCATATGATTTCTGCTTTATTACCTGGATATCTGTTTAGTATTCACAACATATATGTATCTCCATTAAGGCCAGAATTCTTTGACAGATGGCCTCATCCAAAGAACATATAAACACTTGATTACTTCAACTTAGTTTGCAAAAATTAAAAAATCAATAAATTATGTTACAGACTATAGTATTTTGAGTATTAAAATCCCTTCTAAAAACACCATCACAACAGAACCCTACTTTAGTGCCTGTTAAATTCTAGTTGTTGGTGTAAAGACCTCAAGGGTCAAAATAAATTAAGAATCAGGTTGACATGGTCTAAGGAAGATGAATAAATGGATAAGTGATCTTCCTGGTGCATCATATTCTACACTAAAAATTCACTATTTAGACTTCATTTCTGAAACTCAATGTCAAAGAGAATATTAAAAATCTGGGCGCTGGGCACAGTGGCTTATGCCCGTAATCACAGCACTTTGGGAGGCCTGGGTAGGTAGATCTCTAGCTGAGGAGTTGGAGACCACCCTGGGCAACATGGCAAAAACCCTGTCTCTAAAAAAAAGATACAAAAATTAGCTAGGCATGATGGCGCACGCCTGTAGTCCCACCTACTTGGGAGGTTGGGGAGGGAGGATCGCTTGAGCCTGACAGGTCAAGGCTGCAGTTAGCCACGATCATGCCACTGCACTCCAGCAGAGTTAAGACCCTGCCCCATCTCTCAAAGACAAAACAAAACAAAACATCTGACAGTTCCTGAGTAATCAGCAGCCTACACAAGGAACCTATTAATATTGCATATGCAATTTTTATTAACACACTTGCCAATATCCTCATTTTAGGACTAGGCTAATGTTTGTATGATGCCAGACTAATTTTGAATGTTTGAATTATTCACAATTGCTAGGAAGACAAATCATTAGACTATGGACTCAGTCTACAATCTTATCTTTTGGCTATGTTTACTGATTAACAACTACAATAGGCCGGGCGGTGGCTCACACCTGCAATCCCAGCACTTTGGAAGGCCGAGGTGGGTGGATCATGAGGTCAGGAGTTCACAACCAGCCTGGCCAAGATGGTGAAACCCCGTCTCCACTAAAAATACAAAAATTAGAGCACACCTGTAATCCCAGCTACTCGGGAGGCTGAGGCAGGAAAATTGCTTGAACCTGGGGGCGGAGGTTGCAGTGAGCCAAGATTGCGCCACTGCACTCCAGCCTGGGCAACAGAGTGAGACTCCGTCTCAAAAAAAAAAAAAAAAAAAAAAAAAAAAAAAAAACTAGAATAAAGGAAAACAGTTCTCTGTCCGTATCAAACCAATCAGAACCAATGTAAGAAAATTTTCTTCCACCAAAATACAGATTTGATATGGTTGACCAGATATTACATTTCTCTTCCTGGCCCTAATCTCCAACTTAATTTGGTTGTGACTTTGATTTCTGACATTTACAAAATGGCATTGAGTCCTTTATAACCCATTAACTTCTCTCATGTTGAAATTCCTTTCAGGAGTTTCCAAACATGTTAAAGTAAAGCATTTGGAGGAGAAGCAATGTTTACTTCCTGGACTCAAGCAATCCTCCCATCTCAGCCTCCTGAGCAGCTGGAACCACAGGTGCACACCACCACTCCCAGCTATATTTGTAGAGATAAGATCTCCCTATATTGCCCAAGCTCATGACAAGAAATACTGCAGATGATTCTCCAGTGGATGCCAGCTGAGTGTCCTCTAATTCAATTGGATTCTGACATTGTACTTGGAGATTACACATCCCACAGGTTGAGGGCTCAGTACCAAAAAACTCCCCCAACTTCAGATGTCAATCACAAGCCCCAGGTTGTAGCCTGTGCTTCTGACCAACTGGCTACCATTCCCACCACGCCTTCCTTTGTTTTGATTCATTGCCGGAGCACCTTCAGAGAACTCAGGGAAATACTTGCTTACATTCACCCACTTATTTTCAAGGATATTACAAAGGACACACAGATGAACAGCCAGATGGAAGAGGTGCACAGGTGCGGCTGAAGAGACAAGGAGAGTCCATGCTCTTTCCTAGCATCCCACCCTCCAGGAACCTCCATGCGGTTCATCTATCTGGAAGTTTCCAGAACGCAGTCCTTCAGGGTTGTTAAGAAAGCTTCATTATGTAGGTATCATTGATCATTAGTTTATCAACTTCAAACTTCAGAGACCATTGATCATTAGTTTATCAACTCAAACTTCAGCTCTTGGAGGTTGGGGAGGGTATCTGAAAGTCCTAACCCTCTAATCACATGGCAGATTACCCAGCCCCCAGTCATCTCATTAGCATATAAGATTTTCTTAGCACTGGAGATTCCAAGGATTTTAGGAGCTAAATGTCAGGAAACATACACATCAGGAAGACCAAATAGATTCCACAATATCATATGACCATTTTCTTGGAGTCAAGATATTTGTTCTTCCTTACAACTTCAATGTTTCTAAATATCTAAGGTATCCACATAGGTTAAAAATAAACTTTTCACCACTCCACTTTTCATTTAAAATCATCCAACATTTTAACATTTCATCAAATCTCTGTCTCTATACAATAGTGCCCACCTCTTCATGTTTTTAAAAGAGCCCTGTACTCACACTATTCCTAGGGAATAGACAGCAAGAGATATTATCCCTTCTTACCATTATGCTCTGTGCATAATAAGATAGCAAGCCAAAGAAAAAGCCAGGATTAGAAGTACTTTCTTAAATTGAGAGCTTATCAGAAGGTAAAGCTGGTTAACATGATTACCTATGCAACAGCACCAGACCTTCTCACTTAGAAATTCAAGACATCCCCAACTGCTCAGGGTATGGGGGTTGAAAACAGCCACATTATATGTATGGATTCTATAACTTAAAGATAGCCAAGTTCATATCAAACTAAGTCACTGAATTTTATATCACTTTCTAACAAGTAATCACAGAACCATGACAAAACATCCAAAATACAGAACAGTTTTCTCCTTGACTTGGTGCAAATTCAATCCAATTATTCCACCGATCTCTTTTATTTTAGTCACTCAAATTTTCATTTTTCATGTCCTTAGTCGTACATTAGGACAAATGCAAACTATATACAGAAGGCAGCACATTTAGCCTTATTATCTCAAACTCATTCCTAAGTAAGTACATCTGCCTGGATGGTGAGGCCTCCATCAGAGGCTAAATGCAAGCCCTAGCTGGGAAGTTACTGGAAGGGCATGTGTCCTACCTGCCTTTCTCTCTCTCATCCTAGATCTTCATCTCCCCAACATCACCACATTAGGAGTGTTTTGCATATAAGTCAAAACGAAGCCCCAGAGAGCCCTTGGTAGGAATATCTGGACTTACGTTTTAGAAATAGTTTTGTCAGTCGGGCGCGGTGGCTCACACCTGTAATCCTAGCCCGTTGGGAGGCTGAGGCAGGCGAGTCACAAGGTCAGGAGTTTGAGACCAGCCTGATCAACATGGTGAAACCCTGTCTCTACTAAAAATACAAAAATTAGCCAGGCGTGGTGGCGCACACCTGTAATCCCAGCTACTCAGGAGACTGAGGCAGGAAAATTGCTTGAACCCAGGAGGCAGAGGTTACAGTAAGCCAAGATCACACCACTGCACTCCAGCCTGGGCGACAGCGCGAGACTCTGTCTCAAAAAAAAAAAAAAAAGAAAAAAGGAAATAGTTTTGTCATATACACATCTGTGACCCTCTCACTCTGCACACCACTGCCTCTCTGAAAGAATGAACATAACACACACACACACACACACACACACACACACACATACACACGATGGACAAAATAAATTTTTAAAAAAGAAATAGGCAATTTCATGATTCTACTGTATCCTGGAGCCATCAGGCCCTATCTAGGGAGTGTTATTTTTAAACTATGTACAGGCTTGTTTAGGTCCTCAGTAAGATTATGGAAGTGTTTTACTCCCTAAGGAAAACTGAAATTTGAGGTCTAAGACTGGAGTTTTATACCTCTATAATTCATCTTTGGTAACCATGCCCATTTGATTCATAAATAACCTAAAAATATGGATGTTTAAGGAGCAGTGTATTTACCTTAGTCCACCTCATCTTTTTCTTTTCAGGAATGTTATCATAAAAATGTATGCTGATTACTTCCTTGTATCTGAGCTTTGAGCAACTTACAAGGCAGACACTGGACCCAAAACACAGGTTGGTTGTTTTAGAAGAAAAAAAAAAAAAAAAGCTGGTTTTTAATCTGGATTTAAGTCTTGGCCCTGCCTCCAAAGCAAGCCAGTTTATCTCCCTGTCTTCTGTTGCCAGATCTGTAGAAACTAGAATGGCATTCCCCGCTGAGAAACCACAAACTAGTTTCCTTAGACCATTCGTCTTCCCTTTTTTTTTTTTTTGACACAGGGTCTCACTGTTGCCCACGCTGGCCTGCAGTGGCGCGATCTCTGCTCACTGCACCTATGCCTCCTGGGTTCAAGCGATCCTCCCGCCTCTGCCTCCCGAGTAGCGGGGACTACAGGCATGTACCACCACACCCAGCTGATTTTTCCTATTTTTAGTAGAGACAGCATTTTGCCATGTTGCCCAGGCTAGCATCAAGAGATCCGCCCACCTTGGCCTCCCAAAGTGCTGGGGTTACAGGCATGACCACTGCGCCCAGCCCTCCTTAGACCATTAGTTTTCAAGTAGTATTTGAAGTTCCTCAGAGGTGCGCCAGTATTTGAGGGGAGGTTAAGATTTCAACTGAGATTTTAAAATATATTTTGTAGATGGGGGTTCTATCCCATCTAAATTTTGCTTTTTTAAAAAAAGGGTTACTGCCCTTTTTTTAAACCTATGTAAAAACCCATACACTTTACTTTGTTACAGGTGTGTTATAATTTCAAATTGTCTTTTTTTTTTTGAGACGGAGTCTCGCTCTGTCGCCCAGGCTGGATTGCAGTGGCCAGATCTCAGCTCACTGCAAGCTCCGCCTCCCGGGTTTACACCATTCTCCTGCCTCAGCCTCCGAGTAGTAGCTGGGATTACAGGCGCCCGCCACCTCGCCCGGCTAGTTTTTTGTATTTTTTAGTAGAGACGGGGTTTCACTGTGTTAGCCAGGATGGTCTCGATCTCCTGACCTTGTGATCCACCCGTCTCGGCCTCCCAAAGTGCTGGGATTACAGGCTTGAGCCACCGCGCCCGGCCTCAAGTTGTCTTTTAAGTAGGAGATAACTTTCCTTGTTACAAAACAAGTCAGTGGGGGCTGGATCAAGGAGAGGGAGGTTTGCTCCTTCATTGAACAAAGAAACAAGACCAGAGAGCTCTTTCCTCACTGGGAGTTAGAAATGGCCACAGACGCTAAGAAAAGAAAGCAAGACACTAACACCAAGAAAGGTTTTAGGAGCTACAATCTCTCGTTTGGAAACTCCAGACAGAATTTTAAAGAAAAAAGGAAAAAACAATATATTTCTAAAATTCAAATCATGTAAGTCAGAGTAAAAAACAAACAAACAAACCTACTTAGCACAACGTAAAAATATTCTGGTTACTCATCCTAGAGATTTAAAAAAAATCAGGAGGTGAGGCAGATCCTATTTTTGTTCCTTCATTTAGTGGATCTGAGTCACGGCTGTTCCAATGATTTTCCTGGTGAAACAAAACACCTATTTGTTCTAGCAACAAAGGGCTACCCTAGGAAACTCATCTACTACAGTGAAAAAGGTCTCACAGGTATTTTTTGTGGTTCTAATGGATACTCGGAAAATCCCTATGTGATTTAATAGACTCTTAAAAGGACTGAGCAAAACATGTACTAATATCCAGTGGCCTTTCTCTCTGTATACTGGTTTAATTATAACATTATAATTATAGAATTATATTATAACATTTTAGAATTATAACATTATAGAATTATAACATTCTGCATCAAATCCTTTCAGAAACCTATGAACAGAAGTAGTTACAAGTAAAATGATATGATACCGGAGAATTATTTTTAAATGCTTCGGAAAAGAAAATGGGGCAGGTGGAGGTGCTGAAACAAGAACAGCAAAATGTGGTTAATTTTTGAAGCTGGATGATGTGTATGTTTGAAATTTAACATAGTAAGTTTTAAAATCTTCTTAGAGAGTTGGCAGATCATATACTATACACAAATATTGTATAAATTGTAGGATCAAAATATGGGATTAAACTAAGGGACTGAAACTATTTATAGAATGTCATTCTCAGGCCAGGCACAGTGGCTGATGCCTACAATCCCAGCACTTTAGGAGATTACTTGAGCCCAGGAGTTCAACACCAGCCTGGGCAACACAGCAAAACTCTGTCTCTACAAAAAAAAAAAAAAAAAAAATTAGCCAGGTGTGGTGGTCCTCTCCTGTAGTCCTAGCTACTTAGGAAGCTGAGGTGGGAAGATCGCTTGAGACAAGGAGGTGAAGGCTGCAGTGAGCCATGATGACCCCACAGCACTCCATCCTGGGTGACAGACAGCCTGTCTCAGAAAAAAAAAAAAAAAAAAAAAAGAACATCATCCTCCTCCGCAAAAAAAAGAACATTGTCCTCCCACAAATACTCGGTTGGTGGATAGTTTTCAATGTATACAATACAGTCAGTACCTGTTACTCAATATTCATCCACTGCAAACACAACACATAAACCTAAAGAACTCAAAAAGCAAACTGACATTTGTCAGGAACTGCTCCATTGTTGGTCAAAGAAGAGGAAAAGGAGGACTTTCTTCAATATTATTGTCTACTTTCTTGGCAAGCAATAAAGTGTTTGCAGTTTTATGTAGACTGGGGGCAGGGGGGTATTGTGACATGCTTACACTTTCATATCTATCATGTTACTCTGATCCATGATTTTAGATGGAGTCTGTGTATTTTAATATGGTGGAAAGGGCTGATGAGTATCTTGAACTGCAGGGCCTACAAAAAACAATGATGCAATGTTAAGTAAGGGATAAGAAATAACAAGTAAAAAAATTAAGTAAATTAAAAAGTTTGTTAATGCACAAAACCAAGTAACTGGAGAGAAAAGGACAGAAGAGTCAAAGAGTCAAGGTCCCCAGACCTAGAGTGAGAATGTACACTATTGTGTGCATACATTAATCTCAAATATAAGCTCATTATCAAATAATTGCGCAAAAAAATCACCTGTTATCTTGTGAAGGCTAGAAAGGGTTATTTCTTCCAAAGCTCAAAATGTGGTCCACAGATAAGGTAAGGTTACATTAGTGGTTCTCAAATTTTAACTTGCACCGGACTCTACTCAAAGTTTTGTTAAACAGATCTCTGGACCCACTCCCAAACAACAGTTTGAGAACTATGTGTTTATACTATGGCTAATTCTTGCAAATTATCTGATTTTGAAACCAGTCACAATTTTTTGAAACTCCGTACACATTCTATGAGAAATATCTTATTAAGAAGAATTTTCAGCCAGGCACGGTGGCTCACACCTGTAATCCCAGTACTTTGGGAGGCCAAGGCAGGCAGATCACGAGGTCAAGAGATCAAGACCATCCTGGCCAACATGATGAAACCTCGTCTCTACTAAAAATACAGAAATTAGCTGGGCCTGGTGGCACACGCCTGTAGTCCCAGCTACTCGGGAGGCTGAGGCAGTAGAATCGCTTGAAGAATGCAGTGAGGCGAGATCGTGCCACGGCACTCCAGCCTGGCAACAGAGCGAGACTCTGTCTCAAAAACAAAAAAACAAAGAAAACAATTTTATGGCAAAGTAAGAGTACTGTACAAAGAGAACAATCACACTGGTTAGAGAATTGCATTGCATGGATAACCAAATTAAATAGTTACACCAAATAATTTGCAAACTTCATCCCTACTTTGGTCATAATAAGTAACGTTGTACTTTTGAAAGATATTAATGCCTGAGAACAGAGTTTCATCTTACCCAAACACAGTCTAAAAACAATGCCAACTTCACAGCACTCACTTACATGGTTGATAAACGGAACCAACAAGTCCTCTAATCGATCCATTTGAATCTGGGGAACAGCTGGCTCCAACCATTGTCAATTACATCAGCAACTGTGGAATGCTCCCTGAGATCAACAAACTGTTAACTGCAGTGACCACAACTTGACCCAGGCCAGAGCTTCCATC
The DNA here is from genome assembly GCF_037993035.2 of Macaca fascicularis. Lineage (NCBI taxonomy): Eukaryota > Metazoa > Chordata > Mammalia > Primates > Cercopithecidae > Macaca > Macaca fascicularis. The sequence continues at coordinate 20,894,385 of NC_088377.1, read as the reverse complement.
CTTGGGAGGGTGAGTCAATAGCATGTCAGCACTAACCCAACTTCCATTAGGCACAGCAATGCTGTGCTATTTAGACGTGGATCACACGTACACTGCACCAACTTCTAAGCTAACAAGGGACAACCACAGCCTCCGGAAGTCTGTCTTGGGTGGAGTAAATCAATTTCCTTTTGTAGGATATTCTTGGCACAAAGCCAAGTGCCAGGGGTTGTGGAGAGGGAACTGCTGGTCCAGATTCCATCCAAGGTTGACCAGTGGTTTAATCCCTTCTCTAAATCAGGCCTCTGGCAAAACAGCTAGAATCAGGAGGCCAATTCATATTTAACAAATTCAAAGTCTATCACGTCTGTATCAGGATTAGAATAGTTTAAGTAATCAACATAGGAACTTGTTAGGCAAGAAGATAACGGAATGAACACCTTTAAAAATTCTGGTTTTTTTAAAAAAGGCGTCTCCATTACTTTCTCATGGGAGTTTTGGTACTGGTATTAATTCACAGACTCTCCCTTAAACTCAAATAAATTATCTACTGAAAGAATGGCAAGAAGTACTGCCAAACATCATGGGGTGGTTGGGCTAAATGTTCTCAAGTTCTTTTCCAGTGTTAACACAGCCGGGTTATAAGCAACAATTCATTTAATGGAGCATTCTGGAGGAGTAAAGATAGAGGATTTGGAATAAGATTGCATAGGTTTAAATTCTAACACTAACTGTAATTCTGGCCAAAAGGTTATGATTTGGGGTCCTCATCTGTAAAATGGAGTATCTATCTCATGGAGTCAGTATGAGAATTAAATAAGCACATACATTTCTCAACATGATGCCTGGCACCTAGTCAACACTCCAAATAGAGGAATGCTAATACTGATGACAAGCAAATATGACACTGCAAAGACCAACGCAAAGAGTCTAATGAAAACTTTCTGAAATTATGTGTCATTGGTTCATTATTTAAGCCTCTGAGGTTTGTACAAGCACAAATTAACTCAAATGTTACTTAATGTTTTACATTTACCATAAACACCCTGACGATATATTTTACAATTTCTTGATTTTTCCTTACAGTTTGGGCACAGCCTTATTATGAGAGAAAAGAAAGCAACAAACCCAAAGGAAAGGCTTTTCCCTAGACTGCTTTTAATTTTCTAGTAACTGCCCAATTATGAAAAACAGATCTACAAAACAGAGTTCTGGATGACTGAGTTCTTTTACTTTGGGGACAAGAGCTGATGCTGAAGGAGAAGACAGAGGATTAAGAAATTTACGTTCTGTCATTTACAAACATGGGTATGAACATGAACAGAGCCTCTGAAAACATCTGGCAAACAAAAGACACTATGACCCAATCAATCACCAATGCTGGCTTAGTAGTCGTATTAATAAATATTTGCTGAGTATATACTATGTTCTCTGGGCTGTATTATTTCTTTGAAGCCTCACAACAACCCTAAGTTTGGTACTTTTCTGTTGGTTCCAGTTCACAAATGAAGAAACTGGGAAGAGTAAGGGGAGTTTTCAAAAAGAAATAATATCAACAGTTATTACATCAAGGGTTTCACAAATGAAGCATTAAAAAATTCAGGAAGGCAATGAATTGCTTTGCTAGAACTATGGAAGGCCCTCAGCCTACACAGGTAGCCAATACCTGGTAGACACCCAAGTACATCCAGTTAGGTCACCTCTGTATGGCTGCAAGGAGCCAGGGGACATGTGTGGTGCCCAGCCACACTACGTACATAACCTGGGGACCATGAAGCAAGATGGAAGAATAAGCAACAGTCTCCAGAATCCAGATGTTAGATCTCAGGGACAGGGTATGCACAAGGAGTATTTGCATCATTTAAGGTGGTAACGCTGCTGTCTCATGGCAACATGCTGGGCAGTATAAGAGGCTTGGTAAATATCCACTGGATCTTCCCTAAACTTAGAACAACCCATTCTGGATGAAGAAAATATCAAAGCCACCAACCTGAGCATGTTGAAGAACCAGAGAGACTTAAGAGGCTGCACCACCACACAGCCCTCACTTGATCTTTCTAGGCTAAGAATGTTGCTGCTGGCTTACTGCAGAAACTAACACCTACTCTAAGATGGTACATCCTATGCTTATCTTCAACAAGCCTCATATCCACTTCTCTGCCAGGCCATTTTAATACTATTAGATGCTCCCCATTCTAAATTAAGACTGTGTCACTGGGGCCAGGCACAGTGGTTGATGTCTATAATTCCAGCACTTTGGGAGATAGAGGTCGGAGGCTCGTCTGAGGCCAGGAATTCAAGACCAACCTGGGCAACACAGCAAGACCCCCATCTCTACAAAAAAATCTTTAAAATTGCTGGGCCTGGTGGTGCAAACCTGTAGTCCCAGCTACTCAGGAGGCTGAGGTGGCAGCACTGCTTGAGCCCAGGAGGCTGAGGCTGCAGTAAGCTAAGATCACACCACTGCACTCTAGGGCTGGGCAACAGACTGAGATCCTGTCTCAAAAAAAAAGGTAAAGAAAAAGTGAAAAAAAATTAGTGTCACTCGGCATCACTTAAGAAAATTAATAAAAATAGGTCCTACTTGTATTTCAGAGATAAGTAAAACTTATGTTGAAATGGTCAATACTAGATTTTTATAAAAAGATGTCAAATTTGTAAAAATTCATTCAAGTTATAAGAAATTTTATAATCTTTATTCAATGTCAAAGATAGGCATTAGAAAAACTCAGTATTACTTTACTTTCCATAACTGTCAACTTTTATAAACAAGGTGGTGGAGTGGGAATTAGAATCTGATAATAGTTTTGATCCATAAAATGAGTGGGAAAAATCAACTTTAAGGCATAAAAAAATGCTTCAAGTTAAACACTTACTATTAAATATTTAAACAAAAAATGTAATAAAGATACCTTCAAAACTAGCTGGGTGTGATGGCTCATGCCTATAATCCTAACACGTTGGGAGGCCAAGGCAGAAGGATCACTTGAGCCTAGGAGTTTGAGACCAGCCTAGGTAACATAGCAAGACCCAGTCTTAAAAAATAATGATGTTGACGAAGTTTTGATAATCAAAAGTTACTATCCCTTTTGGCTTTACCATAGAGCTACAGAGAGGTGTCCTGGTTAAGTCACTTCTTTTATTTTTCCCTAGCTTTACTGAAGTATAATTGACAAAAATTATGTATATTCAATGCATACAACATGATGTTTTGATGTATGTATACACGGCGAAATGATTATCACAATCAAGGTAATTAACAAATCCATCACCTCAGAGTTACTTTTTTTGTTGTGTGTGGTAAGAATATTTAACATTTACTCTCGCAGCCATTTTCAAGTATACAATTCACTAATAATAACTGCAGTCACTATGCTGTACATTAGGTACTAATCTCATAACTGCAAGTTTGTACCCTTTGACCAACATCTCCTCACTTCCCCCACATCCAAACCCTAGTAACCACCCTTCTACTCTGTTTCCATGAGTTTCAGTGTTTTAGGTTCCACATATAAATGAAATCATGCAGTATTTGTTTTTCTGTATCTAGCTTATTTCACTTAGCTTAAGGCCATAAGTACCAGGGGCCTGGACTCCAACCTCACCCCTATAGTTTATTGCTACTTGGGTCAAAGTTATGTAGCCTCCCTGTATTAATCCAATCTCACACTGTTAATGAAGACATATCCAAGACTGGGTAATTTATAAAAGAAACAGGTTGAACACTCACAGTTTATCATGGCTGGGGAGGCCTCAGGAACCTTACAAGAGGAAAACACGTCCTTCTTCACATGGTGGCAGGAAGGAGAAGTGCCAAGCAAAAGGGGGGAAAGTCCCTTATAAAATCATCAGTTCTCGTGAGAACTAACTTACTATTACGAGAACAGGATGGGGGAAACTGCTTCTATGATTCAGTTATCTCCACCTGGTCCCTCCCACAACACATGTGGATTATGGGAACTGCAATTCAAGATGAGATCCGGGTGGGGACAGAGCCAAACCACATCACTCACTGAACCTCATTTTGTTTATATTTCATTTTGAGATAGTATTTGCTCTGTCTTCCTGATAAAGCTATGAAGAATACCAAGTTAGTACCTGGTTTCATATATGGTTTATAATACATTATTCCCAATACAATCTCAATTTACTGTTTTTATTCAACCTATTATTGCACAAATATTTTATGTCTTAAGCAATGTGGATTTTATTATAATCTCCTACACTAAATAGTTAAAAAAACATTAGTTACTGGTTCAGGAAAGGCTACACTCAACCTTAAATTTAAAAGTCAAGTTAAAATTTCCATTAAAAGAAAATACAAAACAAGCTACAGATGTCTTACCATGGTCAATTCTCTTGAACAACTTTCTGGGTTAAAATGCAGAAAATATAACAGAACTCAGTATACAATTCAGTGGGAAAAAGAACAGTTCCACTAAACTGCTTTCTTCTGACTTAAACCATGAGAATTCCACAGTTAGCATTAGTGTCAACTTGAAAAATGATATTACAAGCACCAACACTAGAAATTTTAGATTGAGGGAGCTGCTCCTTGATGTTCAATGTGCTGAACAAAGTAAAGCAAATGGGCCTGAAGTAATAATTTATGCTTCCAATACTTTCAAAAGCAAGTTTTGATATAAGAATCAGTTACCCATGAAAATAAACAGATGAAATTCACTGATATGACCTAGTTTTATAATACAATAAAACTTGTTCTTTTCAACTTTACAGAAGTAATGTTCCTCTGAAGAACAGCTGGGAGGATTCTAGATATCACATCAAAATACGTGCCTTCCTAACATTAGAGATGTTTTACGTGGAATGGGATGGCTTGCCTGTGGGATGAAGTCTCTGGGGAGAACTGTCAAAAGCTGGTTGACTACCTACCAGGAATGGCAGAACCAACGAGTCCTACATCCAAGATGTGCCAGGAGGGGGCAACCTCTAAGGCAGTGATCTCTACTGTTTTTGGCACCAGGGACTGGTTTTGTGGAAGACCATTTATCCATGGGGTGTTGGGGTTGGGATGGGATGAGACTGGATGGGATGGTTTTGGATGAAACTCTTCCACCTCAGATCATCAGGCATTAGTTAGAGTCTCACAAGGACCGGACCAGGCAACCTGGATCCCTCCCATGTGCAGTTCACAATAGGGTTTGTGCTCCTGTGAGAACCTACTGCCAGGAAGCAGCACTCAGGCAGTAATGCTCACTGGCTCACCTGCCTGCCACTCACCTTCTGCTGTGTGGCCCGGTTCCCAGCAGGCCATGGACCAGTACCTGTCCGTGGCTGGGTGCTGGGGACCCCTGCTCTAGAGTATCTGTGTACAGTTAAAAAGACTCGAATAGTACAAAAGGTGATAACATACAAAGTAAATAGGTACTACCTTCTCCATTCCAAAGTTCACTTAACCCAGAGTCAGATTTTGTCAGATTTACTTGAATCTGTTACTGACATAATACACGTAAAAATTTTCCAGTTTTTATATAAATTATTGTTTAATATGTGATTATGCCTGCATTTTGAAAATTTGTTTTCACTTATATCGGTATGATTTTAGATATTTCTATACATCAGTATGGTTATGCCCACTTTAAATGTATCAGCATAATATTCTACTGTACAAGAGTTTTTAAAAGGCTTGTTTAGTTGACACAAATAATGCTCTCATAATGTCCTCATCTGTGCACATTTATACAATATACTATGAACTAATTAATTAGTTCCTAGAATTCCTAGATCAAGGGATACATACATAAAATTTTAAATGACTGATCTCAAAAATTTCTGTATCAGCTGGGTGTAGTGGCTCACACCTGTAACGGGGAGATCACTTGAGGTCAGGAGTTCCAGACCAGCCTGGCCAACATGATGAAACTCCGCTTCTACTAAAAAATACAAAAAATTAGCCAGGCATAGTGGTGCACACCTGTAATCCCAGCTACTCGGGAGGCTGAGGCAGGAGAATCACTTGAACCTGGGAAGCAGAGGTTGTGGTGAGCCCAGACTGTGCCACTGTACTCCAAGCAAAAAAATATCTGTTATCAATTGACAGTAGACGAAATGCCATTCTGGCAAGTCTTTTTAGTCTTTGACAATCAGGGTTTTAAAAAACAATGTTATATCACTGTTTTAATTTGCATTTCCCTGACTACTAGTGACATTGAGCATCTCTTCACAGATTTATTGGCTATGTGTATTTTTTCCTGTGTACTATAAAACTATTTGCCTTTTCTGTCCATGTCTAATAGAGATTCTGTTAGACATTCACGCTGAAATATTTATGCATAAAATTATATAACTGAAATTATTTCAAAATAACCCAGCGAGGGAAAAGAGAGTTGAGCAGGTTGAGAAAGGGCGAGACAGATAAAACAAAACTGGATGAGAGCTGATCATTGCTGAGGGTTCAGTGCACTATTCTCTCTTGCATATGTTTCTTTTCATAATAAGTTTTCAAAAATGTTCATTTTTCTCTGAAGATGTTCATATTTAGTATTTCTGATTCATTTGTAAGAACACTTCATGGAATAAAAAAGTTTGCCTTTTGTTACTGACAAACTGTACTGGGTACATAATACTAGGTAATCCAGTGTTGTTACTGGGTAAATAATTACCCACCTTCCTTCTATGTACAGTTAGATATCCCAACACCATTAACTAAATAATCTATCTTTCCCCTTCTGCTGTAAAAAGATACCTTTATCTTGCATTAATTTCAATTATGCGTACGACTTTATTTCTAGACTTTCAGTTTGCCCCACTGACCTATCTATGCATGCGATGTGCAGTTTTAATTTCCATATTTTTACATTTCGCTTCTGGGTTTGTTTTTTTTTTTGAGATGGAGTCTTGCTCTGTCGCCCAGGCTGGAGTGCAGTAGCTCGGTCTCAGCTCACTGCAAGCTCCATCTCCCGGGTTCCCGCTATTCTCCTGCCTCAGCCTCCCGGGTAGCTGGGACTACAGGCGCCGCCACCACGCCCGGCTAATTTTTGTATTTTTAGTAGAGACAGGGTTTCATCGTGTTAGCCAGGATGGTCTCGATCTCCTGACTTCGTGATCCGCCCACCTCGGCCTCTCAAAGTGCTGGGATTACAGGCATGAGCCACCGCGCCCGGCCTCTTCTGTTTTTTTTAATTGGCTATTCTTACCTAATGGTTTTTCCCAGATGACTTTTATAATAATTGTATTCATTTTCCTAAGTATCTACTAAGCTTATAAACTCCCCTCCCTGCAGAACTGCTTCCCAAAGACAGAGAGCCTGCTTTTCTCTTTCACACTGCCATGTTTTTATGTTTCTACCTAGGGTCTCATCTGTTGCAGGCAAGCTCAGAATTCACTTGACATGCTGATAGCATATAATGTTAAATAATTCTTTTCTCAGTGTAAAAAATATTTAGCTACTGTGGAAGGTCAAACAGCTCAAAGCGACTGGTATAACATTTGAATGCTGCCCTTTATATAAGCTTTATTTTTATAAATAAGCATCTGACTAGAAAGTCAGTAAAAGAGCATGATATAATCAGTCTGAAGCCCAGTGTTTTAAATATAATACGCTAATTTTAGACCCAAGTATTTTAGTTTTGCTTTATTGCTCTACAGTTTCTTAGGAAGATGTAACTTCTTAAAAGAAAAAAAAAGTCTTTTAAATGGCTCGATCAATTTATTAGAAATAAGCAGCAAAGAGCATCTGTTTCCACAGAGCAACTGTTAAGTTAATCCCCATTAAGTCGGTCTCAAAGCACTTGGATGCAGCTACAGGATGTGGGTGTGATAGGATCAAAGAGGGGAACACCTGATAGGGCCTTACACACGCCAGGCTAATCAAAACATTAAAAAAAAAAAAAAAAAAAAAAAACCCTGAAGTCTCTTGGAAGGACTGAAAAATCCAATCCCTCCCCACCCCTCACCAAAAAAAAAAAAAAAAAAAAAACCAAAACAGACTATTCCATTCAATTCAGATTTTGTGAATTAATGAAATTTAAGAGTCACGTGAAACCACCAAAGGTACACAGTGATTTTCTCCGGAAACTAATGTCCAAATGACACAGGTAGAAAAATGCACTGATAAAATATAAACAAAAGTGCACCTCTAATGCTTAGAGCTACGTATGAGCAGGTCTTAGGAGACGGATATTGATTCTCCCCGAGGTATGAACATTACCCACCACTTCAAGAAGCCTCTGCGAGTGGAGAAGCCACAAACCCCTTCAAAAAGATCTCTCAATGACCCACTTCCCAGTCCCCTCTGATATGTGGTAAACAATTATTTCAGTGAGGTTGGAAGAGATTTTTCAAAGCTAGCAGGCAGGCATGTTGCAGCTATCTCCAACTGATCCAAGCAGCCAAGGCTGTCACCAGTGCCTGGTCACCGCTGAAAACACAAGGAGGGGCAGGACTAGGGCAGGAGAGTAGACGGAGAGCTGTGTCCCGGACTAACATTCTTGAGATTCCTTTGCTAGTGTTTTTTCTTCAGGGTTCACTGAGAAGAAGGTCAGATGGGGAGGGACAAAACTCAAGGAAATGAGGCTCATTTCCAATTCTAACAACCTGACCGCAAACAAAATGTATGCAGTTACAAATAAGTTATTCTTTTTTCAGGCATCAAAAATGTTACCAATGAAATGTTAAGATGCTCAAGCCTTCCATTTATTACACTCAGTGAAATGTGAAACGAAGCAGTGTCACAGGCAACTGGGCCTCTTCCCTGGCCTAGCCCCAGGGGGCATAAAGGGTGGCTGATAGGAACTTTAAGGACTGTTCTGAAGGGCCCAACAGATGTTACAAAGAGACTCAAAAATAAAAATCAGAACAATTTTTCCCTCATTCATCCAGGGCCTACTCCTGGCCACGTTCTGTGCTTTATACCTTATTCAATTTAATTCAATTTTTCTCCTAACCAATCTATTTACAGATACTTTATAGATGTGGAAATTGGTTTAGGGAAGCTTAGATCATTTTCTTGCAGTCATATTTCTAGTAAATTGAAAGAGTTGTGACTCAGATCCACGGTCTGAATGACTCCAACATCCACACTCAGAACTTCCTTTACTTGGGATTAAGAAAAAGGGAAATAATGGAATTGGGAGGGACAGAGAAGACACCAAGTAGAGATATCAGCACTCAGAACTTCCTGGAGAAGAGGGTGAAACAGGCTGGCAGCCAGGAACTGAGGGCCTGATTACTTTAGTATCTTCCCAACCAATTGCATTCCAAGGCTTGCTTACTCAGGAGGCTAACAGGAAACACTGGCTCAACTCATTGATCTATTTTGCTAGAGGCAGTGAAGATAACTAGTTAAGAGTACAGACAATGAAGACACAGTTTAAATCCAGTCCACTGGCCAGGTCCCTCCCAGCTGGGGATAACAGTAGATACCTCACAGGCTGCCGTTAAGAAAAAATTAAGTGAAAGCACTTTTCAACAAGGCCTAGTTCATAGAATGAGCTATATACAGTACCTGGTAATTAGTATTATTACTGCCACAACCAAGGAAGCCTCTCAAAAAACTATTTTTACATATGCCAGAAATACAGTTGTTTATTCCACACTAATAAACCACAAACAATATGGCATGGTTGACTGCCAGGTGACTAATGCAACTTCTTTCCACTGGAACCAAAAAACAAAACCACCACCAAATCTGAACTAAGCATAAAATAGTAATTCTCCCTGTCTTCAATTTTAAAACACACAAGAAAAGATGAATTGCTATATACTGTCAAAGATCTTTTAGATGTTTGGAGTACAGAATGTCTTTCCTGAAATCCTCTTGATTAAAATGTGCATTCTTTTCCAAGAAAGGATTAAACTGAGTATGGAAGACCCTCACCACTGGTTTTTATAAATGATCAATCAGTGGGAATCGTCACAGAAAAATTACATACACACGACTGATGGAATGTTTGTAAGCTCATGTGCTTCTTCCAACACCCCAGCATGCTCCCACCTCACAGTCTTTACACTGTGTTCTCTCCAGCTTTAATACTTGTAGAAAAGGGAGAAAAACTTTTTTCTCTACCCTGTCAAGTTCAGCACCTGAGGCCTTGCCAATTAAACTGACGAGACAGGTTCGCAGGGGAAAAAAAAACATAAATTTTATTTAATGTTAATATTTTTACATGAGGGAGTGGAGAGGAGGAAGTACCATAGAAAAGCAAAAACCCAAAAGAAGCAGTTAGGTCTGAGAGTCTACGTACCATCTTAACAAAGAGCAATAAACTGTGGAAAAGTCACAAGACAAAGGAGAGGGGGGTTAGGACTTCCAGACGAAGTGTGGGAAGGTAAATATATGGGGGAAACTAATAGAAGGTAAGGGTTATTTCAGTAAGTTTTGTTTCTGCAGACGATGGTGCCACCTCTAGTGGTCTCTCCAGGGATGGAGAGGGGAGGCAGGATACCTTCACACAGCAACATTTTTATAGAAAGGGTTAAGCTTGTCCTGTGTCTGCTATTTCTCAATTGTCTTCAGCTCAAATTAGTACTTACGCCAAAATGGCATATTTTGGGGTAGCATATTCTGATCCCCTTCATACCCTTCCAGACTGTGTCTCTATCCAGCTCCTCACTGGCTTAATTTTTCTTTGGAGCACTGACCACCAAGTGGCACAGAATATATTGATTGACATACATACATACATACATATGTACATACATAGATTTGCTCTCCACCCCACTCAACAAAGTATAAGCTCTGTGAGATCGGGAAGCCGGCCTCTTTCATAGTTGTGTCTCAATGCGTGGCATAGTGTTGGTGTTCAATTAATGCACTGAATAAATGAATGAATTTCCATATTAGATCAATATTTTCTTACAATTAGAATTTCTGTGGTATTGATAGTATAAGAGTTTGTTTTTATTAGTTTTCAACAGTACCAACATTTATTCATTATTTAGTTACAGTACTATATTTCTTTTTTAAAGTAAACAATAAACAACACTGTCCTTGCTCCAAAAACCTATAGTGAAGTATAATAATATAAACCTGGCCGACTGACCGCAGAAACAGCAGTTAATAACAAAAATTACATGTGTCTGGCTGAATGGACTCCACAACCTCACACAAGCTTATACAACAGCAGCATTTCATCACATGTTGTTAAATTTGGAGATAAATACTGTCTCTTTTGTGGTCAAAGATTCTTCTATCTTTGGAAACTTGACAGAATTAATGTTTTTGACTTGTTTTTCCACCACATAACATCAGGAGAGACTTTAACAGCAGTGAAGTGGGAAGGAGGATGCTTTATTTATATCTGTGTAATCATGTAACCCACTTCATGCTCCCACTGAATGGCTCCAGTAAACTGAAATCACAATTTCACTGATACCTACATTCCAGCCCCAGCTACATTTGCCTGTCAAATGCAGCAACTTACATTTAAGTTTCTGCCTACACAAGCAATCACAGAACCATTAAATAAGAGGATTGCTTGTTTGAACTACTAGATCAGCTTTTCCTTACTTTTGCTAATCTGTATGTGTACGTTCATTACTTTTTTTTTTTATGTTAAAGACCACCATGTGTCACACTACTTGAGAGCAGCCATTGACAGCAGTGGTCCCCAACCTTTCTGGCACCAGGGAATGGTTTCATGGAAGACAATTTTGTGGTTTGGTTCCGGGATAAAACTGCTCCACCTCAGATCATCAGGTATTAGATTCTAATAAGGAGTGTGTAACCCAGCTCTCTCACATGTAGTTCACAATAGGGTTTGCGCTCCTATGAGCATCTAATGCCCTGCTGATGTGACAAGAGGCGGAGCTCAGGCAGTAACGCTCACTCACCCATTGCTCACCTCCTGCTGTGCAGCAAAGTTCCTAACACACCACAGACTGGTACCAGTCCATGCCCAGGGGTTGAGGACTCCTGATTTAGAGCATTAAAATAAATAATAAATAATTAAAATATTACCTGATATTTGGCAAACAATCCCTCTCTATGTCACTACTTCCAGCCTGTGTTCAGGCTAGAAATGCCAAATAAAAAAGCACAAGTCCACAACTACATAGCTGCAGTTTCCCTAAACAGATTTACCCATCCAATAAACATTACATGTACAAAGAACTTAAAATAGTATGAGACTTAACGTTAAGAAATAAAATGTAGGATATAAAATATAATCTATAGCACAATCTCAAAACTGGTTTAGAAAATGACATCATAATACAGACATTTGTGGGTGGTAGGATTATGCATATTTTCATGTATTTTTAAATATATTTTTCAAAAGCTTCCTATAATGAATGTAATTCTTTCCCAATTCAAAATCTAGCTTAAACATAGTTTTAAAAAAAATTATTCTCTCACAATGTAAACCAGTACCACCTCTATGGAAAACATTGTGGAGATTTCTTAAAGAGTTAAAAGTAGATCTACCATTTGATCTAAAAATCTTACTACTGGGTATTTACCCAGAGGGAAAGAAGTCATTGTATGAAAAAGACACTTGCACACATATGTTTATAGGACCACAATTCACAAACGCAAAGATGCAGAACCAACGTAAGTGCCCATCGACTAATGAGAGGATAAAGAAGATGTGGCAAATATATACCACAGAATACTACTCAGCCATTGCAAGGAACAAAATTATGTCTTTTGCAACAACTTGGATAGAGCTGGAGGCCATTATCCTAAGTAAAGTAATTCAGGAATTAGAAAACCAAAAATCATGTGTTCTCACTTAGAAGTGGGAGTTAAGCTAGGAATAAGCAAAGGCATACAGAGGGATATAATGGACTTCAGACACTCACAAGGGGGAGGGTGGTAGGAGGGGCTAGGGATTAAAAAAACTATATTAGGTACCAGGTACCCTACTTGAGTGTACTAAAATCTCAGAATTCACCACGATGTAATTCAACCAAGTAACAAAAAACCACTTGTACCCCAAAAGCTACTGAAATAAAAATTATTCTCTCAAAATTTTTAAGCCCTAAACCTCAGTTCCTATTGTTTATATTTACTAAGAAAAGAACATAAAACACTGTTTTTAAAATGGTGGATTTTTTTTAAGTTTAAAGGTGTATAAGATAGCTGCCTAAGGAAATGCAGATACCCCTGTACCTTGTTGTTGTTTTAATTTTTTTAAAAATATAGAGATGGGATCTCCTTATGTTGCCCAGGCTTATCTCGAACTCCTGACCTCAAGCAATCCTCCAACCTCAGACTCTCAAAGTTTTGGGACTACAGGCGACAGTCACCATCCAAGCCATGAATCCTCTAAGCATTGTCCCAGACACAGCATTGGCAAACTTCAGTCATTTTCATCTGAATATAAAGAAACACAGGGCATGCCTCACTTCAAAGTTGACATGTTCTTTGTGAGTAAAGCCTTGCCACAGATGAGAAGTCCTGAGGATCAAACAGGAAAACTTCAAGTTTAATTAAATCTAAAATCATTAAACCTAAGTTATATGACTAAGCAAACTCTCTTCAAAGCACTCAGTCAACATCCATGCTGGTAAATATTTCAGGAATGAAATGAAAAATAACTTTCAATTCTAAAAGTTCATCCATCATGCATGCTTCACATTGTAAAACAAATATTTCACAAAAATGAGTTTACAACAAAAGAACACCAATCCCACTTCTCCAACCCTCCATGTCAGGCAGTAAGCTTTCTACATTTGCTTACATTCTGAAAATAACTATTTTACGTGCCAGGAATGCACTAGGCTTAAGTTGTCAAAAAGTATCTATCATAATTTAAGTGTTACTGGGTAGGAACTATGGGCAGTACACACACAAGAAGACTTCCAAAACAAGGGGAGGTAAATGAAATCTTAATACCGATGTTTCCAGAAGCCCAGAAATGAAGTGCAATTCCTTATAATATGTACATGTTTACATACCCATACAGACAATAAAATGTGTAAGGTGATGGCATGTCTATCTCCCCCGTTCCTTTTAGGGAGCATCTGACATTTCAGGGTTCAGGATCACATACCTTGGTTTCCAAAAGGTTCCCCCATTCCTATTCCAACAGCGCTCACAACAGAAAAAGATGAACTGATCTATGAATAATACTAGTCCACAGAGAGGTTGTAGATATGCCTGGTAATGCTATTCATCCTACCCCAAAAGTTTTGTCCAAATCAGGCCATGCCTTCAAGTGGGCCAGATTGTCTTAAAGCTCCTGGCTTAATATTTAACTGATAGCAACAACCTAACATTAGTACCTTAGTAATTAAATGGGATGCAGCAACATGGAGCAGAAAAAGTGATGAAGAAAGAGACTAGAAGTTAGAGAACATGCATTGGGCTCTTGATTCTTAAAATGTGGGTGATTTTTAAACAACTCAACATCTCCAGATACTACTTTCTTTATCTGTAAAGTGGAGAAGCTTAAAAAGGAGGTCTACCTGTTCCAGAAACTATGATTCTCTTCCTAGACAGTTGCAGGTTGAGCAGACGCTCCTAGAGCTGCACTGTCCAATACAGTAGCCACTAGCCATTTGTGGCTACTAAGTACTTGACATGCAGCTGGTATGAGTTAAAATATGTGAAATATGTGACCAGGCGCGGTGGCTCACAACTGTAATCCCAGCACTTTGGGAGGCCAAAGCGAGCAGGTCACTTGAGGTCAGGAGTTCAAGACCAGCCTGGCCAACGTGGTGAAATCTCATCTCTACCAAAAATTAAAAAAAAAAAATTAGCTGGGTGTGATGGTGCACGCCTGTAATCCCAGCTACTCAGGAGGCTGAGGGAGGAAAATTACTTGAACCCGGGAGGTGGAGGTTGCAGTGAGCCAAGCTGGTGCCACTGCACTCTAACCTAGGCGACCAACTGAGTGAGACTCTGTTTCAAAAATAATAATAATAAAATAAAAAATAAATATGTGAAATGTGAAAATTTTGAAGACATAATATGAAAAAATAATGTATTTCATAAATAGCTTTTATATTGACCACCTGTTGAAATAACATTTTGAATTTAGTGACATACTAAAATTAATTTCATCTGCTTATTTTTTTATGTGGCTACCTGAAAACTTTAAATTAGATCTAATGGTCCCATTATACCTCTATTGGATAATTCTGCTTTAAATTCAGACCTGGGCATGCATGAAGCCCAGAGGAATTCGCAGATGAAAGGAGCCCAGGAACCTGTATGGAATACAGACCTGGAGGTTACCATTTCCATATTAAATGTATAAAGGGCTGTTTTAAAACCATGCTTTTGTTTTCTTATTTTGTGCACCAACAATAAGTCGACAGCAAATATCATTGGGTCTAAAAATAACTGATATCTGGCCGGGCGCGGTGGCTCATGCCTGTAATCCCAGCACTTTGGGAGGCCTAGGCGGGCGGATCACGAGGTTAGGAGATCGAGACCATCCTGGCTAACACGGTGAAACCCCATCTCTACTAAAAATACGAAAAAATTATCCAGGCGTGGTGGCAGGTGCCTGTAGCCCCAGCTACTCAGGAGGCTGAGGCAGGAAAATGGCATGAACCCAGAAGGCGGAGCTTGCAGTGAGCCAAGACCGCGTCACTGCCCTCCAGGCTGGGCGACAGTGCGAGACTCAGTCTCAAAAAAAAAAAAAAATTGATATCACTTCATTGACGCTCTGAATGAACCCTAATTATCATGTAGGCCTTAACGATCATCCTAAGTGGATGTGCCTTTAGGCAGGCACTTGTAGCCTATTTTGTTTTCTAAGAATTGAATATATAAAGTAATATCTTACTTCATAAAAGATTATACTCCCATTTTTTAAAACACATCTGATATTAGTAGGAATAACTGAAATGAACTCATACGAATAGACCACATTTTTACTTCATCGATATCTAACTAGGAACATTGCAACCAATTTTTGCAATCGCTATTAGTTTGTTTAATGTATTTTAAATGATCAAAGAAGTAGAGATAGTTTCTAGAGAGCTTATTTACTTAAAAATACAACAAATATGAATAAATAAAATATTAATAAGATTCAGGTGAGATGAGAGTGAGTACTCAAGTTCTCTTTTCTCACACCATACACTTGCAGTGCCAAGTTTTTCTGTTCAATGATTTTATGCAAAGGTATACATCTAACTGCCTGCAAAATCAACTACTGACTATTTTAAATCAGATACAGCAAGCAACAGCCCCCAGCTCTGCAATCCAAAGCCAGCAAAGGCCACCCATTTCAGACTGGGTTTGAAGCATAGCCAGTTATGATAGCTCAAATATTTTCAGATATATGAAAGCAGAACAGAATTCAGGAATATACATTCTCTGGCAGACTATTTTTTAGAACCAAGTTTCTCAAATTATATAATAAAAACTATATGACTATTAGAAAATTATGCATGAATTAAAGGAGATTTATTTAATTTTCAAATTCTAATATAATTAAAGAAAATTTTCAAACTTACCTACATGGGCTTCATGGGTGAAAAAAAGTATAATTTTAAAATATGACCAATGTAATATGACAGAAATATACATTCAAACACATCTGATAACTACTCTAATTCTCATAAATCAACTATTTGACACATGCACAAATTTTCATGTGTTTTTCTGAAGGTGGTATTCAGAAATGATAATTTTCCTGACAGTTTAACATTTTTTAAAGAAGACATGCCAAGATTTAAATAATCTAACTTTTTGATTACTCTTTTTTTGGAGACAGAGTCTGGCTCTGTTGCCCAGGCTGGAATGCAGTGGTATGATCTCAGCTTACTGCAACCTCTGCCTCCTGGGTTCAAGCGATTCTCCTGTCTCAACCTCCTAAGTAACTGAGACTACAGGCATGCACCACCACGTTCGGCTGATTTTTGTATTTTTTGTAGAGACGGGGTTTCACCATGTTGGCCAGACTGGCCTTGAACTCCTGACCTCAAGTGATCCACCCACCTCAGTCTCCCGAAGTGCTGGGATTACAGGTGTGAGCCACCACGCCCGGCCTCTTTGATTACTCTTAAAACTGCGAGATCAAAATGAAATGTTACAAAATAAAACCAACAGCAGAAAACAAAACCAAGAGCAGCTTCCGAGGAATCATATTTTAGACATTTCTTTAAGACAGATACTGTAATATGTCAAACTATTGGAACATATTTCAATTAAATATTTAAGTGAAGACAAAATCCCTAATACAAAACCTCCAAATACTCCCTAACAATGATGATTCTATCAGGCCTACTCAGAACTACAAGTTTTCCCCACATCTTGATTTTATCACATACTTTCTGTGACATATATATTCATTTCATCACTTCTAGAATAATTGAAATGAACAAGAAAATAGGTAAGGAATTAAAATAAATTTTAAAATGGCAGTCCCATTCTTACCGACATAAATTTATTAAGATCCATGTTCCTTTTTTCATAGATCTTCCCATTCTGTTTCAATAACACCAGCAAGCATAAACAGATCTGAAAAGCTATGTAGCTACAGAAAAGAGGTTCAGCATGACAGACAGATCTAGCTCAAAAGAGGTGCTCAGTATCAAGCTCTTTTCTAAAAACCTCAAAGCTTGTTTTGTCTGCTGTTGCTTTCAAAGAACAAGCACAACAAAATTGCTTTGAGGAAGTCTCTGGATCAAACGAAAGATAGTTAACCAACAGGGAGAGTAAGCTGACTGCCACTGCTATCCACACAGGGCCACAGAAATTATCCCTTTGTTCCATCACTCTGGTTGGAAGGCTTTCCCAGGAATGCAAGTCTGAACCATCTTGAGTTCCCTCAGCCAGAATGAAAGCTCAGCTCTTGGATGTTTCTACCATAAAAATGAGAAAGCATTTCCTACCTCCTCCTCTATCAGCCCACAAAGATGTGCTTCCTGTGTGGCTGACTAGCAGATAAGGGAAGGTAAGCAAATCCCAAAAGCCTACTCTAATCGCTCATGGAGAATCTTTGTTTTGGTTCAGAACGTTAAGTCTACCCATGTTCCTCTATCCCTTTATGGTACTGTATTTCTTCTACATCCCAGAATGCCAGTTGTCACCCAATATCCTACCTGTCCTTTATCCTTAAGAAGAGAGCCAGAAATGTTATTTCTGATGGCAGTGCTCCCAGCTAACAGAGCACATTTACACGCTCCCTTGCGTCGAGGTGTCACTAACCGGCCCATGAGATTAAGCAGACATTGAAAAGGACTTCTACAAACCTAACTGAACCATGGTCATCAATGCCTCGTCCCCATTTTACAAACATTTAAAAGTACTCCATTGCTAAGAAAATGAAGTTCAAACTCATTAAGGGCATCCAAAATGTATAATCTCCCACTGTCTCTCTCACTTATTTGCCCCTGGGCTTCCTCCTTTGAAACTCTACACCCTCGCTGTTTTTTCTGTCTGGGAAGCCCTCCACACCCCAGTTCACCTTCACGCATCCTTAAAACCTAGTTCAAATGCTGCCTGCCTTCTCTGGGAAGACTTTGTACCTCCTCTATTATAGCCTTTGGCACACTGCACCTAATTATTTCTCCGCCTCTTTCTTCTCCCACTGGACTGCGGAATTCCTCAAGGCACAGACTGAGCTACCTTTTCATTTACTCACAGCTCCACCCAGATTCTAGATCTCCTGTCATAAATGAAACACAGAATCCTCGCAGGATATGTCCATAAAATGAATGACAATTTCAAAAATTCAAAGTAAGAGAAACAGTGAGATAGTAAAAAAAAAAAATTTTTTTTTTTTTTTTTTTTTTGAGACGGAGTCTCGCTCTGTCGCCCAGGCTGGAGTGCAGTGGCATGATCTCGGCTCACTGCAAGCTCCGCCTCCCGGGTTCACGCCATTCTCCTGCCTCAGCCTTCCGGGTAGCTGGGACTACCGGCGCCTGCTACCACGCCTGGCTAATTCGTTGTATTTTTAGTGGAGAGGGGGTTTCACCATGTTAGCCTGGATGGTCTCAATCTCCTGACCTTGTGATCCACACGTATCTGCCTCCCAAAGTGCTAGAATTACAGGCATGAGCCACTGTGCCAGGCCATGAATTAATACTTTTTAAAACATCTTAACTCCAAATCAGTGTCAACATCACAGAAGTCAATCACAAATGCCCTGAGAAAACTTGCAGTAGAGACATAACAGGTGAATGCACAATCCAAATACTCAGTGAAACATTCTGCATTAAACCTTCTCTCTCATCTGCTGGCAGAAGAATCATGGGCTTGGCCTGGCTTTGTATCCAACCTCTGATAGAAACGAGCAAACAAGCAGTGAGGTTAACATGTCAGACTGCTTTGTAAATCTGAATAACTTCACATGTGATGATAAACTCGAAGAATGCATCCCATGTCTTTTTCTGTGCAACGAAAAGACACTAATATTTTTTTCTCATCTCATCGGCTATTCATTAAATCAATAAATACAATTGAAAATACATGCACATAAGAAATATTCCCAATAAACTGAAGGGATGCTTCCCATCTGTGTCCCTACAATATGACCCAGAATATTCACAATGACATAAATTTAACCTTTGAGTCTAGCTCACAAAAGTGAAGTGAAATATCCAAATAGCAAATACAAAGAAAGGAACTACCAAGAAAGAGGGAAAGTCAGCCTCCTATTTTGTTTATTTAAGTATAACCTCTCTGCCACCACAACATTCATTATGTTTGTCCTGGACAGTTCTAATGGCCATGCTGATTGATACTCAGTGTTAAGGCCACCTTTGTCCAACAGCCTTTGCTTCTACTCTGTTTCAGCCAAATACTCACATGGCTGCTCTATCATCACCTGGAAATCTCCCAGCTTCCCTCAGGAATTCCCCCCTCTCCTATTTCACTGAACAAGCAGGAAAGAGTGATTCCAAAATTGCAATTTTGTCTCAGATGTACTCTTAAAAGTGAAACCCTCCACAATTTAACTAGCAGCAGTGCTGTAAGCTGCCTTTGCATTCAAACACCCTATGGGTTAGCCAAGAACGGACAACCACAGAATTTTTATACTCGGTTTACTTTTGTCGGATTTAAATTTTCTGGATTCTGTGGTATAAGAGGATTTAACACTTGACACAAAACATTCAAAATAAGATTGAGAAAACACTAGCAAGATACAAGGCTAATCATAATGACCTCAATTAGATTTTCAATGCCTGTCAAGTTAATGGTAGATAGTGGTACTGGCTTCAAGCCCTTCAAATTGAAAAATACAATTCTTCTAGATAACAGAGGTAATAGAATTCACTATATTTTTTTAAAGGGCCAATTTTGATCCTCATAACACTAAACACTAGCTGTAAAATGGCCAGAAAAGGAGCCAAAAAAAAGACAATGACAGGAAAATTTTCATTTTGATGCCACTCAATTTAATTCCAATACACATTTTCTTTCTAGACTCTACTATCTTCTTCACACAAAATTATTTCTAGGCACCCTCTATTGAAAGTGTCCCAATCAATCAGGGCATGGATGAAATATTTCAAGAATGAGGCATTTTTTTTGCAGGCCAACTGAATTTCTGAAATACAGTTGCAAATGACTGAACATGATGAAGTTATTGACAGTATTTATGAAACTTTTTCACAATAAAATGTTCCAAAAAGAGGCTGAAAAAAAATGCATCTTATTTAAAAGGCTTTAATCTTCTTTCTATGCTTGTTCACAATTTCTTAAACGTAAGAGAAGGTCCCACAGCTGTTCGAATCTTTAATCTGAACGTAATTCTTTATCACCCCAACATAGAATTTCTAGAGCACTCAATGATGTTATTTAGTACATACAAAATGTAAGGCATTATCATGAGTGATCAAACAAATTACTGTATAGAAAAGTGTGTGATCACAATCAATACTAACTTCTCTCCCCCACCACTTGTTTGCAACATTTAATCACCCAAAGTAGATCTCCTGTCTACAATTATTCTTTTACATTACAGTAAATATATAGTTCCTGCCCCCAGATACCTAAGTTTACCTTCACGTAGTGAAATGGTCAGAGAACTTTGACAATACTACAGTAACAATCACATTCACAACACACATCCTTCTGCGTAGCATTCTCTTATATTCCTTATCCAACTTAATTTTTCCCAAGTCACTTCCTTCCTCCTTTTAATTCTGTCTACCCGCTTGGGGACAAGGACCTTGAAAATATTTGTGAAATGAAGGAGTGAACCTTTCTTGGTTGTACCCCTAAGAATCTAGGTTTCTTTGTGTATAAAAATAAGCTAATTTCTAAAGAAATTTGGGTTTAATTTTAAATTACTAATCAATTTAATATGTAATATCTATGATTAATTATTCTTAGAATAATTAGTCTGCATATTTTCACATTTCTATGGGAGTTTCTTAGGTACTCGTCAGTTATATCCTCAAACTAATTTACTGTAACGACAAAATTATATTTGTGTTAAACCATAATAAGCAATTGAGAGCATCAGGATGGAGAATATTTGCTATTACATATGACTTTTCATATGATGGGTTTTAATGTTAGTCTCTGAAGACTTAAGCTAAGACTTCAAAAACTTTGCATCAGTTTTAAAGGCTTAATCTTTGAAGTAGATGAGGATTTTTTAAAAGATGAAAAAAATCAATAAATATGGTTAAGAAAGAGTGCTTATCCATCTTTATTCTATGAGCCTATCAACTCAATTATAAACAAAATAACTGAGTAATGATATTTATAAAAACAATGTTGGCCAGGCACCATAGCTCACATCTGTAATTTATCTCTTTGGAAGGCTGAGGCAGGAGGATCGCTTGAGCCCAGGAGTTCAAAATCAGCCTGGGCAACATAGTGGGGACCCCATCTCTACAAAACATTTAAGAAATTAGGTGTGGTGGCAGGTGCCTGTAGTCCCAGCTACTCTGGAAGCTGGGGCAGAAAGATGGCTTGAGCCCAGGAGGCCACAGCTACAGATCACACCACTGCACTTCAGCCTACCTGACAGAGTAAGGCCTTGTCCCGAAAACAAACAAACAAAACCAAACACAATATCATTGTGCTTTTGAAAATTCATCCAATAGTAGGAGTAGATGTAACAAGTCCTTTTTTTTTTAAGATGAATCAGCCTTTAATGGATAATGCCATTTTCTTTACTTTCTCTTAAAAATAAAATTTATGTTGCCTCACTAATTTTACTGTGAAGTAACACGCACACACAGACAAGGAAAAACTAAACAAATGAGTTTGTAGTAACTTGAGGTGAGGAGCAGGTCTAAAACACGTGTCTATCTCAACGGTAGGATTAAACCTCTCACTTTTCTTCTGTAAAATATCTCCATGGGGTCAAAATTTATTAGTCATTAAAGGTTTGAAATTTAGCAAAGCAACAAGAGTAATGATGCATTTCTTCACTTAATACAAATGACTTTTCTTTATGCAACAGATCTCTTACTCTCATAAGTATCCTTTATGGTTGAAAAGTAATTTATCAGTCTCTATCATCCAGGATGCCTTACATTTTTCAATGAAGATAGTATGTGGCTTTCCAGAAGCTAATGAAAGCCAAATTATTAGATAAGAGACAAATTATTAGATTCTCTCAAAAAAAGAATCAGGCAAAAAAAAAAAAAAATTCCTATCAAAATCACCAAAAAATTGGCCAGGTGCAGTGGCTCACTCCTGTTATCCCAGCACTTTGGGAGGCCTAGGTGGGTGGATCACTTGAAGTCAGGAGTTCAAGACCACCCTGGCCAATGTGGTGAAACCCTGTCTCTCCTAAAAAAATACAAAAATTAGCCGGGCGTGGTGGCACATGCCTGTAAACCCAGCTATTCGGGAGGCTGAGGCACAAGAATTGCCTGAGCCCGGGAGGCAGAAGTTGCAGTGAGCCAAGATCACGCCACTGCACTCTAGCCTGGGTGACACAGTGAGACTCGGTTTCAAGAAAAAAAAAAAATCACCAAAAAACAAAAGAATGACAATTATTCTTGTTGAATCAATTTCTCATAAGAAAAGCTTCTGAATTTGTGAAGAAAAGAAGAGAGGAACCATCTGGAAATTAGGAGATTCAAACACTGTTTTGGCTCCATCATTAATAAGACCTTAAGGAATCTGCACTTCACTCATCAGGATCCATTCATTTACAAAACAGGCTTATTCATCTTTTCCCTTTTCCAAAATGTTTGTCCTATTTATTCCTCATCCCTGCTCATGGACCCTCCACTCCCACTTCTGAAACCATCTTATTCACTCCTCACTGTATCTACTTTAAACAGGATGTTTATTACAAATATGGCTTCTGTCATTACACATTCTCATACTTGAACCCATTTCTTGTCTTCTTGTCTTTGGTTGGACAGGACAATTAGAATTACGTGAGCTGGTTAACAAAAACCCGTGTAAATTCTTTGGGACTCTGCTTCTTGATTTTTCACTGTGTTAATCATAATTTAACCTCAGTATCACCAGTTTCCTACACTCAAAGCTTTCAAATATCCTTAGCCTGCTTTTGAAGCTAAAAACCTTTTATTTTATGAGCAACATATGCTGATTTTAAAAATACATATATAATTTCAATTAAACAGCAGATCACTATAAAGTTTTAAAGATGTAACAGCCATAACATGGCTGATTATACAAATTCATTTTATTTTGAAACTGACTTCTTAGAGAAATGCAGCATTCTCAAGCAATCTGCTTTTTGGTTTCCCTGTCCTTGGGTGAACATAACTTCAAGGATCCATAGTAGGACCAAAATTCTTTTGCTGGCATTTGATATCTTCCATTTCTACCGATTGGCAAAGCCTGTTCATTCATTTTGCTAGCAAAGATTCTGCTAAAAACTAAACCAAGCTTGTTCACAGTTCCTTGCAAATAGCTGATAGCCAACTAACAGTTAATAATCAAGCCAGTGTATAATCTTGCTCAATATTAGAGATCTGTGGCAAGCTGTCAGTGTGTACAACATTAAAAATAGGTCTCTGGGAGGCCGAGGTGGGCGGATCACTTGAGGTCAGGAGTTTGAGATCAGCCTGGCCAACATGGTGAAGCCCCATCCCTACTTAAAAAAATACAAAAATTAGCTCGGCATGATGGTGAGGGCCTGTAATCCCAGCAACTCAGGAGGCTGAGGCAGGAGTATCACTTGAACCAGGGAGGCGGAGATTGCAGTGAGCCGAGATTGCGCCACTGCACTCCAGCCTGAGTGACACAGCGAGATTCTGCCTCAAAAAAAAAAAATAAAAATAAAAAATTAAAATGGTCTACATCCGTGTTATGTGGAAAAAAAGAAAAAAAAAAAACTAGGTCTTTCCCATTTGTGTAAAAAATGCTTATGCTTTTTGCACATTTCTGTACTGTTTTAAATTTTTCAATGAGCATGAATTATTTTTATTTTTCAAAAAACCAATCAAAATGCACAATACATATTTAATAAATGAAATTTTATAACATGTATTCTAAAAATTGTATCTGAGATACCATGTGCTTTTTAAATTTAGATCAAACTCATAGACAACGATCTGCCAATTTCCTGCAATAGTCTTAATTGGCCAATAAGTAAATTAATTTGTCAGTAAGTGAAACATCATATAGATTTTTAACTTTCAACTATGCGGGAAACTTACATATACTCATTGTACATCATCATCATCACCATACATACTAGCAGTAACAAACACACAGTGCTTATGCTATGCCATCAGGTTACATACATATTAACTCACACACCGTTTCAAGCATTTAACATAGATATTAATTTGATCCTCAATAACTAGAAATACTCATCCCATTTTACAAAGGAAAAAACTGAGGCACAGAAACTTGCCCATGGACACTAGCTCAAAAGAGACAAAGACAGAATGTATACCCATGCGTTCCTGCCCTGGTCCAAACTCTCTTGATTAGTGTGCAGTGCCACCTTCTCTACACACCTGAGAACACTCAATGACTCAGTGTTATTGGCCTAACATCATGCCTGGCATCAAAATCAACATTATAAATTGAGAATAACTCTGGTTCTTTCTACAGAGGTGAGATTTTTTAAAAACCTCTCATCTTCCCCATTTTAACTATCTTCTTTGGTGAGACACTATCACTCTCGCAAGGTTCAAGCTAATTCTGCATTGCATGTTTCTTCAACATGCAGCCACACAAAATAAACCTAAATAAAATATCTTAGGTTTCTATTTCAGCAGATTTAATGCATGTGAACCTGAGACTTCATGTGGCCCTCTTTGAATAGTCCGCTATCTAATCTATTCAGCATCCCTTTTTCATGAAGTTATTAATGGATGAACATATCCAGGCTGTTAAATTTAAATATGTGAATTTATTCCTAGAGCAATCATTGTACTCCAGTCTTTGCTAGATTTCTACTTCTAAAGAGGTACCGGTCAAGCGTATCTATTAACCAAGATTAAAGAGGAAAATGTGCCAAACTTTTCTTCCAAGAAAAATGCCAGTGTCCTCACAGTAACGGTTATTTCTTAAGCTATCCACACTAAACTGAAGAAATAGTTACGTAACATTTCCCCCTTTACTAAGTTTTCACTTGCCAAACCAGCTTCAGGGTTTGAGTTCTGTCTGCTTTTCTTCTTATACAACAATAAAAAAAAGAAAGACGTATTTTTATTGATTAAACTTGCTACTCATTCTCGGGTGTGCTCATTCCTTCCCCTGCCACCTTCTGTCTTCCCCCACCCACTCATGAGGGTGTATCTGTACACCGGCTGTGAGACCCACGGGGTGACAGCATTTCCCGTCCATCCCCACTCCGTACGTTTGCATCTGAGCTCTCACGATGAAAAGGAAAAGATTCTTCTGTTTCTGTTCTCTTCAGCCCTTTTCTGTCTACAGAGCCGATCTCCTCTGCTGAACTCATGGGAACATTTATACTATTTTATGGAATAGTGTTGCCTGAATGTAGAATCACAACAAAGCCAGTTGAGATCTTTAAATTAACAAAGAAAAAAAAAAAGATTTCATAATCAAGCATAGTCAAGTGAAACAGAGAGAGGTTGAAAACCACCAGACAAAAAACACAAACAGAAAATATGATTTTTTCCCTATCCTCCTCGTTGCCACTCAGGGAATCACTTTGTGATGCTACTGAAGCTCTCTGGTCCTGCATTCAGCCCCTTACCTTTGACCTCTCAACTCCTTATTTCGAATTCCCTACTCCTCTTGGGAGTACCCTGCACCAGCATCTGTCACTCAAGTGAGAGAGAGAGAGAGACAGTCAGACAGATGTGTATGTGTGTGTGTGTCTGTCTGTCTGTCTGGGAGAGGCAGAGAGGAATGTAAACACATATTGTATATGCAAAAACTTAACCTCAAATCCCCAGACTTGGGATACAAACCTGGCTGGAAATTTACTACCAGGAAATGCTCCAGGATTATCTATTATCTCATCCCATTATTCCTATAGTTTTTAAATACAGGAAGTTTTCTCTGTAACATATTTACTCAGTATACTTAATCTGTATTTTCCTTTTGGTATTTTAGTACATTCCACTTTGTTTTGTTATCATGTGCATGTTTTATTTACCCTGCAAACTTCCTGGCAGTAAGGGGAGGGAGGAGGGAAGGGGAAGTAATAAGGTATGCAGTCAAACTACACCTTACATTCTGGAAGCTTTACATTTAAAAAGCATCTGCACAGGTTGATCTTTACATTTGTGATTGATAGAGATTTTAAAAGAAATGTATTAATGAAAGATGCTTCGTAAGATTCTCAAGGTAATACAATTTGCAGAAACAACGTACATTTCTACTGAATTTAATGCATTTCTCAATGATAGTTTAGTGGCCACGTGAAAGGCAAGTAATAGCTATGCTTATTTCCAGAATGACTGACTACATGCATACAAATATCTGTAGAAGACTCTAGTATGCAAAAAACAGTAACATAAAATAGAGATCCTCTAGCAACAAGACTTAACATAAAGATATCCTCTCCCATTCCTTCAAGCCAATATTCAGTTGATCACTTTTTTTATTTTTAAATTTTTTTAATCAGTCATTCCTCATTTAACCTTGAGAAATTGCATGTTCCTTTTCATTTCCTCAGTCAGGACCAGTATTATTCCATTTAGCAACTTCTCCGCAGTACTAATAGCCTTGCAAGTGTCGTTCAGGAGCCTCTGCTGGTCACAGTGACAAGAGAAAAAGCTTCTGCAGTCTGCCAGTTATCATGGTTTCTCACCGATTAGCAAGAACCATGACTCCTTACAGATCACCATTAAACCTGAGCTTTACTATTCTGTGTGTGGGCTTCTACCTTTAGGGAGGTACTAGTCAGTAGCAGTAGGTTTCCATAAACTATAAATTAGCACTACCACAAAGGTAAGATGATTGTGACGAGGTTAAACCCTCAAGAGAGGGAAATAAAACTTAAGAGGAAGCTAGATTTAAAAATAAATAAATATTAGGGTAGTGAAACATCATATAGATTAGGGTTAAACTCACATCTCTATCAACATACCAGCCAAAATCATCCACCCAGATAATAACCATGTTTCCCCTGCAAGCCAAGGCCCCATTATCACTGCCCTTATTCATTTCTTTTTTTACAGCCACCTGCAGCAGACCTATTTTCTAAGCTCTATAAAAGAGAGTCAACTCGTAATTACATCTTTTCAGTGGACACAGAGAGGGCCAGATAAACCACTCTCAAACCTCAGTAGACTGAATTACCTACCCTTCTATCAACACTTTGCAAAATGGAATAATGTGACTCTCACCTCCACCCTTTAAAGGAGTTAACAATAGCTAGTGAAAAGCTCCCAAAAGATGGCAGAAAGAGCAAATTAATGCAATTAAACAGACCAAAAACTAAATTCGAATCTGCCTACACGCTTCCTCTTTTTATACAGAAATATTGCTCAACAGTTACATATTTAAGTTTTGACAAAAGCTTCAAAAATAAGGTTATCATATGCTTTTAATTCCTTAAGTATACGGTTTTTAATTTGTACTACGACCGGGAAAACGGGAATAATTCTACAAATGTAAGTCATGAGAGAAATCTGAATTCTCTTAGTTAAGAGCATTTTTTTAAAACATGGAAAACGAAATTCTTTAACTCTTAAAACAACCTGTCTTAACTAGCCCTAAGGTGATTCCTGAGCCACTTGTGGGTAAAAATCAGAAGGGAAAAAAGTTCAATGACCTTGCAAATTACGAACTAAAAAACTGTAATGGTGCGATAGTCTATACAGCCTCAGGAAAACATCTGTCCGGAAATTGCTTTTTTTCTTTTGGAAAATTACTAGGAGGTTGGGAGAAAAGAGGGGAAAAAACGGGGAGGGAAGGTTGCAAATGGTTAAGATGCCAAACAGGAATCCAACCGAAGTGAAATACAACCTTCTCTGGCCCAACTGTCATGCAAACAACTTCTAAGCATCTTTAGATGTAAAGAAAAACAGTCATTGTGCACAGGCGTTAGCTGAATGTTCGAGAGTTGGATGAATGGGGAAGACTTGTTATACACCTAGTGGTGGGTGGATTTCACTAGGCTGCAGCCTCCACACAGCTTTTCTTTGCTGCACTGCAGAGGCGCCATCTTCTCCGTCTTAATCTTCACTCAATTCAATCCTTTTATCTGTACCCTAAAAAAAAAGACCCTTTGGACCCTCCCCAGCATCCTGTGCCCCCAGGGGAACTAACCCAGAGTCCCCAGAGGTGTTAGGGAACAGGCCGCGCCTTAATAAGACAAACGCCTCCTTGGATGCACAGGACAGAGCCCGTGCCTCCCCACCATCCGCCACTGCCCTTTCCAGACGCACACCCTACTCTCCGCCTTATTTCCTCCCCGCCAAGGACTTTACAGCCCAGCAGGGAATTAAGCCTCAGAGGTGATCCGAGGGTGGGAAGCAGAGGGGCCCCAAGGCTCCGCCAGAGGCCCCGGCAGCGTCTCTGCCCCCTCCAGGGCGGACGCGCAGCCTGGGAGCCGGGCCGGAGTCTCGGTGGCGCACCGAGACTAACGCGGCTCGGCCCAGAGCGCCCGGGCCGGTGAGGGCGGGGTGTCGCGGCTTTTGTTCCCGGGGACCTTCTGCCTCTCAGGCAGAAGCTTAGGGTGCCAGCAAACTCCCGGGACGTCCAGGCTTGGCGAAGGTGCGGGGAGGCTATGGTTCTCCGACCCCTCCCATTTCTCGCAACTTACACAAAAGGGAGACGCGGCAATGCACAAAGTTTGCCTGCGGAAGACGGTGCGCGACCCCGGCGCCGGCTCGGGCTAGGGTCGCACCCAGGCGGCCGCCGCCAGCAGCCGCGAAAGAGGAGGTTCGAACAAGGAAGGGGGGTGGGGGTGAGAGGGGAAGGTGAAACGAGGCGGAGAACGCAGGGAAAAGCGAGGGGCCCCTAGCTTCCCGGGCTGTCCCGACTCCTCCTCCTCCCCAGGGCCCAAGAGAAAGGAAAGGGCAACGATTCAAGAGCAGAGGACTGGCTTCAGGGACGCTGCGTTTTCGGTTTTTCCACGTGCTCCTTCCCCCTTCCTCCCAGCTGAATGTCTCTCGCCTCCCCCGGACCCCGCTTCCAAGGCAGGGACTGAGTCGGGGTCTGGGCTCAGGGTCGTCCCCTCCCCTTCTCGCCCCTGGCTGGCGCGGAACCAGGGAGCCCAGCGCCTCTCCCGCTCCCTCTCCGCGGGCCGGAGCGCGCGTCCCTGGGGCAGGGCTGGGCCGAAAGCGAGGATGCGCTGGACGTCCGCAAGCGGGGGCGGAGAGGAGAGGGGTCCCCTTGACGGACCCTCGGCTTCTCTGCATTAAAGACTTGCGTTAAGGTCTTTGGGGGGATTGGGTCCCAGCCATGCCCGCCTCCCCCCGCCTTCCGAGGCGCGGCACCCACCTCCAGCGCCCGAGCCGTCCAGGCGGCCAGCAGGAGCAGTGCCAAACCGGGCAGCATCGCGACCCTGCGCGGGGCACCGAGTGCGCTGCTGTGCGAGTGGGATCCGCCGCGTCCTTGCTCTGCCCGCGCCACCGCCGCCGTCTCCGGGGGCCCCCGCGCGCGCTGCTCCGAGTGCTCTCGCCTACCGCTGCCGAGGAAACTGACGGAGCAGGAGCGCGGCGGCGAGGCTCGGAGCCAGGCAAGTCAGCTGATCAGGCCCACCCCGCTCGGCACTCGAGAGAGACCCCTAGCGGCGCCGCCGGGGAGCTGCGCCCGCTCGCGCCGGGAGGGGCCCGCGCGCCCCGGGCCCACAGGTGCAGCGCCCTAGGCGCCGCCTGCACCACACGCGCCCTCCTCAGCTCCCCGGCAGACAGCCCACCTGGGCTTCGGGAACAGTGGGAGGGAGAGTCTGGGGCCAGGAGAGGGACGGTGCAGGATCAGGGAAAGGTGAGTCCTAGGACGCTGGGGCTCTAGAAAAGTCGGGAGCGCTCCCGCTCGTCCCCGTGAGCTTGAATCATCCGACCCCGCAGGCCTCCCGGGGGTGTGGTATAAAGGACTGCTGCTAGGGTGCGTTTTTATCCGCATTTCGTTTTTTTCTCTCGGTTTGGAGAGGTGGGGCAGGCGTTTCTGGAAAAGAATGAGAACGAGTGAAGCTTAAAGGAAGTAGGATTTTCTTTGCTTGTTGAGACAGCAAAAGCCTCATTTTTTAACCCGCAACGTCAAAAGCAGCCACGAGCAACCTGGAATTTCTATCTTTAGAACGAACCAAAGGAGAAAGGCGCAGGACCTGGCAAAAAAGCGGGCAACCCATTTACTACTTCTTGAAAGCAGAGGGTTCTGGGCTTGGGTTTTGTTTCTTTCTTATGTTTTTGTTTGTTTTGGTTTTGTTTTGTTCAAGGGGGCGGTCAGTGTGGATTTTGCGGGGGGCGGGGGTCTTTTTTTGTTGTTGTTAAGCAGGGATGTAACATCCGCCTGAGTTGGGGACGAAGGAAAAATTAGGAGAGATTATTCGTATTCGACCCCCGTAAATGAGGACTCCTGACCTCAAACTCTGCCCTTGTTCTTCGTTGTGTCTGTCCTAAATTATAGAAATGAACCTTCTGCCATGCCACTTTCTCCTGGATTAAACACAAACCGTCCACTGTCCAGTTAGTGTCTAGATAGTTTAGAATACTCTAGAACTGCCCGTATGTATCCCCTGCTCTTGACCTGAAGTAGCATTAGTCACCAAGCCACACAGGGCTTGTGCGGAAGGACTGAAGCCAGGGAGTGCCCTGGCCCTTCCGAGGGCTGCACTGCAGCCTGCGTTCTCTCCCCTGCTCATTTCGCGACAAGGGTGCCTAGGCCCGGGAAGGATGGCTCAGCCAGTGGGGTATAGATTTCCTTCCTGGGACGTCATTTCTGTACCAGCTCCCCTAAATGTTGTCTCATGGCTTTCCCTGCACTCGGCATTCAATCTTGACCCTTGGATTACTTTTGCCCCTGAATGTCCTTTGAACGTCCTCAACAAAAAAGGGCAAATATTTGTTGTCATGCAGTATTTGTTTGTATGCTTCATGTCCTTTACTTCCTACTAAAGCCAAAGAAGCTGTTACTATTATGATTCCTATTTATCTATTTATACATCAGGAAAGTGAAACTAATGAACTCCCAAATCTAACAGCAAGTAAATGACATGAAGTTGGGACAGCAGGGAAAAGCCTAAAGTGACAGGACAAACCCAGTTGTTCACTGTCTACACCACATAAAGCCACCGCAATTCCCTATTTGTTCCAGGTCTGCATGAGCAAATAAGGCAAAAAAGAAGGCATCTGAATGCAAAGAGAAAGGTGGCCCAAAGCTACAAATTTTGCAGAGTCCATTGCAAAATGCAAATGTGAGACCTTTTGTTTCAAAATTAAGAATTTTAAGGCCTGGCCTGGTGTCTCATGTCTGTAATCCCAGCACTTTGGGAGGCCCAGGTGAGCAGATCACCTGAAGTCAGGAGTTCTAGACCAGCCTGGCTGACAGAGTGAAACCCCCATCTCTACTAAAAATGCAAAAATTAGCCGAGCATGGTTACTCATGCCTGTAATCCCAGCTACTCCAGAGGCTGAGGCAGGAGAATCGCTTGAACCTGGGAGGCGGAGGTTGCAGTGAGCCAAGGTCATGCCATTGCGCTTCAGTCTGGGCGATAGAGCGAGACTCTGTCTCAAAAAAAAAAAAAAAAAAAAAAAAGAATTTTTTTTTTTTTTTTTGAGACGGAGTCTCACGCTGTTGCCCAGGCTGGAGTGCAGTGGCGCGATCTCGGCTCACTGCAAGCTCCGCCTCCCGGGTTCCCGCCATTCTCCTGCCTCAGCCTCCTGAGTAGCTGGGACTACAGGCGCCCGCCACCGCGCCCAGCTAATTTTTTGTATTTTTAGTAGAGACGGGGTTTCACTGTGGTCTCGATCTCCTGACCTTGTGATCCGCCCGCCTCGGCCTCCCAAAGTGCTGGGATTACAGGCTTGAGCCACCGCGCCCGGCCAAAAAAAGAATTTTAAGATGTCGATGGCAGCTCCTCCCACCGCAGGGCCTGTAAGACTTCCCAGGGTTGCATGCCTGTGAAGCCAGCCCTGGGAAGGAGGAGGCAGTTTTAGTTTAAGAGTAAGAGACTTTTATTGAGCATGAAATTCAAAATTGTAGAGATGAGATCATAATCTATAAAAATTAAAGTTCTTAGATTTAGCAGTTTCTCTTTCCACTGTTGAAATTCACCACACTGACACATTCCCTGGTCAAGATGTTCCTAGGGGAAGATGATTTGCTGCTGATTGCGTCAGAATGATGGACATTGCCTGCATGTTCTCCGGTTCCTTCACTACTCAGAGATCCTGATGGCTTTTTGCTTCTCAGTCAGTACCTCTGTTCTGCATTTAATGCCATTTCCTGCCCTGAGGTATCTTCCAGATCCTCTAAGCACCAAATACAGGAACATCCCTAGTTAGAATCCTGCTGAGTTGGGGAAGGAACCAACAGCCACTTGTCTGCTGGAATTCCTACAACAGCATCCCCATCCTAGGTTTCAGTGTCTCCATTTGTGAGATATTCACCGGCTCTCCAGACTGTGCATTCTATCTTCAGGCATTTCTGGTTACTCGAACGTTCTTACCCCATTTAAAGCTCACATCCCCCGCCTTTAAACTCCCACTGAGATATCCTTGTATCCCCAGTGACCAAGCAGAATAATTCTTTTCCACACTTCAGATCTTTACACATTTGCCAGTGGTTTTCATGCTTCTTCCTCTAGAGTCTCCTCTTCACAAGGTAAAACAGGCACTTCCTTCAACAGTTGCATATTGGCATGTTTTCTGGTTCCCTCCACACCTTGGCCATTCTCTAGATGTGTTCTGGTTTGTCTGTGTCTTTTTACAGTACTCCACGTATGCTCTGACTACTGCAGCATGGGAGATGCTGCCTACCACTCTGCCTGGAGCCTCATGTTGCATTTGACTGTTTTAGTAACCGCATCCCACTGCAGACTCCAATTGGTCCAGATATCCCAGTTCTATTTTATGCATAGTCTGCTGGGCCACATTTCTGTCGTCTTGTGTTTAGGCTGTTATCTGCGCCCCATAAATATCACCAAAAGCAATCGTTAAGTCTGAGCCAGATGAGCATGTTGGGCTGCCGGAACTTACCATAGACTGGGTGGATCAAACACCAGAAATGTATTTCCTCACATTTGAGGAGGCTGGAAGTCTGAAATCAAGGTTTTGGCTGGGTTGGTTACTTCTGAGGCCTCTCTCCTTGGCTTGCAGATAGCCATCTGCAAGTATTGTCCCTGTATTCTCACATGGTCTTCCCTTTGTGTTTTACTGTGTCCTAATCTCCTCTTCTTATAAGGACACCAGATACTGGGTTAGGATCCACGCTAATGACCTCATTTAACCTTAATTACATGTTTGACCCTATCTCCAAATATGGTCACGTTTTGAGGTAGTGTCGGGTTAGGACTTGAACATATGAATTTGGGGGTGGGGGTACATAACAAGTAAGGACTTGGATTTAGAACAGCTAAGACTTATTCTATAATCCTGTCACTCATCTTTGGCCTTTATTTCCAATGAGCAATGGTTCTTTCATTTGCAGTTTGAAGATCATTCAACTCAACAGAAAAAAAAAAAAAAAGGAAAAGAAATGGAAGAGATCAGCTTTCTCTCTGTCCTGCGTGAGTATTGCGTGGTGATCCCCATGCAGCTAGCTTACCCCTCCCGCAATCATCAGGCTCTGAAAAGAAAGAAAATGACCTTTTATACTTTCCTTTAGAAAGTTTTGTCAAAGCTTAAACACTGACATTTGTTGACATTTAAAATCTGTATTAGTTTACTAGAGCTGCCATAACAAAATATCACAGACTGGGTGGCTTAAACCAAGAAATGTATTTTCTCACAGTTCCAGAAAAGTCTGAGATCAAGGTGCAGGTAGGATTGGAATCCTCAGAGGTCTCCTTGGCTTGCAGATGGCTGCACCAGTGCTAAGTCCCCACATGTTCTTTCCTCTGCACAAGTACCTCTGGTGTCTCTGTGTGTCCTAATCTCCTCCTCTTATAAGAATACCAGTCAGATTATATTAAGGTCCACCCCAGTGACCTTAATTTAATTAGCTCTTCAGAGGCCCTACCCAAATACAGTCATGTTCTAAGGTACCGGGGGTTAGGGCTGCAACAAATGAATTTTGAGGGAACATAAGTCTATAACTAAACTCCTAAAATGATTCTCACATTTTAAGCTACTCTCATGTCCGTCCTTGGGAGTGGATTCCTTCTACTTTGTATTCATGTCCTTTTGAAATCAGAAAGCTTCCTAGGTAACTAGGATATCTCTTTAGCTGCTTCCTAGTTGAATATATGGATTCTTTAGCCACTCCAGACTTCCAGTAGTGTTGGAAATTACCGTGCTTTCCATGAAGATGTGACCTTGCTGCCTATCATCTATGTTGGCAGACACAGTGATGCGTTTGAGAGTTCCACATGCCTCTTAACCTGTCTTTCCTCCCAAAACTATATGCTGATTCCTCATCAAAGACCAGAATTAGATCCTGAATTGTATTCATTCTCATCTCTTTCTACCTTCTCCAAGACAGGACAGGGTTAACTTCTTTATCTTAACGTCAGCCTTCAATATCTACAGAAGTCTAAACTGTAAATAACATTGAAGCTTTGCATAATAAAATTCTTTCCCCCGGTGGTGGGCAGTTTTTCACATAGTAAGATTCTTTTAATCTTTTCTTTCTTTTTAATGAGTAGACATAAAGAAATGCTTAAATAAATACTTATCAACTAACATACCTACGTTTAACTACACATACCTAACAGACCTGAATATAGGCAGAGGATGTGACATTTTACTTACCCTTTTATTAAAGTTACTGCTTCATTTATTGGTCTTTACTTCACTAGTGCATCCATAAAATGTTTACATGTTTTTTAAACAATAAAATAGTCTTAAAATTAGTCCTTCTCTGTAATAACTACATAAAACTGCTTTCGAGACAGCCTTCAGATCAACTAAATTATATTTTACAAATGGGCTTAGGTATTTCAGTAGTAACTCTATGGAACAACAAAATTCACTGTTTAAGCAGGGACCAATATTGGCAGCTGGCTTCCGTAACTTGTTTGAGGAATGTAGTAATTCCAAGGTTGCTGCAAGGACTAATGTACAAGAATATTCCTGTATTTTATGGAATAAAAAGGAAGAATAAGAGAGGAGAAAGAAGATAGTACCTACCAACCCCAGATGTAGGGAGTATGAAAATCCATCAAGTAGCCAGAAGATTTAATGGAGCCGTGTGGGTCTTACGTCAATTCTTTTCCTGAGAGAACTTTGGATAATAGGACAACAATATGCTCTGGTGGAAAAGAACTCAGGCCTTGAGAAAGCCTGACCACTACAGTTTCTGAAAAATGCTGCTTTCATTAGGTGGTGTGGTGATGAATTGTAAAGGCACCCAGCACAGTGCCTGGTTTACCACAGAAATCAGTTCTTTTTTCTTGAGAGAACAGCAATTCACAATAGCTGTCACTTAAGTGACCAGCATAATCCTGGCTTTGAGCTTGTGCTGACTTTGCCAGGGGCTGCCAGTTAGCACAATGGCTATCAACCCCATGTTATTTATTTGGGTTCCCTAAGTAATGTTTTGCTAATAAAAGCTCTAAATTTGTGAGTGATTTGCTCTTATTTATTTAATAAATAAATCAAAGTGGCATGATTTATTAATTTAATTAATTAATTGTTAGCAGTGGCACAGTCTCAGCTCACTGCAACCTCTACCTCCTGGACTCAAGTGATCCTCCACCTCAGCCTCCAGAGTAGCTGGGGCTACAGGTGCACACCAACATGTCCAGCTAATCTGTGTACTTTTTGTAGAGATGAGGTCTTGCCATGTTATCCAGGCTGGTCTTGAACTCCTGAACTCATGATCCACCCTCCCTGATCTCCTAAAATTTGGGGATTTTAGGCATGAGCCACCATGCCTGATTGATTTACTCTTATTTTAATTTAAATAAAAGCAACTCAGGGTTAGCATCATATCAGGCTACTCTCACTTCTAGTATCTCTCTTGAGTGTGGGAGTAAGGAATGGAGCTGCAGCTAGTTTGCTGAGAACTAGACAAAAGCCTGACCACTCCCTAGGGCGTGTGCCTAGGATGTGAAAGATAATGCCTCCTGTTTTCAGATGGCACAGTGCTTGGAAAGGCTGCTTGCCAGAGCTGTTGAAAGGATGCCACTGGGCTGGTCCTGCACAATGGAAGGCCACATCACATGCTCCAGGAGAGTCACTCCCCAGAGCGGCTGCAGGAAGCCACAGCTCTGTGGCCTGGGATCCTTGCCAACACTGAATACTAGTGATAGACATTGGAGTTGAGGGGATCTTATGCTTCAAGGCAGCTGGACCTCTTTTTCACTAGTCAAATCATACCTGGGGATTGTCTTTCATGTCCTGGAGACTTTGATGAGTAACTCGACTTTTAAAATCCAAGTGAAGGCTGTGGCCAGAGAAGCATGACCTGAACCTAAAATGAATGGGAACATTACAGTCTGACAAGCCTTGAGAATTCAGGTTCACATTGCCTAGTGAAACAACATCCTGAATGATGAAACAAACACACAAACCAACCAACAATTTGTGATCTGGGATACCAAAACAGACACTCCTTTATCACCTAAGAGGGACTGTAAGGTTAAGGAAACAAAGTTACCTATAGGGTTAGGGTTCGGGGACTGGCTGGCATGACCAATTTCTCAATTTCTATGGCTCTAAACTCCCTAATAATAGGAACTATCAGACCCATCCTCTGATTTACAACCCAGACCACTGCAACTCTGATTGGACTGAGGATCACCCTTACAAGCATTCTTTTCTGATAAGCAATTGCAGACCTGAAGCCAGTTTCAGCCAGTTTATGGAGGCTGTCCACAAACTGCCTTTGGGTCCTGTAGTCCACTTTTTGATGTAAAGAGCCAAATTCTACCTCATTTTAACACGAAAACCCTGCCCCAAAGTGTATATGGGATGTATGTCACATACGCGTTTACCCATTGCCCATGCACTCAGCTCCCCTCATAAATATGTATATCTTTTCCTCCAAACCTGCTGAATATGTATGACTCCATTGTGTGACATGGGCCCTGTGAGGCATGAAACCCAACTTGTCCTTCCCCTCTTTGAAGAGAGAGCACATTCGGCATATGCTGAAGACTATATCTTCCGGGTTTGCAAACTGATATTGCCAATAAAACAATTTTTAGTATTTAGCCTTCTATTATTTAGCCATCGCGATGGTCTTTTTTGATAAATTCACAAAGGCACCATCAACTTTGTCCCTGAGCAAACACCCACCTTCATCCCTCAAATAACATTTTTGTCCCATGTGAAATTTATTCAGTTAAAGTAAATATAACTATTAGAAACAAAAGGGTTCAGTATTGGTGGATCAGTAAAAAAATGTTTATATTCTCACTACAGGTGAGAATAAAAAAAAAGACTGGTACATTTGCTCCCATTAAGGAGCTAATGTTTATATGAGAAAAACATCTGGGCAAAAGAAAAAAAAAGCACAGTGAAAAAAAGTACATCGGTAAGTACAATTTAGCATACAGTATTTGTGCATATATATGTGAATTCATCAGAAGAAAATTAAACATCGGGCGTGGTGGCTTGTGCCTGTAATCCCAGCATTTTGGGAGGCTGAGGCAGGAGGATCACTTGAGCCCAGGAGTTCAAGACCAGTTTGGGCAACAAAGTGAGACCCTGTCTCTACAAAAAATAAAATATATTTTTTAAAATTTAAAAATTTTGGCCCAGCATGATGGCTCACACCTGTAATCTCAGCACTTTGGGAGGTCGAGGCAGGTGGGTTACTTGAGGTCAGGAATTTGAGACCAGCCTGGCCAACATGGTGAAACCCTGCCTCTACTAAAAGTACAAAAATTAGCTGGGCATGGTGGCAGGCACCTGTAATCCCAGCTACTCAGGAGGCTGAGGCACGAGAATCACTTGAACCCAGGAAGCAGAGGTTACAGTGAGCCAAGATCATGCCACTGCATCCAGCCTGGCAACAGAGCAAGACTCCATCTGGAAAAAATAATAATAATAAAAAATTTTTTTTTAACAAGAAAATGAGAGTTACAGACCTGTAGCGTTGAAAGTGTGAATAAGGGACATTCAGAGGAGGTTTTTTGTTTTTGTTTTTGTTTTCAGGGTATTTGATAGCAACCATTAAGAAAGAAGAAAAAGAGGAAGTTCCAAGGAGAAACCATGTAAATACATCAAGAATGTTCATGCTGGGGGTGGTAAATGGGAGTTAGCTATAGGAAGAGATTTTGTTTTGTTTTGTTTTTGAGACTGAGTCTCGCTCTGTCACCTAGGCTGGAGTGCGGTGGTGTGATCTCAGCTCACTGCAACCTCCACCCGCCAGGTTCAAGTGATTCTCCTGCCTCAGCCTCCCGAGTAGCTGGGATTACAGGCATGCACTACCACGTCCAGCTAATTTTTGTATTTTTTAGTTAGAGACAGGGTTTCATCATGCTGGCCAGGCTGGTCTCGAACTCCTGACCTCAAGTGATCCGCCTGCCTCAGCCTCCCAAAGTGTTGGAATTACAGGTGTGAGGCACCACGCCTGGCCAGGAAGAGGTCTTAATGTTAGAAGAGCTGAGGAATTTAGGTCAGATGGAATGGGCAGCAGTGGGCAACTACTCACTACAGATTTCCCGATCATGATCTGACATTTTAACATTTCTAGAGGTTTGTCCACGGGCAAAGCAGAGGGAGATTTGGAGGATGAAAAAGTTGAGATCAGGAAGAGAAGGAAGAAGAATGTGCCAGGGGTTCCAGGAATGACCATAGATAGGGTCTGTGAAAAGTTTGTGAAAAAATCACACAAGGACACCTTATTACTAATAAGGATGCCTAAAGATTACAGTGTGTCAAGCTGAGGACAGACGGGATCTCTGAACACTCATGAGTTATATTGGGTTAACACTGCATGTCACAAATGAAGAGGTGAAAGAGTAAGGGGAAGAGAAGGGAGGGTTTATACCCAGTTCTGTCTTACCTGAACACCTTTAGTGACAATGCTGAGCTGCAAAGGAGAAAAGGTGATTTGAAAACTTTTTTTTTTTTTTTGAGAGAGTCTCAGTCTCACTGTCTTGCCTAGGTTGGAGTGCAGTGGCGTGATCTTGGCTCACTGCAACCTCTGCCTCCAGAACTCAAGCTATCCTCCTGCCTCAGCCTCCTGAGTAGGGGTGGGATTGCAGGCGCACATACGCCTGGCTAGGTTTTTGTTTCTTTTTTTTTTTTTTAGTATTTTAGTAGATAGGGGTTTCACCATTGCCTAGGCTGGTCTTGAACTCCTGGCCTCAAGTGATCCACCTGCCTCAGCCTCCCAAAATGCTGTGATTGCAGACATGAACCACTGCAGCCAGCCTGAAATCTTTTTTTTAATGAGGGAAATAATAAGTTTAATTTTCATTTCGTATGTAGAAATCAGAGGTACGTGCAATAGGAATTAACTTGAATATGATGTATAAAGTTTGAAGGAAAGGTGAGTGATAGATGAACATTGGTGATGTAACTCTGGAAGTTGTCTGTCATAACTGATGACTTACCCCATCATATGTGCTGAAAACTGCTCAGATGAAGTTAACAACTTGATATTACAAAATAAGCATACATGTTTTGTGTCTGTAAGAACCTGATGGTCATTTGGAGACTTACTTAGTACTTGAGGGATGAGCTATAGATAGCCCTGTGTATTAGGGTTTTCCAAACCAACAGAACCAATGGGATATATAGAGAGATATACAAAGACACTTCTTTTAGGAATTGGCTCAGGAGATTATAAAGGCCAAGAAGTCCCAACATGTGCCCCCTGCAAGCTGAAGAACCAGGAAAGCCAGTGTAATTCTTGCATCTGAGGCTGAAGGGCTGAAGAGTGGCTGCTGGTATTGAAGGCTCAAGAACCTGGAGCTCTGAAGTCAAGGGCAGGAGCAGATGATGGATGTCCCAGCTTCAGAAGAGAGAGCAAATTTGCCTTCCTCCACCTTTTTTATGATTCCTATGCTCCATTAATTGAATGATGCCCACTCACATCAGTGAGGATGGGTTTTGGTACCCAGTCTATTGATTCAAATGCTATTCTCTTCCAGAAATACTCTCACAGACTCGCCCAGAAACAATATTTTACCAGCTATCTGGGCATCCCTTAACCCAGGATGGGCTAAGGGGCAAGTGGACACATAAAATTAACCACCATACCCTGTAAATATGGTATGAGAAGGGATCGAGTCATATTTCATACCAAGATTATTCTCCAATGCATAGATGCCTTGGAATAACACTTCTTATAAGATAATGAATAACATTTTCTAGCACAAGTTCCAAACTGTGTATCATGGAACCCTAGCTCAGTCGTATGTTGCTCGGTGTTGCATGCATACCCGAAAAGAGGTCTGTAATCAAGTAACTTTGAGAAATAGGAGGTTAAGTAAAATTAAACAAATACCTTCACTTTAAGATGCACACAATTTTTTAAGATGATTATCTGCATTTTGAATTTTAAAGAAGGTAAGTAGCTTCAGTATGTAGCATCATTCCCTCTCCCCATTTCTTTTTTCTTTTTCCTTTTTTTTTAGACATAGTCTCACTCTGTTCCCCAGGCTGGAGTGCAGTGGCAAGATCTCTGCTCACTGCAGGCTCTGCCTCGAGGGTTCAAATGATTCTCCTGCCTCAGCCTCCTGAGTAGCTGGGATTACAGGTGTGTGCCACCATACCCGGCTAATTTTTTTTTTTTTTTTTTTTTTTTGTATTTTTAGTAGAGACGCAGTTTCACCATGTTGGCCAGGCTGGTCTTGAACTCCTGACCTCAAGTGATCCACCCACCTTAGTCTCCCAAAGTGCTGGAATTACACGCACACACGACCACACTTAGCTAATTTTTGTATTTTAGAAGAGACGGGGTTTCACCATGCTGACTGATCTCGAACTCCTGGCCTCAAGTGTTCCACCCACCTGGGTCTCCCAAAGTGCTGGGATTACAGGCGTGAACCGCCGTGCCTGCCTGGCCCCCTCCCCATTTTTTGTTTTTGTTTGCTGCGTCGACTCCTAGTGTTGCACAAAGCATGCTTTAGGTAACATGGTTTGGAAGCATTCGAATTGAACCCTTGGATTTTTTTTAGACCCTTGTAGAAGTGAAGGTTTATAGTGTACATTTTTGTCAAAGCAGATGGGTTCTTTTCACTGCAAGTTGTTTTCACACATGACCTTGAAAATAAATTAATAAAGAAAAAAGGTAGAAATATTAGGCTGACAGACATTTTAAAGTAGGGCATAAGATGCCATAAAAAGCCTTTTGAAAGTTTAAAATAGGAGTTAAAGTGTGTGTTATATGGAAGATACCAGATTAGAGTCTTTGAATATTTATTATATAAATGTGCAGGTATATGACCAGCTTCTTCCCAGTTTGGGGGAGAAATGGGACGGCATTCAGTTCACATTTGAGAGTGCTTCTCTTTAAATTTTCATAAGTGGAAAGGAAGAAGATCACTAAGTTTACAAAGACAAGTCCCAGAATAGGACTCTCCTTCACTGTTTTGCCTTTAATCATCTGGTGGGAGGGCCCTCAAGAAGTGGCCAGGACCGTATGAAGATTGGTGAAGAGTTTCAAGGAGGAGAATTGAAGGAGACAGCTATGGGATTAATTTTGAGAGATACCTTT
The DNA here is from genome assembly GCF_037993035.2 of Macaca fascicularis. NCBI lineage: Eukaryota > Metazoa > Chordata > Mammalia > Primates > Cercopithecidae > Macaca > Macaca fascicularis. Next base: position 20,852,444 of record NC_088377.1, on the reverse strand, counting down.
GCTGAAATGTCTCATAAAGTATACATGGAGAGCAAGGGCACGAGGAGATAGAGAACTCTCTGGGCCAAACAATAAATCAGAATTTCCATAGTTTTCCTCTGTTAGTCCTTATTGAAAAATTCATCTACTGCTAATGGTGTCAAGTGGCCCTGGCAGCCCTCATTATTGTACCAAAAAGCAAAACAAGGAAAAGGTTTAGGGAGCCAAGTCTAAAAGGAATATCATTTATGTTTCCCAACAATCAGTAAAAACAGATTCTGTTACCTAAACCTTGCAGAACCAAGGGTCCTAATACTCACTTTATTCTGGCGAGTTTGTCCGTCTAATAAAAGATACTGACAGGCCAGGTTCTTTTCTTAGATAAACAGTAAAATAACATGGCTATAAACAGAAAAAAATGGTGAAAACACAAATGTTGGTATATTAGGGCATTCTTGCATTGCTAAAAATAAATATCTGAGACTAGGTAATTTATAAAGAAAACAGGCTGGGTGCAGTGGCTCACGCCTGTAATCCCAGCACTTTGGAAGGTTGACGTGGATGGACAACCTTGGGTCAAGAGTTCGAGACCAGCCTGGCCAACATGGCAAAACCTCATCTCTACCAAAAATACAAAAATTAGCTGGGTCTGGTGGCACACACCTGTAATCCTAGCTACTCAGGAGGCTGAGGCAGGAGAATCACTTGAGCCTGGGAGCAGAGATACTGCCACTGCACTCCAGCCTGGGCCACAGGATAAGACTCCATCTCAAGAAAAAGAGAGAGATTTAATCAGCTTATGATTCTGCAGGCTTTGCAGGAAACCTGATGCTGGCATCTGCTTGGCTTCTGGTGAGGCCTCAGGAAGCTTACAATCATGATGGAAGGTGAAGGGGGAGTAGGGATGTCACATGACCAGAGCAGCAACAAGACAGAGCATGGTGCCACACACTTTTAAACAGCCAGATCTCATGAGAAGTCACTCATCACAAGGACAGCAACAAACAGATGGTGCTAAACCATTCATGAGAAATCCACCCCCATGATCCTATCACCTCCTACCAGTCCCGCCTCCAATACGGGGGATTACAATTCAACATGAGATTTGGGTGGAGATAAATATACAAACTATATCATTCTGCCCTTGGCCTCTCTCAAATCTCATGTCCCTCTCTCATTTCAAAATATAATCATGCCTTCCCAACAGTCCCCAAAAATCTTGACTTGTTCCAGCATTAACTCAAAAGTCCAAAGTCCAAGTCCAAAGTCTCATCTGAGACTCATCTCTTTCCATCTATGAGCCTGTAAAATCAAAACAAGTTATTTACTTCCAAGATATAATGGGAGAACCAGCATTGGGTAAATATTCCCATTCCAAAAGGGAGAAATCAGAGAAACCAAAAGAAAGGGGCTATAGTCTTCATGCAATTTCAAAACCCAGTAGGGCAGTCATTAAACCTTAAAGCTCCGAAATAATTTCCTTTGACTCCATGTCCCACATCCAGGGCACACTGGAGCAAGGGGTGGGCTCCCAAGGCTATGGGCAGCTCTGCCTCTGTGGCTTTGCAGCTGGGTACAGCCCTCGTGGCTGCTCTCACAGATTGTTGAGTGCTATGACTTTTCTAGGCACAAGGTGTAAGCTGCTGGTAGATCTACCATCCTCAGGCCTAGAAGGCAGGGGCCCCCTTCTCACAGCTCTGCTAGGCCGTGCCCCAATGGGGACTCTGTGTGGGGTCTCCAACACCATACTTCCCCTTGTCACTGCCCTAGTAGAGGTTGTCTTTGGAGTCTCTGCACCTGCAACAGATTTCTGCCTGGGCACCCAGGCTTTCTTGTACAGCCTCTGAAATCTAAGTTGAGGCTGCCAAGCATTCTTCAATCTTATATTCTGTGCACCTACATACATAACACTGTGTGGAAGCCTCCAAGTCTTATGGCTTGCATTTTCCAAAGCGGCAGCCCAAGCTGTACCTGGGTCCCTGTGAACCGCAGCTGGAGCTCGAGTAGCTGGGATATGGAGAGCAATGTTCCAAGGCTGTGCAGGGCAGGGGGGCCTTGGGCCTAGCCCACAAAACCGTTCTTTCTTCCTAGCCCTCTGGGTCTGTGAGGGAAGGGGCTGCTGCAAAGGTCTCTTAAATACCTTCAAGGCCTTTTCCCCATTTTCTTGGATATTACTGTCTGGATTCTTTTTAGTTAGGCAGATACCTCTAGCAAGTGGTTTGCTCTGCAACCTGATTGGGTTCTTCCCATGAAAATGGGCTTATCTTTTTGAACACATGGCCAGGCTGCAAATTTTCCAAACTTGTATGCTGTCCTTCCCTTATGAGTTCCAGCTTTAAGTCACTTCTTTGCTCCTATATCTGAGTTGGGCTGCTAGAAGCAGCCAGATCAATTCTTGAATGCTTTGCTGCTTAGAAATTTCTTCTGCCAGGTACCCTAGGTCATCAACCTCACAAGTTCAAACTTCCACAGATTCCTGGGGCCTGAAGACAATGCAGCCAAGTTCTTTGCTAAGGCATAGCGCATGTGATCTTTGCTCCAGTTCCCAATAAGTTTCTCATTTCCATCTGAGACGGTGGCAGGCCTGGACTTCACTATGCATATTTCTGTCAGCTTTTGGTGACAACCATTTAACCAGTCTCTAAGAAATTCCACACTTTCCCTCATCTTCCTGTCTTCTGAGCTCTCCAAATTCTTCCAACCTCTGCCCAGTTCCAAAATCACTTCCATATTTTCAGATATCTTTATAGTGATGCCCCCATTTCTCAGTACCAATTTTCTGTGTTAGGTCGTTCTTGCATTGCTATAAAGACATACCTGAGATTTGTAAATTGGTAAAGAAAAGAGGACTATTTCCCTCACACTTCTGTAAGCTTTAGATGAGGCACAGTGCTGGCATCTATTTGGCTTCTGGTGAAGCTTCAGGGAGCTTTCAATCATGGTAGAATGCAAAGGGGAAGCAGGCACGGCACATGGTGAATGCATGTGATGAGCAGGAGAGAGAGAGAGCAGTTGGGGGTGTTGCCCCACACTTTTAATGAGACCAGATCTCATGTGAACTCAGAGGGAGATCTCACTTATCACCAAGGGAGTGGCCCAAGCCATTCATGAGGGATCCACCTGCATAATTCAGACACCTCCCACCAGCTTCTACCTCTAACACTGGGATTACACCTCAACATGAGATTTCGACAGGGGCAAATATCCAAACTATACCATTTGGTTTTCAGGTCATTCCAGAGCACTAGCTCTACCCTGGCTTAAATCCTGAAAGATATCAAATTTATGCTAGTTTTTGACCAACATAAGAAAACAGGTCAAAGATTTGCTTAGTCGATTGTACCATTTCTGCCTTAACTACTTGGGAGCTACTGGGAATTTCTATTTTTAAAATCAGGTTGTATCAAGATTGTTTGGTGCTTTTTTTTTTTCTTTTTTTTTTTTGTTTGAGACAGAGTCTTGCTCTGTTGGCCAGGCTGGAGTGCAGTGGCGTGATCTCTGCTCACTGCAAACTCCACCTCCCGGGTTCACGCCATTCTCCCGCCTCAGCCTCTCAGTAGCTGGGACTACAGGCGCCTGCCACCATGCCTGGCTAATTTTTTGTGTTTTTAGTAGAGACGGGGTTTCACCGTGTTAGCCAGGATGGTCTTAATCTCCTGCCCTCGTGATCCACCCGCCTTGGCCTCCCAAAGTGCTGGGATTACAGGCGTGAGTCACTGTGCCCAGTCCTGTTTGGTGCTTTTTGACCAAAATCTCTAAATAACTCCAAAAGCCATAAACAGACTATAGCTAGAAAAAAGCAGACAAAGATATTAGAAACCAAGCTTGAGTAACTCAAGTCTTTAATGCTGTCTTACTAGTCTCAGTAATTCAACACCTAGGAAACATCCACAGAAGACATTTTATCAATCAAAACAAAGAAGCTCGGGCAAGCACTGCGATGTGTGCTCACTCATAGGTAGACTTGTTTTTGAAATTAGTTTTCAGTGATATTCATTCAGTGTAAGATTTAGTCTCCATAAACTGAAGCACAGCACAACTTGAAGCTTTACTGGACCCTTGGGAGTGAGAAGCAGTTCTGTAAGGTGTCTGTGATTAAGTAGCAGTTTCATCCTGATTTTTCAAGCTCAGCGCTCTCTACACTTTCACATGCTTGAAGACAAGATGTTGAACAATTGGCCCAGAGAAGTTTTTCCTCTCATTTATGTAATCTTCTGGTAAGGAAGGAAGGATGTGACTTAACATGATTCTCCTTCAATCTGAACATGCCAGTGTACCTTCTTTCCCATCCCATTTAATATATACTCTGTGCCTGTTTTTGTTGTTGTTGTTTGTTTTTTGAGACACTCTGGTCTCACTCTGTTGCTCAGGCTGGAGTACAGTGGCATAATCATGGCTCACTGCAGCCTCAACCTCCAGGGCTCAAGCAATCCTCTTACCTTGGTCTTCTGAGTAGCTGGGACTACAGGTGGGTACCACCATGCCCAGCTAATTCCTTCAAATTTTTCATAGAGATTGGGTCTTACTTTGTTGCCCAGGCTGATCTCAAACTCCTGGGCTCGAGTCTCCCAAAGTGCAGGGATTGCAGGAGTGAGTCACTGTGTTTGGCCTCCGGGACTATCTGAAGTCTCTTTTTCACAACTCCTGTTTTTCACAGCTCCTGTTAGTTGAGGAAAAAACATCTGGAATTACAGTGTTTACAACTGAAAGGGATGAAGTAGTCATTTAGGCCACGTCTTTAATTTGTTGAGGATTTACTGGAGAGCCAGATAAATGAAGTCCTTTGCATATGGTCATTTGAATATTTATTGGCAAAGCTTGGCCTTTGTCCCCCTGACTTCTCATTTCATCTTGTGGTGCTTCCAGGATATGGCCACTTTGCTAGACCTGAGTCATAAAAACAATGGGGTGCTAAGACCAGCCATACTATATGAAGTGGTGACAGTTTCCTCACCTAAAGTTGGGTTATCTTTCTGGAATCTTAGAGTTGGAACCCAAATCAGAAATCAACTGTTTGATCCTCCCACCAAGGCAGGTGTCTCTCTTGCAATATTCTTGAGACAATCATCTGGTTTCTGCCTCCTTACTTTCTATTATCAGGAGCCAGCTTCAGGAAATATAACATTTCACTAGAATTTGTGTGTTGTTACATATAGCTAAAATTTACCTTCTCTTCATTTCCGTCCTTATATCCCAACACTGCCCCATGGAGTAACACCAAACGCAAAGACAAACTGTGCTTTCGGCCACAGGACACTCCTTTAGAAGTGTTAAAATACTTATCCAGTATTTCCTCAAGCTTCTTTTGTTTTTTCTCAAAGCTAAATATCTGAGTTGTCTAAACTGTGCCTTGTAGGTTACAGTTGCTGGATCCTTTGTGATGCTGAACTTTGGATATATTCCTTTTGGCAAATGACTGTATCCTATTTATCCACTAATTCGACAGATATTTAATAAGCACCTACTAAGTTGACGGAGATTTTAAAAATACAAGCATGTGAATAAGAAAATATACAAAGTGGTATATAACAATACAGGCTGTGGAGAAAAGTTAAGCAGAGCAAGGGGAGGTGGAAAATTTGTGTATGGTTAGGAGCTTGGTGCCTTGCTATTCTGTTAATACTCTCAGTGATCAGGAAAGGCCTCACTGATGTAGTGAGCTTTGAGCAAACATGTAAAGGAAATGAAGGAGGAAGACTTGCCACTGTCTGGGGAGAGAGGATTTGGGCATAGAGAATAGCTCCTGAGGCAGAAATAAGTCTGATGTGTTTGGAGAACAGCAAGGTGGCCCTTGAGGCTCCAGTGGAGGGCGTAAGTGGGAGAGTGGGAGGAAGTGAGGTCAGGGAGGTTGTTACGGGCTGAGTGGTGTCTCCCTGGAATTCATGTGTTGAAGCCATAAGCCCCAGAACCTCAGCACATGACTGTGTTTCGACATAGTGTCTTTAAAGACCTAAAATGAGGTCATTAGGGTGGGCCGTAATCCAATATGACTGATTTTCTCACAAGAAGAGGAAATTAGGACACAGATGGGCACAGAGGGAAGACCATGTGATGACACAGGGAGAAGAGAGCCATCTATAGCGATAAGCCAAGCGGAGAAGCCCCCAGAGAAGCCAATCCTGTTGACACCTTCATCTCAGGCTTCCAGCCTCCAGAATTGTGAGAAAATAAATTTCTGTTGGTTAAGTCACCCAATCTGTGGTACTTTATTATGGCTGCCCTAGAAAGCTAACACAGAGGGGAAAAGGGCCAGATAGTGTAAGACCTTGAAAACCATTTTCAGTTCTTTGAGCAGAAGGGGAGCCAGTGAGGGTTTCTGAGCAGATGAAGGTGATGATTTGGCTCATATTTTAAAAGCATCACTCTAGCTTCTGTACTGAAAGCAGTCTATGGGGAGGCAAGGACAGAAGGAAGAAAACCAGGAGGAGGCTGTTGCAGAAATGTACATGAGGGTGGAAGGCGGTGAGGAGAGGGAAGTTTTGGAATATATTCTGAAGTTAGAGCCAAAAGGATTTTCTGATGAACTGGAATTGTGATGTGTGAGAGAGAAAGGAGTCAAAGATGACCCAAGGCTTTTGGCCACAGCAACTTGGAGAATGGAGTTAACATTCATCGAGATGGAAAGGACTGTCGGAGCAGTGGGCTTTTTTTTTTTCTTCTTCTTCAGCTTTTAAGTTAAGGGGTACATGTGCAGAATGTGCAGGTTTGTTACATAGGTAAACGTGTGCCATGGTGGTTTGCTGCACAGATCATCCCATCACGTAGGTATTAAGCCCTGCATCCATTAGCTATTCTTCCTGATGGAGCAATGGGTTTTAAGGGGGAGGACCAAGAGTTCAGTATGGACACATTAAGATTAAGATGCCTACTCATCTTTGAGTTTGAAATGCCAGCTAGGCTGTTGGATGTATGAATTTAGAATTCAGAGGAGTGGTCAGGGTAAAGATACAGATGGTACTGAGTGAGATCACTTAGGGTGAAATGAGGACAAAAAGGAGGATTTGGAAGCTGGGGACGGTGGCTCATGCCTGCAATTCCAGCACTTTGGGAAGCTGAGGTGAGTGGATCACTTGAGGCCAGGAGTTCAAGACCAGCCTGGCCAGTATGGCAAAACCCTGTTTCTACCAAAAATAGAAAAATTTGCCAGGCGTGGTGGCAGGTGCTGTAATCTCAGCTACTCAGGAGGTTGAGGCATGAGAATGGCTTGAACCTGGGAGACAGAGGGTGCAGTGAGCTGAGATGGCGCCACTACACTCCTGTCTGGGCCACAGAATGAGACCCAGTTCCCCTGAACTCCCCACAAGTAAAGGATTTGGGATTAAGCCCTACTGTACTTGGAAATGTTGAGGTTGTTAAGATGAGCAGGAACCAGAGAAGCAAGCAGAGGAGGGGCAGCAAGTGGAGTAGGAAGCGAAAGAGGGTGGTTTCCAAGAAGCCAAGTCGAGAATGTGTTTCATGAGGACAGAATGACTACTGGGTTAATGCTGCAGATACTGTGTGTTTAATAAGATAAGGACTGCGTTGTATTTAGTGATAGAGAAGTCACTGGTGACATTGACAAGAGCCAGTTCAGAATGGTGGGGACAGAAGTATGATTTGAGTGGGCTCAAGAGAGAGTAGAGGAAAGAACTTTGAGTCAGCAATGATTAAAATATTCTTTTGGAGGACTTTTGCTATGAAGGGAGCAAAAAGCTGAAGGTAGCTAAAGGGAAATACGAAGAGAAAGTAATTTTATTATTATTTTTTGAGACAGAGCTTACCCAGGTTGGAGTGCAGTGGTGGGATCACAGGTCACTGCAGGCTCAACCTCCTTCACTCAAGTGATCCTTCTATTTCAGCCTTCTGAGTAGCTGGAACTACAGGCACATGCACCACACCCAGCTAATTTTTTTATGAGCTTGAGCCCAGGAGTTTGATACCAGTCTGGGCAACATAGTGAAATGCCATCTGTACAAAAAAATACAAAAATTAGTGCTTGCTTCAGCAGCACCTATACTAAAATTGGAACAATACAGAGAAGTTTAGCACAGCCCCTGTGCAAGGATGACACGCACATTCGTAAAACGTTTCATATATTTGTAGAAGCACATAGAAAAAAAACACCAAAAATTAGCCAGATGTGGTGGCGTGTGCCTATGGTCCCAGCTACTTGGGAGGCTGAGGTGGGAGAATCACCTGAACCTAGGAGGTTGAGGTTGCAGTGAGCCGTGATTGCACCACTGCACTCCAGCTTGGGAATGGAGTATCGCCCATGCTGATCTTGAATCTCTGGGCTCAAGCGATCCTCCTGCCTCAGCCTCCCAAAGTGCTTGGATTACAGGTATGAGCCGCCATACCTAGCAAAGAGGCTTTTTAAAAAATTGAATATGTGACGATATATTTGTATGCAGAGGAGAATGATTCTGTAACAAAGGAAAATGAATAAAGCAGGAGAGGGAACAATTGTTGGAGCAATGTCCTAGAGTGTAAGAGAGAATGGCACACAGAATACAAGTGCAGGAGTTGGTCTTAGATGGCACTAACATCTCTAGCTATGTTGCCTTATAGACAGCCACATGTAGCTATTTAAGTGTAAATTAATTTAAAATGAAGACAATCTAAATTTTTTCTGGGCGTGCTAGGTGGCCCATGCCTGTAATCCCAGTACTTTGGAAGGTCGAGGTGGGTAGATCACCTGATGTCAGGAGGTTGAGATCAGCCTGGCCAACATGGCAAAACCCCATCTCTACTAAAAATACAAAAATTAGGCTGGGTGCGGTGGCTCACGCCTGTAATCCCGGCACTCTGGGAGGCCAAGATAGGCGGATCACGAGGTCAGGAGATCGAGACCATCCTGGCTAACATGGTGAAACCCCGTCTCTACTAAAAAATACAAAAAACTAGCCGGGCGAGGTGGCGAGTGCCTGTAGTCCAGCTACTCGGGAGGCTGAGGCAGGAGAATGGCGCAAACCCGGGAGGCGGAGCTTGCAGTGAGCTGAGATCCAGTCACTGCACTCCAGCCTGGGCGACAGAGCGAGACTCCGTCTCAAAAAAAAAAAAAGATACAAAAATTACCTGGGTGTGGTGGCACACGCCTGTAGTCCCAGCTACTCGGGAGGCTGAGGCAGGAGAATCGCTTGAACCCAGGAGTCAGAGGTTGCAGTGAGCTGAGATCGTGCCACTGCACTCCAGCCTGGATGACAGAGCAAGACTCCATCTCAATAATAATAATAATAATAATAAGTTGTGCTAGCCATATTTCAAGTGTTCAATAGCCACATATGGCTAGTGACTATAGTACTAGACAGCACCAACAAATAATATTTTGGTCATTACAGAAAGATCTGCTGGGCAGGCCTGAGCTGAGAAATGAGGGAAGGCAGACATATGTATGAGCACCTATGCAGAGAGGTGAGTAGATGTGGTGGGGGGAGCTTGTGGAAAGTCTTTCCTGATTTCTTCTGTGTCTCACTTAAGGCTACTCAGGAGAAGTACCTGGAGCTTTGAGGAAAAGGTGCAGACTATATCTCTAGGAGATAAAGAGAGTGAGGGGACACGGGGAAAACGGCAGGATTGCAGGACAACTTTTAAGATCCACTTCAGGCCAGCACAGTGGCTCACACCTCTCATCCCTTTTTTAAAAACTTTGAGACAGGGTCTTGTGCTATAACCCAGACTGGAGTGTGGTGGAGCAATCTCGGCTCACTGCAGCCTCAACCTCCTTGACTCAAGTGATCCTCCCATATCAACTCCACTACACCCGACTAATTTTTGTATATTTTGTAGAGACAGGGTTTCACCATGTTGCCCAGACTGGTTGCAAACTCCTAGACTTAAGCAATCTGCCAGCCTCGGCCTCCCAAAGTGCTGGGCATAAGGCACCACACCTGGCCACACCTGTAATCCCAACACTTTGGGAGACTGAGGTGCAGGAATCACTTGAGGCCAGTTCAAGATCATCCTGGACAACGTAGTGAGACCCCATCTCAACAAAAAAGAATTTTAAAAGTTAGTCAGGTGTGGCCAGGTGTGGTGGCTCATGCCTGTAATCCCAGCACTCTGGGAGGCTGACGCGGGCAGATCACAAGGTCAGGAGATCAAGACCATCCTGGCTAACATGGTGAAACCCCATCTCTACTGAAAATACAAAAATTAACCGGACGTGGTGGTGGTAATCCCAGCTACTCAGGACGCTGAGGCAGGAGAATGGCGTGAACCCAGGAGGCGGAGCTTGCAGTAAGCTGAGATCGCGCCACTGTACTGCAGCCTGGGCAACAGAGCGAGACTTCGTCTCAAAAAAAAAAAGTCACGTATGGTGGTTGTATTAGTCTGTTTTCATGCTGTTGTTAAAAGACATACCCAAGACCGGGCAATTTACGGATAAAGAGGTTTAATTAACGTACAGTTCCATGTGCCTGGGGAGGCCTTACAATCCTGGCGGAAGGCAAGGAGGAGCAAGTCACATCTTACGTGGATGGCAGCAGGCAAAGAGAGAGCTTGTGCAGAGAAACTCCCATTTTTATTTTTAAGCTATCAGAGCTCATGAGACTTACTCATTATCATGAGAACAGCACGGGAAAGATCCACCCCCATAATTTAATCATCTCCCTCTGGGTGTGAATTATGGAAGCTGCAAGATGAGATTTGGGTGGGGACACAGAGCCAACCCAGATCTGTGGTGCTCACCTGTAGTGCTACCTACCTGGGGGGCTGAGGCCAGAGGAGCCCTGGAACCCAGGAATTTGAGGTTGCAGTGAGCTATGGTGGACTGCTGCACTCCAGAGCCAGCCCCTGTCTCTAAAAATAATTTTTAAAATATCCACTTTAGGTTAGTGATCTCTAATTTAGGGAGACCAGTCAGCATGCTGTGGAGTTTTTTCCAACTTACGTTCACTGGCATGAATGCACTGTTAGAGTAGACAGAAAGCTGGGGCTCGTCCAATGAGTGGTTCTCTGTCCCGGCTGCATGTTAGAATCACCTGGGTGAGTTATTTAAAAAAAAAAAAAATCAGAAGCCTCATCCTTGTAGCCAAAGGATCTGATTGAACATTCTGAAAATGGGGCCTGAGCAACAAACACTCATTTAAAGCTCCCAAGGTGATTCTAACACAGATTTTTTTTTTTTTTTATTTGAGACAGGGCTTCACTCTGTTGCTCAGACTGTAGTGCAGTGACGCCATCTTGGCTCACCACAACCTCTGCCTTCCAGGCTCGAGCAATTTTCCTGCCTCAGTCTCCCAAGTGGCTGGGATTACAGGCGCATGCCACTACTACCTGCCGAGGTGGGCAGATCACTTGAGGTCAGGAGTTCGAGACCAGCCTGGTCAACATAGTGAAACCCTGTCTCTACTGAAAATATAAAAATTAGCCAGGCGTGGTAGTGCATGCCTGTAATCCCAGCTACTTGGGCGGCTAAGACAGGAGAATCGCTTGAACCTGGGAGGCAGGGGTTGTAATGAGCCGAGATCGCACCACTGCACTCCAGCCTGGGTGATAGAGGGAGACTCTGTCTCAAAATAAATAAATAAATAAAATTTAAAAATAAAAATAAAGATGTATGACTTTCTTTGTTGTTGTTGCTGTTGTTTTGAGACAGGATTTCACTCTGTAGTCCAGGCTGGAGTGCTGTGGCACGATCCTAGCTCACTGCAGCCTTGAACTCCTGGGCTGAAGAGATCATCTTGCCTCAGCCTCCCAGACAACTGGGACAACAGGTGCACACCATCATGGCTGGCAAATTTTTTAATTTTAATTTTAATTTTTTAGAGACAGGGCCTTGCTGTGTTGCTCAGGCTGGTCATAAACTCCTGGCCTCAAGCGATCCTTCCACTTTGACCTCCCAAAGCGCTGGGATTGCAGGCATGAGCCTCCACACCCGGTGCAGATGTACAACTTTTAAAAATGAAGAGAGGAACTCATGGGCACTACTGGCATACATCTAAGAATAAAATGTGAACAAGCTGGTTGTTGTATTATAACAACTTGGTTAATACAATATGGTATTGATGAGATGCTCCCAACTCATCTTGGAGTAACTGAACGATGCTACCTGACAAGTAGACATGAGTAGGAAGTGGAGGTATACAGGGGCTGGGGTGGGGCAAGAAGGCTTTCCAGGCATGGAGAAAAGTGTAAACTAAGACATAGCTTATGTGAGAAATAAGCGCAGTACAAGTAGTCCAGTGTTGCTGGATCATAAGGGCTTCTGGGATAAAGAATCTTCAAAGAAGGAGAGATAGAATTGCTTAATATACGGCTCACCAATGGGATTATGCAATGATTTATAACTGTCCCCCAGATAGCTGTGTGACATCAGACAAGCCATTAACATCTCTGTGCCTCATTTGTCATCAAATGCTGCGTGGGAATAAAATGTCATGAATTATCTCCTTTCTAAAGTGACACATGAATTGCTGAAAAAAGAAAAATTAAGTTCTAAAGAACTTTCTTTCTTTCTTTCTTTCTTTTTTTTTTTGAGACAGAGTCTCGCCCAGGCTGTCCCCCAGGCTAGAGTGCAGTGGCGCGATCTCGGCTCACTGCAAGCTCTGCCTCCCAGGTTCAAGCGATTCTCCTGCCTCAGCCTCCCAAGTAGCTGGGACTACAGGCGCCCACCACCACACCCGGCTGATTTTTTATATTTTTAGTGGAAACGGGGTTTCATCGTGTTAGCCAGGATGGTCTCGATCTCCTGACCTCATGATCTGCCCGCCTCGTCCTACCAAAGTGCTGGGGTGCTGGGATTACAGGCATGAGCCACCACACCCGGCCTAAGAACTTTCTAATATTGTCCTATACGTAGCCAAGTCTTGTGCAGATAAAATGATATAGAGGAGATGTGTTATAGATTAGACTCTAGATTAAACAGGTTAAAGTTAAAAAACCCTTTAAGAAATGAAGGACTTTCTAACTGGCTGGCAACTGATGCCTCAAGGATGCTATGCCACTCATGCCATGACCTGGAGAAAACATTTCCCAAACCCCAAGCTCAAGTCTGCACTTATCCTTCCCCAACAACACCCTTCATGACTCATGGAAAGGGCACACCTTCTATCTAACCGTAAATTCTCCTGTAATAGTTGTTTTGGAACATTTGGTGTGTCTCTGAAGATCGTGGATTGTTCATAACGTTCTGAGCCCATCCAGCCATCCAATAGTACCAATTTCTTCACAGATCATATGGTTACTATGAACTTCTGTAACATTTGGCTGTTTCCAGGTCTTTAAGATCTTAGAGGATGCTCCATCGGGAGCCACATCACGTTTTATTCTGAGATGTACACCAACAGTAGTCATGGGTTCCTCTCTTCCTATCTGAAGGCTGTACATCTTTATCTTTGATCTGCGTTTACTGCCTCTACCTCATGGCAGCCATACACAAGCAAATTGAAGGAGCACGATACTCCCAGTACCACAGCAACCCTTTAAGTTGGGCAAATGCCAGCCAACATATGCCAGCCTCCAGAGCCTTTGCTCTCATTTACAATTTCACATAGAGCCGTAAGGAAGACCAAGAGGTTGCTTTGATGCCTACACACAACTATTCCTAAATAGTGGACTCAGTCATAAACGTATGTAAGCACAAGGAGCAAAGAGACAGGGCATTTCCGATTCTTGCATCCATTTGATTCACCTGCAAGGTTGTCTTGGTTCTTTAACAGTCATCCCCATGAAAGAGCAACAAGAACATGGAAATGAGCAGGGAACAAGGCATGGTGGGATCTGTAAGACCTTAAATGTAAGGGGCACAGAAAGTAAAGACAGAAGCTCACTATGATATCAAAGCACAGGTTTAAATTAAGTAACTGAAAGTCTATGTTCCAAAATTGCTCTAAGATCATACAGCAGTGGATTCTCCATCGCAATGCTCCCTGAGAAAGGCATATGCTAACACCAGTCCATAGCCATTAATGAAGGGGAGTGAAACTGACCTGTGCTGGTATATCTACTGTTGACTTATGTGGTACAGAGGTTGCCTAAATTATCACTATTTGTGACATAAAAATTTGAAAGTTGTAATATCTACTAAAATTTGCACAGTGGCTATCATTGATGGAATGCCATTTCCCAAATTGAATTCATAGGATAAGGCTGTGTTTGGAATTTAAGTTTTTATTACGAGCGTTGGTTAAGTACAGTTGACCCTTGAACAATGGGGGGGTTAGAGGTGCTGAGACTTTGCATATAACTTTTGACTCCCCCAAATCTTAACTACTAATAGCTGACTTAACTGGAAGCCTTACCAATAGCATGAAGAGTTAACACATATTTTGCATGCTATATGTATTATATACTGTATTCTTGCAATAAATTATGCTAATGAAAAGAAAATGTTATTAAGAAAATCATAAGAAAGAAAATATATTTACTGTTCATTAAATGGAAATGGATCACCAAAGTCTTCATGCTCATCATCTGCAGGTTGTATAGGCTGATGAAGAAGAGGAGAAGGAGACGTTGGTCTTGCTGTCTCAGGGGTGGCAGAGACAGAAGAAATGGAGGAGGTAGAAGGGAAGTCAGGAGAGGCAAGCACACTTGGTGTAACTTTTCTTGAGAAAAATCCCCTATAAGTGATCTGTGCTGTTCAAACCCATGCTGTTCAAGGGCCAATTGTATTCTGTTTTCATCTGCATCATAATTCTTTACTTCTCCAGTCATGGGTTACCAAATTACTACAGTTTTATTGTTTTAAGTAATATGTTTACGTATTTAAAAAATGATGAATACATATATTACTAAGACAATAAAACTAGACCACCAATCCATAGAGAGTTCTATTTTTCTTTTGGTAAAATAAAACGTCAGAAAACAACCCTACTAGTATGCCTGTGCACCCACCTTCCTGTGTTCTGAGTGTTGGCTGCGAAAAGCCCACAACTACCCCACTGGATGGAGAATTGTCCTCCGTAGACTTGGGCTGCCTCACTGTAAGTTGCCTTGGGTGGTGTGTATCCACCCCAACCATGGGCAGCACACACCCAGTTAATTGATTGGTGTGAAATCCTGCTTTTTTGCCTTAAGTTGGGACAATTTTCCTGGTGTCATTCTTGTTCCTAAACTTCTTATGACCTCTAGGCCAGGCGCGGTGGCTCAAGCCTGTAATCCCAGCACTTTGGGAGGCCGAGGCGGGTGGATCACGAGGTCAGGAGATCGAGACCATCCTGGCTAACACGGTGAAACCCCGTCTCTACTAAAAAATACAAAAAAAACAAAAACAAAAAAAACTAGCCGGGCGAGGTGGCGGGTACCTGTAGTCCCAGCTACTCGGGAGGCTGATGCAGGAGAATGGCGTAAACCTGGGAGGCGGAGCTTGCAGTGAGCTGAGATCCGGCCACTGCACTCCAACCTGGGGGACAGAGCGAGACTCCGTCTCAAAAAAAAAAAAAAACAGAAAACTTCTTATGACCTCAGGCTGAGGCCAGACTTCCACCGTAACCATAACTTGCATTTGCTTCTCCTCCTGCCCTTTTCTGCTTCCCTCACCTTCTTGCTAATTTCTTCCTAAACATTCCCTCAATAAACCACTTGCATTAGAACCTCTATCTCAGGTTCTGCCTCCAGGACTCTGTGAAAGCATCCACTAGTCCCAAATGACAGTAAAGATTAAAAAATGTTAAAATAAAAGGATTTAACCGCTTTCAAATAGAGGGCACTCATTTACAAAGTAGTAAAGGATACACATTTAATTATATAAAAATATGATAGATGTTTGGAAATTTTGACATGTAGTCACAGAATAATGTGAAAATTATATACAATTATTGACATTCAAATAGCAGAAACATAAAAAGTCAAAGGTTGGCCATGGATGACCCTCATCAAGGGCAAATGTGTGCATCTATGCCCTTATATTTAATGGCAATGAACTTGTCAGCTACATCCTGTTTGACATTTATAGAATGATGTGTGATAATGGGATTGATGAATTCATTAGCATTATGAATCATTCATAAATAGAATCTTTAGCACATTTTGTTAAGTGTGAACTAAAATATGTTGTTTGGAGAGGACAAAGATTACAAATGTTTTAAATTGGGTTCCCAAAGGGCAAGGACAATTAAACAATCACATTCCACCCTAAATGATGGAAAGGTGAAATGTACTTCTTCTCAGTCATGTTATGCTCATGTGGCCAGTTGGGGCAGAGGAGTTTAGGAAAATCCAGAGAAGTACAAAGCTTGAGGAGGAGCATAAAGCTAAACACCAGGCACTGAGTCAGACACTGGACAGGAAGTTCTTTTCTGATTTTTCAAATGAAAAGACTGTACAGTTGAGATTAAGATTCATTAATTTATTGATTCAACCAATATTTAGAGAGCTCCTCTTACGTGCTGGGTCCTGTGGTTGTTGCTGCAGTTACAGATATGAAGAGGCAGGAGAGCTCCCAAGCCAAGTATGCAGGATTGTGTCATTTCTCGTTCCATGCTTTTTACTAATCATGTCTGGGAGTTTATAGGCTGTGTCTACATTTGTGTGGTTTCCTAGCTATTTCAAATATTTAAAAATATCCAAGCCCTTTCCCATGGCCTTAAACTCTTCAGTTAATTCATATTCCAGAATTGGCGCAGGGAAAAAGGGATCTCTTCTTTCTCCCAGGGAAAAAACCCCACAAGCCTATAGTTCTGGTAAATTAATGTGTGAATATTCTTCATTAAATATTCTGTATCTTATTTTTTTCCCCTGAAAAATGAAAATGTTACTTATGCCCCTGAGAGTACTTTGGTGAATATTAGTATCCAAGGTGTAAAATTCTTTGAGATTCTGGGGAACAAGAACTCCCCCATGGAGAGATTAAACGATCTTCTGTTATACATTATAGCGTTCACTATCTTGATATATTTCCTCTTGTTAATCTCTAACCCATCCAATAACCATAGCGACTAGAAATTGCGAATATCTTTTTATTATATCTGATTTCTTGTAACTTTGAGGATTTTATTTTAGTAAATTAAATATATTATTTGTACATGTAATTTTGCTGCATAGAACAATTAGAATTCTGGATAAGTAGCTTGAATGTTATCTCCTAGAGAATAGGAGCTTATTATTTGCTAATATGGCTTATTACATTCTGATGAATATTTTGACTCTAATCTGAGTTGAATTGATAGGAATAAATTTTCCAAGTACTTAAAAATTATTTATGTTGGGTATTTTGTAGTGTTTTCCTTTTTATAAAACTACACCATCCGAGAAGAACTCTCATACTTCTGTGTCTTAACTTGTGGAAACAATTTATTTATTTATTTATTCATATTAGAGATGGAGCCTCACAATGTTTCCCAGGATGGCCTCAAAATTCTAGGCTCATGTGACCCTCCCGCCTCAGCCTCCCAAGTAGCTGGGACTACAGATGCCCACTGCTGTCCCTGACTATATGAATTATCTTTATCATTGAAAATTTAGGCCAGGCGAGGTGGCACATGCTTGTAATCCTAGCACTTTGGGAAGCCGAGGCAGGTGGACTACTTGAGCCCAGGCGTTCAAGACCAGCCTGGGCAACATGGTGAAATCCTGTCACTGAAAAAATAAAAAAAATTAGTCAGGGGTGGTGGTGCACACCTGTGGTCCCAGCTATTCAGGAGGCTGAAATAGAAGGATTGCTTGAGCCTGGGAGGTTGAGGCTGCAGTGAGCTGAGATGGCACCATTGCCTTCCAGCCTGGGTAAGAGAGTGAGACCCTGCCTCAAAAAAAAAAAAAAAAAAAAAAAGAAAGAAAGAAAGAAAAAGAAAAAGAAACTTGACCAGTGTGTTTGTGCTGGTGTCAGTTTAATGCCTATAGAGACCCTTGAATTTATGGGATGTTGAATTTTTAAAAATTCATTTGTATTAAGTAGACATTTTATAAAAGAGTAAATACCAACTAAAATAGTAATATTTTATCTGATGTTACCAAAAGGTTCTTCTTTTCAACATTTCATACCTGAGTAAGTTAACTTCTGAGGAATGAATTATATTACCTAGCAACCTCCATCCATCTTACCACATTGTTAAAAGCCTACATTCTGCAAATAATTCACATAATGAAACAATGAGCATAAATTAAGTTACACATTTAATTAATATATATATAATTAAATTATATATACCAAGAAACATTAAACTTTTAAACAATTATAAGCAAATTCGTTGCTCATTTGTTCTAAATTGATATTTACATCTTTATTGTTAATTTCTAAGAAAAGCCTTAATAAGCAAAATAACCTAGGAGTATCCTGAATTAGCAAATGTATATTTTATAGAAATTCTACATTTTATGGATTCTATCACTGCCTCTGTAGTACATACATTTTTATATTTACTGGTTCACTGGTATCCTATAAATAGCCTGGATTTTTAGTATAATTTATACTACTAGAATTGGTCCTCAGGTGTGCATATCAGAAGACAAACACAGTGATGGTTGACATATAGCAGACTTTTAGCTCACTAAAAATGCTTTTTTTAAAAGCAGGTTCAAAATTGGAAGCATGAATTGAAACAACACAGAAATAACATGTTTGCTTATAGTGGATAAATTGTACTATTTTATAGAAAACTTCTACAAATTTAAGACAAGTTACTGAGCTTGTTGACAAGTTATGAGGCCATAAGAAAAGCAAAGAAACAACGAAAAACTAGGCACTATAAAAAAGTAAAAGGAGGCCGGGCACGGTGCCTCAAGCCTGTAATCCCAGCACTTTGGGAGGCCGAGCCGGGCGGATCACGAGGTCAGGAGATCGAGACCATCCTGGCTAACACGGTGAAACCCCGTCTCTACTAAAAAATACAAAAAACTAGCTGGGCGTGGTGGCGGGCGCCTGTAGTCCCAGCTACTCGGGAGGCTGAGGCAGGAGGATGGCCTAAATCTGGGAGGCGAAGCTTGCAGTGAGCTGAGATCCGGCCACTGCACTCCAGCCTGGGCGACAGAGCAAGACTCCATCTCAAAAAAAAAAAAAAGTAAAAGGAAATTAAAGTTGGTCATTGCAATTTAATTAAGACAATAGTTTGAATGCAAATGAGGACATAAGACTAATTCAATGGAACATTAGAAATTGTCTTGCTTGGTACTGTAATTTATATAGGCAGAAATGGAGACATACTGAGGTTAAGTTTTCATCCAAAGTCACCATTAGACAGTGGCCGAGCTGACTCCTCTTGTTGAGTCTTCTTTTCACTGCGTGACATTGCCTCTTATAAACAGGACGTGGTGCCAGTTAATTGTAATTGCTTAAGAAAAAGCAATTGAAAAAATGGTGAATTGTAATTACATATGGGCTGAAATAACATTAGTATAATCAGGAAGATTTGGGGGAGGAAACACCAATCTAGAACATCTATTTCAACCTTGGCAAGCCGGAATGACAATCTGCAACTTTATTTTTTACCAGTTATCACTTACTGGTGTAATGAAACAAATGCTACCAGTAAAATTTAATTATTAAATCAAATCTTTAAAAAAAATGTGTATACATGTTTAAATCACATTGTACAAAGGAAAGAAAAGGGGTTGTATTGTTTTCAGGCATAAAAGCATTTCCTTCTTCCTTTTAATTTGATGTGAGACCAGCTTGTTTCATAGTCAAATTTGTATGGAAATGCCCAGAGAGGGCAAAACAAGGAGCTTAACAGATGTCATTTTGCTCTTCTATGAAGCTAAATAGAACTGTAGTTTATTGAATGATTTCTCTTAATTCTACTTCTGCTTGAATGTAGATTGGGGGATGGATAGTAGCTGAGTCCAATTTAATTTTTTCGTTTACTCTCCATTTGATTTATTTATATCATATGATAAATTAATCAGTTTGTTTTAATCTACACTCTGTATAGGGTTTACAATAAGAACATCATTTAAAGTATGGAGTGCAACTCTTACAGGTTATATATATTCATTTTAGTTTATGAAAATTTAATGTCATACACTTATACATTTAATTATATATACCAAATATTTATAACAGTTCATCAAGCTTGACATTTTTTGAAACAAGAATAAAATAGCAAGAAAGTCAGAAGAAAAGTACAAAGAATTTTTGCTCCCTCTCCTCATCCATTTGAAAGCAAATTGCCAACACGATGCCTTACGACCCCAGAATGCCTTGGTAGATTTCAAATGAAGACACTATCATACTACAAAATGCAACCATTGAAATCAGGAAATTAACCTTGATATTATTAACATCAAGCTTGCCAGATGGCCCAATTATGTCCTGTGTAGAAAGAGGATCCAGTTTAGAATCATGGGCTGCATTTTACTACCCTGTCTCTTAAGCATTTGTAGGCTTTGGAAAGTTTAAATTTTTTCTTGAATTTCATAAATTTGACAATTCTGAAACTCATAGGCTAGGTATTTTGTGGACTATCTCTCAATATGGATTTGGCTGATTTTGTCTCATGATTAAATCCATGCATCTTTGGCAGGGATATCACAGAAATAATGCTGCTCCCTCATTGCATGCTGTCTGCGGTACACAACTGTGCCTTGTTCAATTACTGATGGTGTCTCTGTGATAACTGGGTTAAGGTGGTGATTGCCAGGTTTCTTCACAGTAGTTTATTCTTTCCTCTTTAAGAAATAATAAGTATTGCATGGTGAAGTACTTTAAAACTCTGCAGAAATTTCATTCCTCTTCAAACTTTCATGTTATTCATTTCTTTCTTTATATATTTTCTTTCTCTCCTTCTTCTTCTTTTTTTTTTTTTTTTTTTTTTTTTTTTTTTTTTTTTTTTTTGAGATGGAGTTTCACTCTTGTCGCCCAGGCTGGAGTGCAATGGCATGATCATGGCTCACTGCAACTTCTGCCTCCTGGGTTCAAGTGATTCTCATGTCTCAGCCTTCCGAGTAACTGGGATTACAGGCACCCACCACCATACCCAGCTAATTTTTGTACTTTTAGTAGAGACAGGATTTCACCATGTTGGCCAGGCTGGTCACGAGCTCCTGACCTCAGGTGATCCACCTGCCTTGGCCTCCCAAAGTGCTGGGATTACAGGCATGAGCCACTACACCTGGCCGCTTTCTTTATACCTTTATAGATTTGTGGTCTACTTATTTAATGGACTAAAATCCACTACTATGATTATTTATTTTAATGTTCAAATTGTTGCTGTGGGAGCCACTTTGATTGCTTTTGTTATCTTTTGACATTTCTCTACTATTCTTTAAGTATTTCCTGACTTTCTGGTACAGAAAATATTCTAGGCTCATTTTGTATTTTTTCTTTCCCATCCAGGAATTGGTCATTTTGCTAAAGGGTCCTGTTTCTTTTTAATGAGAATAGTATTTAGAAGCCAAGATTTGGGTGCTAAAGGTACTCATTACTCTTGTGGTGTCACTGCCTCCAGACTGTTTCAGAGGACAAAAACTAAGGAATATATAATAATATGCAGACATGCATCCATGTATCTGTTACTCATATGTCTACATTTATATAAATTTATAAATTCATACCAATTCCTTCCATTTCAACACCACTGAATTCATTCTATTTTTCTTTCATTTCAGTATCTGTAGCTTTCTTCTCTGACAGTGAGAAACCTGGTTCACCAATTATACTGAATATATTTGTTTATTTTATCACACCTGTTTCCCTCCAACAGTCCACAGTATGTGGCTAAGCTTCCATTGCCACTCTGCTCTCCACCCTCCATGGGTGCTGTCTCATTCTGCTTGGGCTCTGCTGGCCTCTGCCAGGCCATCCCTGCATGAAGATGCTTTCTTTCTTTTCTTTCTTTTTTGAGATGGAGTCTCGCTCTGTTGCCCAGGCAGGAGTGCAGTTGCACGATCTTGGCTCACTGCAAGCTCCGCCTTCCAGGTTCACACCATTCTCTAGCCTCAGCCTCCTGAGTAACTGGGATGGACTGCAGGTGCCCGCCAACACACCCGGCTAATTTTTTGTATTTTAGTAGAGACGGGGTTTCACCATGTTAGCCAGGATGATCTTGATCTCCTGACCTCGTGATGCGCCTGCCTCGGCCTCCCAAAGTGCTGGGATTACAGGTGTGAGCCACTGTACCCGGCCTTTTTATGGTGCCTTTTTATTTCTTTGCTACTGAGAAATAGTCCTGGACTTTGTGATGCTACCTTACTGTAACATCAACGTTAATACTTTTAAATATTTTCCACAGGTGTTAAGTTATTTTAAGTCATTTGTTGCTTTACTAAGTCAGAGTACCATACATTTTATATGAAGGATAGGGATCCATTTCCTCAAAATATAACTGCTAGTAAGACAGAAGCATAGTGTGATGGTTTATTTTAGGTGTCAACTTGACTGGATTAATGGATACCTACATAACTGGTAAGGCATTATGTCTGGGTGCGGCACACTACAGGAGATTGGTATGTCAGTAGATAGACTAAGTGGGGAGGATCCACCCTCAACACGGGTGAGCACCATCCAATCAGCTGGGGGCCCAGATAGAACAAAAAGGCAGACAAAACATGAATTTGATTTCTCTCTCTTCTGGAGCTGGAACACCCTCTTCTCCTGGCCTAGGACATCAGAATCCCAGTTTTTCCAGCATTTGGGCTCCAGGACTCATACAAGAAGCAGCCCCGTGTGTAATCAGGCTGTAAGCCTCAGACTGAGAGTTACACCATCAGCTTCTTTGGTTCTGAGGCTTTCTGACTTGGGCTGACCGGTGCTGCCAGCTCTCCTGATTCTCCAGCTTGCAGACACCCTATGGTGGGACTTCTTAGCTTCCATGATCATGTGAGCCAATTCCCCTAATAAATTTCCTGTTATCTATCTATCATCTGTCTGTCTGTCTGTCTGTCTGTCTATCTATCTATCTATCTATCTATCTATCTATCTATCTATCTATCTCTCTATCTCTCTATCTCTCTATCTATCTATCTATCTGTCATTGGCATCCAAACCAGAGTGACTCCCTCTTGAATAAAGGCTGAATGAAGTGAGACCTTCTGGGTTACACTTCCGGGAAGTTAGGCACTCCTGGTCACAAGATGTTTATGACTGAGGGAACAAGTTAATTATGCCAACTAAATAAGACCCAGAACTTAAGGAAATGTTCTGACGTCCAGATATTTTAAGAACAGACCAGGCAGGGTGGTGCACGCCTATAATCCCAACACTTTGGGAGGCTGAGGGAGGTGGATCACTTGACCAGACTGGGCAACACAGTGCAACTCCATCTCTCCAAAAAAATACAAACATTAGCCAAGGGTGATGGCACACAACTGTGGTCCCAGCTACTCAGAAGGTTGAGGTGGGAGGATTACCTGAGTATGGGACATCCAGGCTGCAGCGAGCCATGATCGTGCCACTGCACCCCAGCCTATGCAACAGAATAAAAAGCATTCTTAGTTTAGGAATAGGTTTCGCTTTAAAGATTATAGTACAACCATAAATTCTTGCTGATATCAATAGGTAAACAAGAGAAGAACGATACTAATAGACTGTTACAAGCTAATCACAAGCCTTTGTATAATAATAAAGCACATTATTCTTAGTCCTAACACTGTATATAAGCAAGCATTATGTTTGACATGAGGGCATTCCTTCTCTTGCTTTTTGAGGATGCCCTACTCTGTAATAAGAGTAGTCTCTAACAAACTATCTTAATTTCACTGTACTCTGCTACTCACACTGAATTCTTTCCTGTCTGAGATCCAAGAACCCACCCCATAGTAAAGTTAAGATTAACACACGGAAGCAGGTCATGGATTATTCAGGTGGAACCACAGGGGACATTTGGTTAGGATTGCATGATTAACGCCCTACCATCTCATGTCGTTGATCAATGGTCACTTCTTTCCTGAGCATTAGCATGTCTCTAAGATTTGCTCGTATCTATCAAATGAATGCAGAATGCCATTAATGTGATAAACTTCAACAGGTCCCACAGAATTTTTACAGTTTATTGTGTCAGGTTGTACTTAAGGCAGATTTTTTACTTTACGGATCAATGATTGGATAGATCAAAATGAATCCTTTAAAGCTATCATTTTTGTCAGTTTGCTGCAGTTGTCTTGCAGGCTCAATGAAATTGTGTTTCCTAGAGTCCAAAAACCTGGGAGGTGACCACCGACTCTTCTAGATGAGCTGGTGTTCTCTGGTTAACTACCTGCTCATGTTCATTCTGTGAAGGAGAGACCTCCCTTTTTGACTTTGAATACCGCTGCTGACGATTGTGCTTCTATTTCACTTTGTGGAATGCTTGAGGTGATTTTTACAGAATTCTTTTTGGAAATGTTAGTAGTTGTGGGACAAATGGCTCATTGTTAAACCTGGAGCTGGAAGGCCTGGATTTGAATGCAGATATTGCCAGTTATTAGCAGCATGACCTCAGTTTCTTCAGTAAAATAGGATATTATCATTGTCTGACAAAGTTTTTTTCAGCCTCAGTTAAAACAATGTTAAGTTAAAGTCATTTCAGTACTTGAAAATGCCATGCAAGTGTGAGGCACTATAAGTATTTTGTAAAAAGTCATTTCTTTAAAGGGAAGATAATTCATGAAGAAACAATTCAAATGAAAGCAAAGTAATAAATAAAATTACCTTAAGAACTGATGAGAGAATTCTGATTTTGTAGATGGAAATTTGTTTTTGAATTTAATGAATATACATATATTTACTCCTTTAAGTAGCTATTTGATGTTTCAAAAAGATTCAAACATTTTAATTGCAAAAAGTCTTTGCCTTGCTTTAAAAGCAAGTTTAACTTCAGGGACAATATGCCTATTCATTACCCAAACCTTTCCTAAGCAGTAACAGCCTTAAGAGTCTATTAATGTAAGGGGGGGTGTTAAGTCTTATTCAAAATGAATTGAACCCCTGACTCTAAGTCAGCTAGTTTATATTCTAAGATAATGAAAATTAAGAACAATGATTTAGTGACTCCAGAAGACTCAATCAAATATGATCAGAAAAAGGCCAATTATCGTAACTCTTTTAGCCAATATTAACTTCAGAATGTGTCAAATTCTACATCTTGGAAAAACTGTGTTGACTTCAGCAGACAAAAGAAGTTTTCTTCTCCCATTAACAAACCTTCTAGGTTAGACAAGAGGAAGAAGCATTTAATTGGCATTATTCTAAAAATAATCAAACAATTCAACAAACACATATTTTATAATGATTTTCTATTAAAATAGAACTGGTTTTACTTAATTGGTTGTAATTTAAAGTTCAAAATCTTAAAAATATATTTGTTGTAAAAATTTCACCAGGTTCTGTGTTATCTCTTTTCAATTTTCCTTGAAACAGTTGCTCATTATGATATTTAAATTCTTGTGTCTTACATTTGAAAATTAGTACTGATTTTTAATACAAAAAATCCTATTGAAACAGCTTAAAATCTTAGCAAAGTCTTTTTACTTTTCATAATATATGTTATACATATTTTATATACAAATAAATAAACATATATATATATTTTAATTTTAAAGTTTTTGAAACAGGATCTTGCTGTGTCACCCAAACTGGAGTGTAGTGGCACAATCTTGGCTCACTGCAGCCTCTGCTTCCCAGGTTCAAGTGATTCTTCTGCCTCAGCCTCCCAAGTAATTAGAATTATAGGCGTGCACCATCATGCCTGGCTAATTTTTGTATTTTTAGTAGAGACGGGGTTTCGCCATGTAGGCCAGGTTGGTTTTGAACTCCTGACCTCAAGTAATTCACCCGCCTCAGCCTCCCAAAATGCTGCACCCAACTCTGTATAATATACTGTAATAGTCTGTACAAACAAAAGCATGTATAGAATTTTGGCATTTGTGTTGAAAATATGGCCACAGATTTCTGCTTAGGTATGTGGAAAGATCACCTTGTATTCTAGTTTTAGGTTTCAGCAATTTCACCACTGACCATTTTATTGAAATCATATAGTGCTGTAGGTAGTCAGATAATCAGATGCCACTTAAAAGGCCTGAAATACTTGGGGTTGCATAATGGGAATGTATACACTATGTTGCAGGGTAATTCCAAAATTTGGGGGAAGGATTAGTAAAATGTTTCTCTTGTCAACTGAATAATGATGAGGTTCATAAATTTGGAAAGGTGAGCTTTGTTTTTTATAAAGAATTGCAGTCCTCACGTGGCCATTCTGACAAGGTAGGAAGTGTAGCCTCCTGCCAGAAGCCAGAAACAGGCACTCTGAGGGAAGGAAGAATAAGACAGGAATTTATACTGAATGAGGTAGCTGAATATACATTTTTGTTTGTTTGTTTGTTTGTTTGTTTAGACAGAGTCTCGCTCTGTCACACAGGCTGGAGTGTAGTGGCACAATCTCAGCTCACTGCAACCTCCGCCTCCTGGATTCAAGTGATACTCCTGCCACAGCCTCCTGAGTAGCTGGGATTACAGGCACCCGCCACCACGCCTGGCTTATTTTTGCATTTTTAATAGAGATGGGGTTTCACCACGTTGGCCAGGCAGCTCTCAAATTCCTGACCTCAGGTGATCCATCTGCCTCGGCCTCCCAATTGTTTGTTTTTGAGACAGAGTCTCACTGTTGCCCAGGCTGGAGTTCAGGGGCCCCATCTTGGCTCACTGCAACCTCTGCCTCCCAGGTTCAAGTGATTCTCATGCCTCAGCCTCTCAAGTAGCTGGGGTTACAGGCGTGTGCCACCAAGCCCGGACAATTTTTGTATTTTTAGTAGAGATGGAGTTTTGCCATGTTGGCCAGGCTGGTCTTGAAATTCTGGCCTCAAGTGATCCTCCTGTCTCAGACTCCCAAAATGCTGGGATTATAGGCATGAGCCACCATGCCCCACCTGAATATACATATTTAATCAGCTACAGGAAAAGGCACAAATATATGAAAGGAGAAACATGCACATACACAGTTGAGCTTCATGCCTGTCCATGGGCCTCATGTTCAAAATATGGTGGCATTAGTATAATCTGAGGATGGAGTTTTCAGCCCTCTGACTGAAAAGGTGAAGCAGGGAACACAAAAACTCTTACTATGCATCCTCTATAAACTGGCCAGAGCCATTTCATGTTCGATGTTCTCTTGTCAGGAAGGAAAGCTGAGTGGTCGTTTTGTCAAAACTGCAAAAGGAAGGACAGTCACAAGGTTGGTGGAAATCACTGGTGGAGCCAGCCTTTCCCGAGGGCTGGTTTCTGTTTAACCCCTAAGAAAGAAAGCCTCATGGCTGTTGGCAAGGTTGCAGGGGAGGTGAACGAGGCATGTTCAATCTTCCATGTTATCATGGCCAGGAGCGCAGTTTTCAAGGTTTCTCTGTGGTACCCTTCGCCAAGAGATGGTTCTGTTCAGCTGGTTGGGGGGCTCAGGATTTTATTTTTATTTCTCACTCTTAAGGGGAACATCAACTTAGTGTCTTGTCCATGAGACTGAAATGTCTTCCAGTTGTCTTCAAGAAGAGTATCCTCATTTGAGTTTCCCTGAAAGCAGAGGGCCTAAGACAAATATGTGGGCTCAGGTAGTTTCTTTGGGAGTGAATCCTAGGAAGCAGAAGTGAGAGAGTAGAGGCATGGGAAAACGTGGAGTTATTGAGGTGTAGCTACCTCTATGGACAACTGGGGCTCCATTCTGTTGAAGAGTTGCTAAGAAACTTTGTGGAATCCCTCAGGGATGTTTTAGGGAAGGACAGGGAGACTGGGACACCCATCAATTAATTTCGTGTCTCCCATTGATTATGGGTTTTGCTAGAGACACTTTGGCACCATGCACTTCTAAGTGTGCCTGTGTAGGGAAAAGGCGGGGTGCGTTGCTTTGAGTGACTGCAGAGAAAGTCCAGATTGTGTGATGCCACAGCACAGCTTGAGGTGGGATGCTGGTTACTTGCACAGACTTGTCCTTCACAGCTGTGCTGAAATCTGGTGGCCAAGGGAAGTGGTTGAGGCACCGCAAGTGTCTGCTACAGATAAGAGAAAGCAAATAGTATAAGAGAAGTTGTTATCCATTTATTTCTAATAGAGTTAAGGGAATGTCATAGCTGTAGGGTCACGGTCTGTATAGAGTGGTGTATGACATGAGAATGTGCTACCCCAAAGTATGCCAAAATAAAGATTACTTTGAACTGATCATTTTTAGACACTAGACACAAGAGAAGTTTTGAAAACACAAAAATTTCTCTTTTATAAGGGAAACTTACACCTATAAAGAAAAATCTCCATTTGTAAGTGTGTCTCCCTCTCTGTACCAAGAAGGGAAAGATGATTAAATTACTAGAGACCCATCCACCTAAATCTGCATAACAAGCCTTACTCTTCTTTACTGTGCTTTTTCTGCTCACCTCCCCATTACTGGCCTTCCCAACACCCTTCTTTCTTTGTTTCAGCAGAAGTTGGTACTTAAGCCTGAATTCTAAGTCATCTCTTGGAGATTTGCTCATTTCTTTGGGTATCTTCCAGTATACATGAGGTATATATGTTATTAAACTTCTGTTTGCTATATTATGCAGCCACAAAAAAGGATGAGTTTGTGTCCTTTGTAGGGACATGGATGAAGCTGGAAACCATCATTCTCAACAAACTACCGCAAGGACAGAAAACCAAACACCACAGGTTCTCACTCATAGGTGGGAATTGAACAATGAGAACACTTGTACACAGGGCAGGGAACATCACACACCAGGGCCTGTCATGGGGTGGGGGGAGTGGGGAGGGATAGCATAAGGAGAAATACCTAATATACATGACAAATTAATGGGTGCAGCACACCAACATGACACATGTATACATATGTAACAAACCTGCACGTTGTACACATGTACCCTAGAACTTAAAGTATAATAATAAAAAAATAAAAATAAATAAACTTCCTTTTGCTTTTCTCTTGTTAATGCGTCTTCTGTTACTGGGTCTATCTCAACTAAGAACTCTAAAAGTTAGAAAGAAAATTATTTTTCCTCCCCTACAGTTTAAAATGAGAGTTAAAGGCATTTTCTTGTATTACACAGAAGAGGAAGAATGCTGTGATTTTTCATGATTAATGATGAGTATCGAAACTGATGTCTTTCTGTAATGGCTGCAGCCTAATTAGCTATCCTGATTTGAAGAAAGCAGGTTTTCAGAAACACAGTGTCATATGTTCCGATCCTAAGTTCATTAAGTAACCACTGATCTGCAATTTGGTATCCCAGATGGACCTACCCTCAGGAAGTGAATGTCCTGTGCGAATGGCCATTTTTCAGATAAAGCTCCCAAGATATGGAATAGTGTTGTAGGGAAAAACTGGGTTCTTGTCATGCGACCAGGAAAATTTAGACATGCGGATGCATTGTAGGGTGAGTAGGGCAGGGTTTATTGAGTGAAAAGAAAACGGGAAAGAGGAACTCTCAGCAAAGTGAGAGTCCTGCCAGCAGGTCTCTTGCCTCACAGACTGAATCCCAGGTCACCACCCAGGAACTGAAGAGCCCAGGCTCCTCCCTGCTGCAAAAGGTGCGGACTTCCCAAGGCTCCACCCCGTCCTCTCGGTGCACAGGTGGGCATTATCCAGAATCAGTCGGGAAAGGGCAGGTTTCATCTGCGACCAGCAGTTTGGTTTTTCAGCCTTCAAGCTGTTTTATGCTTGGAGGTGGGGGCCCTTTCACCAGGGACCCATGGCTGGCTTCTGTCTCTATCAATAGCATATTTCAGTGCAGGGTTGAGGCAGCCTCTTGGAGGCTTATGATCATGTATCAAATTCTTATCCCAGAGAAAATCAGAGACGTGATTTGAAGGGTTATTAGGGTAATTGCATCTGAGATTTTGAATAATCATCAACAGTCACTTAATCTGCATCCCTTATTTTATAAAAAGGCTAGTAGACATTAATAATTGACCTAACATCAAATAGTTTGTGAATGGACAGGCTGGAACTCTTCAGACTGGAATTCAGTTCAATACTCTGCAATGGCATCATAGATAATATGCATTTGTCAATTTGCATAATCAATATTTTATTTTTGTACCATGCAGGGTCATTGTTTAAGTACACAGTGATATACTTCCTGACCTTTAGAATTTTAAATCACTAGGCTTAGTGAAATCCCCAAACACATTTAAAAACTAGTAGAAAGGCATATGAATGCAAGCATTTGGAGTGTTTTGAATACCAAAAGCCAAAACCAGTGCAGGTAAATGACAAGCATCATTTAAAAAGAATGTCTGAACAGCTGGCTGAATAAATCGGCCAAAGCTGAAACACTCTTTTCCCTTGTCTGTGAAATTTTTCTTCCTAGAAGTGAGGGACTCCCTTGAGGGAAAGAAGATAACAGGTAAGCATATTCACTGTTTGCCACGTCTAGAAATAAAATGCTGCATATGTATTCATATGTATGATATATAACACACAACTACACTTTTTTTTTTTTTTTTTTTGAGACAATGTCTCTTTGTCGCCCAGGCTGGAATGCACAGGTGCAATCACAGCTTATGGCTCACAGCCCACCTCTTGGGCTCGAGATCCTCCCACCTCAGCCTTCCGAGGAGCTGGGACCATAGGTGCACACTACCATGCCTGGCTAATTTTTAATTTTTTTGTAGAAATAGGGATCCCACTACGTTGCCCAGGCTGACCTTGAATTACTGGCCTCAAGCAATCCTCTGGCCTTGGCCTCCCAAAGTGCTGAGATTACAGGTGTGAGCCTCTGCATCCAACCACAAGTAAACTTTTGAATCCAAGGAGACACATGGTGTGGGGTCCAGACTGCTGTGACCATCCTATGTCAGGGCAAGTCTAGCACTTCACTATTTCTGAAACATGGGCTGGTCTTGGTGGCTCATGCCTGTAATCCCAGCACTTTGGGAGGCCAAGGCGGGCGGATCATCTGAGGTCCAGAGTGCGAGACCAGCTTTACCAACATGGTGGAACCCTGCCTCTACTAAAATTACAAAAATTAGCCTGGCATGGTGGTGGGCTCCTGTAATCCCAGCTACTAGGGAGGCTGAGGCAGGGGAAACGCTTGAACCCGGAGGCGGAGGTTGCAGTGAGCCGAGATTATGCCCCTGCACTCCAGCCTGGGTAACACAATGAGATACTATCTTAATAAACAAACAAACAAACAAAGGAAAGAAAGAAAAAGAAATTTCTGAAACAAAAGAACACACCAGTCCCTGAAACTGGATTTCATATAAGTGCTTTGTGACTTTGGTTTATACTTTTGTTGCTAGGGACATGGAATTTCCATTTTTACCTCCAGCTTGGAACCAGCCGTAAGCCAGTGTCTCCCAATGGCTAGCCAAGAATATTTCCTAGTCAGTTTGGGAAGGAGACAGAACCTCATTTTCCTTTCTACATTCCCTAGGAGTCACTTGAAGTCCTCGAAGTCATATTTCCCAGGAATAACAAATGAACCAATCTAAACTCAGTGGGGATGATAGACTTTCTTGAGGTCCTCTGGATTTCCTAGACCCAAGGATTGGTATTTGTGGTAGTGGGTGATGCCCATAGGTGAAGGAGACCTGTCACTGTATTCAGAACCCTGAGAGTTCATTCTGTCCTTCACTTGAAGGAAAAATATCAACAGGTAACAGCACCCCTTAGACTGGCTCTTTCTTCTGTAGATGCCCTTTTCTGGCCATGGGCACTTGAAAGAAATCAATGAGAGACCCAGGACATAGGGCCTGGGGAAGGAGTGGAGACTGATATCAGCTCTTTCCTGGAAAGGTTAACAGAAACTACAAGGCATGATTTGTTGAAATAATCAGTATGAAAATGCTTGTATATGCTAATCTTATTTTTTATTTTATTTTATTATGAGAGAGGCTCTCCCTCTGTCACCCAGGCTGGAATGCAGTGGCGTGATCTTGGCTCACTGCAACCTCTGCCTCTGAATTCATGTGATTCTCCTGCCTCAGCCTCCTGAGTAGCTGGGATTACAGGTGCATGCCACCATACCTGGCTAATTTTTTTTTTTTTTTCAGTAGAGATGGGGTTTCACCATATTGGTTAGGCTTGTCTGGATCTCCTGACTTCAGGTGATCCGCCCGCCTCGGCCTCCCAAAGTGGTGGGATTATAGGTGTGAGCCACTGCGCCAGGCCTAATCTTATGTTTTAATTTCAAATATTGTTTTTATAGTTAATGTTCACATCCCTTATTTATTGAATGACCACAATGCAATGGGTTAGATAAGTGCTAGAACTAATGCTCTATAATAAACTCTAAAAAACCCTTTCATTGTGGAACATGTCAAGCCTATTTAAAGGGAGTGAGAATAGCATAATGAACCTGGGTACCCATCTAATCTTGCTCCAATGATTATATGATATCAGTTCACAGTCAATTTTATTTGATCTGTATCTCTCTCTCTCCCATCTCAAATTATTTCGAAGGAAATACTGGACATATTTAGATTTACCTTTAATCTTTTTTTTTTTTTTTTTTTTTTTTTAGATACAGGGTCTCACTCTGTTGCCCAGGGCTGGAGCACAGTGGCAAATCATGCATTATTCACTGCAGACTTGAACTCCTGACCTCAAGCAATCTTTCTACCTCGACCTCCCAAAGTGCTGGGATTACAGGGGTGAGTCACTGTGTTTAGCCTAGGCTTACCTTTAATGTTTTTGATAAGTTATTTTTAGTGTCATTTTGATAAAATAATTATACCTAAAATTTACTAATGTGTTGGTATTGTCTACCATCCAATCTATGATCAAATTTTACTGATTCGTTCATAACTGACCCCAGAATTGTTTTGTTTGAATCACTGTAACTGAGTCTCTATTACAAAGATCATACTATGTTTGTTTTACCTACTTTCCCTTTCCCCTTGTCCTTTTCTTTCTCTATGCATACTTGCTTGCATGTCATTATTTCAGTAAAGGGTGGTCACTAATAATTGATTAACTTCATATCCTAGTCCACAGGGGTGCCTGTCAGGTTGATGAACTTGTTTTTCTTTTAAAGAACCATGATCCTTAGGTTATGCAGACCTCCTTGATGGTGCCCAGAAATTTGGGTAGAGGGATGCAAACAGCTTTGATCACTGCGGGAATTTCAGCTCCCATATACCCACCTTACTCATACAAGTCCTCAGTTATATTCAAAGGCAGGGCAGATTTGAGAGACTGTCTCTTCTGCCTTCTTGCTTTGGTCAAGCTTTCTCTGTTCCTGAGTGCTGATGTGTGAGTGTTTGGCTTACCGTGCATCAGGTGCACAGACCTAAATTTGGAGATTCTATAACATCAAGATCCATATGACGTTCACATACTGGATTAGGCTGATGACTCATATATCTCTCTTTTAATGTGTGACCATTTCTAGTCTCTTTCTCCCTCCCCTGCCTTTTGTGTTTGTTTGTTTTATTGGCAATTTCTTGGGTATTAATAGTCTTGTTTAAAGTGAAGTATTGTCATTTAAGTTTGTATATCAATGCTGTCATTATTTGTTTATTTGAAACAAAATTTTATGCCAAGACAGTCATGCGATTGCCCACCTGACCTGTTTTTCCACCATCAGTTTTAACTGTGTGTGTCCCTGGATCATCAGGAAGCATCGACTGAGAATCTTTTCCTCTTAATCTGCCTTACTATTTTCTAATGTAGCTACCGATCAAACTTAGTAGTAACCCACTCATTTTGTGTGTAGGCAAAAGCAACTAGGAATAAACAGAAGTTTCCCACAGTGGGTAAATGCATGAACTTAGGTTTGAAACCTGATGATACTTCCTGGCTATGCCCCCTTGGGCCAGGGATTAACTGCTCTCACTTTTAGTTCCCTCAACCCTCAGGTGCATGTGATTATATTCAGTACCTGATATGGTTTGGCTCTGTGTCCCCACCCAACTCTCCTCTTGTAGCTCCCATAATTCCCATGTGTTGTGGGAGGGGCCCGGTAGGAGGTGATTGAATCATGGGGGCGGGTCTTTCCTGTGCTGTTCTTGTGATAGTGAATGGGTCTCATGAGATCTGACGGTTTTAAAAACAAGAGTCTTCCTGCACAAGTTCTCTCTTTGCCTGCTCCCATCCACATAAGATGTGACTTCCTCCTCCTTGCCCTCTGCCATGATTGTGTGTCCTCCCCAGCCACATGGAACTGTAAGTCCAATAAACCTCTTTCTTTTGTAAATTGCCCAGTCTTGGGTATATCTTTTTTTTTTTTTTTTTTTTTTTTTTGAGACGGAGTCTCACTCACTACAACCTCCACCTCCCGGGTTCAAGCGATTCTTCTGCCTCAGCCTCCCGAGTAGCTGGGACTACAGGCATCCGCCACCATTTCTGGCTAATTTTTGTATTTTTAGTAGCAACAGGGTTTCACCATATTGGCCAGGCTGGTCTCGAACTCCTGACCTTGTGATCCACCTGCCTCGGCCTCCCAAAGTGCTGGCATTACAGGCTTGAGCCACCATGCCTGGCCTGGGTATATCTTTATCAGCAGCATGAGAACAGACCAATACAGTAATTTGGTACCAGGTAGTGGAGTGGTACTGTAAAGGTACCTGAAAATGTGGAGGTGACTTTGAAACCAGGTAACAGGCAGAGGTTGGAACAGTTTGGAGGGCTCAGAAGACAGGAAAATGTGGGAAAGTTTGAAACTCCCTCCAGAGTTGTTGAATGGCTTTGACCAAAATATTGATAATGATATGGACAATGAAATCCAGGCTGAGGTGGTCTCAGATGGGGATGAGGAACTTGTTGGGAACTAGAGCAAAGATGACTCTTGTTATGTTTTAGCAAAGAGACTGGTGGCATTTTGCCCCTGACCTAGAGACTTGTGGAACTTTGAGCTTGAGAGAGATCATTTAAGGTATCTGGAAGAAGAAATTTCTAAGCAGCAAAGCATTCAAGAGGTAACTTGGGTGCTGTTAAAGGCATTTAGTTTTATAAGGGAAGCAGAGCATGAAAGTTTGGAAAATTTGCAGCCTGACAATGCAATAGAAAAGAAAATCCCATTTTCTGAGGAGAAATTCAAGCTGGCTGCAGAAATTTGCCTAAGTTAAATTTTAATCCCCAAGACAATGGGGAAAATGTCTCCAGGGCATGCCAGAGGTCTTCACAGCAGCCCCTCCTATCACAGGCCTGCAGGCCTAGGAGGAAAAAGTGGTTTTGTGGGCCAGGCCCAGGATGCCTGTGCTGTGTACAGCCTAGGGACTTGGTGCCTTATGTCCCAGCTACTCTAGCTATGGCTGAAAGGGGCCAGTGTAGAGCTCAGGTTGTGGCTTCAGAGGGTGCAAACTGTAAGCATTGGCAGCTTCCATGTGGTGTTGAGCCTGCCAGTGCACAGAAGTCAAAAATGGGGGTTTGGGAACCTCTGCCTAGATTTCAGAAGATGTATGGAAACGCCTGGATGCCCAGGCAGATGTCTGCTGCAGGGGCGGGGCCCTCATGAAGAACCTTTGCTAGGGCAGTGCAGAAGGGAAATGTGGGGTCAGAGCCCCAACACAGAGTTCCTACTGGGACACCACCTAGTGGAGCTGTGAGAAGTGGGCCACTGTCCTCCAGACCCCAGAATGATAGATCCTCTCACAGCTAGCACCATGCACCTGCAACTTGCACTCAATGCCAGCCCATGAAAGCAGCCAGGAGGGAGTCTGTACCCGGGGGCAGAGCTGTCCAAGACCATGGGAACCCACCTCTTGCATCAGCATGACCTGGATGTGAGATATAGCATCAAAGGAGATCACTTTGGAGCTTTAAGATTTGACTGCCCCTCTAGATTTCAGACTTACATGGGGCCTGTAGCCCCTGTGTTTTGGCCAATTTCTCCCATTTGGAACAGCTGAGTTTACCTAATACCTATACCCCCATTGTATCTAAGGCAGTAGCTAACTTGCTTTTGATTTTACAGGCTCATAGGCAGAAGGGACTTGCCTTGTCTCAAATGAGATATTGGACTGTGGACTTTTAAGTTAATGCTGACATGAGTTAAGACTTTGGGGGACTGTTGGGAGGGCATGATTGGTTGTGAAATGTGAAGACATGAGATTTGAGAGGGGCAAGGGGTGTAGCGATATGGTTTGGCTCTGGGTCCCCACCCAAATCTCATCTTGTAGCTCCCATAACTCCCACTTGTAGGAGGGACCCAGTGGGAGATGATTGCATCATGGGTGGGTCTTTCTCTTGCTGTTCTCGTGATAGTGAATGGTTCTCATAAGATCTGATGGTTTTAAAAACAGGAGTCTCCCTGCACAAGCTCGCTCTTTGCGTGCTGCCATCCACATAAGATGTTACTTCCTCTTCCATGCCTTCTGCCATGATTGTGTGGTCTCCTTAGCCATGTGAATCTGTAAGTACAATAAAATTCTTTCTTTTGTAAATTGCCCACTCTTGGATATGTCTTTATTAGCAGCATGAAAATGAACTAACACACTACCTTAGAGTGTCAGTGTGGTTTGAAAATTTTTAATTTGGTGTTGCCCACACTGTGAGCATTCGGTAAATGTGAACTGTAACGCTTACTGTTGTGCTCCATTCCCACAGTCATTTTTGTGTATGTGTTTTGATTTTTTAGACTTAAAAAATACAGTTTTAGATTTATAGAATAATTGAACAGATATTGCATAGAGTTCTATACACCCACCCTATCCCTACTCTTCAATTTCCCTCCACAATTTCCCCTATTATTAACAACTTGCATTGGTGTGGTACATTTGTTAAAATTAATGAACCAATATTGATACATTATTGTTAACTATAGTCCATAGTTTACATGAGGGCTCACTCTTTGTGTTGTACAGTTCTATGGTTTTGACAAGGGTATAATAACATGTATCCACTGAAAGGGATCAGAATATTCTACCCCCAAAATATTCTACTTTGTCATAAGAATTATTTTGAACTGAAGGCAATTTAGAAACAGCAGACTCAGAAAGAGCTCCCTGACCTCTCTTTTCTGCCTAAAAGCAGGGGATAAATTTCCCTTTTCCCATACCTGGGAGAGGAGAACGATTCTCCATTCTTACAACCAGAGAGAACTTGAGTTTGTGTAGCAAATCTCAGTAAACAACCCTTATCTACCATGTACTCCCTAGTCACCTTCTCCCAATTTACCACCCCTAGGAACCCGAGCTCCCCCTTTCTTTTGTCTAGTGATGTCTCCACAAGTTATCATCCTTTGCTAAAATGGTGTATTAGTCCCCTTTCACACTGCTGATAAAGACATATGCTAGACTGGGTAATTTTAAAGAAAAAGAAGTTTAATGGACTCACAGTTCCATGTGGCTGGGGAGGCCTCACAATCATGGCAGAAGGTGAAAGACATGTCTCACATGGTGGCAGGCAAAAAGAGAGAGTGAGAACCAAGCGAAAGGGTTTCCCCTTATAAAACCACCAGATCTCATAAGACTTATTCACTACCATGAGAACAATGTGGGGGAAACCCATGATTCAGTTGTCTCCTACTGGGTCCCTCCCACAACACGTGGGAATTATGGGAGCTACAATTCAAGATGAGACTTGGATGGGGACAGAGCTAAACCATATCAAATGGTATGTAAGCCCCAGGGTCTCATTACCTCTTTGAGTTTCTAGTTCTCTTCTATGAAGCTCCTGTACACATAAAATTAAAAATAAACTTTGTCTGCTTCTTCTCTGATTAATCTATCTTTTTTCAGTTTTACTCTTAAATTCCAGCCACAGAAACTAAGAGGGTAGAGGAAGTTTTTCCTCCCCTACATATTCATTCTAGTTTCATACAGAACAATTTAACCACCCTAAACATACCCTGTGTACCTATTCATCTTTCTGTCCCTCCCCTAATATCTCTGGCAGCCACTATCTTTTTATTGTCTCTATGGTTTTGCCTTTTCCAAAATGTCATATGGTTGGAATCATCTAGTATGTATCTTTTTCAGTCTGCTGTCTTTCACTTAGCAATATGACTTAGAGTTTCATTTTTTAAAAATGCATGTGATTTATAGTTAATGGAAAGGATTACATAGAGCGTATTTTAAGTGAAGACATGGGAGTTGCTTTTGATATTTTTACTTCCTTGATACAATATGAGACTGATGGGAGGGGTTTCTCTTCCAGCACTGAGCAGCGGGTAGAAAGAAAAACATGAGGATTCTGGATTCTCTCTTTAAAAGCACATCCATGTTGAGTAGAATGCAGTGGCTCCTGCAGCTAATCCAAGAACTAGCTGCAACCTGAAAATACAGATTCCTTCATCCCTGGGAGTTTCTGACTCTGGAGCACTGGAGAAAGACCTAGGACTGCATTTTAATGGGCTTCTCAGGTGATATTTACTTATACAGAACCATTTCCTTGGTAGTAAAAAGGAATACTGGCTTTGGTCTCAGAGGATTTGGCATCAAGTCCTCTCTCTTCATTGAAGCACCAAATATTTTTTTAACTCCTCCCATGTGCCAGACCTTGGACCAGGCTCTGGATTGATACAACAGTGAGTTTAATAGTCGTACTTTCTACCCTTTACAAGCTTACACTGGAGAAGAGGCAGGTGTTAAGTAAACAATTACAGAAATAAATCTTATTCATCAACTATGCTAAGTGCTAAGAAAGAAAATACAAAATGCTATAAGAGAGTGTTAAAAAAGGGATCTGGCTCTGTCTAAAATGGGGTCAATGGTTCACTTTTCCCTGAGATAATGACTTTGAACTGAGATATTATTTATGTGACATGAGGGAAAGATGTCTGCCACCCAGGCACACAAG
This sequence comes from Macaca fascicularis, assembly GCF_037993035.2. Lineage (NCBI taxonomy): Eukaryota > Metazoa > Chordata > Mammalia > Primates > Cercopithecidae > Macaca > Macaca fascicularis. The sequence goes on along the minus strand of NC_088377.1, from coordinate 20,813,985 downwards.
GTCCATATGGCTTGGAACACAAGGAGAGAGAGATGAGGCTGCAAATTAACCACTTGATATCTGTCCTGCAGATAAACAGCCAGGGGCACTGGGTGTCTAGCTATCCTCCTACTCAACTACACTGAAGTTTCTCCCAAATCTCCAAAACATGTTTAGTAATTCTGCCAATTATATTTATCAAGAACTTAAACAATCAGATTGTTAATAGCCTTTTCTTAAAAAGTGTTAGAATTTTAGTTGTTAGTGAATGATTCTTAAAAGGCTGTTCTATCTTTGGGTTAGGGCCAATTATTCATTTGCTGAAAGATATATGTAGAAAAGAAAAGGATCTGATTCTGCATTGCCACTACTTAAGAACTGTGTAATGCTTGAGCTTTTGTCAAGTGTCTGTAGCCTCCTTTCATTTTCACTGTAGACTTGTGGAAATGCATTATTATCATACCAATTGTACAGATGCAGAAGTAAAGGCTGAGAGAAATGTAGAGGTACACTGTATTGACACAGTGAGGAATTGATTGCAGTGTTTGGCTGTCAGGGAACAGTCAATGTTCTTAGCTAGGACCATTTTATTACTACCATTGTGTCAGTTTTGAGCCCCAGGTATGCATTCTCTTATGGAAGATATACAATCTAGACATACTTATATGAACCCCAAAAATCTGAGGCAGGTCTCAGTTAATTTAGAAAGTTTATTTGCCAAGGTTGAGGATGCACGCCCATGACACAGCCTCAGGAGGTCCTGAAGACATGTGCCCAAGCTGGTCAGAGCACAGTTTGGTTTTATACATTTTAGGGAGACATGAGACATCAATCAACATATGTAAAATGAACATTGGTTTAGTCTGGAAAGGCAGGACAACTCGAAGCAGGGAGCAGGCTTCCAGGTCATAGGTAGATAAGAGACAAATGGTTGCATTTTGAGTTTCTGATTAGCCTCTCCAAAGGAGGCCATCAGATATGCATTTATCTCAGTGAGCGGAGGGGTGACTTTGAACAGCATGGGAGGCAGTTTTGCCCTTAGCAGTTCCCAGCTTGGCTTTTCCCTTTAGCTTGGTGATTTTGGGGGTCCAAGATATTTTCCTTTCTTTTTTTTTTTTTTTTTTTGAGACTGAGTCTTGCTCTGTCACCCAGGCTGGAGTGCAGTCATTCAATCTCAGATCACTGCAACCTCTGCCTCCCAGGTTCAAATGATTCTTCTGCCTCAGCCTCCTGAGTAGCTGGGATTACAGGTGCATGCCACCATGCCCAGCTGATTTTTGTATTTTTAGTAGAGACGGGGCTTCACCATGTTGGCCAGGCTGGTCTTGAACTCCTGACCTCAGGTGATCCATCCGCCTCGGCCTCCCAAAATGGTGGGATTACAGGCTTCAGCCACCACGCCCAGACTTTCCTTTCACACTTACATCCCAGGATCTTACTTAATGCTGGAAATGAGGTTCTATGGAGGACTCCCGGTGTTTTTTCTCCTACTCTCCAAAGCCAACCAAGATCTCTTCAGAAATCTTCAGCTCAGCCCAAAGGAGAAATTTCCAAGGTAAATGAATTTTCCTAGAAGTATAAATGATATTAAGAATTCTGCCCATATGGGCTGGGATTATGCTTTATATCCTGACGGACCTTTTTCAAAATAAATTATGTTCCTACTCTCCATCTTAGCAGATTATGAAGGCAATTGCTGCTGAAATGGAACCATGTGGTAAGCCCTGCATTAAAGCAAGTGTAGGTTTATTATACACGTTGGAGACAGTAGGTGACAATGTAGAATTATTTATTTTAAGGGTATGAGACCACTTACCTTCCTTCCTCAATATCCTTCTTATCTCTTGTTATAGTGCTGCACTTTACACTGTAAGAATCATTCCTTGGAATTTGTAAGGCCTTGAATATAAAAGGCCCCTGTTAAGATAGCATGCTACCTAAGAAAAGTAACCCATTAACATCCATTAAGGCTTAAGTGTTAATTATAATCATGAAGTTTGGGCTAAATGATTTACTATTCAGAAGCCAAAGGCTTCCGGATTTGTCTGACTCCAAGTACAGAGTCAAAAGTTCAGGTGGTTCTAATAATGCAAAAATATCAAGAAATTATGGGATCTTCTCATTCCACCCTTCATCTTTATCCTAACTGCTACTAGTTCACAATATATTTCTTAGTCATGCTGATTACTGTGAGGTTATCAAGGGTGGTCTACAACGTGGAGCCTCTACTTTCTTTCCAGAGCTTCATGGGAGAACTGGTTGTCTTCTGTGTTTTTCCTTGAGAATTTTGCTTATCTGTTGTGTCTGTCCTAGGTGGCATGGTAGTTGGTCTCAGACAGAGCTGTGTTTTTGTACACTGTCATGGAGAGTGGCATTTATGAAGCATTTTTTGCATACAGTTCTTGTCTTTGATAGTCATTATATTTTGTATTTTAATAAATTATCCTGGGCTGGGTGTAGTGCCTCATACCTGTAATCCCAGCACTTTGGGAGGCCAAGATAGGTGGATCACTTGTGCCCAGGAGTTTGAGACCAGTTGCTGAAACCACATCTCTACAAAAAATACAAAAATTAGCTGGGCATGATGGCACATGCCTGTAGTCCTAACTACTCGGGAGGCTGAGGTGGGAGGATCACCTGAGCCTGGGGAGGCCAAGGCTACAGTGAGCCAAAATCATGTTACTGCACTCCAGCTTGGGCAACAGAGTGAGACCCTGACTCAAAAAAAAAATAACCCTGAATTTTTCTCTAGAGAATAAAACATATTGAGAGCTCAGGTTTTGTCTTGTTGAATTCTAAGTCCTATTACTCAGCTGAGTCTTTTTACAGCCTTGTTGAATTGTCAGCAGAGACAGTGGATTACTGATTTGTTAAGTATATATTCTCTCTAGCAGGAAAATGGAGTGAGGAATGTCCTCGCATTTCCACATTACCTGACACCATCATTTTAACTTTATTCGTTAACTTTATTTTGCAATCTGTGCGACTCAAAACAAAAATCTGCCATTAGCTCCAGTTTGGCTCCAAAATAAAACATTACTTTGTTCATTCCTTTTCACATGTTGTATTAAAGTTCTGTCACTGTGCTGATGCTAGGATCCTCACCAGAGGGAAGCGGATGGAGCACATTTTATGGAGGACATAGAGAGAAATTCAGAGCATGAGGAAAAAGGCCAGGCTACATTGGGTTGGACATCTCAGTTGATGATACTGGGTATCCAAGAAGCTTTAGTTTCCCACGTATGGTTAGGATATAGGTACCTGGATATGAAGATATAGGAAGTAGAATATAATAAATAATTTTTCCAGTTGACAGCTTTGTTTTGAGAAAGACTCTGAGCAAGTAAAGAGGAGCAAATGCTTCTCTGAGTAGAACTTCAACGGTTTTGCTTGTGATAGCCAGTCTCACGCACGTACTTCCTTGGGATTTAACATATACAGACTCGGTTCAGTTTAGAGGATGCTCTAGCAATTTGAGAATCCAGGAAAACCTCTCAGACTCCTTTGACTCAGACAGAAAGAATCATTGAGGGAATGATTCACTCAATGAATAATTCCCAACTAAAGTGAAGGATTCTCTAGTCTAGTGACTCTCAATAAGCATTAGAATAACATTAGATCATCTCTGTCAGAAATGTATGTATTTTAAAATGCAGATTCCTGGGCCCTACCTCAGGCTAACTGGAGCAAAATTTCTATGAAGTGGGGTCTAAGAATATGCATATTCACAGATACGCTAGCAGGTTCTTATTCATATTTTACAGTAGACACTTATCCTTGGGGATATGTCAAACCAGCCAAGTGAGAATGAAGATAGAACTTTGAGCCTGTAGCTCAAATGGGCTGAGATATTTTTGATAGAGCTTCTTCTTATGGACAAAACAATAGTCACATTAGTAGCAAAAGCCTTCACAAAAATATTTCGACCTGTACAGGGGACATAACTTTCTGTTGTTGTCAACTCCTGATTTGTTCTAGGGAAATTTCATGTTTAAAAGTTCTCTCTGATAGCTAAATGTGCTGAGGCACTGAGTGTACTTTTAGTTCTTGCATTGGAATGTAATCTAATAAAATAAAATTCCATGCAGTTATTTGGATGACATCTCTTTGAATAGCATAGTAGGGCAAATAGATTTGTGTCTATGTATATTATTTATGTGTTGTATTATTAGCAAATATGATAGTATTAGCAAATATGATAGCAAATATGATATGATAGTTGTATTATTAGCAAATATGTATATTATTTATGTTGTTTTATTAGCAAACATGATAGCTTTAATAATGATCTAATATTAATTTATACTACTTACTTTTGACAAATAAGTAGAATTGAAGCAAAGATTTGATATTAAAGACATTTATCCATCTGCTTTGGAGTGGCAATTGGTATATAGAGAATGGGCTTTAGATTCATGTAGATGTTGGTCTCACCTTTTCCGTTTGCTCATTGTGTGAACCTTGGCATATTATTTAGCTTCTCTGAATCTGTGTTTTCTTAACTACAAAAAGAGGACAATAGTATATTACTTCTATGATATAGAAAATCACAGCCGGGCGCAGTGGCTCACGCCTGTAATCCCAGCACTTTGGGAGGCCAAGGCGGGCGGATCATGAGGTCAGGAGATTGAGGCCATCCTGGCTAACATGGTGAAACCCCATTTCTACTAAAAATACAAAAAAATTAGCCAGGTGTGGTGGCGGGCACCACGTAGTCCCAGCTACTCGGGAGGCTGAGACAGGAGAATGGCATGAACCCAGGAGGCAGAGGTTGCAGTGAGCCAAGATCACGCCACTGCACTCCAGCCTGGGCAGCAGAGAGAGACTCTGTCTCAAACAAACAAACAAACAAACAAACAAACAAACAAAATCACTTTAAGGTCAATATGGTGGCTCACACCTGTAATACTAACATTTTGGGAGCCTACAGCAGGAGACTTGCTTGAACCCAGGAGTCTGAGGTTGCAGTGAGCTGTGATTGTGCCACTACACTGCAGTCTGGGTGACACAGTGAGACTCCGTCTCAAAAAAGAACGAAAGAAAGAGAGAAAGAGAGAGAGAAAGAAAGGAAGAAAGAAAGAGAGAAAAGAAAGAAAGAAAAAAGAGAAAGAAAGAAAAAAAAGAAAAGGAAAGAAAGGAGAGAAAGAAGAAGAAAAAGAAAAAGAAAGAAAGAAAGAAGAGAAAGAAAGAAAAAGAAAGAAAAAGAAAGAAAGAAAGAAAGAAAGAAAGAAAGAAAGAAAGAAAGAAAGAAAGAAAGAAAGAAAGAAAGAAAGAAAATGAGTTTAATATAGTTCCTGGAACATATCAAATGCTCACGAAATTTAGTGCCCTTCATTGCACTGGAGAAAAGAGTTAGGTGGCATTTTGTAGCTGTGTATGCTTAGATACAGTTTGTTTTTGATCTGGGAATATATTAGACTTCAGCTTTTCTTTCTTATTCTTATAATTTTCCTTTATTCATAATGCAGTCATCCCTTTCCTACCCATGGAAACAGTGAAATGTAGGACCAACCATGCTGTGTTATTAATTTTGCACAGAGCTAGCTGATAGTGACCTCTCCAGTAGTAGCATTCACTCTTTTGCCTTAAAAAATTTCTCACAAAAGCTCTCCACTAGGCATGAGCATTACTCTTAGTCCTCCCACTGCTTCAGTGTGGCAGTCATCAGTAATATGTACATTTCCAGTTTGGCGCAGGTCTATTTCTCTGCTTTGCTCAGAAGATACCACTGACCTTTCTGATTAGCTGAGTTGCAGATGATTGAGCTTGCACATATGAGGGACAGTCAGAAAATAAATCTTCCCTCTGTCTGCCTAGCCAGACTCCAAGAGTCAGGAAAAATTCCACTGAAAGTCCATAAATCTTCCATTTTTCTTCCTGAAAGCATGTACTAGAACAGTTCTCCTGTCACTACATATGAGAGCATTCCTGTATGTGTGGGTAGGGTTTTGGATGTCAATTTTTTTTTTTTATATCAAGTGGTAAAATTTTATTTTACAAGCAGTAGGGATTGGATCAAATTATTGTTATACTCCAGAGGAAGTATTTTGTAACCACAGCAAATGCCATTATACATACTGCCAATACAGATTTAATAGACAATACTAAACTGTACAAGAGTTATTATTTTTCCTTAATCTCGAAGCTATTTTTAGTAACACAGAAAAACCATATTAACATTTTTTTTTTTCTGTTAGAAAACATGACGTACAAAACTTTGGATGAAAACATATGTCAAATTTCATTTAATCACTTGGAGGAAAATCCACCAACTCTGTCAATACCACCCAAAGTGTTTCAGGCAGTGAATAAAGTCAAAATAATGCATCTTAATAAATTCCAGCTATGAAAACAACAAACTTAGCAATACATAACAGTTTGCTACACAGGATTTTTGACTATTCACTTTGGGAGTTATTTTTTAAAATCCACTTTTTTACTGAGTCCTACTACATACCAGGCACTGTACTTGGCCATCTAGGTAACTAAGAAAAAGTTGGTTAAGACAGAAAGACCCATAAATCAGTCCTTTTGTTACCAAATTCAATTTTTAACTTTCAAACATCCTCCAAGAACAAGAAACCATAACTAAAAATACACACCCTTCTAAGTGTTATTTGATTTCATTAGTAAGTAGCAGGGGTGTTTGGTAAGGTCATGAATCACTATTTTTGATCCATTATTCCAATTAAGAGTGCGTGTCAAAAGCTAATTTGTTATTTTTCTAATGAGTTTAAGATTTGGCATTCAGATTGTTACACAGGTGGTTCAATGATTTATCATGAACCCTAAACTGCATACTGCTCAAAACAGCAAAACTGATGTGCATTAAATGAAATAATGGTTTTTGATACATATCTTAAAATTCAATTCAGTTTAGGGTCCAGTGAAGAAAAAGATATCCAGTTATCAGGTGGTAAAGAGCAGAGGAGGTAAACTAGTAAACGAGTAAAGATTATTAGTAGGCAGCAAAGTATTACTGTCTATGTTATCCTTTGAGTAACAAGATGCTAACACGCTTTCAAGAAAAAAAATGCTTAAAACTCTGCTGAAGTCCATGAACTGACATCATCCATTCAACACCATTACTTTGTTACATAAACCTGTTTTCTTAAGGTATAACATATGAAGCAATAATTTAGAAATTAGCCAAGCACTAAGCAGTTACAACAGCAGGTAATACACCATCAATTTTTGAAACACATTTGGCCACATTTCACAACCCATCTGCAGTGTGGATTCTATAGACTCTCACTCAGTTTAAAATTTGTTTCTGGACCTGAATGACAAGAGAATTGCTTTATGAAATGTTCTCATAAGACATTTAAATAGTCTTAGATTCACAATTCACACCCATTTTGTTCTAAATGATTTAATCTGACATGCTATGTAACTACAATAAAAATAATTATGTTCAATTCTTAAATGAAAACTAAATGCCAATAAATGGTAACAGACTTGACATGGAATGTTCTAAGATCTTCCTCTACATAATCTGACACTGCAGATTATGAGTTTCAGAGTTTGAAAACTTCAGATTAAGAACCACAAGAAAATTTAGTCTTGATGGCATGCAAGATCTTCCTAAAAATTAACCTAAGACTTAGAAGTCTCAGTATTATTAGAACATAAAGAAACATAACAAATTTGTACATTTTATTCACATTTATTTTTTTGCTTTTAGTGTGCTCACAGAAAATTAGAACACCTTAAGCAGGAGTTTAATAGCAATTTTTGTAAGCAAAGTTACATTTCATCTCTAAGTCAAATTGGTCAAAGCTTCTCCAGCATTTACAAAACATGATAGACAAGATGCTACACAAAACCATTGCATCTGAAGATTTTTTCCCTTTATTCTCAAAGACAACTGAAAAATAAAGCATTATCTGCTGTAATCAAAAACATACCACAGTATAAACAGTAACCATTCCACTTATCACAGCTTGGTTGGGTTTAAAATTTGTGTTTAAAAGGTCCAAGATGACTGCAGTTTTACAAAAATGAGCAGGGTGGAAAGTTGCAAACTTCATGTGCTTCTGGATACCAAGATTTGTGTTCATACAATAGTCACAGTGAAAAACACCCTGCAGATAATACATAATTACACTTTATTAAGGCCATAAACCAGCAATAAACAATAAAGCCTATACAACTTGTAGTTCTACTTAATTACTGACTGGTACAGCTAACATGAGATAAGTGAAAAGTTCCTATGATTTAAATGAACTCCTAAGACTGTAATCGTTTTTTTTAAATCTGGGTATTGGTGTTTTTTCTTTTTTCCTCTTTCCTTCTTAGTCAAGACTTGTACTGTTGTAAACCTGCCTCACAAAAATGCATGATAATACATTTTCTTTAAAAAAAAAAAAAAAAAAGACAGCCTTTACACCATTTCTAGTGGCACATTATTTTGGCAATGTTATGCACCACATCAGTTTCCCCATTGTGACCCCTATCATTTCATTTGATATCCCTTTTTGACCCACCCATCTCCTTCATGTATGGCCATGTCCATATATGGACAAAGAAAGTTTACATTTTTGAATAAAGATGCAAAGTATGCAAAAATATTAATACTGATGCAAAAATTAAAACATAAAAGAGAAACAAGGCAGAGGAAGAAGGTGTTTAAGCTCTCCTCGACCTGTTGGAATGGTGGTTAACAGAATGATTTGAGATGGGATCTGTGGGGAGGGGAGAAAAAAACAAAAATTTTGTGCTAAAAAAAGTAAAATAAAAAAAGATTGATGTCAAGTATTTGTACTAAGATTGCGGGTGGCAAGAGTTAGCATCCTGCAGTTAGAAGTAAAATTAGAGATTTGGACCGGTCAAGGACAGCATTGATATGTGTGGGGTATGTAAACCACCTAAGCTCTGCAAAAGTACTGAGATTAACTTGTATTTTCCAGACTGAAAACCTACCATGAGTGGGAGGGATGGAAGTGGGCCCTGGAACAACTCCGGAATACATTAAAAGCGTAAGGGGAGAGCAAGGAATTTAGACCATAGAGTTCATCATTCATCATTTTATTCCACATAAAATGGGTGTTTCAGCATGTCCAAAAGCATAGATAAGGAAATTGAGCATCCCAAGAAGTTAGACCAGTTTGCGGTTAGAGAACGCACGTTTTCATGAAGCTGTCCTAGCCAGGAGGGGAGAGCAGGTCCCTGGGCTCTATGGCCCTAGAAATCTCTAGATGAGTAAAAGAAAGCTTGACAAAATTTGGGCGGGATCTTCAGACAAAGATTGGGAAAGGCTTTTTTCATCTGTGAATCAGAGTTCCAGGATTTTCCGAGGACGAGAGCAGCTGCATGGCTGAAATGCAGTAGCCCGAGCAAAGAGAGTGCTCACTGGGGGGGGTCACAGCAGGTGAAGCCTGCAAATCCAGATGCTAAAATTCAACCAGACCTATCATACCAGCAGGCCACCATGAAATGACTGCAGGTTTCACTGGAGAGATGAAGTACTTGGCCTGCAAATTGCTTTCTATGTCCTAGACAAGTAATTGCAAGTAAGCCTTGAGATAGCAATTTGATAGCCTTTGACAGCAATTTGACATTGTTATATCCAAGTGTTGGAGTCAGTACACTTGTGCATGTCTTGGACATTTTAGGTTTCATTTTTAGTCTTTTTACTGTCAAACTGGGGGAAAATTGGCCCTTCATTCCAGATTATATTTATGCTCATTTTTGTTTTTATCCCCGCCCATGCCCACCCACCACACTCCTGTCCATCCTCTCCCTTGCTACTCACATACCCCTAGGAAAAGCTCACTGCATTTAGATCCCGGGTTCTTCTCCTCTCAAGGCACATCACTTACATTAATGCTGAGTGCTCACTTGATGGCAATAATATTTCTTTTGAAATTTTCAAGAATATGACTCTTTAAGAAGCAACAACTAGAAAAAATTAAAAGTTCACATGACTGTCAGAGAAAATGTAGCAGAGGCAGTAGCAGTCCTTGGTGAGAAACACAGGGAGCATCTGGTTGGGCTGAGAAAGTTCATGAGGAACCTTTCATGGAGAAAATGATTTTGCCAGCAGTTCCTTGATTATTATTTAATCATACGGATGGCTCTCTTGAGTTCCTTTAAGATCTGTGAGATAGGTACAAACAAGATTTTATATTCAATAGCTTATACCTGTAAGCAGTACAGGGTTTTAAAAGATTGAACTTTTAAGGCAAAGGTAATTGGTGTGAAGTATTAGCCACTTAACGGAAAATGATAAAATGGTACATGTTTCAATCAGAATTATGAGCTGTGCTCAATGTGGCTGTTTGTAGCTGAAGTTGACTGATCTCTGTACAATGATGGGTTTCTTTGTGGCAGCTAAACTGCTCAGCCTAGAGTTATACAGTCTTCAATGATGATGTTTTCACCCTTTGCTTGGGTCATTGAATGTCTCAGGAAGAGGCATGAAGAGGAATGAGGAGCTTGACCCACGTGGAGATGGGTAGACGTGTTTGCTGAGCTATCAATGAATTGACACATCCAAGGATGCTTTGCTCCCTACAGGAATAATCTCCCATCATGTCTCAAACTTCTCTCCATCTCACTAGTGAAGATGAATGGTGCCTTCCTCTGGGCTAGTGGAGGACAATCAGGTCACTGCCAGAAGACAGCTTTTCACACTCTTGCTTTCCTCGAGAGAATGTAAAACTAATTGGAGTGAGGCATGAAAGGATGAAATTTGCCCAAATTGGCAGGTGTGAACGTCCTTTCTTCACATCAAGTAGAGTCATCTGGGGAAAATTATGGTGCTGTCCTGATGTGAGACTGTTTCTCATTGCACGGTGCTGGCCACTGCATGACACTCTTTACCAACAGAGAAGTGGAATGCTCCTGTGAAAAGAACTGACGGATCTGATTTGGTTCTGGGAAGTGAATTTCATGACACCATGCTGGAAACTAACTCATTAGCTGTGATCTTGCAAAAATTCTGGCATTCTAAGATAAAGGAATTTGATCATCAATATGTCATATAAAGAGGTTTTGGAGAAGCTTTAAAAGGCACAGTAGATCAATATGAAAATGAAATGTATCCACTAATAAGAATATTCCTCTTGGAGGAGCCAGTAAAAGTGTGTGTGCTTGTGCCTGCCTTTGTGTGCACAGGCACTGTGCATATGTGTGTATGTGCAGCATACATGTGTGTGGTATAAAGAAAGAAAAAAAATCTTCTTGCTTAGGAAGAGTTGTATAGAGCCTACTAAAAATTATATAGCCAAGGCATGTCTCTTAATTTTGGAACGACGAGGTGTTAAAAAGCAAAGGAAATGAACATCAGAGCAAGTGAAATATGAGAGCCAGAAAATATCAATGTGAGTTATGATATCAATAGACCAATGAATTGCCAATGATGCCGAAGAGCTTTATGAGCCTTGGCAGGCAATTAGGTAAGAGTAGTTTCTTCTTGAGTGGCAATTTGAAGTGGTTATTAACTATATACCGAAATTCGATGGGCTAAAAAAACCCAGTTAAAAAGAAAACCATTCATATTGAATTGTTCCTTCTACTCTGTTTAAAAAACAAAAAACTTCATGATGAGCTGAAGTAAGAGATTTTTATACCAAACAAAGATGATTAAACTGAAAGTATGAAACCTTCTATTTTTAGTGAATCCTGACATTCTCTACTGCTAGCATTCCCAGCTTCCAGATAATATGTTCTCCAGTTGGCTGGTTATTGTGCTGTAAATCACATTTCAGTATATCAGCAAACGACGGCATGAACTTGAAGAGCAAAACAAAATCAACTTGGAAAAAACTAACGTAAAACCTCTAAAGTCTAAAGGTAGTCCCTTCCCTTAGAAAATGACTTAATTGATTACAATTGCAATGTATCTTCAAATGTGTAGTTTTATTTTAATTTTGTTTATTTTTTATTTGTTTACTTTTTGAGAGAATGGATCTCACTATGTTGCCCAGTTTGGTCTCAAACTCCTGGCCTCAAGTGATTTACCTGCCCTTATCTCCCAAAGTGCTGGGGTTACAGGTGTGAACCACGGCACTATTTTTAAAGATTAAAATATATTTAAACAATTAAATTTCAAGTGAGGAGAAGCATAGATAAAGTGGAAGGTGATTAAAAAAGCAAGTGTTTGCTGCACTCCATTTGCTGTCCTTTTCTCTCTTAGTTGCTGAATCACACTTATGATAAATTACATTTACAATTCATTTGAAAATGAAGCTAAATATTGAGTTTCAGGGTATTAGAAAGTAGAGGCTACAGAGAAGTACTTTTATCTAAATCAACAGGAAAAGTGAAATTTTTGCCAATGCTATGTGATAACATAGCTTATCACTAGTCAATTTCTCACTATCCACATAAGATTTTGCCAATGGATAGAAATCTGAGGCCGGGCGCGGTGGCTCAAGCCTGTAATCCCAGCACTTTGGGAGGCCGAGACGGGCGGATCACGAGGTCAGGAGATCGAGACCATCCTGGCTAACCTGGTGAAACCCTGTCTCTACTAAAAAATACAAAAAACTAGCCGGGCGAGGTGGCGGGCGCCTGTAGTCCCAGCTACTCGGGAGGCTGAGGCAGGAGAATGGCGTGAACCCGGGAGGCGGAGCTTGCAGTGAGCTGAGATCTGGCCACTGCACTCCAGCCTGGGCGACAGAGCGAGACTCCGTCTCAAAAAAAAAAAAAAAAAAAAAAAAAAAGAAATCTGCTTCCTTACTTTCTGTGTCAATCAAAAATAGTATCCTGACATACTATTTTGTGTTTCACAGACTAGAAATTTTTAGCAACCTGAGGACATGTGACTCGAAAACATGAGCAGTGCCGAGAATTATATTGTCTTCCAGTCTTCATAGCTAAAGGGAGTTAGAGTCGAACAATTCCCAGAACAGCACAGAAAGCTAGAAAATATTAAATTCACAGGCTAAGGCTTTGCCATTGAAAGCTGACTATGGAGATTTTTAGGGTGGGCAGGAAGAACAAATTTCCCCTTCACTGAGATTTTTCTAAGTTAATAGTTAATTAAAATCCTAGATTCTCAACTTCTGCATCTGTAAAGTAAAATATTTGAATGGATAAACTCTAAGGTCTCTTTCAAATAAAAAGTTTTATCCTTGTATGGCATTATCCGTAATTACACACATGTATAATCTAACCCTATGGAACTACACATTAATTTCCCAAGTGTGATATTTACGGTCTCTTCTGATAGTTGCATGCCATTTGTTAACATGATTTTGACCTTTCCTGGTCTGTGTGGCAGCTGAGCTACTACTGCTATATCCTGAATCAGGGCTTTGGCTGAGCAGGGATGTCCAGGTACATTCCTTATGACCCAGAGAGGCTCATAATTCCCTACAGGAACATTCAAGGGACCCTGAAGAACTATGTTTGTGTTGGTAAATTTCCCCTCATGTGGCCTCCTTGGGAGCAATGAAAGAAGTGTATTTTCTGACAGCTCCAACTTCTTACTGCCTGTGTTTGCTCAGCATTATTTCAGTCATAGGTGTCTGGAAGCCCAGAAAGTGCAAAGACATCATCACAGCTCCACGAATATATGACCAATACTCTTCAGAGGGGACTGAAGATGGATTAGCACTTTGTAGGCAGAAGTTTAAATCCCAGTTGCAACAGCTGACTGTATAACCTTGGGAAGTTTGACCTCTGTCCTTCATAAGTGGGCACAATACGTTAACATGAGACCATAGTTGTAAATCACCAGGTGTGGTATCACAGAGTCAAGCAGTGTTGTCTTTGCACTGCCCTTCCATGTTGTGTTTATCCTGTTACAAATAAAATGAATTCAACCTGTTAGACTGTCAGGGCCTTCATAACTGGCCTTCTCTTTTGGCTTGAGGCGTGCCATCTGCAGGACTTTGCACCAACTTCAAGAACATAATGTACTTACAAAATACTTGTCAGTGTGGACTCTGAATGAAGTTTTACAGCATTAAAAACAAAAACAGACAAACAATCAGGGCAAGGAACAAGAACAAGCCATTTACAACAGAATAAACACAAATGGTTAATCAATATGTGAAAAAATGGTCCAACTTTATCATCAGAGAGATCCACAATTTAAAAAAATAACAGCTTTGAGATAATTTACATACCATATGATTCGCCTATTTGAAGTGTATACTTCAATGGTTTTTAGTATGTTCACAGAGTTGCACAACTGTCATCATGATTAATTTGGAGTGTAGTGGCACGATCTCGGCTCACTGCAAGTTCCGCCTCCTGGGTTCACGCCATTCTCCTGCCTCAGCCTTCGGAGTAGCTGGGACTACAGGTGCCCGCCACCACCCCCAACTAATTTTTAAAAAAAATTTTTTTATTTTTAGTAGAGACGGGGTTTCACCGTGTTAGCCAGGATGGTCTCGATCTCCTGACCTTGTGATCCATCCACCTCGGTCTCCCAAAGTGCTGGGATTACAGGCGTGAGCCACCATGCCCTGCCGTGGTCATTCCCTTTTTATCCCTTAATCTTTTCTTTCCCCTTAGCTTCCAGCCATAGGTAACCACTGTCTACTGTCTACCTTCTGTCTCTATATATTTGCCTGTTCTAAACATTTCATATACACAGAATCATACAATATGTTGTCTTTTGTGATTAGCTAGTTTTGCTTAGCAAATTGTTTCCAAAGTTTATCCATACTCTAGCACATTCACTTTGTGCCTTTTAAAAAAAATTGAATTTTAAAAAAATTTTTAAATTGGTATAAGATATATCTAATGTAAAATTTGCTACTTTAACCACTTTAAAATGTACAGTTCAGTGGCATTAATTATGCTCATAATGTCATGCAACCTTCACGGCTATTTCCAAAACGTTTTCATCACCCTAAACAGAAACTACAACCATTAAGCAATAACTTTCCTTTCCTCCCTCTTCCCAAGGGTTGGTAACCTCTAATGTCCTTTCTCTCTCTATGTATTTGCCTGTCTTAGATATTTCATGTAAGTGGAATCATACAATATTTATCCTTATGTATCTAGTTTATTTCACCATGTAGCGTGTATCAGAACTTCGTTTCTTATGAATAAATGATATTTTGTTGTATGGATATACCATATTTTGTTTATCTCTTCATCTGTTGATGAAAACTTGGGTTGTTCCTACCTTTTGGCTACTGTAAATAATGCTGCAATGAACATGGGAGTGCAGATACACCTTCACCATATTGATTTCAATTTCCTTTGGATATATACCCAGAAGTGGGATTGATGGATCGTATTGTAGTTCTATTTCTAGTTTTTTGAAGAATCTTCATATTAATTTTTATAGTGGCTGTACTGATTTATATTATCACCAACAGTGTATAAGGGTTCCCTTTACTTTGTATCCTTGCCAACACTCATCTTTCATCTTTTTGATAAAAGCCATTCTAACAGATGTAAGGTGATATTTCATTGTGATTTTAATGAGCATTTCCTTAATGATGAGTGATGCTTAGCATTTTTTCCTGTATCTATTGGTCATTTGTATGTCTTTTTTTTTTGGAAGTATCTGTTCAAGTCCTTTGCCCATCTTTAAATCAGGTTGTTTTCCTTTCATTGAGGTTTTTGAGTTCCCTATATATTTTAGATATTAACTCCTTATCAGATGTATGGCTTGCAAATATTTTCTCCCATTCTGCAAGATCTACGGCTTCAATGCAATCCCATCAAAATTCTTTCATTTTTCACAGAAATAGAAAAAACAATCTTTAAGTTTGAATGGAGCCACAGAAGACTCCAAATAGCCAAAACAATCTTGAGCAAAAAGAGCAAAGCTGGAGGCATCACACTTCCTGATTTCAAAATATGTTATAAAGTGATTTTAATCAATAAATAGTACTGGCATAGAAACAGACACCAGTGAAACAGGATAGAAAACCCAGAAGTAAACACACACACTCACAACTGATTTTCAACAACGGTGTCAAAACATACCGTTGAGAAAGGGCAGTTTCTTCAATAAATGTTATTGGGAAAACTGGTTAACCACAGGCAGAAGAATGAAATTGGATCTTTATTTCACACTGTATACAAAAATTGACTCAGAATAATTAAAGAGTTAAATATAAAATCTGTCTTTTTGATTAAAGCCATCCTAGTGAGTGTTAAGTAGTATCTCATTGTGGTTTGCTTTGCATTTCCCTGATGGCTAATGATGTTGAGCATCTTTTCATATGTTTATTGGCCATCTGTATATTCTTCAACTGTTAGTGAAAGCGCAAATTGACTTTAAAAAGTCACTCACTTTGGAGGACAGTTTGGCAATTTCATTCATTTCGAGCCAACAAGCCCATTTGTAGGAATTCACCTTAAGAAGATAATGACAGAACGATGAAATGATATGTGCTCAAGTTATTGCAGCCTTCTTTTACAATAAAAAAATTGGAAACATACTCTGCAGTAGAAGTTTTAAAAAATAGTATTTTTTTTGATATACACAACATGATGTACTATGGAGCCATTAAAATGATGGTGTGGAAATAAATATTTCACACATAAAATACCCATGATATACAAGTCAAGGGTTCCTTATACAAAATGCATGGGATCAGAAGTGTTTTGGATTTGGGATTTTTTAAGATTTTGGAATATTTGCATATACATAATGAGACTTCTTAGGGATGGTACCCAAGTTCAAGCATGAAATTTATTTATGTATCATATATACCTTATATCTATAGCCTGAAATTAATCTTATACAGCTTTTTCTTTCTTTCTTTTTTCTTTTTTTGGAAACAGAGTCTTGCTCTATCACCAAGGCTGGTGTGCAGTGGTACATTTAAGTTCACTGCAACCTCCGCCTCCCAGGTTCAAAAGATTCTCCTGCCTCAGACTCCTGAGTAGCTGGGATTACAGGTGCACGCCAGCAGGTCCAGCTAATTTTTGTATTTTTAGTAGACATGGAATTTTACCATGTTGGCCATGCTGGTCTTGAACTCCTGACCTCAAGTGATCCACCCACCTTGGCCTCCCAAAGTGCTGGGATTACAGGCGTGAGCCATGGTGCCTGGCCTATACAACATTTTAAATAACTCTGTGCATGGAACAAAGTTTATATACATTTAGCCATCAAAAAACAAAGGTGTCACTATCTCAGCCACCCATGTGGACAACCTGTGTGGTGGTGTGGCATCACCATCATTCCTGACTCTGAATTTATATGTCACCAATAAACATTCATTTTCTTACACTTATTTATACATGAGTCTTTAACAGTAAAGAATATGACATACCATGAATACAGTGAAAAAATAGCGTGTTCAGGGTAGCTAAGCAGAACAGTAGCATCGCCAGAATATCTGTATCAGCTGTTAAACAATAGCAGCAATGAACAATGACAGGCTTTCAGTCCCCACTTGTGACCTGTTACAACAGGTCAGATGTGGAATTGCCCACTTGTGGCATTATGTAGTTGCTCAAAACGTTTTGAATTTTGGAACATTTCGGATTTCAGATTTTCAGTTTAGGGATGCTCAGCCTGTTCTGTTGAATAAACAGTGTGTCACAGAGAAATATGCCATTTTACCTTTTGTCTCTTACCACTTTTGTGAAAACGTTCACCTTCCTCTCTTTGTATTTGTGTACGTAAGGAGATGTACAGCAGGATGACTGGTAAAAGTGAACAGTGTTTACCTCTAGGTGCTGGAATTTGGGATCGCTTCTTGTTTCTCCTTTGAGATTTTCTGTGCTGTTAGAACTAAAATAATTCAGCCTGTATCATAAGAACAATAATAAAGCTACTTTCAAAGGAAGAATAATTTTGCTCTGAAGTGTGCCTACCACTATCTCCCCTTACTATTGAGGACCACATCATTTTGACCCTGAATTCCTACTTTCAGACTACAAGAGAATCTCAATAAACTATAGTAACACGGAGAGCTGGTGTAAGAGAAACACAGGAGCTTGTTTTCATTGAATTTCCTTGCAATAATTACACAAGTTTAATTAAAACAAGTGAATTAGAATTGATACACTGGAATCAATATGCAAAAAACAAAATGTGCTTGTTTTACAGGTCCTAATAGGATTCTAAATAGGAACCATTTTCTAGCATTTATTTCTAGCACATCTATCTTTGAATGGAAATTTGTGGGACACGATGAGAGAAATGTAAACATTTCCTATTTTGGCACTTATCATCAGCCTAGAAGGTTCAGTTCATCCAGTCTTGTTCAGAATTGTTCATGCTCTGTCATGAATGTGCTCATTGATATGGTTGGCTCCGTGTGCTCACCTAAATCTCATCTCCAATTGCAATTCCCATGTGTCAGGGGATGGGGCCTGGTGGTAGGTGATTGAATCGTGGGGGTGGACTTTCCCCTTGCTGTTCTTGAGATAGTGAGTGAGTTCTCATGAGATCTGGTTGTTTAAAAGTATGTGGCACTCCTCCTCTTGCTCTCTCTCTCTCTCTCTTGCTGTCAGAGGCATTTGAACCAGAATAACTCCATTTTGAGTAGGGGCTGGGTAAAATAAGGCTGAGACCTACTGGGCTGCATTCTCAGATGGTTGGTTAAGCTTTCTAAGTCACAGGATGAGACAGGAGGTTGGCACAAGATATAAGTCTTAAAGACCTTGCTGATAAAACAGATTGCAGTAAAGAAGCTGACCAAAACCCACCATAACCAAGATGGCCATGTGAGTGACCTCTGGTCATTCTCACTACTCATTATATGGTAATTATAATGCATTAGCATGCTAAGAGACATTCCCACCAGCACCATGAGAGTTTACAAATGCCATGGTAATGTCAGGAAGCTTCCTTATATGGTCTAAAAAGGGGAGGAGTCCTCAGTTCTAGGAATTGCCCATCCCTTTCCCAGAAAACTCATGAATAATTCACCCCTTGTTTAGCGTATAATCAAGAAATAATAATAAAAATGAGCAACCAGCAGCTCTGGAGTAACCAGTTTTTTACTCCTTTACTTTCTTAGTAAACTTGCTCTCACTTTACTCTATGGATTCACCTTGAATATTTTCTTGCCCAAATCCAAGAGCCCTCTCTTGGGGTCTGGATCTGGACCCCTTTCCAGTAATACTGCTACCACATGAAGAAGGTGCTTGCCTCCCCTTTGCCTTCCATCATGATTGTAAGTTTCCTGAGGCCTCCCAGTCATGCTTCCCAGTAAGCCTGCAGAACTGTGAGTCCATTAAACCTCTTTTCTTCATAAATTACCCAGTCTTGGGTAGTCTTTTTATAGCAGTGTGAAAACAAACTAATATACCCAGGCTGTTCCATATTTGACTAAAAAGCCCCTCTCCACCTTGAATTCCTAGACAAATCCCATTGTTCTACCAAGACTGGCTTTGATTCACATCTATGCTCCCAATATTGTGTAAAAACTGCCTGGAGATCTGTTTCTTGCTTATCTATATTCACATCTCCAGAACTTTGTGCCTGGAATACTGTGAGCACTGTGCCTAGAATACTGGCAGCACTCAATAAATGTTTGTTGAATAAATGCATACATGTGTGCATGCAGGTGGTGGTCAGACTGTAAAAGGCTTTATAAGAAATGCTAAAGAAAGGGAAATCAGGCCAGGTGCGGTGGCTCACACCTGTAATCCCAGCACTTTGGGAGGCCGAAGCAGGTGGATCGCCTGAGGTCAGGAATTTGAGACCAGCCTGGCCAACATCGGGAAACCCCGTCTCTACTAAAAATACAAAAAATTAGCTGGGAGTGGTGGTGGGTACCTGTTATCCCAGCTACTAGGGAGGCTGAGGCAGGAGAATCGCTTGAACCTGGGAGGCGGAGGTTACAGTGAGCCAAGATCGTGTCATTGAACTCCAGCCTGGGCAACAAGAGTGAAACTCTGTCTCAAAAAAAAAAAAAGGGTGGGGGGGGAAATCAGAGTCAGTCACAGGAGTAGTGTCCTATGCTGCCTTAGAGGTAGTCTGTCTGCTTTCTTGATGCCCTCTCCTTACTTGTACCTGTCTACTCTTGTAGCTTTCAGTATAATCCACAAATTCAACACACACACACACACACGCACACGCACACACAAACCCAACATACACACATATACATACACATATACACAAACAACAGAAAAGAAAACATCACCACATATTTCACATGACCTTAGTTCTTTGTTTAAACGAAAAAAAACTTATAATTTTTCTCACTGAAAAATGAATATATATTCAATGTACACTAGACTATAGAAAAAAAGTATAAAGAAGAAACATCACTTGATATCCCATTACCTACAGATGAACAGTTAGAGTTTTGCTGTCTGTTTTCTCAGTCTTTTCTATATATGCATATATATTTGCATATATATATTTAAGTGGCTGATAGATTAAAAAAAAAAAGGAAGTGTTCTTTATTCTTGGGAATATCGGTTGAACAGATTGTACATTTTGTCTTTTGTAAATTTAAGGCTAGCTAGAAACTCTTATCCTTGGGGAAAAGAAGTATTAACAGATCTTTGTGTGGCTTTTACTTCCCTTTTACTAATATAATTTTTTTTTAAATCAAGAGTAAACATGAATGAAGGGTTATAAATTTTGGAAAGATATAACAGAAAGCAGCTGCCTCATGCACCCTCTCTCTTCACTTCAAATTCCTGTTCGCCAAAGCTAAGGACATTCAACCATTTGCACTTTTCTTCACGAGTATCTCCTTATTTTTAAAGGACATGCCTATGTTGCTATTCTGGATTTTTCATTTTTAGTAGTTACCTATTCTTACCATGGAAGATGAAGATTTCCTTCTCTTACATGCCCCCTCCCCACTCCTCCAACCCATGTTCCTTCCCTATGCTCCAAATACTGTTCATCATCATTTTTGTTCAGAGTAGACAACTGAAGACATTGTTCCGATAATCTTCTCATTTTATTTACAGTTATGCTATGTGTCATTCTATTACTTTAATTTTTCTTGTAGAACATTTTGTATTTTTCTGGAGTTTATTGTGTTGCTTTTTAGTTTGTTTGTTGGTATGTTTATTTAGATACTGAGAAAAAAAAAGTTACTCCAATTTTACCAGTGCCAACACCTGGTTTAGGGTGGAATATTTCTGAGAACGAGCTAGAATTCCTAGTAAATTGCTTTAGCAATTTTATGGTAGAATTTAACAGGATGAAGAGCCCACTTTAGAGGTTGGATTTATCTGCCCAGCTAACTGTCAGCCTTATGATGACCATAAACTTTAGCCAGACTTTATTATACCCAGTCTAATAAAGTTATCTAGCCAGCTTTCTTTTTCTTTAAATGTCTCTACCAAAGAAATCTTTTGACTGGCTTTATCAGAAGCCTTTGCTCTTGCAGCAAGTTTGACATAAAATATTGACACTAGCCAGTAACCAATTTGCTTGGAAAGTTCCTTCAACTGTATTGATCATTAATTCTTCCATTTATTTTCCCCAAGAAGTGGAAATGGCCTCTCAATACCTTAAAACACATTGGGTAATCTCTACATTTCATTCTTTACTTGAAGACATCCTTCTTAGAGCACCCTATTTTTTGGCTCCATTGTAGGTTGGTGAATCTCTAGAGTTGCTGCACAGTGATTGTCATGGGGACTTTTTTCACCATCTTCCTGGGAATTCCCTTTCCCCTTTCCTAGACTGGATGAAAGGTGGGTTTCGTGGGTGTCTGTGCCCATCGTAATTGCACTTACAGGGCTCTACATTTGGCTCAGCACTCTGCTGTTGCCATTTTGAAATTCTTAATAGCCAGGCGTGGTGGCTCACACCTGTAATCCCAGCACTTTGGGAGGCCAAGGCTGGTGGATCACTTGAGGCCAGGAGTTCGAGATCAGCCTGGCCAACATAGTGAAACCCCATCTCTACTAACAAAACAAAAATTAGCCGGGTGTGGTGGCAGGCTCCTGTAATCCCAGCTACTCTAGAGGCTGAGGCATGAGAATCTCTTGAACCCAGAAGGTGGAGGTTGCAGTGAGCAGAGATTGCGCCACTGCACTCTATCCTGGGCGACAGAGCAAGACTTTGCCTCAAAAAATATATATAAATAAATAAAAAATAAAAAAAGAAATTCTTAATAAATTCTGAACAAGGGGCCTTGTGTTTTCATTTTGCACTGGGTCCCGCAGATTATATAGTTGTTCCTTATTGGACTCCTAGGTTTCTGTCTTTTGCTTCTTTTTTGGCAACTCTCTTTTTGGGGGAGCACCTACCCTAGCAGCTTCCTAAGTAATGCTGTATAAGAGATAAGATTTTTTGAAATTTCACATGTCTGAAAAAAATCTTTATCTTACCCTCACATTTTTTTTTTTTTTTTTTTACTTTAAGTTCTGGGATACATGTGCTGAACGTGCAGGTTTGTTACATAGGTATACGTGTGCCAAGGTGGTTTGCTGCACCCATCAACCCATCATCCAGGTTTTAAGCCCCCCATATGCATTGGGTATTTGTCCTAATGCTCTCCCTCCCCTGTCCCCACTCTTCGACAGGCCCCTGTGTGTGATGTTCTCCTCCCTGTGTCCATGTGTTCTCATTGTTCAACTCCCACCTATGAGTGAGAACATGTGGTGTTTGGTTTTCTGTTCCTGTGTTAGAGTGCTGAGGATGACATCTTACCCTTACGTTCTAATAACAGTGTGGTTCAGTATAGAATTCTCAGGTGGAAATTATTTTCCTTGAGGGTTTGAAGGCATTACTTCATTGTCTTCTGATGTCCAGTGCTTCTGTTAGGAAGACAGATGCTCTTTGATTCCCGACCTGTGGATATGATCTATGTTTTCTCTCAGTTGCAGGTTCGCCATCCACTTTCTGGCAATCAAGCTTGATTGCTGTTGTCTCATCTCATTTCCTTGTTTTTGCAGGTGATTTTTTAAAAGTCACCACTTTAGCAGTATTTTGAGAGACAGCAGATATAAATACACATTTTCTTTTTTTTTATTATTATTATACTTTAAGTTCTAGGGTACATGTGCATAACGTGCAGGTTTGTTACATATGTATACTTGTGCCATGTTGGTGTGCTGCACCCATCAACTCGTCAGCACCCATCAACTCGTCATTTACATCAGATATAACTCCCAATGCAATCCCTCCTCCCTCCCCCTCCCCATGATAGGGTCATGTTTCTTCAGCACAGAGACCTGGTCTCCCTGATCGTTGTGGCTTACAGAAAAACGCGCCCACACTTAAGCCAGAGGTTTCAATTCCCTCCGCAATTTTTCCTGCAGCGCTACCTGCCTAAACATGTCACAGATATGTCAATTCCCTTCCAGATGCTCTATTGTTGAACATTAATGTGTGTGGTTTTAAACTATTATGAATAATGCCATCAATACCCCAAATCACATATTTTTGCATGTTCTTCGTTTTTCCCCCATGCACATTTTATGTATTGTGTTTTGCCAGCGTACCTCCAGAAAAGTTGCTTCTTCCTCAGACTTAGTGTAATTTTACTCAATTTTTTTTTAAAACAGCAAATTTAACAAATGGAAGACATGACAAGGTCATTTGAGCCTCTTTTTGTTTGAATATCATTTCTTAAGGTTCAATTCCATCTGTGATAGAATTGGAATACATTTACAACAGGATTATAATATCTGATTATTAATAATTCAGAAATAAGGATGCATTTTTTGTTATCACTGAGCTTTCACCTTCATGTAGCTCTGTACCCACTTATAAGTATATTTTACAAGCATTTCTCTAAGACTTCCAACCACGTGAGAGTACTCTGGCAATAACATTTTAAAAGCCTCTGTTTGCACTGTGTGCTTTTTAAAGGTAAGAGAAATTTGAGGCACAGGTGGGCAGCCGAGCCCTTGAGAAAAAGCAACAATAGCACCAGGTTTATCACCATTCAGATAAATGTTAGAATGTGGAATGCCCTTATCATCCCCGACATAGAGATCCTTCCAGTGTATTTAGACTGAGGGGTAATTTTATTGTTGCCAGCTGTCAGAAGGTATTGACTTCAATGTATGTGGGAAAAAATTGGACTCCAAAGACATCGTGATTTTCCTTTCTCTCCTGGATGGTGCTGCACAGCCCCACAAGGGGCTCTGGTGGCTGCATACATGTGCAGTAAGTGCACCCAAAAAGGATACATGTGCTCAGGTGTGTATTCTGCCCTCCGAGTTTGCTGTACAAGCTCCCTTGGAGGTAGCTATTGATTTGCTGCCAAATGCAAGGGCAAGAGACTTAATGAACAGATGGCAGCATTTATGCCAAATTATCTTTAATTTTTTAAGGGACTGTCTCTTTTACAAATAGTCTGGCAGTGAACTTCAGCTTCACTCATTCTCTCATCCTCTTCAATGTCCAGTTGGTTATTTGGCCTGGCAATTCAACTTCCAAAAATCCCTCGCAATTCAGTTACCTCCTTTCCATCCTGAGCTACCGCTGCTCGTGTTCTAGCTCATGAATTTAATCCCAACACTAATGAGGCTCCCTGCTTACTAGATCTTCCTTTCTTAATAACTCGTCACTCTAAATCCATTAGGTCATTGTTCTTGAAACTCTTAATAGAGAAAATATTCACAAGAGGTTAACTAATAGAAAAGATGGTGAAACGCTCTAGAGTAAGGATGGAAGCTTAATGGAAAACAAATGCACCATCCTATTTTTGCACGTCCTCTCATCTCCTGCTGGGGCCACCCACTGCCACAAGCAACCAAAAGTTCGAGGGCAGGCAAAAGAGCATGGGTGATACCATCTATCTACAACAGTTAGCTTCTTAGGGTACAGACTAGGTGGAGAGATGACATGGTGGGGAAAAGGATATATGGACACCATTCGGCACAGTTGCCTTTTCTGGCTCTTCCAAGCAGAGCACATTTCTCCCTCATTGATATTCCAAGAGAAATATCATTTTGTTGGTCCCTCAACTGGGGCACCTGTGATACTATATTTGTAAATTATTTCCATGTTTAGACCTTATCTCCTTCAGTGAAGAACTATATCTTAATTATGTTCATATCTTTAGTAGTTAGCATTATCTTGCAGACAGTGGTGCCTAATATATGTTTGCTAAATAGAAGAACAAATGATGTCATAGTTGTCCTGGTGTCTTTAAATAAAATAATGGCTAAAAAGAAATCCTTTACACCTGTAATCCCAGCACTTTGGGAGACCAAGGTGGGTGGATCCTGAGGTCAAGAGATCGAGGCCACCCTGGCCAACATGGTGAAACCCCGTCTCTACTAAAAAAACACCTCACCTCCGGGAGGCGGGGCTTGCAGTGAGCTGAGATCACGCCACTACACTCCAGCCTGGCAACAGAGCAAGACTCTGTCTAAAAAAAAAAAAAAAAATTCAGGTCAGCTGGAGTCAGGGATTAGGGGATATAGAATGTAGAAATAGTGTTTTCCTACTTAGAATAGATCATGAGCATAAAAGCACTTTGTGAGATATAATGCTATTCAAATATTACTGGCATCATTTCCATTATTCTGGATTGAACATAAAAAGGAACAAAAGAGAAACAACAAATAGCAGTCAATAGGGAGAATGTTAAATGCGTTGGTAATACCTATTACATGGAGAAAGTTAAAACAGACAAACAAAGGTCCTTATTCAGCTAGGAATGGTGACCAGATCAGGGTCATTGAAGTCTGTTTTCTGTTCTCACCCTGACTCGCTTTGCAGTATTTGGTACATCACTTAACCTGTCTGCGGTACAGTTTTTCCAATCCATTAAGTGTCTATTATAGTACTTTCTCCCTACTCTTGTGCAAGGATGTTTGGGTGATTCATTTGATAATCCTGTAAAGCACTTTAAGTCCCGTAGAGAAAGCCAGGGACACAATATTTTAGCTGGGAGTATTAGTTAGAAAGTCTTTTTGCATTGGTTGAATCTCTGTCTTTCATTTGTAGTTCACCTGCTTTTCTGTGACTTTCCCAGTTCCATCCTTGTTCCTGTACACAATTGCAAGGGTGTAATGATAACCAATTATACATCCCAAATGATGGGACTATCATCAGATTAACTAGTTGGGTAGATGTAGAAAAATTAGAAAAGTTGAAGATTTTCAGCTTGTCTGAAGATGACTAAGGAAAACACTTAGAGTGGGTGCAGTGGAGAAAGATTATCAGCGGGTGCTGAAATCAATTAGGAACCTCACCGAAATGTTATGTTCATTGGCACTTGGCCATGACATTTTTGCCTTCCTAAGGAAAAATAATAAGTGGCTCCAGCATTAAAGAAGCTTCATAGTTCACATTGCTTGATACATTAAATTTTGAATACGTTTTGATGTTGGTCCAGTTTTACAATTTCCTTCAAATGACAGAATCTTTACAGAGGACAATATTAGCACCTCTTCATGGAGCAACTGAAAAACTGCAATAATATCTCCACTATATCCTTTTGGAGGATTGAGAAAATGTGTCGTCCTTTGGAATTCCTAATCTTATTTTCTTCATTCAGGTTGAGGAATAATGTAAGATATTGCTCCACTATGGCTTTGTGAAACCTTTTACTTAAAAAAATCCAGAACATATAAATATTTATCTCATGGCTGAAGTTTTCATGACTGTAAAGAGAAGTTTAAGATTGGATTGTATCTCTAGCCTTGCTCTCTCTCCCCTGAGATCCGGCTTTATTCTTTACAGCAGTAGGTTTGCATATCAAAATGCCAGGTTGACCTAGCTGCCAGAAAGTCCTGAATATTAATCCCACAGCATAATTTATTAGTTTTCCTTTACGAGTTGGTAATTTCTTATTTTCTCTTAAGTAATGCTAATTTCAGGTCCACCCTTGCCACGAGAGAGGTTCTAGGTCCCCAGTGTTATTGTCATACACTGGCATGTATACTGTCATCTCTACTGGCATAATATACTGTTGTTGCTGGTACAGGCTTTCCCCAGAATTTATAGAGATGGAGACAACATGAGGTAGGTATCATCAGTCATGGCAACTCAATTCATAGTTACTGAAGGAATTGTTGAAGGAACTCTTGAGTCAGTCTGTAAGTGAAATCATAGACATGTAAAATAAACACATTTTAGGTTATATAATGATGCTAAATTTTCTTTAAGACATTGGAGAATTAATGTGGGGGGCAAAGAACAGGGCATGACAGGAGAAAAGGGCCTCTCCATTTACAATAAGTATTATCTATTTTCTATTTTATTTTTATCTTTTTCTGTGAGGCATAGTTTTATTAATTTCAGTTATACACCATAGGCAAAAAAATGTTCCCAGTTAGAGATCCTGCCAAGCATCTATAATCAATGTTGAAGCACTGGTGGAATTAAGTTGGTTGCTTTGCTTTTAAAATTTTTAAAAAAAATAAATAGGGTATATGGGCTTGTTGTAAAATAATTCAAACAGCAAAATTGCAAAGCAGATGTCATCTGATGTCGTAGCTATTCTTCCCCTAGCTATGCAGTTTCACTGCTTTTGAAACTCCAGCCCCCTTTTCCTAGGCTAGCTCTGTTGGGAGCTTTTCAAAAATCTTTTCTCTGTATACACACATGTGTGCATATTATGTACATATGTATCAATCATGTCTTTATTTATATCGCTGCTTTATTTCAGTCAGGCTGCTATAACAAAATGCCATAGATTGTAGCTTAAACAATAGAAATTCACAGTTCTGGAGGCTGGGGAGTCCAAGATCAAGGTGCTGAAAGATTTGGTGTCAGTTGAGGGCCTGCTTCCTTCATAGATAGCTGTTTTCTTGCTGTGTCCACACAAGGTGGAAGGAAGGGCAGAAAGGCTCTCCGAGGTCTATTTTATCAGGGCATTATTCCCACGTGCTTTGCCCTCATCACTTAATCACCTTCCAAAGCTCCACCTCTTAATATCATGATTTTGGGAGTTAGGTTTCAATGTATGAATTTTGGGAGGACATAAATATTCAGACCATAGCAATCACATTATACATATTGTATGTCAAACCTTATATACATAAGATATATCTTTTTAATTTGACAAAAAGGGATCACTTTCTATGTCTATTCTGTAATCTACCTTTTGTGCTTTATTATACATTGTCATCATATTTCTGCTTCAGTGTGATAAATCTACTGTATTTACCCTAATGGCTACAAAGTATTGTCCTGAGAGATATCCTAATTTATTTTTCTTAAATGATTCCCAATTGACTGGCTTTAAGTTGCTTCTATTTTCATAGAAGCAATAATTATCATAATGCTACAATAAACATCATCGTACATACAATGTTTTTGCATTTGGGGAGAGTATGTATATTGCAGGAGAAATTCTTAGAAATGGAATTTCTGGGCATATGAATTTTGAGAAATATTGCCAAATTAAAAAGGACTGCATATATTTATTCTCCCGCTAGCACTGGGAAAGCTTTGTTTTTTTCTTTTCAGACAGGGTTTCACTCTTTCACCCAGACTGGAGTACGGTAGTGCTATAATGGCTTACCGCAACCTCTGCCTCCTAGGCTCAAGCAATTCTCCTGTGTCAGCCTCCGGAGTAGCTGGGATTACAGGCGCGCCACTATAGCCTGGCTAATTTTTGTATTTTTAATAGAGATGGGGTTTCACCATGTTGGTGAGGCTGGTCTTGAACTCCTGACCTCAAGTGCCTGCCTCAGCCTCCCAAAGTGCTTGGATTACAGGCATGAGCCACCGCACCTGGCCTGGAAAACCTTTTTTATCCATGTCTTTACCAACATTGGTCAGCTAAGCCAGAAGACAGATGACAGAGGACTGGTCTATTTTTGAAGATTGACAGGGAAGAATGAGACTCTGGGCTGGGCGCGGTGACCCACGCCTGTAATCCCAGCACTTTGGGAGCCCCAGGTGGGCAGACCACCTGAGGCCAGGAGTTTGAGACCAGCCTGGCCAACATGGTGAAACCCCATCTCTACTAAAAATACAAAAATTAGCTGGGCGTGGTGATGTGCGCCTGTAGTCCCAGCTACTCAGGAGGCTGAGGCAGGAAAATCGCTTGAACCCTGGAGGCGGAGGTTGTAGTGAGCCGAGATCATGCCACTGCACTCCAGCCTGGGCAACACAGTGAAACTTGGTCTCAAAAAAGAGACTGATCAATGTTGCTTTGACTTCAATTTACTACTAAAACAGCTACCAAGAAAGGGAAAGGGTACTGACTAGACCCGTGGGTCTCAACTGTCAACACCTGGAGCTGCAGCAGTAGCATCACCTGAAACTTGTTAGAGATGCAAGTTCTCAAGTCCCATATTAAATCTGAATCAGAAGCTCTGGTGGCAGGGCCCAGGAATCTAGGTTTAACAAGATCTCGAGCTGATTTTGATGGTGGCTCAAGTTGGAGAACTACTGCAGTACAGCTTGATAAAAGTGAGAACGCAGTTTCCCAGTGCTTTCCTTATGCCTCTTGGAGGTGAACTTGGAGTTCTTTGCTTTAGGTTTAAGGTACCCAGGGCTTTGTACTCCCTGCCTCTCACCCCACTGGGGCAGAGCAGAGGACCCACTGGGGTTCAGTGTATTACTTCCATGTAAGGCAACTCTTCTTGTCCCATAGTTATAAAGCTCTGTGTTCTGTTTCTTACTGCATTAGGTGTACTGTGGACATGCTAAACATTAACAAAAATTTGGCTTCTTGTCTATCTGAAAATTGGCCCCTCATTTCTATGTAACATGCATTTCTTTAATTATAAGTGAAGTTGCGCATCTTCTTATTTTTATGGGCCACTTTGCACGTTTTCCTCTTTATTTATTACTTTTCATATTTGTCATATTTTCTATTGGTTAGTTGTCTTTTTAGAAAGAATTAAATTGTAAGAGCTGTTTTAATTCTAAGGAAATTAGCCTTTCGTCATTTGTGTTGCAAATTTATTTTTACCTACTTTGTCATCTATCATTTAAATTTGGTTACAATAAATTTTTGCATCACAGAGAGTTAAGATTTTTACGTAGTCAAATGTATAAGTTTTTATGTCTGAATTTTGAATTTTATTTATGCTTAGATAGATCTTCCCAACCCTAGGATAAAAAAACGTATTTTTTCCTAAACTTTATGGCTTTATTTTTAGCATATACATCTTTGATGGGAATGGAATTTATTGTGACTTAACAACTGAAGTACACACATAAACTTTCATTTCCATTGGAATACCACTGATTGAGATTATAATTAACTTATAGTTCAATAAAAAAAGAGTTTTAACCCAGAGTTTTCCTAACCAAGAACAGAGTATCCTTTTACAGTTACTTATTTTTTTTTCCTTTGGGAGTGATTTAAAGGTTCTTTATATAGCTATTACATACATATTTTATAAACTTTTGGAATGTGATGTTTCTTATTATAAGTAACCTTTCTACTAATTATTTGCATATAATAAAGCTCAATTTTTTGTGTATTGATTTCATAATCACCTTACTGAATTCTCATATTATTTTTATTAGAATAGTTTTTGGTGGATTCTGATGTTTTCCAAGTTGATGTGGTTTGGATCTGTGTCCCCACCCAAATCTCATGTTTAATTGTAATTTCCAACTGTTCATTCACTGCGTGTAATCCCCAGTGTTGGCGGTGGGCCTGGTGGGAGGTGATATTGGATCATGGGGCTGATTTCCTCCTTGGAGCTGCTTGATCATGAGTGAGTGCTCATGAGATCTGGTTGTTTAAAATGTGTAAAGCCTCCCCTCTCTCTTCCTCCTGCTTCAGCCATATGAACATACCTGCTTCAGCTTTGCCTTTTGCCATGAGTAAAAGCTCTCTGAGGTCTCTCCAGCTGTGCTTCCTTTAAAGCCTGAAGAACTGTAAGCTAATTCAACCTCTTTTCTTCGTAAATTACCCAGTCTCAGGCATTTCTTTATAGCAAGGGGAGAAGAGACTAATACACAAGGTTGTAATAATTATCTATGAATAATATAAAGCAGCCTGTTTTTGAAATTAGACTTCTGTTATGGAATGAATATTATGGTGGAATATGACCTTTCGAAAATTTTTCTGTTCTTAAAAAATCATCTTTAATTAAGTAAATTCCATACAACAAAATTGACCAATTTTACATTTGTAATTCTGTTTTAACAAGCATGTAGTACAGCTGTATAATTATCACAATCATAATATAAAACATATCAATCCTTCCAGAAAATTCTCTCCCACTCCCTTCCTGTCAATTGCTTCTCCCTATCTCTTGTTCCTGGCACCACTAAATAACTTTTGGTTATTGTAGTTTTACCCTATCTAGAATTTTATATAAATAGACTCATATGGTGTGCAGTCTTTTGTGTCTTGCTTTTTTCACACAATGTATCATGGTATGGCTATACAACAATTCGTTTATACTCACTAGTTGATGAACATTTGGGGTGTTTACAACTTTTTGGCTATAAATGAATAAAGAGGCTATTCATGTACATTCAAGTACATGTCTTGTCTGCGTGTATGTTATTATTTCTCTTGGGTAAATGCTTAGGAGTGAGCCTGTTGAGTTGTATTATAAGAGTATATTTAACTTGGGCCGGGTGTGGTGGCTCATGCCTGTAATCCCAGCACTTTGGGAGGTTGAGGTGGGTGGATCACGAGGTCAAGAGATCGAGACCATCCTGGCCAACATGGTAAAACCCCGTCTCTACTAAAAATACAAAAATTAGCTGGGCATGGTGGCGCATGCCTGTAGTCCCAGCTACTCAGGAGGCTGAGGCAGGAGAATTGCTTGAACCTGGGAGGCGGAGGTTGCAGTGAGCCTAGATTGCGCCACTGCACTCCAGCCTGATGACAGGGCAAGACTCCATCTTTAAAAAAAAAAAAAAAAAAAAAAAGAGTATAATTTTTAACTTAAGAAACTGACAAACACTTTGTGTGACTCTACCATTTTGTATTGCCACCAGCATTATGTGAGTGATCCAGGTGCTCCACATTTTCACCAGCCTTTTGTATTGCTATCTGCTGAATGTGTCCCCAAAGTCATGTGTTGGAAACTGAATGCCCAACGCAATAGTATTGGGAGGGATGGTCTTTGGGAGGTGATTGAGTCATGAGGGCTCTTCTTTCAAGAATGGATTAGGTCTGTTATAAACATGGCTTCCAGAAGTGGGTTCATTCTCTTTCATTCTTCTACCATATGAGGACACAGTGTTCCTTCTCTCTGGAGGATACAGCATTCAAGGTACCACCTTGAAAGCAAAGACAAGACCATTACTAGACAAGGAACCTGCCAGCACCTTAATCTTGAACTTCCCAGTCCCCAGAACTGTGACAAAATAAATTTCTGTTATTCATACATTACCATTTCAGGTATTTTTATTATAGCAACACAAAACCAAGATGGGTATTGTCTTTTAAAAAAAATTCTAGTGAGTGTTTTGTAGTATTTCAGTGCGTTTTTAATTTGCATTTCCTTAACGACCAATGTTGCTGAGCATCTTTGCATGTAGTTACTTATCACGTATAGATATTATTTGATGAAGTGTTTACTTGAATTTTTTGGTCCAATTTTTATTGGTTTGTCTTACTGAGTTGTAAAAATTCTTTATATATTCTTGAAGCAGATCCTTTATCAGCTATATGTTTTGCAAATATTTTCTCCCAGTGTCTGTGGCTTGCCTTTTTATTTTTTGAATTATATCTTTTGAAAAGCAAACTTTTAAATATTTTGAAGTCCAATTTATTAATTTTTGCCTTTATAATTTATGCTTTTTAAATAAATTAAGTGTAACCCAAGGTATCAAAGATTTCTCTTCTGTTTTATTCCAGAAATTTTTAGTTTTAACCCTTACAGTTAGGTCTGTGTTCCTTTCTGAGTTAAATTTTGGATATAGTGTGAAGATGAGGATTAAATTTGTCTCTCTTCTTTTGGCATATAAATATCCAATTTCCCAGCACTATTTGTTGACAATGGTAGCCTTTCCAGAGTGAAATACACTGGCACCTTTGGTGGGAATCAATAGGCCATATAGGTGTAGGTCTATTTCTAGACTCACTATTCTGTTCCATTGATTTTCATGTCAATACCAGACTGTCTTGATTACTTGAGCTTCATACTAAGTCTAAGTGTAAGTTTTATATTAAGCCTGAGTGTAAGACTTCCGACTTTATTTTTCTTTTTCAAAAGACTTTCAGCTTGACTTTTTCTTTTATTTTGGCTGTCCTAGTTGGTTTGCCTTTCTATGTATGTTTTAGAATTTTCTTGTAATTTCTGTGGAAAACACTGCTGGATTTTGGAATTCTGTTGAATCTATAGATCAATTTGGGGAGAATTGATATTTTAATAATTTTGAATCTTTTGATTTATGACCATAATATATCTTTTCATTATCCAGTTGTCTTTAATTTCTCTCAGTAATGTTTAGTAATTTTCTGTCTACATGTTTTACAAATATTTTGTTAAATTTATTCCTCTGTTTTTCATATTTTTACTATATTTTTATGACATTTGTTTAAAATTTCCAACTATTCACTACTTATATATGAAAATGTTACTGATATGTTGACCTTGAATCTTGTGACCTTGCAATTAGTTCTAGTAGCTGTTTTGAAGATTTCTTAGAATTTTCTACATAGACAATAATGTCTGTGAATAAAGACAGTTTTATTTATTTATTTATTTATTTTTAATTTTTTTTGAGACTCTGCTGGATTTGAACAGTTTTATTTTCTTTCCAATGTTATACCTTTTCAGTTTTTTCATTATTTTTCTTGCCTTATATTATTATTGATAAGAACATTCATACAATGTTGAATAGGAATGATGAGAGAGAGCATCCCTGCCTTGTTAGATCTTAGAATAAAAGCATTCAGTGTTTTGCCATTAAGTATGATACTGTCTTTAGTTTTCTCATAGATGCTTTTGTGTTTTTTGAGACAGAGTCTTGCTCTGTCACCAAGGCTGGAGTGTAGTGGCGCAATCTCTGCTCACTGCAATCTCTGCCTCCCCAGTTCAAGCGATTCTCCTGCCTCAGCCTCTTGAGTAGCTGAGACTACAGGCGCCTGCCACTATGCCCGGCTAAGTTTTGTATTTTTAGCAGAGATGGGGTTTCGCCATGTTGGCTAGGCTGGTCTTGAACACCTGACCTCGTGATCTGCCCATCTTGGCCTCCCAAAGTGCTGGGATTACAGGCATGGGCCACCGTGCCTAGCCCCTATAGATGCCTTTTATTGGACTGAAGAGCTTTTATTTTATTTCTAGTTTGCTGCAAGTTTTTTATTTCAATTACAAATATGTGTTGAATTTTATGAAAACTTTTTTCTGCATCTATTGAGATGATCATATGGTGAGTTCCATTTTAGACAATTGATATGATGACTCATTGTTTTTCTAAGGTTAAACTAACTTCACATTACTAGGATAAACCACACTGGATTATGATGTATTATCCTTTTAATATATTTCAACTGACTGAAGTATTGTTAACATTTTTATATCTATGGTTATAAGGGATATTAGTCTATAGTTTCCTTATAATACCATTACCTTTGGATGAGATAAAAGCGTTTCAGTCGTATTTTAGTTTTTCCACTGGTTACATTTAAGACTTTAAATAAATATACACTTTAAACTCTATTTCTATATATATCAAATTTAAATAATATATTCTGGAGTTTTAATTTTAGGTACGATGGAGTAAGCACACTCCTCCCATCTCTGAGTACACACTGAATACAGCTAACTCATTAAATACAGCTTCAAAACCTGGACATAATGCATATAACAACGATATAAGGACACTGAAAAGTAAATAGTAGCAAGAAGATTGGGAAGAAGACCAGACTTTAAAGTTTTATGAACTGCTAGTTAGTTTATTTATTTTTTAATTTTTATTTTATATTTTTACCGCTGTCCTTTGGCATGGATTCAAGGTAGCCTGAAACTCAAAACCTGGACATAGACGTGGCATGGATAAGGAACAAAGTACAGACAAAGCTCCAGAAGAAGCCCTATACTTTCGACTTAAGCAGTATGAAGTGGGGCTGGGGGTGGGAGGCATCACTTTATATCCAGAGACAGTGAGGGCAATCCATCATTTTTATTTTCTTTTTCTCTATGTTTCCTTGTACCATAGTCCCCAGGCAACCCTGTGGCAATGACAGCAGTGACCTACTGGGACCTGCAAGGGGCTAAAAGTCTGAGTCAGGGGGTCCCTTCCTCTTCATTTGGAGAAGCTTGATCTCAGTAGAGTGATATGAACACTCATTGCTTTTTTTCCCCTCTTTTTATCCTCCCACCAAGTGGCCTCATATGTAGGACAGTTGTTGGAAGAGCATGGTAGAGCAGGATAATTGAAGCCCCAGCTCTTTGGCCAGAGGACTGAAAGGGGAGCCCCAGGAAACTGAAGAGTATCAGCAAGATGTGGTGAGAAAGGAGCTCAGGGAAGTGACTCCCTGAAAGTAGCTTATGAACTCTCAGGCTCACTCCTTAGCTACCCACTTACAGATCTGATTCTAAACAACGTATCAGAGACTTTGAGGTCTGAACTAAGGAATAGATCATCACTTAATTTCCATATTGGCCACTGGGTGACATAAACATGAGACCGATTAGAATAGCACTACAAATGCTTTGAGGGGAAAAAAAACCAACCCAAACCATTATTGCCACTACAACCCGGAAAAAGTCAGTTGGAATTTGTGGCCTGAATCTGACTGAATCAGCTGCTATAACAAAACAAAAATTTCAGCATTCTCCATAGGATTTAAATGAGACCCAGAGTCTTATAACATATTATTCAAATGGCTGTGATATGATCTAAAGTAACTTGGTACCTTAAGAATAAGAAGAATCTCAACTCATATGGGAAAAGATAGTCAATGGAAGCCAATGCTGAGATGACACAAATGTTAAAATTTTCTGACAAAGTCTTTAAAAGAAGAAAGAGTGAATACATTTGAAATGAGTTGAATGAAAGATAATTTTAGCAAATAAATAGAAGACTTAAAGAACATCCAAATAGAAATTTTAAACTGAAAAACATAACAATCAAAATAAAAACCTCACCAGATGGTTTCAATAGCAGAATGGAGATGGCAGTGGAAAGGGTGAATTCTAAGAAAAATAGAAATTGTACAACTGAGAGGAAAAAGATGAAAAAGAAA
Source organism: Macaca fascicularis (assembly GCF_037993035.2). Lineage (NCBI taxonomy): Eukaryota > Metazoa > Chordata > Mammalia > Primates > Cercopithecidae > Macaca > Macaca fascicularis. The sequence continues at coordinate 20,778,121 of NC_088377.1, read as the reverse complement.
ACAAATACAGACTTGGGGATCTATGGAACTCTACCACAATGTCTAATACTTGTGTCATCAGAGTCTCAGAAGGAGGAGAAATATTTTGTAGAAAAAAAATATTTGAAGAAAAATGTTTATAAGTCCTCAAATTTGGCAAAATTTCTGTGTAGCTCCTATGGATTCATGGAACTCAGGGAAACCCAGAGAAGATAATCCTAAAGAAACATGTTTAGGTACATCAAAAGCAAACTGTTAAAAATTAAAGAGAAAGAAAAAAAAGCTTGCAAGCAGCTAGAGAAGCGCAACTCATTACTTATAGCTGAACTATGATTCTAATGACTGTTCATCTCTCACAGAAACCATGAAGGTCAGAAGAAAGTGAAGCAATATTTTTAACGTGCTGAGAGAAAAAAATGTCAACCTAGAACTCTATATACAGTGAAAATATCTTTCAGAAATGAAGGTAAAATAGAGACCACAGATGAAGAAAAACTAGAAAATAATTTATTGCCAGTAGACTTGCTCTGAAAGAACTGCTAAAGTAGGTTTATCAGACAGAAGAAAAAATGATATCAGAAGAAAACTTGGAACATTAGGAATAAATAATATATTTTAACTCTGATATGAATGGTTAGGAAATTGGCACATACATCCTTCTTTCTGATATCATTTTTTTCTGCCAGCATCCATTTTTTCTTAGCTATACTCTTATTTATACATTTCAGTGTTTATAAATTTGCACAATTGTCGAGCCTTACTTCTATGTTTTAATCAATTCAGTGCAAACAATACTTTTATGTCATGAATTCTTCCTTTCTCAAGTTCTCTTGATTATAGCACTTGTTTGGTGGGAATTGGTTATAGAGAAGTTTTATATCCCTTAAGAAGGGCTGTCTATAATCTTTTGACTCACAATTTTTGGATACTAAATGTTGGTATGAAGAAATCTGAGGTCAGTCGGATTTTCCTCCTATGCAAGTGAATTGCTTTTTCTGACTGAATGCTCATATAGTTTTCATTTTTATTCTTAAAGGTAAACAGCATCACCAGAATATATCAAATTGATTGCTGGAATAAATTACCTTTTCCTGAAACACGATGAATCCTTTGATCCTCAGACCCAGGTGTTCCTTTATTTCAGGAACATTTCCTTCTATTTAATTTTTAAATATCTTCTGATTGATTTGCTTGACTCTCAGGGTTAGTGAAGTTTATGCCAATTTTATTTGGTCTCTCTTACATATCTATCTTTTAAATTACTTTTGCATCTTTGTTTTTGCTATTTAAGTTTTCAGATTTTTTTTCCCTCTTTTTTTTGTTTTTGAGACAGTCTCCCTCTGTCGCCCAGGCTGGAGTGCAATAGCGCAGTCTCTGCTCACTGCAAGCTCTGCCTCCCAGATTCACGCCATTCTCCTGCCTCAGCCTCCCGAGTAGCTGGGACTACAGGTGCCCACCACCACGCCCGGCTAATTTTGTTTTTGTATTTTTAGTAGAGACGGATTTCACCATGTTAGCCAGGATGGTCTCGATCTTTTGACCTCGTGAGCCGCCCGCCTTGACCTCCCAAAGTGCTGGGATTATAGGCGTGAGCCATCGCGCCTGGCAGTTTTCAGATTTTTATCAGCCTTTCTTCTATGTTCCCAATTGTGTTATAAATTGTATTACATTGTTTTTGTGTTTCTATATTGCATTTATTTCTATGGTATTTGTATTATTAACTTTTGTTTCTTTTGTGAAATCTGGTACCTTGTTTTCACTATCTTTATTTCCTCTTTACTTTCATATCCCTTCTCACAAAGTTCTCCTTTTCAGATAGGTTTTTCCCTCTTTAGTTTCTTGAGCATATACAGTATTATTTGTTTACCTTTTTTTCATTTCCTGTGGCAATTCTTCTAATACCTATTCTTTTTAAGTGTTTTTCTTCTATATTTATAACAATTCTACAAGTGGTAAATTATACATGCCATCGTACTATGGCCAGGTCTGCTGCTTGGAAAGTCTTTATGTAATATGGAAAGCAAATCTGGAGGTGGGAGAATTAGAAATCTGACATCAGTAGCAGGAAGATTGGATCTAGATGATGGGGAGACACAGGGTGGTTACTTCATTGTGTAAGGCAGAGAATGGGGCTGAGATGTGACATTCTGAGTTGTTAGGAGAAAAAGCCTGAGTGTAAAGAGAGGAACAAGGTTGATCTGAGTAGCAAGGCCCTCTACCCTACCTTACTGGAATAAGCTCATCCATGCACAAAAAGCTCTAGGGAACTGTGCATACTGCCATCGAGTATACCTTTGTTTTGAATGACCAAATTATTTATTTGATCTTGGTTAAGCACACAGTTTTTACCACTGTGAAAACTTGTTCTGCCTCTGTCATTTCTGCTGGTCTCCACATATTCCCATTAAAAAAAAAAAAACAAGCAATAAAAAATATACATAATAAAAATGAAAGCTGATCTTAACTTCCTCCCAATTCACCTCCTTGCTGAGAAGTAACTACTGTTTAACAGTTTGCTGTGTCTACATCTTGACCTTTTCCTGTGTATGCTTATACATAAGAATTTTCTGTCTTTACTAATATATCTTTTCAATCTTTCTACACCAGTAAATATTTTTCCACTACAAAAATCACATGTATAGTATTATATACTTTTATTGTATACTATATATTGTACTCATTGTATACTATATATTGTATAGTATTATATACCCATTATTCATTTATCTGCTATTCTTGGTCATACATTTGCCCTAAAATACAGTAGTGAACAGTCTTCTATGTGGATATTATGAGAGTTTCTGTAGCATATAATCCTAGAAGTGGATTTTGTGGGTATAAGAATATGGACAAATAAAATTTTGATAAATACTGAGAAATAATACTTCAAAAAGCCTGTTCCAATTTACTGTCTCATTAATCAGTCTATTTTCCCACACCCTTATCAAAAGAATATTATTCTGATTTTTAAAATTTTTGCCCGTTAGATAAGAATTTTGACTCCTTACTTTAAAAATTTGCATACTACCAATTGCAGTGGAATTTCAGCATGTTTTTAAAATATTCACTGACCCATTTCTTTCATAAATTTCTGTCTGCTTTTAGTAGCTTTTTACAGTTCTTTTTGATTTCTAGAGGTCCTTTATATTGATTGTTAATTGCTTCTCTATTGAAGATGTTGGAAATACTTTCTCTCAGTCTCTCATTTTTGAATTTTATTTATAATCTTTCCATTATTCAAACTATTTGAACCTTTATATAGCCAAATGTTTTAACTTTATGGCTTTTATATCTTTGCTTATAAGAATGCTCTCTAAGGTTAAGATGAAGTTTGCCTATATATTTTTTCTAATATGTATGTAGTTTTTAATACTTTTAATGTTTTATTGAGCTTAGTTTTTAATCTGTCTGTAAATAATTAGCCTGTTATTTTGACACTGCTTATTGACTTGTTGGTTCTTTTTCCTCTAATTTGAAATATCACCTGCTTTATCTTTCCATATTGATTTATCTATTCTGGGATGAGTGCCACACTGTTCGTGATATTTAGAATGGTCAGGCAAATCCTTACTCATTATTCCTCTCTTCAAAATTGTGCTGGCTATTTCGTTTCAAGCCATCTTTTTAGAGTTTTGATTGGAAATGGTATCAAATTTATATGTAAATTGGAAGAGAACTGATGAAATGGGAAAGTTCCCTTATCCTCCTCGCAGGGCCTATGACAAGGGCATGACTCGTTTCTTCAGTGCTCCACCGTCCAAAGCGCTACAGGGAACATGTAGACAGTCAGGTCAGGGGCTCTGACCCCATGGCAGCGTCTAGGGTTGAGTGTTTACAACTCCAAAGCCCCAGTGGGCATATGTTACAGTGTGATCTTTCAGTTTTGCCATCCATAGGTGCTTGTGTTAATCAGCTCAATTAGACCCTCTGCCTTATTGCATGGACAGAGGGCTTTCTGTATCCCTGGGTTCTTGCCATAGAGTATTGGAAAAATCCGATCACACGTGGGCTTGGAGGATGGGTGCAAGGCTTTATTGAGTGGAGGTAGCTCTCAGTGAGGCAGATGGGGAGAGCAAAAAGGGGATGGAGTGGGAAGTTTGTCTTCCCCTGGAATTGGGGCACCCAGTGGCCGGACTCTTCTCCACCTGAATTTCCCATGTTGTCTGCGTCATTCCTCCGTTGATGGCCTGCTGGCATCTGCACGTGTGTTCTTCTGCCAGTGTGTTCCTCTCAACATCCAGTCACTTGTGTGTGCGCCCGCTAGGGTCTCGGGGATTTTATGGGCACAGGATGGAGGATGTGATGGGCCAGAGAGGTCTTGGAAAATGCAACATTTGGGCACAGAAACAGGAGTGCCTGTCCTTACGTAGGTCCCTGGGCACAGGCCTGAGAGCGAAGCCCTCACTAGGGACACTGCCCTTCTCTATCCAGCATTTCCCTATCTCCCTCCTGTATCACTGATACCTTTTACTATGGAGTCTTCACATCCAGAAACATAATTTGGTCTTCTATTAATTTAGTGCTTCTTTTATTTTCTTCTGTAAAATTTTATAGCGTTCTTTATAATTATAATATACTTTTCTTATTGAATTTAATTATGAACAGGATATACTTTGTTATTATCATGGGATCTTTTAAATACATTCTAATTGGTTATGACAGGTTAAAAAAGCTACTCTTAATTTTTCTGTGTTGATCTTGTATCCCAGCTAAATCCTGGGTTTGTTCTAAATGCTTGTTAGTAGTGCCTCTTGGGTGTTCTAGATGGCTACTCACAGTGTCTGATAAAAATAATAGTTTGTCTTTTTCTTTCTAATATTTACCCCATTTTTTTCTCCTAATATTTCAAGGTTTTCTTTTTTTTGCAGTTTCCTGTAATGATTATTTATTGAATTTGGAAGATCTCCACTGTGGTGTTAATTTCTTAAAAACTTAGTGCTTCTTGCTTGCTCTTATTTGTTGCTGAGGACTTAGATTAAACAGTGTGTTGCTTTTGAAGTGTATTTTCTCAGTCCAGATGAGGGTACCAGTTTGTCTGGCAGTTGATACAAACTTCGCAGGAGCTGAAAACAGAAGTATGACTAGTAAGGTGTGAAGGTGGCTTGATGTCTAGATTTGAGGCTCTCGGTGCTTGTTGGCTGACAGACACTCTCCTTTTCTTCTATTCAGTAGCCACTCTGGTAGTCTGAAACGTCAGAGTTTTTAAGAGAGGGTACTCACAGCCCTAATCTGGGGATAAATATAGAAGATGGAGGAAAGGGGAGTCGCCATTTTACTGGTGCCCCTGTTTAAATTACCTAAAACATTGTCTCATTCCTCTTCTTCCTGCCTCCACTGCCTTTGGATGTAGATTTATTCTGGAGTTCTGTTGGGAAAACACACTGTTTCGGAATGTTTTACTTGTCTACTGAGAGGTTTCTTCAGCTATTTTGGACTATGTTGTCAGTCTGTTTGCTATTGCTCTGTCACTTCTAGAAACTCCTCATTGTCCTGGACTACTGGCAAACCTTGTTTTCAATGCTGTTATGAATTTGCTAATTTATTTCCTTTGTATCTATTGTATTTCTGTACAGACTTTGTGTTAGATCCTTTTCGTTGATTCTTATCCTTAGTTAGGGATATGCCATCTGGACCTGTTAATTTGCTCAAGAACTGAGCGGAGAGGTGGTGGGTGGAGTGTGACACATTACTCACTATTTAATAAAGTTTTTTTTCTATAATAAAGCTCATTATATAGCATGTAAAAAATATAGAAAAGGCCGGGAGTGGTGGCTCACACCTGCAATCCAGCACTTTGGGAGGCTGAGGCCGGTGGATCATGAGGTCAGGAGATCGAGACCGTCCTGGCTAACATGGTGAAACCTTGTCTCTACTAAAAATACAAAAAATTAGCTGGGTGTGGTGGCGGGTGCCTGTAGTCTCAGCTACTTGGGAGGCTGAGGCGGGAGAATGGCATGAACCTGGGAGGTAGAGCTTGCAGTGAGCCACCCGGGAGGTGGAGCTTGCAGTGAGCTGAGATCACACCACTGCACTCCAGCCTGGGTGACAGAGCGAGACTCCGTCTCAAAACAAAAACAAAAACAGAAACAAAACAAAACAAAAAAGCAAAACAGAAAAGTAAGAGGAAGAAAATGATCATTCATAATTCAGTCATGACAATCACTGCTAATGTTTAGATATATTAGCAGTGATATCATATTTTATATATATATAATTTTTATTTGTATGTTTTTATACAAAAATAAAAAATTATATGAAAATTTTATTTATATAAAAATATATAATATACTATACATATAATATATTAGATATATTAGAGGACTATCAGTCCTCTCCTGATGTATATTTAACATTCTTGTGATTATATTCTCTACAGCATTTTGTATTTATATTTTCCACTTACCATTTTAACACAATTCCTGTATCATTAGGGACACTCATGATTAAATCTTTACTTAAATAATTTTATAAGATATTGTCAAATGGATCCTCCAAGGATAATACTTACTTGTCTTGGGCCATTTGGGTTAATTTGGTATTTAACTCTTTTATTTTTAAGAAGGAAATTCTATTTTTATGCATTATTATTTAATTTTTTGAAATAAAACCTACAATGAAGTGTATAGAGCCTAAGTGTCTAATTTGATGTTTTGATAATTCTTACACTTAAGTAATCATGACCCCAATCAGATACAGCATATTTACCTGACTCACTTTTTAATTTAATTTAATTTCTGAGACAGGGCCTCACTCTGTTGCCTAGGCTAAAGTGTACTGGCACAATCATAGCTCACTGCAGTCTCAAACTCCTAGGCTCAAGGGATCCTCCTGCCCTCAGCCTCCTGAGTAGCTGGAACTACAGGCATACACAACAATGCCTGACTAATTTTTTTCATTTTTTATAGAGACAGGGTCTCACTATATTGCCCTTGCTGGCCTCAAGTGATCCTCCTGCCTCAGCCTCCCAAAGCTCTAGTATTACAGTCATGAGCCACCACACCTGGCCAACTCATTTTGATAATGTCTAATGATGAACACCTATAAGAAGCTTTTTCATATTTATGTACTTGGACTGTGATTCTAAAAGTGAAATAACTTGGCTTTATTTTACAAAACTTTTAGTGGACTTTATTAAAATCCCTTCCAGAAGTTGGGATCAATTTACATTCCCACCAGTCAGTGGAGAGTGTCAGTGGACACTCCACTCAGTGGAGAGTGTCAATCTTTTTTTTCTGATTCCCCTGACATTTTTTGACTAGCTCTTAGCAGAGAAGATGCACAGTTTCTTTTTGAAAGCAAGTTATGACTCTTTCTGTTAATATCTACTTCCACTCAATCATGGTTTTGTGCGTGTGTGTGTGTGTATGTGTGTGTGTGTGTGTGTATGTGTATGTGTAAAGCATCACTGTTTATGCATTCAGTGGCATTGTAACATTTCTCCTACCAGCAATCTTCATTGGCATTGTTTATTTATGCCAGTGTCTTCCTACTGAAATCATGTCTTAGTAGCTCTTCTCTGTCTTCTTTCAAAGACTGTGATATTTCTAGTTACATAGGCTCTAAAACTCATGAGCCCCAATTAATGTCTCTCTTGCTCCAATTGATACCAACTCTTGTTCATTCTGTTTTCCTGGCTCACAGCTCTTCTTTCTCTTTCTCTCTTTCCATTTTCATTCTCATTGCCTTATTTTAGCCCTTTATGACCTCTTATTTAAAAAATTTCCGTAGCTTATACCTATACTTTCTCCCTACGCAAATCTGTCTGACCCAGAGAATTTGTGCTTAAATACTGTTACTCAAAATACTTTAGTCTCCACTCAAAATCCTTTTCCTGGGGATGTCAGCAACATGGCAGAATAGGAGACTCCTGACTATTCCATCTCTTACAGACATACAAATAAACACCTACACATGAATTAGTTCTCTCCAAGAGGATGCTAGAATTCAGTTGAAAGTCTCCCACACACTGGAAGACTGAGAAAATACCCACATACAAACAGGTAGGAAAAGCAGAGACACGCTTGCACTAATCCTACCATAAGTACAACGCCTTAAAATTAGGAAGGAAACTCCAACTCCCAGCTTCTTCCAGAGGGTTGAGAGACTTGTACCACATGTATAGCGCCCAACTTTTACAGTTCCTGTGGGAGGGCTTTGATCTTAAGTCACCATGCTTGAAGAACAGTAGGGACAGTGCATTGGAGGATTTTTCTCAAGCACAATGAACAAAGGGACTTTTGAACCATGTGAGGACTCCCAGCTGCTCTAGCCCCCAGGGATCTGCCCAACTTCTAACTTCCCACTAAAGAGGGTTTGGCCTCACACTTTTCAGGGAACTCCCTGTGGCTCTGGCTTCTAACAAGCTGGTATCTGGGAGCCTAATAAGGAGCATATAAGGATTAAACTTCTTTGAGTCTAAATCAGAAAGAAGGCACCGGGAGTGCCTTCTTCCCTTGCTGTCTCCTGATATAAATTTCTGCAGTCTCTCATCAGAAAGAGAAGGGTGGACCTCTCCATGTCTGAAAGGAAAAGGGGGCACTCTCTATGCCTCTATCCTGGCTTGCTTTCACGATAAGATCATACAAGGCTCCCCCTACAAGGAGGGTGTGAAACTTCTGCTTGCTTGAACAGGAAAGTGGGCATCACTTGCACTTTCTCCCTTGGCTTGTTCCAGTGATAATTTCAGCCTTACAATATCTTCATGGAAAGAAGTTGGACGCCTCCACCAGCAAGAATGAAAGGGATGGCACTCCTCATGCTCTTTTTCTCAGTTTGCTCTAGAGATAAACTCCTGAAATATTTCATTGGAAGGAGACAGAGGGACCTCTCCATGACTGAAAAGGAAAGTGAGAAGTCCCTGACCCTTGTTCCCTGGCTTATTTCAGCAATAACTCCATACCAGAAGCCTGTCCCTGCTAGAAGAGTGAGAGACTTTTGCTTGCATGAACAGGAAAGTGGGTACTCTCTGAAATATCTTCTCCGGCTTGCTCCATCAGTAAATGCAGATCTGCAGATCCTGGAAGTAGTTTCTGCAAGCATCAAGCACTCCACCTTTTATAGTTTCCAGCCAGGTACTGGCTTCTAAATTACCTAGATCTTGGAGTTAATGGAGCTCTACATTCCTGAGTTTGCTAAGTTACAGAGAACATAAAGGTGACTTTTAAACTTGCAAAATTTCAGCAACTATTTCCACAGGTCCAAAGTGAGAACTCTGATCAAGAATACAAGTATCTCTCTCAGTCACTCACCTTGGTGTACAGCAGAACAAGTGTGAGATAAACTCTGGCTGTCAACTTTTCTACAAAGAAAGAAGGAACTGGAACATATTTAACACCCTAGCCTCTTCAGCTGCATTCTAAGGAACTGACTTCTATCCCACTTCTCTCAAGGCAATAGCATGACTTGACACTCTCTAACTTCTTGGGGGACACTAAGAACAAAGACATCAGGTTAGATGAGTACAAGGAGTTTAGAGGCACCAGGAATCTCTGGCTGGGCTGATTGGGGAGAAACATCTTTTACATGGGACCAGTCTAACAAAATTGGGAGAGATGATTCTTTTATCTAATGCACGGAAACAAACATGAGAGTCAAGGAAAAATGAAGAATCATGGAAATGTGTTCTAAATATAAGATACATCTCTAGAAGCCAACCCCAATGAAGTGGAGATATGTGATTTATGTGACAGGGAATTCGAAAGGACAGTCATAAAGATGCTTACTGAGATGAGGAGAGCAATGCATGAACAAACTGAGAACTTTAACAAAGAGATAGAAAATATAAAAATAGCAGCTAACAAAAATAATTGAGCTGAAGAATACAATAATGGAACTCAAAAAATTTAATAGAAGATTTCAACAGCAATCTATATAAAGCAGAAGAAAGAACTAGCAAACTTGATGACAAGTCATTAGAAATCATCCAATCTAAGAAGTCAAAAGAAAAAAGAATGGAAAAGAGTAAAGACAGTGTAAGGGACTTGTGGGACACCATTAAGTGGAATAATATATACATTATCAGTGTACCAGAAGGAGAAAAGAAACAGAAAAGGACAGAAAAACATTCAAGGAAATAATGGCAGAAAATTTCCTAAGTCTGGAAAAGAAAATAGAAATCCATATCCATGAAGCTCAATGGACCGTTACAGGATAAATTCAAAGAGACACACACCAAGACACATTATAATCAAATTGTCAAAAGTTAAAGACAAAGAGAGAATACTGAAAGCAGTAAGGGAAGAGTGACTTGTTACTTACATGGGACCTTTAGAAGACTGTCAGTGGATTTCCCACAGAAATCCTGAAGGCTAGAAGGGAAAAGAATGATATATTCAAAACTGAAATAAAAAAAGAACCCTGTCAACCAAGAATACTATACCCAACAATCCTGTCCCTTAAAAGGGAAGAAGAGATAAAAACTTTCTCAGACAAACAAAAGCTGAGGGAATTTATCACCATTAGACCTACCTTACAAGAATGCTAAAAGTAGTCATTCAAGCTTAAGGAAAAATTGTTAAGTAGCAACATCAAAATATATTAAAACATAAAACTTTCTGGTAAGAGTAAGTATATAGTTAAACTCAGAACACTCTTAGACTGTAACAGTGGTGTGAAAATAAATTTTGTTTCTAGCATGAAAATTAAAAGACAAAACTATAAAAACAACTGTAGTTACACTAACTTGTTAAGGGACACAAACTAAAAATTACAAAACATGTCAAAAAAACAAATGGAGAGGAATAAAAGTATAGAGTTTGTACAAGTGGTCAAAGTTAAATCATTACCAGTTTAACAAATGATGTTCTTAGCATGTTTTATATAAGCCTCATAGTGGCCAAAAAAAAAAAATTCCTTAATAGATACACAAAAGATAAAAAGAAAGAATTCAAAGCACACTGCTATAGGAAATCAAGCCACAAAAGACAACCATAAGAGAGGAAGAGAGGAACAAAGAATCTACAAATTGACCAGAAAACAATTAACAAAATGGTAATAGTGAGTTTTTAACTATCAATAATTACTTTAAATGTAAATGAACTAAGTCATCTAATGAAAAGAAATCAAGTGGCTAAATAGATTAACAAAAAAGTACTCAATGATATGCTCCCAACAAGAGACTCACTTCACCTCTAAGGACATCCATAGACCAAAAATGAAGGGATGGAAAAAGTTATTCCATGCAAATAGAAATCAAAAGAGAGCAGGGATAGCTATACTTATATCATACAAAATAGACCTTAAGTCAAAAACTATAAAAAGAGATGAAAAATGTCATTATATGATGATAAAGTGGTCAATTCATCAAGAAGATATAACAATTGTAGATATGCATCCATCCAATGTTGGAACACCTAAATAGGTAAAGCAGATATTAATAGATCCAAGGAGTGAGATAGACTGTAATATAATAATAGAATAATTAAATACTACACTTTTAACATTGGACAGATCATCTAGACAGAAAATACTGGACTTGAAGTATGCTTTATTTATTGATTTATTTTGAGACAGGGTCTCTTTTGCCCAGGCTGGAATGTAGTGGCACGACCATGGCTCACTGCAACCTCTGCCTCCCCTGGCTCAAGTGATCCCCCCACCTCAGCTTCTTGAGTAGCTGGGACTACAGCCATGCACCACCATTCCCAGCTAATTTTTGTATTTTTTTTGTGGAGATAGGGTTTCGCCGTGTTTCCCAGTCTGGCCACAAACTCCTGGGCTTCAGCAGTTCACCTGGCTTGGCCTTCCAAAGTGCTGGGATTACAAATGTGAGGCACTGCACCTGCCCTGAACTACACTTCAGATCAGATAAACCTAACAGACATTTATAAAACTTTCCATTCAACAGCAACAGAATATAAATTCTTCTCAAGTGCATCTGGAACATTCTCCAGGAGGTATCATATGTTAGGCTGAAAACAAGTCTTAACACATTTAAAAAGATTGAAATAATATTGAGTATCTTTTCTGACCACAATGGCATAAAACTAGAAATCTGTAACAAGAGGAATCTTGAAAAATTCCCAAATATATGAGAATTAAACAGCCTGTTTCTTAATAACCAATGGGTCAAAGGGTTTAAATTGGGTCAAACCAATTAAAAGAGAAATTAAAAATATCTTAAGGCAAATGAAAATGGAAACACAACATACCAAAAGTTATGGAATGCAGCAAAAGCAGTCCTAAGAAGGAATTTTATGACAATAAATGCCTACATCAAAAAAGGAAAAATATTTCAAATAAACGTGGGTGAAAATGGGATATCCACATGCTGAAGAATGAAATTGGATCATTTTCTCACACCATATACAAAATAAACTCAAAATGAATAAAAGATTTAAATGTTAAGACCCGAAACTGTAAAGTTGCTTGGAGAAAATGGGAAAAGCTCCATGTCATTGATCTGGGCAATGATTTCTTGGATAGAACTCCAAAAACCACAGGCAACAAAAGGAAAAATAGACAATTGGGATTGCATTAAATTAAAAAGCACAGCAAAGGAAACAATTAACAGAGTAAAGACACACCCATGAATTGGGAGAAAATATTTGCAAAAACTTAGACATCTGATGAGAGCCTAATATCCAAAATATATGAGGAACTCAAACCACTCAATAGTAAAAAAACAACCTGATTAAAAACCGAGTAAAAGATCTGAATAGACCTTCCTCAAAAGAAGAGATATAAATGGATAACAGATATATGAAAAAAATGTTCATAATATCTAATCACCAGGGAAATGCAAATGAAAACCACAATGAGATATGACCTCACAGCTGTTAGAATGGCTATTACTTAAAAAGAGGAATGATGAAGTTTTGACGAGGAGGTGGAGAAAGGGAACTGTTTAGTGGTATGTAAATAAGTATAGCTATTTTGGAAAAGAGTATGGGAGTTCCTCAAAAAATGAAAAATCGTATTGCCATATGATCCAGCAATCCCACTTCTAAGTGTATATCCACAGATCTGAAATTGATGTCAAAGAAATATTTGCACTCTCCTGTTCATTGCAGCATAATTCACTATAGCCAAGACGTGCAAAATTCACAAAAGCCAAGATATAGAACAAAGGAATGGTTAAAAAACGTGGCAAATATACACAATAGAATGCTATTTAGCTTTAAATAAGAAGGAAATTCTGCCATTTGCAGCAATATGGATAGAGTTGGAGGACAGTAGATGAAATTATCTAGGCACAGAAAGACAAATGCTATCTGATTTCTCTTATATGTGGAATCTAAAAAAGTTGACCTTACAAAACTAGAGAGTAGAAAGGTGGTTACCAGAACCTGGAGGAACGAGGAAAGGGAAGATGTCGCTCAAAGTGTCTGAAGTTTCAGTTAGACCAGAGAAATAAGTTTTAGTGTTCTATTGCACTTTATGGTGACCACACTAAAAAAAAATGTACGTATATTCCAAGTTTAAAATTATAGATCTTTAACATTCTCACCACAAAAAAATTAGTTAGTGAGGTAATGAATATTTTACTTAGCTTGGTTGAAACTTTAATTAATGTATACATCAAAACAAAATAGCATATTCTATAAATACAGAGGATTATTATTTGTCAATTTTTAAAAATTTAATCTTGGCATTTAGGGCCCTCCATGGTCTTCCATTTTTATTCCTCTCGATCTCTTTGATCAAATTTATATTTTAGCCAGAAAGAACCTACTTGTTATCCTCATATTTGACACAATTCTCTATTGTTCTCTGCTTTAGTCAAGCTTTTGCCTTTTCTGAAGTACTTTTTTCTCCTCCATGATTTTTCAAATTTTGCCTTTCCTTCAAAATTTGGTATAAATGCCATTTCTTTGACAAAATTTTTTCTGTTAAACCCAGAAAAATAATCTCTCTTCCCTCTGAATCATTATAGTACTTTATTAATTTTTGTTTTGAGGGTTATTTTCTTGAGTTATCAAGAAAATATTATTTCTTTCAGTATTATCTTGAATTACAATTAATTCACTGTCTTAACCTCCTTATTGAGTGGAAATTTCTATAAGGGCAAATTCCAGGTTTAACATTATTTATTCATTTTTTTCAATATCTTGCACGTAGGAGAAAATTGGCAAATAAATGTTTATTGTCTGAGTCGTATTGGGGAGAGGAATGGAATTTGGAGCAAAGGACATAACTTATTTGAATATATTGGAAAACATACCAATCTAGAATTTGTTCTTTAAAAAAATAAGTTAACAAGTGAGATATATAGCAAGATTTAGAGGTTCAAGGACTGACACATTTCTGTGGGATATTCTGGTTCGACTTCCAAATGACCTCTGGGTCAAGACAGTGGAGGTGTTTTAGAGCTTAAAATAGAAGCTTACAGCTCAGTGAAAAAAATATATCCTCCATTATTGCTGCAAATATATAGAAAATGGAATTAGCACATGCCTGTAGTATTTCAACCATGCTTAAAGACAGACTTTCTGTTGCCTTAACCTCTTTGGACCACAGATGGCCATATTAAGAAAATATTTATTAAAAACCACAGTTCTATTCTTCATCTGTTTAAATGGTAGATTTTAAGGATATGGTCCCTTCTCTACGGTGCTTTGTGTGCACTTCACATCTTAGCCAGGCATACTGGAAAACTTGTAATATAGTTTTTGTTTATTTTTAACCTTCCTCTCTACTGCCTTCTACTACCACCATTTAAATATACAAAACTGTCACTGTGTGAGATATGGCCATTATGTTGCTAGCTCTTCTATGTTGTTTATTAAATATGTCAACTCCCCATAGTGAATTGGCATTGTTTTGCTCTCCCACTTACTACCAAAGAAATAAAACAAATGCCCCCAAGCAAATAATGTAACACATTAACCCTCATTGCATTACAGAGATGGAAAAATTTATCAATAATAAGAGCTGAGCATAAGGGGAAGATGCTTTGTCTTACTCCAAAGCTGGGGACTCATCCTAGGGGGCACCAGGTCTCTGCAGTAGCTCCCATCTCCTTCTCCATCCCCTCACTCTCCACCTGCACCATTCATCTGAATAAATTAGCCTCACTGAGAAGAAGATGACAGCAAAGACCGCACCTGCAATGTAGTGTGACTGCCAGCTTAGTAAGGGGTTGCCAGGGAAGAGGTTTTTAAAAAAACAGGGGAGGAGAATTGTCAGGGTTTGGCTCCTTGTGAAATTTGCCTGTCAGAACAGATGATGCGTTTGGGCATAACACACTCCAGTTTCTTCTTCTGGCAGTTTCTCTTCCCAGTTTCAAGGCTTTCACAGTTTTGCTGCAACTTATCCCTTTAAGGGGCTTTTCTTCTCACATTTCTCCATTGACTGTTCGTCCACAGAGGTGAGAGATTATGTTGAAATTGTCTGCTTAGGACTGATTTGCTCTACAATCAGGCCAATCAGGACAACAGGCCCCTCCAGCATCTGCCCTCACTGCCCTTGTTTTCAGGACACCATCCCATCCATCCTTCAGTTTGTCTGGAATTGGAGGGGATGTGAAGGTCTGATGTTCAACAAGCCCTGATCAGACTAGTTCAGAGGGGAGTGGGCTTTTTCTGGAAAGGATGTGAATTTTGGAGGTGCAGGGAGAGCAAGGAAACGTAATACAGACGTGATCATGGTGTACTGTTTGTGGGAGCTGCCTTGTCTCTTAAAATCTTGGGAACTTTTCAGTTTGGAATAATGGGTGAGTAGTTAAGGCTAGAATATGAAGTATTCATCCAGAAGTGTTCATTGGCAAATGTTATACTAACTTGTGTCATACAGGTATAGTGTTTCTGCCCATTGAACCTCACCATAATGTTAAGGAACTAAATCTTATTATCCTCATTTTTTAATAATGCAGTTGAAGCACAGAGAAGTCACACAGGTGGTAAGAGTTGGCATTGGGGCCAGGCACAGTGTCTCACGCCTGTAATACCAGCACTTTGGGGGGCAGAGGCAGGTGGATCACAAGGTCAAGACATCAAGACTATCCTGGCCAACATGTTGAAACCCCGTCTGTACTAAAAATACAAAAATTAGCTGGGCGTGGTGGCGTGTGCCTGTAGTCCCAGCTACTCGGGAGGCTGAGGCAGGAGAATCACTTGAACCCAGGAGGCAGAGGTTGCAGTGAGCCAAGATTGTGCCACTGCACTCTAGCCTGGAGACAGAGCGAGACTCGATCTCAAAAAAAAAAAAAAAAAAGAATTGGCATTGTAATGAAATCTGGAGCTCTCAGCTCAGCCTGGTCTATAGATTTTTCTAGTATCTAATCTCCCAAGAGGGTAAAATTCCATTTCTAAAGTATCTGGCCTTGCTTTCTTTAAATAATGGATAATAAGGATGTGGGCGGAGCGGGGGAGTGGACCTCTGCGAAGGAAGAATTTAAATATCCAAAGGGAGAGAATGCCTCTTTAGATTTGGAGTCTCTGTGATAAGTAGAGCTGCTCCTTTAATTTTCTTTCAAAGTTAAAATGATAGTAGTGAGTGGAATAAAGGCACCAATCTAAGACCTGTTTTCCAATTCTCTGCTTTCAGCTCTAAAACAAAGAGAATTTATCATTTGCCTTCATATACTGTGCTGTGTAGGTACCCAGAGACAGCAAAATTCCAATTAAAAAAGTATTGATTGCTCATAAATTAATGACATCCATTCAAAATCGATGGTCACTTAATGTCTTTCAGTGATTTTTATTGTGAGTCAGCTCAGCCCTTGTACTTTGCTTATTAAATGTTCCACTATAATTGTATGCCTATTTAACATGGGTGATTCTTTTCCTATTAACATATGGTTTTCGATTTTCATCCAGTTAGCACTATTAGTCATTGCACATGAAAGTTAGTGGAATCTAACAAACTCTAACAACTTCCCTCACCTACTCTCAGAGATAATTTATGTATCCCTCATTCCCCTGAGCCCAAAGCAGGTAAATGTTTTCAATTAAACTGAAGAGAAGAATAGAAGTTCTCCAGAATAGTAAAAAAACCAAAAAACAAAAAACCCACAAAAAACCCCAAACAAATAAACAAACAACCTCTCCCCCCCAAAAAAAAGAAAACCCAGAAGCAAAAACAAAACAAAACAAAACAAAACCCGCCAGGAAACTAAAGCATAAAAATGTCATGGGAAGTTATAACTGGATCCATAGGGGATATCATTTCATTGCCTATGAGCAAAATCATCATCTAATGGTTTTCAGAGACATGGGGTACTCGACGTCTGTGAGGGGCCTGTGGAATCCCCCAGAGCATTGTGCTAATTAAATAGGAAAGGGAAGCATATTGGGAAGCCACCAGATGTCAGGCTGAAGTCTGGCAGTAAAGGGAGCTGGCTAAGCTCAAGGAACATACATTTCAGGAGACAGATGTGATCACTGTATGAGGCTTGGGTGAAATTTATCTTTCAGTTCTGTGACTGGACTGGGACTGTGAGGTAACCTGTGGCCAATCAGGATATCCTTGTGACTAATGTTAATCCTTCAGACTCCTGAGATTTCATCCCACTTCTTTGCATTGGTGTCACAGCTAGAGTCCATGAAGGATAAGCAACCAAGCAGCTTCTGCCTACTTCTGCCTACAGTTCTATTCTGAAGAGAGCTGTTCATTTATTTAGCCAGTATCTACTTTTGGCATTAGTTGCTTTTCAGTGAGGTTGAGGGGCTGGGAAAGAGGGCAGAATTCCAGAAGAGGAATGCATCAAATGGGAACGTTCCTCAGGGACCAGGCTCCTCAGGTTCTGATCCTGGGTCTCTCACACATTGGTTGCAGGTCATTTAATTTCTCTATGTTTGTTTGCTTATCTATAAAGAAAGTTGTACCAAATAACACATCCCTTCCAGAGCTAAAATTTGTTCTACTACAGGGTCTAGAATAGCATCCTCCAACTGTTTTGCTCATGTACTTGCTAAAAGAATTTTTTAAAAGGGTATGTACCCCCACATTTTAAAGATGACATGCCATAAATTTAATTAGTTACAAAAGTTGTAGTTTCCAGCATATTGTCTATTGCATAAGGGTTTTAAATACATGTTTTTCAAAACAGTGGATTTAGCTCATTCAGCTTATGGTACATGTCACCACATCACCTACTTAACAAAGCCAGTTCTTATTGTCAGATCATTCAGCCAAATAAGACTTGTTTTCTGTCAGAAAAAGTCTGACTTTATTTTGTAATTTAAAAAATACATTAGCATGCACCCTGCTGACAGTCATCTCATTTTGGAACTCTAATTCTAGGATGAATAACTAATTAGATACTTCGAAAACTAGTAAGCCAGCTAGCTAAAGCAGGGATCCTTGCCATGAGTTGGCCAGCCCTTAATTTCTTAACTTGTCCTTAAAGTACTGGTCCTTAAGAGCAATGTAGTCTCCAATTGTCCCTTTGTTTAGTGGCTCCGAGGTCTGTAAACAATGGGAGGAGCCACCGTGTCAGTTTCAGATTGAATGAGAGATACACTTTTCTTTTGGAAAGTGAGAGAAGGGTCATTATGAGATGGGAGGTGGGAAAAGGAGAACTAGTAGCCTGTAGACACATTATTAGGCAAACTAATTTTAGAAACATGCCTATGGAAGTTGAGAATCAGGAAATGAATCTGCTTAAAATCACTCTGATGTGTATCCCCTGGGGAGTTTTCATGTATCCCGCCAAGGAGTACACAGCCCAGAAGCACAAACTGGTAGGGGGCAGGATACTCTCCACTGTCATTTCATGCCAAGCATTTCAATAAGGCCAGAATGGCAAGCACTGTCCTTTGTTAGGGCTGGCAGCTCCCACACATGATGCATACTCCCCTTTGAAATGAATTGGCCATCAAGCAACTTTCTGTGATTGAATTCCCAGGTCTGTCATTAGGGTGTTGCCACTTTATCAGCTAACATTTACCGAGAATCTAACTTGTAGGTGCTTCTGGGAACAAAAAATATAATTTATGCAATTATAAAGATTCGTATTTTCCAGAAGTCAGGATGCCTAGAGGCAAATAAGGTACTGATTAAAAGTAATGACTCTGGAATCATTTGTCCTAGGTTGGAATTCAGTCTCTGCAATTTTGCTTGTGTTAATGGGGATAGCCTCTGTTTTCTCATCTGTTAAAATAGAAGAAATGATACCTCTTTTATACTGTTTAATGTTTTCTCCATTTCTCCTCGCTCCTGCATCCATGTTTCATCTTCTCTGCAATGATTCATCCTTGTAGACCACATCACTAGGGTTCCCTTGCCAGTTAATTGGCTTCCAATATTTGCAAAAAAGAGGTACCAGGGGAGATTGGAGGGTGAGGAGAGAGGTGAGATATCTTTTCTAGGCCCTCTTTGGGCCATGCCTAACACCATGGCTGGATCCCTTCAAAACCACAGACAACTTTTGTTGATGGTCTTGCCTTCGTGTTTCAAATCTAACTCTACCCCACAGGCTTCTCATCATTTCTGGTCTCTGACCCCAAACCATGAGAATATATTTACTGTGATGTTTCAAAGTTTTTCTTCAAAGGAACCTCCCTCTTCTTTACTCAGTGAGTTCTGGATGTGAGACCAGGCTTATATTTGGAAACTGGGCAGGGGATACCCAGTTTATATTGGGGTGGCTGCTCTACTTTTCTGATCACCCTGATTGTAACAGTTAAACACTACTCTCATTTGCTGCCCACCTATTTTGCCTCTAGGAACTCTGTCTTCTACCGACCACATCCTTATTCCATCCTCTGCCCTCTGTTATGTTGGCTCTGGCATTTCTACTTCTCTTAGCGTGACCTATTGCTTTGCCTAAGCTTCCAAGGGCCATCCTAGCAGTGTACGAGCATTGTTTCCCAGGGTCTTTGTCAGAGTGTCAAATCTGTATTCTGAGAGAGTGCTTCTGTACTAATAAACTCTGCCTCATCCAACTTTACAATTCCCTCCTCTCCCCTTTGTCTAGCACTCTTTCAGGATTCATTTTTGGGGGCATAATCTCCAAGTTCCAGCTAGTCTACATCAACCAGAGCCTGTAGCACCTTTGGTGCTTTCGCTTTTCCTCGAATTGGTCCTTAATCACTCTTAGCCAGTCATTATCTCTTTTAATGAATCAATGGCACTCAATAGCCACCCAATTCCATCCTTATATTTGCCTTTCCCCTCATATATCTCAAAAGCCAGTTAGTGCCCCTCCTTCCACTGGCATCACATCGCAGTGTACAACCAGTGAAAGGTTTAATAATTGCACCACTAGAGCATGCCCGCTGCTATCTATACTCTACCTGCCACTAGTGGTGGGGCCTTTTTGTCAGCCAGCTGGCAGCTGATACAGCTCCAAAATCCAAATTTAGAGTCTTCTTCCTGGGGTAGCTCTTGGCATCAACTCACTTAGATTGGGTTCTTTGGAAAGATATTCTGAGATGAAGAGCTACAGGTAGAAGTAGAAAGTTTATTGGAAAAGTGTTCTTGGGAGATACACTGGTAAGAAAGCCAGGGTGGCAAGATTAGGAAGACCAAGAAGATAACCTCCATCCAATTCAATTGCAAGTGAGGCTCCAGCTGATCCCAAAGAGCCCTCTGGAGCTGAGATGGTCCTTTAAGTTCTCTCAAATGGAAGCAAGGGGGATACACATTTATATCCCTATAGCAGCTAGCCATTGACTGTGGGATCATTCTCTGCAGAAGGAAGTGTAACCTTGGGCAGGAGTTCTCTGTGGCAGAGCCAGTTCCCAGTGTGGGATGCAGCTGTGGACCCTCAGCAATTGGGAACTGGGTGCATTCACCCTCAAAAGAGAATCTGGACAGAGTACAACAGCACTATAGCCACATTGCAGTCCAATTCTCAGTCCCATTGAGAATGCAAAAGATGAACAAGAATGTCTTTTAAACACATTTTCTTCTCTTGTATGTCAATTTTCAGTTCGCAGCCTAGATATTTCCAGTGTAGCAACAAAGACATTCCAACAGTGGTTACAGCAATGGTAAAATTGGACACAAATAAAAATGGAAAGTTTTGACGGTTTTAGCTGCATTTAGTTAAATATTGTGTTTATGCTCATTATTTGGCATAACTCCTGTTGTTCTTGAGAGTATTTCAGAATATGCTTATTTAATTTTCTTTCTTTGCCATTTTTACTTTATTTGTTCCACCACATTTACTTTTCTGCAGTTAACTGACAATAAAAACAGAAGCAGAGGCGCTCAGAAGTCTACCCCAAATGTTCCCCAAGCATGGGTTAGTGACTTCAAATACCATCACTTCCATATTACATTTTGTCTCCCTTATATTCCTAATGAGGCTTACCTGCTTTTGGTTCTTAGGAAAAAGTCTGGGTGGAAAATATAAGCTATTCTTGCCCTAGAGAGTCTTGAAGCAAACACTAACATCCACCGTCCAGCCAATGAAACGTCTAAACGATAGGACAGAGAAGCTGTTAAGCTTCACCCCAAATGAAAGTTTGAGTTGAACTAACCTGGACTTGTTCTGCTGACTGGCTGTGCAGTTTTGGTGATATTTTATTAGTTTTTCTTCCCTTCAAAGTTATGCAAAGGTCATGGTCCATCATGAAGTTTTATTTTTAATGTTCTATTTCTTTTTCTTGTTATCAATCAAAGAACATTATTGCCTGAAGTAGTTTTCCCATTAGATTAGGATGTTAATTGGTTGACAGAAATAATTGCTTAAAATGAAAGAACCTCGTTTTGCTGCTCAAAGCCGAGAAGCCTGATACTGTTTGTGATGCAGGCCATTGGTAAACACTGTTGGCCTGTGACCTGTGACCTTTGACCTGTGATTCCCCATTCACTTCTTTTTTGAAAGGAGCAAGATGCCCTTCCTGCCTGGGGCTTTGCTCTGCTCAGCTACACCACCCTCTGAAACATGTGATCTGCATTCCAAATGGTTCACTGACAGTTTCTCTATTACCCAGCACAGGTAGGTCACAGTCATTGGCATCTATGTGAGTGATGAGTTCTGTTTCATCATAAATAACCTGAATATTCATGTCCTAGACTATTGGTGACACTGGAACCTTCCTATTCATGAATACAATACTAAGAACATTGCATATATCTATTTAGCTATAGTGAGAAAAGCCCTCAAATCTCACTCTCAATATTATAGTACCCTCCCACCCATCCACCCAGGATTACTCTGTAATAGGTAAATAATTATCTGAATTTATAAACAACATAAATAATTCTCAAAGATTTCACATAGCAACTACAGCATGAGGTTTGAGTCAATCAGTGTTAACAGACACTCTTAAATTCATCTCCAGAGCATTTGGGGAGATTGAGAAAGAAGAAAAATTCTCCTCATTCTAACATTTTAGTCCCAGGGGAGAATATTTGCAGTCAGAAGCTTTAAAATTGCTGGCAGTGGCTACCACGTGTTTCCTGGGAATGTCCATATTCTCTCTGCACAGGGGTGCCTACTTTTTAAAGAGAGATATATGGGGACTAAGCCACAGTTGCGCCCTCCCATTTAACCAGAACTCTCAGAGCCAGAGAATATAGACAGCCCTGGAACATGAGAAGGATTGAGCATAAGCAATATTTCAGAAGCTGTTTAAACATATCATTATCTGGCTTTTCTATCTGAATAATTTGTAAGCAAGCTGCCTCCTCTGTGAACACTTCAGCAGGAAAGGAGAAAGCTGTGTGAGTTATTGCATCTCTACTGCCTGGGACTTGGGGAGACAACATCAATTTTAATGCACTGAAATGCAGAAGTATCTTTGAGGGAATGCCATTTGGATTGGATCTCTTTGAGGGAATCCCTTATTTGGAATAAGACCACTGGAAAAGTCTGGGCTACTTTAAGGAAAGTGGAGAGATGTTCATTTTATGGTACTTAACTTGCATATATTCCAATGAGTGAATAAAGCAAATGTTAGTCATGGTTTTTAGCTAATGTTTTCCAGCAAGATTTGGGAATGGAAATGTGAACAGGAGCTCAGCATAGTTACTTATTGTTCTGTCCTGCTATGAGCATTGCTTATTTGACGCATGATTATGGTGAAGTCTTCAGACTGAGTCTAAGCTACGCTCATCCTTGGATTCCTACACATTTGGGTGTGTCTTGAGTCCGAAAGGAGCCCTTTGAGATGGTAGCAGGGGTCCTGAGTGTAGCCTGTGTCTATTACTTTTCTCTGGATGGCCATAGGTCCTCATCCTAGGCCCTATGAAGAGGGATTACAAAACAAAAATTAAACGTAAAAGAGTTGTTTTCTAAAAATTTTGTAAGGTATTTAACACATGACAGCACTCTTTAAAGGCTTTATTGTAGAGTACTGCCAGATCCACCTGGACCTAGCTATGAGGGAGAGTTGGAAAGGATGCCAGTCACACCTTGTGGACACTGACGCTCTTGGTGTCGGCATGAATTGTGCTGTGCCCTTTAGGCAAAGAATTGATGGCTGCCTGGCAACTTTTCCGTGTTATCTCTATGACTATTGGTTCTCAACTAGTGGAAATTTTGCTTGCCAGGGGACATCTGGAAATGCCCAGAGATATTTTTAATTATCACAACTTGAAGGGGTGTCTGTGATTGGGGAGAGTTTTGCCCAATGAAGGGATGTGTTTGCTCAGGGTGCTTGGGCCCACTTACAGCATGGCAAATAGATTTTATGAACAAAGACCCAAACATGGCATTTTTATGACAAGCCTTGGAAGTCACATTGATTCACTTCTGCCACAGTCTGTTGGACAAAGAAGTCACAAGGGTCCAACTACTTTTAAAGAAAGAGGACATAGCTACTGCAGGTTCATGGGAGGGATATCAAGATTGCATTGTAAGAAAAACAAGCATGTTGGGAGATATTGCTGTGGCCATCTTTGGAAATTACAATCTACTGTAAGTAAAACAAGAATCAATCAATATAAATGTAGGCTTGAAACACTTCTCTTTTTTGAACCACAGATAAAACTGTAAAGAAATATAGAGATACATGGAAGGATGATGTTAAATCAATACAAAATGGTCAGTGAGTTAAAAGTTACAGGTTCTAGGAGACATGACTGGTGAATACAATAATAGTTTATTAATTTTAATGTTCGCTTCAAATTTTTGATTCTTCGGAAAATTGCTTTGGTCCCCCCACATATATAGGTCCATATATATAGCTGCCATTGGTGCTGTAAGTCCAGAGCAGTTTTGCAAAATAGGTTTTGTTTCTAGAAAGATGCTATTTTTCTTTGCCTGTTTTTAAGCTGCTGCCCAATAGAACATTTTTTTTTTCCTGGTTGAGAAAAAAACTGGATATGATTAATATAAGAAAACTGGACAAGACACTGTGTGGTATTAGTTGGTAATCAGACAAACTTCTTGCTGTGGAGCACACCTTGCTTTGATGTCATTTGTCTCCATTATGGGAATGAAAACTTCTCAACATATGACTCTTGAGCAAACAAAATGAAGAACTCTGAAAAGATGCATGTAGCACATATGCTTGAAAAATCAGGGAGAAAGCAACATTAGCAGAAAAATGTTCCTTCTGTTTCACCTGAGATAAGTAGCCTATGAAATCTTGTAATCATTGAAATCATGTATTTTTTTCTTTTTCTTTTCTTTTTCTTTTTTTTTTCTGATACAGGGTCTGGCTCTGTTGCCCTGGCTGGAGGGCAGTGGTGCAATCACGGCTCACCGTAGCCTCAATCTCCTGGGCTCAGGTGATACTCCTGCCTCAGCCTCCTGAGTAGCTGGGACTACAGGCATGCATCACCATGCCAAGCTAATTTTTTCATTTTTTTTTGTAGAGATAGAGTTTCACCATGTTGTCCAGGCTGGTCTTGAACTCCTGGACTCAAGTGATCCGATTGCCTCAGCCTCCCAAAGTGCTGGGATTCCAGGCATAAGCCACCACGCCCAGCCTGAAATTATAATTTTCAATAGAACTATTGGCTATTGTTAGATTTGAATTTCACAGATTGAGTCAGGTAAACTCATTGGTGCTTATTTTGCAGACTGTACTATTGGTCTCAGCATTGAACTTTTAGAGATTTCTTAAATGATGTTATGGGATTATCTTGCACATTGACATTATAATAAATTCCTTCAAGGGCAGCCCTTGACTGAAGTAATTTTCATAATTACATTGACCTGAAAAAATATCCTTGCAAGAGACACAGTGCCCATATATCACAGAAATACAAGTATTGATCATCATGTGAAGGGAGGACTGTGCCAGTGTTGGCTGCTGAAGGTGGGAAGATCTACAGACTCTTTTTGTTAGAAACTGTTGCAGATTAGGTTCCCCAGGAAACAGACTCTGAAACAGAGTTTGTGTGCAGGTTTATTGGAGGAGTGCTCTTGGGATCAATACTCTGGAAGAATAAAGAAAGTAGAATTGGGCAGAGGGAGAAGTTGAACTTTGATATAGTTGCAACAAAGGCCTCAGCTTATCCCACAGGCACAGTTGGGCTAGCCCTAGAATGAACCAAATAGAGGTTAAGGGGTCAGTACCTTATACATTGATATTGACCATCAATGGACGTGGGCTGACGCAGAGGAAGGGTCGGAACTTTGGGTAAAATGACTCTTTTTTGACACTGGCAGTTCTTGGAATGAGGGTCAGCTGAGAATTCTCGGCAATCAATGTTTGCAGCAGCTAGGGGAATAATTGTCTCAGTTCTGAAGAGGGCACTCCTTAGCATCTATTGCAAAGGCTTATTTGAACTACTGAGGAATACAGCACAATTAATATAAACCCAGGTTCTCAAATGTAGATTATGATAAAAGCCTTATTTTGAAGGAATACATTTTCATTCAAAACCCATCAGCATCAAGCCCAAGATCTCTCATACCCATTAATATCATCAGGTGATACTGATTAATTCCATGGCAATGAAATGTTAGATTTGTGCCATTTCTAGAAGTTCTTGTGTAAGATGCTTCAACTTCTGCAGATTGACAATAGTTCTCATACATAGTGTGAGATGAATGCATCTCCAAGATAGAGATGTATGCATTCGGGATGAATTTGTTAATAATCATAAAGACAGTTTAAAACATCAAATATGTTTGTTTTTAAGGTCCTTTGTCCTGCTGCTGAAGGTCAAATTGGTTAGCCTGGGGTTAAAGCTAAAAGGCTGTGTTGTAAATGTACTGTTCTACCTCTGTATGGAAAAATTTCAACTTGCCATCTCAAGAGAGCCATCACAGATGTCTCCTAAGAAAGAACTGGTTCACATTTTGGCTTTAACACCATCAGAACGATCTGATTATAGATTCTCATCCATAAGGAGACAGTATATAGTGGTTAAAAGCATAGACTGCTCAATTCAGGGCACAGTTCTGTCATATTTTTTTCCTTAGTGCCTTTGGGAAAGTCAAACTCTGTGTTTCTCAGTTTTCTCATCTCTAAAAATGGGTATAATAATATTATTACAATTATAGTACCTCCCTCATTGCATTTTAAAGATTAAATGATAAACATATGTGCATGACAGAGGACGTGATTTGCAGGTGTTTGCTATTATACTGCTCAGTGTTTTGTTTTGTTTTGTTTTGTTTTTTTAATAAGAAGGAGCCAGCTTTTTCTGTGTTAAACTACTGTTCCATTTGCCAATGCTGGAGGTGCATCTTTTGCTATAAAGAAAAAAATAAAAAGAATAATGTTGATTGCAACAAAAGAAAGTAGTTTTGAATAATCTTGGAGTTGACATTTGAAGATTTTCCTTAGCCCTGTCCGTATGGATCAGGAAAAGACATAAAAGAAAAAAAAACCCTTAGTTTAGATCTTTGCTGAAAGAGGGCGAGATTGGGAATTTACTTTTGTGAAAAACCTATGTGTCTCACATCTTTGATATATTATCTCAGTTAAGCATCAGAACTGTCCTATGAGGTTGGTACTGTAATTTTCTCCTTTCTACAGACGGAAAAAAAAAAAAAAAAAAAAAAAACAGACAACAAGAGGTTATGAGTAGAAACCAAAGCAGAGTTTGGGATGTGAAGAAAGTCAGTCAGTGTGATGTTAATTGCGATGCTGCACGGATAGACCCCTGCATGTAATCACAGTCTGACATGATGTGTACAGAGTACAGATGAGCCAGAGGACTTTCCACATGATGACCAGCTGCAAAGGTGTTTCTCTTGGGGTGACAGCAGAACCATTAGCTTTACTTTCTCTGAGATCATCTTTTTTGGGGGGTCGGGTTAGCTAGTTATTTCGATAGAATAAAAAGAATGAAAACTCATCTGGCTATATAATTACTAAGTTATTGGGCGTATGTCTCTTTAAAAATGTAACGCAAAGCCATTCTTGTGAAACCGTGTTTTTGGTGCTCCCACCCCATGCACTGTTAAAGATTAAGTTGTCTAAGCAAGAGAAGGTGTTAACATTTTTGCCAGAGACCCCTGGGAATCATTATATTTTTGTCTCAAGTCACCTTGTATTGTAGTTCTCTCTGGATGTTTGGAGAAAGAGGAAAGGCTAGAGGACAGAACTTTTGTGGTGAAAATTACTCCACTGAAGACTTGTCTCTATCTTTTCTGCTTCAGAACTTTATGTTGATTTAGTGTATCGGCTTGCATTTTTAAAAACTATAATATGGAATAGAACTACATTTAAATCAGAGAGAAAAAGATACATATGTGATTTCGAAATTTCTAAAATTTTACATTTGGACAGTTCCTCTGCAGTTGCTCAGTTAACATATTTTCTTTTTCTATAAATAAAATGACTTGCGATCTTCTCTCTATTCTAGGAAGTCTGAAAGCTATTCCCAAGGAGTAAATCTTGACAGAAAAAGAAAAGCAAACTTTTTTGGGGAAAATTGTGAAAAAGAGTATTAAATTATTTAAAAATAAACTGATCTGGAAATCATGGAGGAAATGATGTTTATGCTGTGTTTTAAAAACAAAAAAGACTCAGTGGATATGCATGGTCCTCTGCATTTAATAAGCTAAAGAGGTTCAGATGGAGGATGATACAGTATAATTAAAATAAAAGAAGGAAATGACCATGAATCAGTCAGGGTAAATCAAAAGAATAAAGACATGAAAAGGCTTTTTTGTATATATGAAACCATTTTTCAAAAAGAATTATGTGGCTAGAAGAGAGTAACAGTGAAAAAGATATGTAGAAAAATTTCTAAAATATAAAAAATAGTATGTTTACACAGCCGATACATTTTTATATAGTAAATATACTAATATCAATGCCCTTCTCCTGGTTCCGTTGAATACAAGATTAATGCAAAATATTTTTTAAAAATGTATCCTCTTTTGAGCTAGTGAAAAGTGACACTTTTTTTTAAACTAAGTCACTTAGAATTATGACCAGATGGTTAAAGAAGATAAATTTTAAGAGTTGAATTTTCAAATTTTAAAGGAAACTGCTGTTGGTTTTTAGTGCGGTTCAGTGAGCTTCATAGTGCACATTTGCATATGAAAAATGCTTCCATAATATTGTAGTTAATTTACTGGCAAACAGCTCAAATATATATTGTGGGTTTACAATGCCAAAATACCCGGTTGATTTGATAAAGCTACAAGTACATTTTGGAGTTGAAGAGAAGGGAGTAATAAATCAGTTATCTGTCAACTTGCAGAACAAAGAAAATCCTTACTTACTTCTCTATTCCCCCAACTCCTTTAAATTGGTTGAATTCATATTGTATAGACAAAATGTGATTGCATTAGTGATTAGTTATTGATTAATCATCTTATAAAGGTTAAATTATTTGATTGCTTTAATTAGTTGATTTTGAAAAAATTGGCAGTGAAATCCTTGAGAAACACTAGACCTACGTAAATAGAGCCCGAGTACATACTCACATAACATTTAACTAATATTTGGACACACTATCAAGGCATCTTGCTAAGGTATTGAAATAATGACTGAATTCTCCAACCACTGAAAAAAATGAGTGATGAACTAATTATGTAAAAATGCCTTTTATCCTGCATATGTGATTAAATGGGTCTGTTATTTGAATGAAGGAACAGACCTTTCTGGTCATACTATCCAAATCATTATCATGCAGGCACAATTTTTGTTACTTAAATGTAATTTTGTCAACTGTAGACATCATTGTTGCTTCTCCAGCATTAATTCCATCACTCCCCTGTGATAGAGCAGCTGCTGACCTGGATAATTGACATGATCTCCAGCTTCAGAATTGGACTCTAATTGGCTCCGCCCAAAATGCAATCCTGTCTCCCTGGTCCCAGTAATTGTTTCAGGAGTGTCGCATGACATGAATGAACTGTTCTCATCAGAGTGAAGACCATGATGTTTATTCAAAGCTGTCTTTCCTTTTGTGTGGTGTGGTGTGTTGATGTGAGGCCTGGAATTGCTATAGATACTTTGCTGTCTAGTCTCAGGATGAAGCTGACACATCAGGGTGTGCAGAGATCTGTGAATTATAGAGAAATAGACTGGAGATCTGATCAAACTATGCCAGAAGCCTAAATGTCTTTCGAACTTCATGAGCCGATGCATTCCATTTATTATTAGTCAGTTTATTATGTTATGTTATAAATGTTTATTATATTTATATAACTTACTACATTATGTTATAAATATTTATTATATTTATTAGTCAGTTTGTGTTGGGCCCTCTAGTATGTACAAATGAAATCATCCTAAGAGTTTCAATGACTCAACAGCACCATGGCCAGGACCTGTTATTGGTCCTTCATCTTCACTTCCCTACACAAAAACACTAATATGAGATTATTTTCTCTTCTAGCTGCTTCTAAATTGAGTTTGAGATACAGAGAGGTGTGAAGATAAAGAAAGCTCTCCATACCTTAGCTTTGAAAAAAATCTTCAAATATTTGGATGTAGTGCAATTTATTTAACTATTTATTTTGAAATAATTATAGATTTATAAGAAACTGCAAAAATAGCACCTAGAGTGCCTTGAATCCTTCCCTTCATTCCCCCCAATGGTAAATAATATATAATCACAGTTCAATATCAAAACAAGAAAACTGACATTGGTGTACTACTGAGCAATGTTTTGTTTTATTTTATTTTATTTTATTTTATTTTATTTTATTTTATTTTATTTTATTTTTGAGACAGAGGCTCTCCTCTGTCGGCCAGGCTGGAGTGCAGTGGCACAATCTCGTCTCACTGCAACCTTCACCTCCTGGGCTGAAGCAATTCTCCTGCCTCAGCCTCCTAAGTAGCTGGGATGACAGGAATGTGTCACCACATTGGGCTAATTTTTGTATTTTTAATAGATACGGGGTTTCACCATTTGGCCAGGCTGGTTGTGAACTCCTGACCTCAGGTAATTTGCCCATCTCGACCTCCCATAATGCTGGGATTACAGGCATGAGCCACTGCGCCCAGCCCAGTGTTTATCTTTTAGTAGAATGATTTTTGTTTTGAGAGAAGTTTTGAAATAAACACTAATAATTCATTCATTCTTCTTATAGCTGGCACATCCATTTTAGTAGGTTAGCATATATATGCTATATATGTGTGTATATGTGTGTATATATATGCCATACATATGTATATATGTTAGTACACACATGTCTTCATGCAAAGATGCATATATCTATTTAGAGGATCAGGGTATTATTCAAATATTTAGATTAATACATTGTAAATAGTTGTAGCTTTTTTTGGACTTATTACTAAGCACATCTGTAATTTATTTTATTTTTATTTTTTAATGTTTTTGATACATAATAATTGGATATATTTTCAGGGTACATGTGGTTTTCTCTTTGCCTTCTAGGACACCAAAACTGAATAGTGCGTCTCTTTATGGTTCCCTAATATCAAGTAGGGTTCACTCATTCTTTTTAATTCTTTTTTCTTTATTTTTATCTAACTGAGTTATTTCAAAAAGCCTGTCTTCAAGTTCTGAGATTTTTTTTCTTCTGCCTGATCTCATCCATTGTTGACGTGTTCAAGTGTATTTTTTATTTTACTTAGTGAATTCTTCAATTCCAGGATTTCTGGAGTTTTTTTTGTTTGTTTGTTTTAATGATATCTATCATTTGGCAAATTTTAAATTTATGTGCTGATTTGTTTTTCTAATTTCTTTGTATTGTTTATCTGTGTTCTCTTCTATCTCAGTAAGTTTTTTTTTATATTATTTTTTTCCAGACAGAGTCTCATTCTGTTGCCCAAGCTGGAGTGTAGTGGCATGATCTTGGTTCACTGCAACCTATGCCTCCCAGGTTCAAGTGATTCTCCTGCCTCAGCCTCCTGAGTAGCTGGGACTACAGGTGTCTGCCACCACACCCAGCTAATTTGTGTATTTTTAGTAGAGATGGGGTTTCACCATGTTGACCAGGCTGTTCTTGAACTCCTGACCTCAAGTGATCTGCCCACCTTGGCCTCCCAAAGTGCTGGAATTACAGGCCTGAGCTACCACACCCAGCCTATCTCATTGAGTTTAAAAAAATCATTGTATTTATATTCCTTTTGGTATACATACCCACCAATGGGATTGCTGGGTCAAATGTTAAGTTGTTTTAGGTTCTTTGAGAAATCTCCAAACTGCTTTTCACAGTGGCTGAACTAATTTACATTCACACCAGATGTGTATAAGCATTATACTTTCTTGGTAACCTTGTTAACATCTTATTTTTTGAATTTCTATAATAGTCGTTCTGACTGGTGTGAGAGAGTATCTCATGGTTTTCACTTGCATTTCTCTAATGATTAGTAATGTTGAATTTTTTTTTTTTGTATACTTATTCACCGTGTGTACATACATTTTTGGGAAGTGTCTGTTCATGTCTGTTTCCCATTTTTAAATGGGGTTGTTTGTTCTTTGCTTGTTAATTGGCTTACATTCCTTATAGATCCTTGATATTAGACCTCTGTTAATGTATAGTTTGCAAATATTTTCTCTCATTCTGTAATTTGCCTGTTTACTCTGTTGATAGTTTCTTTTGCTGTGCAGAGCTCTTTAATTAGGTTCTATTTTTTTTTCTTGATATTGCTTTTGGAGACTTATAAACCATTCTATCAAAATGACACATGTATTTGTATACTCATTGCAGCACTATTCACAATAACAAAGGCATAGAATCAACCTAGATACCCATCAGTGGTGGACTGGATAAAGAAAATATGGTACATACACACTGTGGAATACTAAGCAATCACACATACACAAAAACAAAATCATGTCCTTTGCAGCAACATGGATGCACTTGGAGTCCATTCTCCTAAGCAAATTAATGCAAGAATAGAAAACTAAATACCATGTGTTCTCACTTACAAGTGGGAGCTAAGCATTGAGTACACATGGACATAAAGGTGGGAATAATAGACACTGGAGACTACTAAAGGAGGGAGAGAGGAGTGGAGCAAGGGATGAAAAATTACGTATTGTGTACTATGGTCGCTACCTGGGTGATGGGAGCATTTGTACCCCAAACCTCAGCATCACACAATATACCCATGTAAAAAAATGCACATGTACTCCATGAATCTAAAAGTTGAAATTATTTTAAAAAGAATGAGTTCACCTAGATATATTGCTATTTTAAAATAATTTGATTTTTTAAAAATTTAATTTTTAAACTAACAGTGAAATTAACTATTTTTGGTGTACAGTTCAAACAATTTTAACACATAAATAGATTTGAATTACCATATTATAAACCAGATGAGACGTTCTGCTGCCCTAGAAATTTCCCTTTTGCTCTTCCTTTGTAGTCACCCCTTTATCTCTCCTCCATCCTCTCAACCCTTGGCAAATACTGACCTATTTTCTGTCACTCTAGTTTTGTGTTTTAAAGAATGTCATATAAACAGAATTATAAAGGGTGTACACTTTTGAGACCGACTTTTTTCAGCAGGCATGTTTTTGACATTCATTCAAGTTGTTTCATATAAAAGTAGTTCATTGTTGTTTTGTTTTTTTTGTTTTTTTTTTTTTTTTTTGAGACGGAGTCTCACTCTGTCACTCAAGCTGGAGTGCAGTGGGGCGTGATCTCGGCTCACTGCAGGCTCCGCCTCCCAGGTTCACGCCATTCTCCTGCCTCAGCCTCCCGAGTAGCTGGGACTACAGGCACCCACCACCATGCCCGGCTAATTTTTTTGTATTATTTTAGTAGAGTCGGGGTTTCACCGTGTTAGCCAGGATGGTCTCAATCTCCTGACCTCATTCTTTTTTATTGCTGAGTAGTATTCCATTCTATGGATGTATCACAGTTTGTTTATTCATTGATTTGTTGAAGGGCATTTGGGTTTTTTTCCAGTTTTTGGTGATTAGCACTAGAACTGCTATAAAATTCATGTACAGATTTTACTGTGAACACAAGTTTTGATTTCTCTGGTTTAAATTCCAAGGAATGGAATTGCTTAATCATATGGTAAGTATATGTAATTTTATCAAAAAAGTTAAGTTGTTTTCAAGAGTGACTTTACCATTTTGCATTCCTGCCAGCAATATACAAGAGTTACAGATGGTCTGTCTCCTTGTAAAAAAAATTGTTTATTTTTAACCATTCTAATAGATGTGTGGTGATATCTGCTCATGATTTTAATTTGCATATCCCTAACAAATAATGATCAATGTTAAATATCTTTTCGTGTTCTTTTGAATCATCTGTATACCTTCTTTGGTGAAGTTTCTGTTCAAGTCTTTGACTTTTAAAATTGGATTATTTTCATACTGGTGAGTTTAGAAGGTTCTTTATATGTTCTGGATACAAGTACTTGTTGGATATGATTTTCAATATTTTCCCTTAGTCTGTAGCTTATCTTTTTAGTCTCTTAGTGGTGTTTTTCACAGAGTAAAAGTGTTTAATTTTGATGAAATATGACCTGTGAATTTGTTTCTTGTAGGACTAATGCTTTTGATATAATGCCAAAGAACACTTTGTCTAATTGAGGTGATAAAGATTTTCTCCTATTTTTTGAAATGTTCTATAGTTTTACATTTTGATTTAGGTCAGTGATTTTTTTAAGATAAATTTTCTGTGAGGTAAATTTTCTGGTATGTACAATTTGTCCAATCATTTGTGGAAATGTTGATCTTTTCACAATCTGATTGCCTTTGCACTTTTGTAAAAGAAATCAGTTGGCTCAAGGGAATGAAAAGACAAACCACAGACTAGGAGAAAATATTTGCAAAAATATACCTGATAAAGGACTGTTAACTGTAGTATACAAATAACTCTTAAAATTCAACAATAAGAAAACAAACAATCCAATTTAAAAATGAGCAAAAGGCCTGAACAGTCAACAAAGAATATATATTGATGGAAAATTAACATAGGAAAAGATGTTTCGAGTCACATATTGTTTAGGAATTGCAAATTAAAACCATGAGATATGGCTCTACACCTGTTTCCTGTCACTATAGACACCTATTAGAACAGTTGAGATTCAAAACACTAAACACAAATGCTGGTGAGGATGTGGTGCAACAGGGATGCTCATTCATTCATTTCTGGTCGGAATGCAAAGTGGTACAGTCACTTTTGAAGACAGTTTAGTAGTTTCTCAAAAACCTAAATGTACTTTTATCATACAGTTTAGCAGTTGTGCTCTTGGTAGTTATACAAATGAATTGAAAACGTATATCCATGCAAAATCATGTACACAGATGTATTTAGCAAGTTTCTTCATAATTACCAAAACATGGTAGCTAACAATTTTTTTTTTGTTTGACAGAGTCTTGCTCTGTCACCCAGGATGGAGTGCAGTGGCATGATCTTGGCTCACTGCAACTTCCGTCTTCTGGGTGCAAGCAATTCTGCCTCAGTCTCCTGAGTAGCTGGGATTACAGGAGCGTGCCACCATGCCTGCTAATTTTTGTATTCTTAGTGAAGACGGAATTTCACCATGTTGGCTAGGCTGGCCTCAAACTCTTGTCCTCAGGTGATCCACCCACCTCAGCCTCACAAAATGCAGAGATTACAAGTGTGAGTCACCATGCCCTGGCCTCAAATGTTTTTTAATAGTGAGTAGATAGATAAACTGTGGTATATTCAGGAAATGGAAAATTATTCAGCATTAAAAAGAAATGAGTTATCAAGCCATGAAAAGATATGGAGGAAACTTCAATGCATATTACAAAGTTAAAGAAGCCAATATTAAAGTATTATTTGTTGTAGAGGGTCCAACTATATGACATTCTAGAAAAGGAGAAACTATGGAGACAATAAAAATATCAATGGTGCCAGTGGCTTTTGGGTGTAGAGAGGGATGAATAAACAGAGAATTTTTAGAAAAAAATCAATTGTCCATACATGTGGGAGTCTACTTCTGGATTCCATTCTGTTTCATTGCTTTATGTTTATTTATTTATTTATTTATTTATTTATTTATTTATTTGAGAGGGAGTCCCCCTCTGTCACCCAGGCTGGAGTGCAATGGCACGATCTCTCCTCACTGCAACCTCCGCCTCCTGGGTTTAAGCAATTCTCTTGCTTCAGCCTCTTGAGTAGCTGGGATTACAGGCACCCACCACCATGTCTGGCTAATTTTTTTTTTGTATTTTTAGTAAAGATGGGATCTCACCTTGTTGGTTAGGCTGGTGTTGAACTCCTGACCTCAGGTAATATGCCATCTCTGATTCTCAAAACGCTGGGATTACCGGTGTGAGCCACCATGCCCAACCTGTTTTATGTTTTTATCCCTCCACCAATACCATAAGACAGCTTTATAGTCAGTCAGACTATTTCATAATATAGGTTTATAGTAGGTTGTCCATAGTAGTGTTCCTAGTGTTGTGGATTACTTTCAACTGTTCCTTTGATGTGAAGTTTTGTATCACTTCTTCTAAGTCATCTTCATCCTTTTTGTCACTACTGCATTCCTTATTTATGTCAATAAGTTTACCTTCTATGAGTTCTTCTGGCTACATATCTGGAGTTCCTTGAAAGCAATAGTGTATTAATCTGTTCTCATACTGCTATAAAGAAGTACCTGAGACTGGGTAATTTATGAAGAAAAGAGGTTTAATTGACTTACAGTTCTGCTGGCTTAACAGGAAGCATGATTGAGGCCTTAGGAAACTTATAGTCATGGTAGAAAGTGAAGGGGAAGCAATCACCTTCTTCACATGGCAGCAGGAGAAAGAGAGCAAAGGGGGAAGTGCTAAACACTTTTAAACAACCAGATCTCGTGAGAACTCATTCGCTATCACGAGAACTGCAAGGGGGAAGTCTGCCTCCATGATTCAGTTACCTCCCACCAGGTCCCTCCCCCCAACACATGGGGATTACAATTTGATATGAGATTTAGGTGAGGACACAGAGTGAAACCATATAAAGCAGTGTCAGCATTCTGTCATCAGCTATTTCTTCTATAATTCCATCGGTGTTGCATTCAAATTTCACTTCACTTCTTTCTGTGCTTTCACCTTTGTTGGACAATGTTCTCTTTTCATTATACATTTAAAAAATGTCACATTAGTTTATCACTGGGAGACCAGGAGACAACATGACTACATGCTTTGCTATTTGTGCATGAATTTCATAATAGATATACAGTGATAATCACTGATAGATATTAAAATAAGCTATTGACAGTCATGTATCATGATGCACATCTGTTATTATGTAGTGATTTGTGGACTGAAATGCTGCAAAACTTGCACTTTATGGAATTATTCACAACTTGTATACCACAGTAACTGAAATTTGAACAGAATTATATGGTTTGGCTCTGTCCCCACCCAAATCTCATCTTAAATTCCCATGCATTGTGACAGGGACCCAGTGAGAGGTAATTGATTCATGAGGGCAGGTCTTTCCTCTACTGTTTACCTGATAGTGAATAAGTCCCATGAGATCTGATGATTATATAAGCGCAAGTTTCTCTGCACAAGCTCTCTTCTTTTGTCTGCCACCATGTGAGACATGCCTTTCACCTTCTGCCATAATTGTGAGGCCTCCCTAGCCACATGGAACTGTAAGTCCATTAAACCTCTTTCTTTTGTAAATTGGCCATTCTCAGGTATGTCTTTATCAGCAGTGTGAAAACGGACAAATACAGTGGCTAATGCAGTGTTCAGAGGGAAATTTATGGCAATAAATGCTCACACTCACAGACCAAGAACAGCTGACTTTGAACACGGTTCACACGAAGACTTTGAACAGTTCCAATATACATGACTTTCAGCTACAACTGTTAAATTAGATATATCCGTCTCCCAACAATACTGTTCAAATTTCAGTTATTATAGTATATAAGTTGTGAATAATTCCACAAAGTACAAGTTCTCTAGGGAGTTCCAAACTTTCCCACATTTTCCTGTCTTCTGAGCCCTCCAAACTGTTCCATCCTCTACCTGTTACCGAGTTCCAAAGTTGCCTCCACATTTTTGGGTATCTTTTCAGCAGCACCCCTCTCTGCTGGTAACAATTTACTGTATTAGTTTGCTTTCACACTGCTGATAAAGACATACCTGAGACTGGGCAGTTTACTAAAGAAAGAGGTTTAACTGTTCCATGTGGCTGGAGAGGCCTCACAATCATGGTGGAAAGTGAAAGGCATGTCTCACATGGTGGCAGACAAAAGAAGAGAGCTTGTCCTGGGAAACTCCCCCTTATGTAATTATCAGATCTTGTGAGACTTCTTCACTATCATGAGACCTGCACAGGAAAGACCTGCCCCCATGACTCAATTATCTCCCACTGGGTCCCTCCCACAACACATAGGAATTCAAGATGAGATTTGGGTGGGGACACAGCCCAATGATATCAGCTACATTCACAAATTTTGATATGCTGTATTTTCATTGCTGTTCACTTCAAATTATTTTATAAGTTTCTTTGAGTTTTTTTTGATCCATGGTTTACTTAGGAGTTTGTCTTTCAATTTCTAAAGGTGTAGAATTTTTCCTGTTATATTTCTGTTATTCATTTCTAATTTAATTCCATTATTTCAGAGAACATTCTTCATATGATTTAAGTTCTTTGAATTTGTTAAGATTTGTTTTATAACCCTGAATATAGCCTCTTTTTTGTATCTGTTCCATGTGCATAGAAAGAAAATCTATTCTGCCATTGTTTGGTAGAATGTTTTATAAGTATCACTTAATTACAGTTGTTAGATGGTGTTGGTCAGTTCTTTTATATCCTTGATGACTTTCTACTATGTCTATTGCTTGTTGAGAGAGGAGTTTTGAAGACTCCAATTATAACTGTGAACTTACCTATTTATTCTTTCAGTTCTATCAGTTTCTGCTTCATGTATTTTGAAACTCTGTTCTTAGTTGCATACTCTTTTATCATTATGTAATTTGCCTTTCTATTCCTGATTTTTAAATCTCTGAAGTCTATTTTGTCTAATGCTAAGTCTACTACTGCAGCTTTATTTTGATTAGTATTTTCATGATATATCTTTCTCTACTGTTTCACTTTTAAACGATATAGTTCATTGCAATGAGTTTCTTGGAGACAGCATATTATTAGATCATTACAAAAATCCATTCTAACAACTTCTGTCTTTTAAGTGACATACTTGGATCATTTATATTTAATGTAATTTATTGATGTATTCGGGTTTAGGTTTACCATTTATTATTTGTTATATTCTATTTCTTGTCTTTGTATTCCTGCTTCCCTTTTCCTGCTTTATTGTGTCTTATCTGAACATTTTAAAAATCAGTTTAATTCATCTAATATATTTTTACTATTTTTATATAGTTTATCTTATGATTGCTGTAGGAATTATAATATATAGGCTTAAGTGTTTGCAGTCTACTTAGAACCAATTTTTTCTACTTCAGATGGGATTCAGACAATACCACATAGGTTCTAAAATGATTACTTTCTTAAAAAACTGGATCTTTGATTAACCATGTAATGTAGACCCATCCTGATAACTTTTCTTATGTTTTAGAAGTATATTACCCAACATACAGATATTTGGTAAGTTAAATAAAAATACTATTTTACTCTAAAGTTTAAACAAATCTATTATAATATCACTACTTTATACATAAGCTATTTGTTTAAGTAATTTGATATGTATAGAACAGAGGCTTATTAATATTGAATGTATTTATGAAGACAAAATTTGATTTGCAGGGATTTTCCCCCTCCAAATAACTGAATAAGTGAGTGAATTAGCATACACTTAACATAGAAAATGAGTTTTCTGTGAATTAAAATTTATTCATAGAAAAACTTTCATTTGTGATACTTCTTATAATTAGTTTCTGGAAAAAGCAAATAAGCCAATTATGACTTTATGTTGTAGTTAATAAAAATGTTGTCTACCTTTTAATTTCTAATAATATTTTAGAGCAGGAACTGAAAGTGTGGCTTTTATTACACAATAATAATTAGCATGTGTGTGTTGCTTATTTTCATATTTTAATTGCTACTTCTAAACAACTATATAAAATTAATTCCTTTTTAATATGAGAAAACTGACAAATGGAGAAGTTAAGTAAGTTTCCCAAGATCATACACCTTGAATAAAAGAGGCAGGATAAAAATTGAGTAGTATGGCTTCAGAACTCACACTGTGAAGCACCATGTTGTCTGATCCTTAGTAGAAAGGGCAGTAGTATTTTGGTATTCTCAACTTAAGAATCTTTAAAGTTATTATTATTTTTTTATTTGTTATTTTTGAGACAGAGTCTTGCTCTGTCGCCCAGGCTGGAGTGCAGTGGTGTGATTTCGGCTCACTGCAAGCTCCGCCTCCCTGGTTCACGCCATTCTCCTGCCTCAGCCTCCTGAGTAGCTGGGACTACAGGCGCCCACCACTGCGCCCGGCTAATTTTGTGTATTTGTTTTTAGTAGAAATGGTGTTTCACTGTGTTGGCCAGGATGGTCTCGATCTCCTGACTTTGTGATCCACCTGCCTTGGCCTCCCAAAGTGCTGGGATTACAGGCATGAGCCAATGCAGCAGCAAAGAATCTTTAAAGTTATTTTTAAAAAGAAGGGCAGTATGTTGTATGTGTATCTTTGTGTGAGTGCCAGTGTGTGTGCTATGTATGTATATTTCTGTATAATTTTTTCATCACAATAAATTTCTAATTTGGTTAAGGATTTTGTGTTGCTTCCATAATGAGAAAAAGATTCTATCAGGCATTAGTGTATTCTAATGCTTTGATGTTTACTTTCAGGCTTCCCTTTGATCTCTTTACATATTGGTATGTGTACAAATAGCATGAGACAACCATGTCTTGAATGCCACATCTAAGAGGGGCCACAAGATTACAGTCTTAAAACTTTAATGAGCAGAACCCAAGTTGGTAACATTATGCATGTGATGATAATTGCTCTCTAAAGTGGATGTTTTCTCATGCCATTCTCCGTTTTTTTGAAAGCTTAGTTTAAGAACACTATACACCAGCAGTTAAATGACTACTTTATTCTCTTCTGCCTTATTTCTTTCCCATTCTTTTTCAGATGTTGTTTTCTGTAAATACTGATCTGAAAGGAAAGGTTCAGAAAATCAAATTATTGAATGTTGCAATGTCTGAGAATCAGTACCAGATTTGCTGGTATAGAATATGTAAAAGGACGTTCCCATTATAGACATATGCTTTTCTTATTCTCCAGTAGAAAAATAGGAATATATTAGGCACTACATTCTTCAAATAATTTGAAAATTCTACTATTCTAACACATGATATGAAACATCTTAATAAGAAATTGAACTTAGGATGATAAATCTTTTGTGAGAAAATGTGCCTACAGATATTAAATTTCTTTCATTCATCACTTACCTAATCCCTGTCCCTTTCTAGATGTTGACAAAACAGAAAATGACAGGTGATTCCTTTGCAATATTTACAATGCTTTGACATTTATTTTCTTCTTTAATAATAATCATCGTCGATGAAAATTTCTGAGACAAATTTTTCCCCACTATCTAAACTTCAGTTTTTATTTCCTGCCTATTCATCAGCTAACTCTCTTTTAAATTATTTCGTTTTAGTATATGTTGGACTTTTAAAGATTGGCTTTAATATAAAAATGTACATAATTTCATGGTAGGAGAGTTTTCACAGATTGGGTGGAATCATGCAACATATTCTTTTAATAGGCATTTAGAAAAAGAAATCTTAGTACACATTCATATGTACACTAAATAAGAGTTCTAATATTTTACGTGTTTGATAAATATGATGATACTGGAAAGTACATAGCAATGGCAGTCCCAGTTAGACAAACTTTCCATTATAATTACACTGGCCACAAAGACAGTTTGTTTACATGGCATTAAAGAGCATCTCGTGCTACACCATTGCTAAATCCTGAGCCCTAGGTTTTCATCAGTGTCAGTTATAATCCATTGAGATCAAAGGTGAAGGTGTGCCAATGAAATATCACTCCTGAGCTTCCATCGTGGCAGACAGGAGGCAGGACTAGACTGCAGCTCTGACTCAGGTGGACAGAGAAGCATGTGGTAGCTAGCATCATGAATTTTGGCTCCAGAATGACTGCAGGAATAAATCATGAAACCCGAGAGGACCCACAGACCCTCTGAAGAAGGTGGATTGCTCCTGAAGGACCCAGGAGACACCCCAAATACTGTGAGTGCCCAAACTATGGAAGTGGGAAAGGGAGATCCTCTGCCCCCAAACACACGCCCTGACTGGGGAATTTGAAGGTCTAGTTTACAGGAGACGATCCTGACCTTACCTGGAGCTGAGTCAATTTAGAGAGCTGGGCAAGATGCAGAGGTACAGGAAGCCGTGGGAAAAGCCCTGTGAGGTCAGTGGGTCCCCAAGGCCATTCTTGCTTGGTATTACAGGGTTTCTTCAGGAGGGTTGCCAGAGGTGCAGGGAAAATGCCACAAGGAGAAGGAAATCTCCAGCTGAACTTTGTGACAGTTTGAACTGATCGAGAAGCCTCCTGGCCAGAACTCGTGTAAGGGTGTGAATCTGGCATGCAGACTCCGGAGGCAGCCATAATGCCCCTACATCCATAACTCCATTGACCTGGGAATGTCACCCCTATCTCCCACAGCAGCCACAGCAAGACCCACCCAAAGTGAATACTACATCAAGGACATGCCCTGTGGGACAAAAGAATCTGAACAACAGCCTTCAGCCTTAGACCTTCTCTCTGACAGAGCCTATCCAAATGAGAAGGCACCACAAAACCAACTCTGGTAATGTGACAAAACAAGGCTCTTCAACACCCCCAACAATCACACTAGTTCACCAGCAATGGATCCAAACCAAGAAGAAATCCCTGATTTCCCTGAAAAAGAATTCAGGAGGTTAGTTAGTAAGATAAAAGGGAGGCAACAGA
Organism: Macaca fascicularis; assembly: GCF_037993035.2. Taxonomy (NCBI): domain Eukaryota; kingdom Metazoa; phylum Chordata; class Mammalia; order Primates; family Cercopithecidae; genus Macaca; species Macaca fascicularis. The sequence goes on along the minus strand of NC_088377.1, from coordinate 20,736,086 downwards.
GAAAGGCAAAGTGCAATGCAAGGAAATCAAAAAAATAATACAAAAAGTGAAGGGAGAACTATTCAGTGAAACAGATAATATAAATAAAAAACAATCAAAACTTCAGGAAACGTTGGACACACTTACAGAAATGCAAAATACTCTGCAAAGTCTCAGCAATAGAATTGAACAAGTAGAATAAAGAAATTCAGAGATCAAAGACAAGGTCTTTAAATTAACCCAATCCAACAAAGACAAAGAAAAAAGAAATAAGAAAATATGAACAAAGCCTCCAAGAAGTCTGTAATTATGTTAAACAACCAAATCTAAGAATAATCGGCATTCTTGAGGAGGAAGAGAAATCTAAAAGTTTGGAAAACATATTTGTTGGAATAATCAAGGAAAACTTCCCCAGCCTTACTAGAGACCTAGACATTCAAATACAAGAAGCACAGAGAACACCTGGGAAATTCATTGCAAAAAGATCATCACCTAGGCACATTGTCATCAGGTTATCTAAAGTTAAGATGAAAGAGAGAATCTTAAGAGCTGTGAGACAAAAGCACCAGGTAACCCATAAAGGAAAACCTATCAGATTAGCAGCAGATTTCTCAGCAGAAACCCTACAAGTTATAGGACATTGGGACCCAATCTTCAGCCTCTTCAAACAAAACAATTATCAGCCAAGAATTTTGTATCCCGTGAAACTGAGCATCATATATGAAGGAAAGATATAGTCTTTTTTCAGACAAACAAATGCTGAGAGAATTTACCACTACCAAGCTACTACTACATGAACTGCTAAAAGGAGCTCTAAATCTTGAAACAAATCCTGGAAACACATCAAAACAGAACCTCTTTAATGCATACATCTCACAGGATCTATTAAAACAAAAATGCAATTTAAAAAACAAAAACAAAAATCAGAAAACCAAGGTACACAGGCAACAGATAGCATGATGAATGGAGTGGTACCTCACATCTCAATACTAACATTGAATGTAAATGGCCTACATGCTTCACTTTAAAGATACAGAACTGCAGAATGCATAAGAAGTCACCAACCAATTATTTGTTGCCATCAAGAGACTCACCTAACATATAAGGACTCACATAAACTGAAAGTAAAGGGGTGGAAGAAGGCATTTCATGCAAAGGGATACCAAAAGTGAGCCACAGTACCTATTCCTATATCAGACAAAACAAACTTTAAAGAACAGCAGTTAAAAAAGACAAAGAAGGACATTATATAACGGTAAAAGGCCTTGTCCAACAGGAAAATATCACAATCCTAAACATATATACACCTAACACTGGAGCTCCCAAAATTATAAAACAATTACTTACAGACCTAAGAAATTACTAATAGACCTGAGCAACACAATAATAGTGGGGGACCTCATTACTCCACTGACAGCACTAGACAGGTCATCATGACAGAAAGTCAACAAGTAAACAATGGATTTAAACTATACTTTGGAACAAGTAGACTTAACAGATATATACAGAATATTCCATCTGACAGCTGCAGAATACACATTCTATTTAACAGCACATGGACCTTTCTCCAAGATAGAACATATGATAGGCCACAAAAAGAACCTCAATAAATTTATGAAAATTGAGATTATATCAAGCACTCTCTCAGACCCCAGTGGAATAAAACTGGAAATCAACTTCAAAAGGAACTTTCAAAACCCTGGAAATACATGGAAATTAAATAACTTACTTCTGAATGATCATTAGGTCAAAAACAAAATCAAACTGAAAATTTAAAATATTTTTTGAATTGAATGATAATAGTGACACAACCTGTCAAAACCTCTGGGTTACAGCAAAGGTGGTGCTAAGAGGAAAGTCCTAAATGCCTATATCAAAAAGACTAAAAGTGCACAAACTGAAAATATAAGGTCACATCTCAAGAAACTAGAGAAACAAGAAAAAACCAAACTCCAAACCAGTAGAAGAAAGGAAATAACCAAGATCAGAGCAGAACTAAATGAAATTGAAACAAAGAAAAACAATACAAAAGATAAATGAATAAAAAAGCTGGTTCTCCAAAAAAGTAAATAAAACTGATAGACCATTAGCAAGATTAGTCAAAAAAAGAAAAGAGAAAATCCAAATAACCTCAATAAGAAATGAAACAGGAGATATTACAACTGACACCACAGAAATACAAAAGATTATTCAAGGCTACTATAAACACCTTTACATGCATAAACTAGAAAACCTAGAAGAGATGGATAAATTCCTGAAATGACACAATGCTCCTAGCTTAAATCAGGAAGAATTAGATACTCTGAACAGATCAATAACAAGCAGCAAGATTGTAATGGTAACTTAAAAATTACCAACAACAAAAAAAGTCCAGGACCAGACAGATTCACAGTGGAATTCTACCCAATATTCAAAGAAGAATTGATACCAATCATATTGACACTATTCCACAAGACAGAGAAAGAGGAAACTCTCCCTAATTCATTCTGTGAAGCCAGCATCACCCTAATACCTAAACCAGGAAGGGACATAATCAAAAAAGAAGTCTACAGACTGATATCCTTGATGAACAAAGATGCTAAAATCCTTAACAAATTACTAGCTAACAGAATTCAACAACACAATCAAAAAGATAATTCACCATGATCAAGTGGGTTTCATACTAGGGATGCAGGGATGGTTTAACATATGCAAGTCAATAAATGTTATACACATAAACAGAATTAAAAACAAAAATCACTTGATCATCTCAATAGATGCAGAAAAAGCATTAAACAAAATCCAGCATCTCTTTATGATTAAAGCTCTCAGCAAAATTGGCATACATGGGACATACTTCAATATAATAAAATCCATCTATGACAAACCCACAGCCAACATAATAATGAATGGGGAAAAGTTGAAAGCATTCGCTCTGAGAACTGGAACAAGACAAGGATCCCCACTCTTGTCACTCCTCTTCAGTGTAGTACTGTAAGTCCTAGCCAGAGCAATCAGACAAGAGAGAGAGAAAAAAAGGGCATCCAAATTGGTAAAAAGGAAGTCAAACTGTCATTTTTTGTTGATGATATGATCGTTTACCTCAAAAACCCTAAAGACTCCTCCAGAAAGCTCCTAGAACTGATAAAAGAATTCAGCAAAGTTTCTGGATACAAAATTAATGTACACAAATCAGTAACTCTTCTATAAGCCAACAGTGACCAAGTGGAGAATCAAATCAAGAACTCCACCACTTTTATAATAGCTGCAAAAAAAAAAAAAAAAAAGTAAGAATATACCTAACCAAGGAGGTGAATGACCTCTACAAGGAAAACACAAGGAAAACTAGAAAACACTGCTGAGACCGGGCGCGGTGGCTCAAGCCTGTAATCCTAGCACTTTGGGAGGCCAAGACGGGCGGATCACGAGGTCAGGAGATCCAGACCATCCTGGCTGACCTGGTGAAACCCCGTCTCTACTAAAAAATACAAAAAACTAGCCGGGCGAGGTGGCGGGCGCCTGTAGTCCCAGCTACTCGGGAGGCTGAGGCAGGAGAATGGCGTGAACCTGGGAGGCGGAGATTGCAGTGAGCTGAGATCCGGCTACTGCACTCTAGCCTGGGCGATAGAGCGAGACTCCATCTCAAAAAAAAAAAAAAAAAGAAAACATTGCTGAAAGATATCACAGATGACACAAAGAGATGGAAACACATCCCACTCTCATAGATAGGTAGAATCAATATTGTGAAAATGACCATACTGCCAAATACAATCTACAAATTAACACGATTCCCATCAAAATACCACCATCATTCTTCATGAAATTAGAAAAAACAATTCTAAAATTCATATAAAACCCAAAAAACAGCCAACACAGCCAAAGTAAGACTAAGCAAAATGAACAAATCTGGAGGCATCACATTACCTGATTTCAAATGATATTATAAGGCCATAGTCACAAAAACAGCATCGTACTTGTATAAAAATGGGCACATAGACCAACGGAACACAACAGAGATCCCAGAAATAAGCCCAAATGCTTACAGCCAACTGATCTTTAACAAAGCAAACAAAGACATAAAGTGGGGGGAAGGATACCCTTTTCAACAAATGGTGCTGGGATAATTGGCAAGCAACATGTAAGAGAATGAAACTGGATCCTCATCTCTCACCTCATACAAAAGTCAATTCAAGATGGATTAAGGAGTTAAATCTAAACCCTGAAACTAAAAGTTCTAGACGACAACATTGGAAAAGCCCTTCTAGACATTGACTTAGGCAAGGATTTCATGACCAAGAACCCTCAAGCAAATGCAATAAAAACAAAGATAGATAGCTGGGACTTAATTAAACTAAAGAGCTTTTGCATGGCAAAAGGAACAGTCAGCAGAGTAAACAGACAACCCACAGAGTGGTTGAAAATCTTCACAATCTATGCATCTGACAAAGGACTAATAATATCCAGAATCTAGAACAAACTCAAAACAAACAATCCCATCAAAAAGTGGGCTAAGGACATGAATAGGCCATTCTCAAAAGAAGACATACAAATGACCAACAAACATATGAAAAAATGCTCACATCACTAATGATCAGGGAAATGCAAATCAGTAATACCACAGTGCGATACCACCTTTCTCCTGCAAGAACAGCCATAATCAAAAAATAAAAAACAGTAGATGTTGGCATGGATGTGGTGATCAAGGAACACTTCTACACTGCTGGTAGTAATGTAAACTAGTACAGCTACTATGGAAAACAGTGTGGAGATTCCTTAAAGAACTAAAAGTAGAACTACCATTTGATCCAGCAATTCCACCACTGGGTATCTACCCAGAGGAAAGAAGTCATTATACAGAAAAGATACTTGTACACACAGGTTTATAGCAGCAAAATTCACAATTGCAAAATCATGGAACCAACCAAAATGCCCACCAATGAGTGGATAAAGAAACCGTGATACATATATATATACACACACACACACACACACATTATATATATATACATATACACACACACATATATATGTATATATATGAGATGGAATACTACTCAGTCATAGAAAAGAGTGAATTAACAGCATTTGCAGTGACCTGGATGATATTGGAGACTATTATGCTAAGTGAAGTAACTCAAGAATGGAAACTCAAACATTGTATATTTTCACTGCTATATGGGAGCTTAGCTACGAGGACACAAAAGCATAAGAATGATACAACGGACCTTGAGGACTTGGGAGCAAGGATGGGAGGGGGGCGAGATATAAAAGACTACAAATAGGGTGCAGTGTATACTGCTCGGGTGATGAGTGCACCAAAATCTCACAAATCACCAGCAAAGAATTTACTAATGTAACCAAATACCACCTATACCCCAATAACCTATGGAAAAAAAAAAAAGAATAAAGAAAACATATCTGTAGCAACAGTCCAAATTAATAGCTACAACAGAAGTGTAGTTGCCAGGTAGACCAATGGGTAATGCATTCCTTCACTTGCAAGACAGCCTGCTTATAATGCAGAAGAAAAATGTAATAGTTGGGATAGGCTAAGTTAGCCTGTGGCAACAAGAAACTCCATAACTTTAGTGGCTCACAATGGAAAAGAGTATTACTCGTTGCCATTACATGTCTATCAGCTCTGCTCCACTCAGGCTGTTGACTCAGAAGCAGGAAGAAAAGATCATAAACTGCAGGGGCGGAGCACTAAAAGGAGTTGGGAGGAATAATATTTGGGGAACAGTAATACAGTCTATTAGAACAACTAATAGAATTATCTCTCTGAAGAGTCCCAGGCTGAGTCAAAAAACCAGGTTCCACTTCTTTCCGGCTGCCTAACTCTTAATCCTTGGACAAATTAACCTTGAACCTCTCTGAGCTTCATTTTCACAATCAAGAAAATAAGGGGATGGGGTCTCATGACTCTTAAGGTGCCTTCCAGCTTGGAAGCTGTGTGATCAGAGGCTCCTGATGGCTAAAATGGGGACTTTCTTAGACTTTCTCACCAGCCAGGACCTGGAGCATATCACCAAAGTTTTTCTCTAAAAACTCTTCTGAAAGACAAATATCACATCTTCTCACTTATATGTGGAAGCTAAAAAAAAAAAATTGAACTCATGGAGGTGGAAGTAGAATGATGGTTACCAGAAGCTGGGAAGGGTAGCAGAGAGCGGGTATAAAGTGGGGATGGTTAATGGGTACAAAAATTATAGTTAAATAGAATGAATAAGATCCAGTATTTGGTAACACAATGGGGTGACTATAGTTAACAATAATTTATTGTATATTTAAAATAACTAAAAGAGTGAAATTGAAACAGCCCTAACACAAAGAAATGATAAATGCTGGAGGTGATGGATACCCCAATTATCCTGATGTGATCATTACACACTGCATGCCTATATCAAAATATCTCATGTACCTTATAAATACAAATAATTATATACCCATAATAATTAAACATTTTTTAAAAGAAAAAAAATCACTCCTATATACATTAATTTATCTGACCTAAGCAAAAAGAGCTAGGTTTTATGCAATTTTCCTTTTGTACCAGTGAGATAAAAATTTCATTTTGAACAAAGGTGGAAAGGTGGCCAGGCATGGTGGCTCTTGCCCATAATCCCTGCATTTTGGGAGGCCAAGGCAGGTGAATCACGAGGTCAGGAGTTCCAGACCAGCCAGACCAACATGGTGAAATCCCGTCTCTACTAAAAATACAAAAAAATAGCTGGACATGGTGGCGGGCGCCTGTAACCCCAGCTACTTGGGAGGCTGAGGTAGGAGAATTGCTTGAACCCGGGAGGCAGAGGTTGCAGTGAGCCGAGATTGCGCCACTGCCCTCTAGCCTGGGCAATAGTGAGAGTCTCCGTCTCAAGAAACAAAAAAAGGTGGAGAGGTAAGCTCTGACAGAGATAGCTAATCTGATCTCTGATTTTTTTTTTATAAAATCCTTGATTGCTAATAATAGTCACATCATTTTTTTGGTGTAAATTTTTCCTCTTTCTGATATTGTTATCAGAACTTTCAGCAAACATACCCTTCTTCACATGATTTTCCAATGTAATTCTGGTTCATAGACTTAATCACACAATATGAATTATTTAAATCAGCAAGAATTATGAAGGAGGAAGCAATCTCAATATTTTCCTCTTGTTCTCAGAATAGTGCACACTTTCCCTGCCCTCTGTTTTGAAGAGAAGATGGAAGATGTGGATATTAAATCCAACATTGAACACAAATACTGTGGCAAGGCAGTCAGTCAATAAGGATTGAAAAAAATACATAGGGAAGTAAATTGTATAATTTCTTTGACCATCATTTAAATTATTCAAAAATTAGTTGACAGTATTTTTATTAGATGTAAATTTTTTCTTTTAAGAGTTGGAAAATTTCAGACCAAAGGAGAAGCACATACAGTCAGGTTGAAATAATTAACACATAGTTTAGACAAACTTTGCATGCTTGCATAGCCCAGAATATGTTAGAATGATGCTTTGTATTGAGAATAGTGGGTAAGAGATTATTGCCATCTGGGAGGAGATGAAGATGGGGAGATGGAGAGACAGATAGACGAACAATTAATTTGACAACTGTAGATATGTCAAGTTGTACAGGAAGACAGAGCAATTAATTTTTAATCCTGACCGAATAGCTGGGAAGGAAAAAGAGGAAACATTGTGGAGAAAAGCACAAAAGTCTGAAGGCTTGTGCCAATGACCTAGAAGTAGAGAAGAATCCAGTGTGCCTAGAAAATAGAGTGTCAGATAGAGCAGTAGGAGAGGGCCTAGGTGATGTGCTGTGAAGACAACCCTGGATGCCAAGCTGGTGAGTTTTTGCTTTTTTTGGAAAGGATGAGATGTAGAAAGTGGGGTGGATGAGAGATGTTATCACTAATGGTCTCTCTTATTGGTGAATAGACATGAGTTAGTTTTGATCAAAATGCTGAATTTGATAGACAAATTTATTGATCAAAAATATCTGCTTGATAAGGAATATAGTTTATATCAAATCTCTTTTCTTTCCTTTCCCTTCCTTTTCTTTTCTTTTCTTTTCTTTTTTTTTTTTTTTTTGAGATGGAGTTTTGCTCTTGTTGCTCAGGCTGGAGTGCAATGGCGTAATCTCTGCTCACCGCAACCTCCGCCTCCCGGGTTCAAGTGATTCTCCTGCCTCAGCCTCCCGAGTAGCTGGGATTACAGGCGAGCACCACCACAGCCGGCTAATTTTGTATTTTTACTAGAGATGGGGTTTCTCCATGTTGGTCAGGCTTGCCTGGATGTTCCGACCTCAGGTGATCCACCCGCCTCGGCCTCGCAAAGTCTGGGATTACAGGTGTGAGCCACCGCGCCCAGCCAGTTTACATCAAATCTTATTTTATATTAGACTCCATGGGTTTTCACCTCCCATCTCCTCCCAATATGTTACTTCCAGATAGTGATTTATTAAAAAAACAAACAAACAAACAAAAAACCTATAAATTTGCTTCTGTGACTGATTCTGTGACATTTGCACATACACATGTGCATACAAATAAAACGAAAGAAAAGAAAATTGGGCACAATAAAATATGTTTTCCATACTAGCTTTCGAGAAAAAATTGAAAGAAATTATTCAACCGCTACATACAAAATTGAAGCAGCAAGATAATTTCATGCAAAAAATTTTCTCCTTATCAAGACATGTTATGCTTTTAAGGGAAATAAATATATGTCCTAAAGCCGTAACTTTGTCCTACAGAGAATCTGAAGAAAGCCAGTTTTTCCATGATGATGTTATCCAGAATTTAATTACATAATTAAAGAAGACTTGCTATGATTAGGAAATATTAAGGTATTTAGAACAAGATAAATTGTAGTTTTAAAAAGAAATTCATACACTTCTGTAGATGCCCGAAGGCTTTTATGCACATGCAGAGCTTTAGAACAAATTCATTCAAGCACTTAAATGGTAAATAATCCTAACATGTGAATATCAGTTCATTCCTAAAACATCACTGTTTTTATGGAAGTTTGAAATAAGATTAAACCAATTTTTATTTAAGACCTATAAATAGTTTTGATTAAACAACCAAATTCTCTTTCAAAATAAAGCTAATGACCACAAAGAATGATGTGTATGTAAAGGAAAATCTTCAGCATTCTTTTGCAGCTGTGTGCTGCTTGGCTGGTAGAGGGCTTTCATACGAATTTGGACCTCTGCCAATGGGCTTGCTGCGATGCATGATGTACAGACACCTGCACTGATAGCCATAAGATTCATGCTGTTGTATCAGTGTCATACCTCACAGGCCTAACAAGTAAGTACGAACCTAGCAAGGAAGAAACACATTCACACTCAAAAAAGACTAGCTGGGGATCTGATATTTCTTAGTTTGTATCCTGGACAGAAATCTCCCATACAGAACTCTGCTGGCAATCCAGATTTGAGCATCATCTTTTCAACAAACATTTGAGTTCTATGTTCTAGTGAGGAGGAAGCTGTAGACAGCATGGGCAAGGCTCCTGCTGTGAGGTAATGTATAAGACAGACATTAATGAAATAGTAAAGAGGGAAGTAAGATCATTACAGATTGTGACCATTACTACGAAGAAAATCAGCAAGGTGATACCTAAGAGAGTTACCAGGGCAGGGCCTTATAGAGAAAGTAATAGGAAGAGTAAATAAAATGATACAGTTGAGGATAAGACTTAAGGATGAGAATGTGCTCGACATTCAAAAAGCCATGAAAAAAGAATTCCAGAGGAAGGGCAAAACTCCTGCAGAGGAAAGGAGCTTTCATTTGTTCAGCAAATACTGTTATGCAAAACCTAAGTGGAAAGGGACAAGGAGCGAATAAATTCATGATCTGATTGCTTTTGTTCAGTAACTATCTTGGCCATATCCTGAGACTATGGAGTGGCATTGATGGCACTTATATTTCAGCGTCGCTTTTGTAGCTTATGTGTCCTTTGAGACAGCTTGATTTTTAAGAATCAGATGATGTTAGTAGCTAGAACCCCTTCCCACTGGGGGTAAAAGATTGGGAGGTGGAGCAGCACAGGCAGGAATCCCAGATAAAAGTGTGGTTTGCATTTTTCCTAATCTTTTCCGGCTGGGAGTCTTTAATTTTGACAAAGAAATGCAGGCAATGACATATTTAGCCATTTTGAGAATTCTTATCTTGTTTCTCACCTAGCTACTCCCAGTGAGAACTATCAAGCACACAAGACATTTGCGTGAGTTGTTAATATTACTGAAGACATAGGGTAATAGAAAGGGAGGTTACAGCTCAGCTTTATAGCAGATGAACTGTTCAGCTGAATATTTCACATTCTGCTTCTATGGAGTCCCTTGAGCATTTCCATCAATTCAGATTCTAGGTTTCTTTCCCTTCTCTTTTCTTCTTCCTTTTAAAAAATTAAAGAAGTTTTAGTTGATGAATAATAATTGTATATATTTATGGGATACCATGTGATGCTTTGAGATATATATACACACACTGTTGAATAATTAAATCAAGCTAATTAACGTATCCATCACCACCTACTTATTATTTTGTGTGTTTGGTGAAAACATTTAAAACCTATTCAACAATGTTGAAATATACAGTACATTATTATTAACAATGGTCACCATGCTGTGCAATAGTTTCAGTTAGACAGGGGGTATAAGTTTTAGTGACTTTCCCTTTTAACTGCTCCCAGCAACTCCAACAAAACCCTGCTTAGCAGCCTTTAAAGTTGCCAACATTTACTCCTTCTTTCAGGGCTCAGCACTGCCGGTTGGAATGATGGTGGCTGTTGGCTTGGTGTGACTTGAAAGCCTAGCCTGCCCCAGAGTATTTCCATCAGTGGTCAGACAATAGTATCTGCAATTCTTACTATGACAGCCCTTCTTCTGTCTTACTCATGACCTCCTGAAGAGCCCTGAGTCTGCTGCCCAGAAGAAGAAAACCTCATAACGAATTTTCATGCCCCATCAGCCATTACGGTCTTTTTTTAAGGGAGAAATAATTCTTCAGGTTGGTTGGAGAGCAGAGACAAAGAAGGGGAGGAATGGAAAAATAGCCCAGCCTTCTACCAGGAAAGCAGCATGATCCATGACGGGTCAACCCTGAGGGCTAGGGTAAGAGTGGGAATATGTTTAGATATAGGACAAGGTGACTTTGTAGGTATAGAATGGAAGCAGGAACTCCAAAGTATAGGTTTGTGCCTGTGTGTGGTACATACTGTGCATAGGAGAAAGGATACTGGCTTCACAGCTTTATGTATGGCTGCCTCTGATCCTATAACCCAGACTGACTCAGTGACCTTGCCTGACCTTAGAGGAATTTTGCAGACGGACTACCTCATGAGCTTACCAAAGCAAAGTAGCTTGGATAATTCTATATTTTAGCTAGAGGCAAGAATCTGTACTAAGTATAAAGGTTTGCTGCCTTCTTTTTTATTTGCCCTAACAAATTTTTATATTCAATATAATCTATATTTTTCCCCCAGAAGGACTCAGTAGATTACCTCCTTAATATTGATGTATTTAAAATTCTAGTTTTAGCAGAGAAGGGTTTCTTTTTAGTCTTTCCACAGACAGGTAAAATGCTGAATTAAACATGTAAGGAGTCCAAATAAAAGGAATACAGATTATTTGGTATCTTATTTATCTTCAGAACATTTAACAATCCTCTTTCTTTAAATAGGGAACTTGTGGACCGGGCGTGGTGGCTCACGCCTGTAATCCCAGCACTTTGGGAGGCCAAGGTGGGTGGATCAGGAGGTCAGGAGATAGAGACCATCCTGGCTAACACGGTGAAACCCCGTCTCTAGTAAAAATACAAAAACAAAATCAGCCGGGCGTGGTGGTGGGTGCCTGTAGTACCAGCTACTTGGGAGGCTGAGACAGGAGAATGGCAGGAACCCGGGAGGCGGAGCTTGCAGTGAGCCGAGATCGCGCCACAGCACTCCAGCCTGGGCGACAGAGCCAGACTCTGTCTCAAAAAAACAAAACAAAACAAAACAGAACAAAAAAATCCAAAAACAACAAAAAAAGGGAACTTGTGAATCATTGAGATTGGGATGTAATAATTGATATGTACATTTATGACTTACTTTTAGGGTTTTAAAAATTATGATTTTATCTTGATTTCCACCTTAGTTTACAAATTTTGGAAAAGCCGGCATTGATTTTCTTATACATGTGAAGAAAACAATGATTTCTGAATTTATGTCCAAAATGTAAAGCATACTGAACGGTATGAAAATAAAAAGTGCCCTGAATCCTTCTATTACTACCCAGAATGATCCACTATTAATGGTCTACTTTCTTCTTGTATTTTTTCTATTCAGGCATATTAGTGCATATATAAATATACACATTGACATACTTAAAACGTGTATATATTGATACCTAAAACAAATTTGTAATATTCTGAATAAGCAGTTTTAAAAGATGCTTTGTCACCTAACAATTGTCATTGGGTGTTTCTCATAAACATGAATTTAAAGCATCCAGAGGATAAGAACATATGGAGGCCCCATATTTTATTTTACCACCCCATGCTGTTGGGCATTCTAGTTGTTTCCAATTGTTTGTTATTTACTATAATATTATAATTAATATTTTTGAATATAAAATTTATATTTCCCTTTGAAATAATTAATGGGTCAGAGGGAATGAATGACCATTTAAAAGTATATATTTAATGCATATTTTAAATTTACCTCTGGAGTCTATCAGTTTCTCTCTTCATAGTGTTTCTCTCTTCATAGTTTCTGTCCTCATAGCATCATTTCATTGTATTATCATGGATACCAGGTAATATGATGCTATGAACAACTTAGCCAGTTTTCTGGGCAAAGCTGTCATGGTTTTTAAAGTTATTATCTTTTTATCCCCAATTGCTACATTATTACCTCCATAAGAAACACTCTTTTTCCTTCCCCTTTTTAAGTCTTGAAAAATAATCATAATACTTGCCTCATAAAAAATTGGGAAATACAAATGTGCATAAAATGCTATGTAAGTATTGGGAATTATTGTTTTTAAGCCATTATGGTGATAATGAAAAATCTTCATAAATGATAATCAGTTGCAAAGAACATATCCTATGCTTCGATATCCTAATCTTAGACAGATGCTCCTGGTGCCCACGTTGCCTTTATTCAGCTCTCTTCTGATTTTAACCACAGTGTGGTAGACAGTTCGTGAAAGCTCATATTCTTCTCTTCCTGCCAGGATGTTGCTGGAAGCTCTTGCAGCTGTCTCTTGCATTCTTCCCCAGGGTCTTTTTCAACACAGAGATCTCCCAACTGGCTTGAATTTTGCTGCCTAAAAGTGCAGGGATGGGGAGGGATTAATGCCCAGAGGACACCCTTCAACCAATGGGAGATGGGAGATAGTGAAAAAAATGTTCCAATTTCCTATATTTCTGGTAGACAATTCTGGGAGGCATTCCACGTATGCTTCTCAGAGCTTCTGGCAGAGTTCCACTCTTGTTGCTTACAGCGGAAACCTCAGTAAAGCACCATATAATGTCTTTTCTCTCTCTGTGTCTGACTCTCTCTCCTCCCTCATTGCTGTTTCCGAGGATCGGTTTGGAAATAAACTAACTGCAACCAAATCTTTGTTCTAGACTCTTCTCTGAGGGAAACCCTAAGCACGATATCATCCCTTTCCCTTCTTCTGCAACAATGCAGAGTTCTTTCCCCTTCCCTTGGAGAACATTCAGTTAACTAACTCAGCCATTGAATATTGAGGGTCAGTCCTATGCCAGGCACTGCTTTGTGGAGGATGTGAAGACAGACTCAGATTCTGGCCATCTTGGAGCTACATTCTAGTGGAGCGGGCAGAAAATGAGTACAATAAGTAAGCAAAATGTTAGACTTCAGAAGTGCTAAGGGGAAGAAAGGAAGAATGACTGGGGAAAAGGATGCATTGTGGTTTTAGATAGGATGGCCAGGAGAGGCTTTATTGAGAAGGCCTCATTTGCACAAATATCTGAAGAAGCTGAGCCACATCAAGATATGTCGGAAAAATATTCCATCTGAGGCAATGGCAAATGCCTGAGTCCTAAGGTAGGAGTACGTCTGGAACATTTAGGAATATTGAGAAGACCAGTGTGGATGAAGGGAGGTGAAGGAGAAGGAGGTGCTATTGCCAGAGAGGAAGCAAAGTACTAGACAGGTCACGTGGGAACCTTAAGGTCTTTGGTATTTACCTTAAGTTTTAAAATTTATTTATTTATTTATACTTTATGCCGATCTACAGTGACAGGGAAGCCATGACTCTATCTATTGGGGTCTTCAAATTGATATATAATAGTTGTACAGGCCAGGCATGGTGGCTCATGCCTATAATCCCAGCACTTTGTGAGGCCAAGGCAGGCAGATCACAAGGTCAAGATATCGAAACCATCCTGGCCAACACGGTAAAACCCCATCTCTACTAAAAACACAAAATTAACTGGATGTGGTGGTGCGCACCTGTAGTCCCAGCTACTCGGGAGGCAGAGGCAGGAGAATCGCTTGAACCCAGGAGGCAGAGGTTGCACTGAGCCGAGATCACACTGCTACACTCCAATCTAGTGACAGAGCATCTCAAAAAGAAAATAGTTGTACATATTTGGGAGTACATGTGATGTTTTGATACCTGTGTAATGATCAAATCAGGGTAACCAGGATGTCCATCACCTCAAACATTTATTTTTTCTTTGTATTGGAAACATTATCATCCTTTTTTTTTTTTAGCTATTTTGAAATATACAGTAAATTATTGTTAGCTATAATTTCCCTACTGTGCTATCAACTACTATAACTTATTCCTGCTCTCTAACTGTATATTTTACATTTGATGGGGAATTACTGAAGAATATTGAGCAGAAGAATCTCAAGGTCAAAAGGATTATTCTGGCTGCTATATGGAGAATAGTCTTCGAGAGAACAAGGGTGGAAGGAGAAGCCAGTTATGAGTTATTGCAATAATCCAGGAGAGAGATTATAGTGATTTGAACCTGGGTCTTAGCAGTGGAGGTGGTGAGAAGTGTTGAATTCTATATATTCTGAAGCTAGAGTTGACAGAATTTGCTGACAAATGAGGTGGAGGATGTGAGAGAGGTAAGGAGGCATAGACGATTCCAATGTGTTTGGGCTGAGAAACTAAAATAATTACGTTTGCCATTTACTAAGTTGAGGAAAGAAGCAAGAAGAGAAGATTGGAGGGGTGTATGGGAGCTCAGTTTTCCACATATTAAACATATTCCCTATTTATTACTTTTCAGGAGGAATGTCAAGGAAAATAGGTGATTGCATATATGAATCTGGATTTAAGAAACAAGATCAGGACTAGATATGTAAATTAGGGAGTCACTAGTATGTAGATGATATTTTGAAACATTGGAACTGAATGAGATTTGCAAGGGAGTATGTATAATAGAGAAAAGAAGAAATTCAAGGATGGTATATGAATTTTCTAGAGCTGTCATAACAAAATGCCACAGATTGGATGGCTGAAACAACATAAATTAATTTTCTTGCAGTGTTGATGGCTGAAAGTCCAAGTCGAGGTGCCAGCAGGGGTGATTTATTTGGAGGCCTCTCTCCTTGGCTCACAGATGGCTGCTTTCTTGGTGTGTTTTCACATGCCCATTCCTCTGTGTGTGCATATCCCTGGTGTCTTCATCATTCTATAAGGATACCAGTCATATTGGATGAGGGCTTCTCCCATATGCCTTCATTTAACTTTAGTATTACCTCTTTAGAGGCTCTATTACCAATATGGTCATATTCTAACATGCTGGGGAATAGGGTGTCAACATATACATTTTTTGGGGGAACACAATTCAGTCTATAACACATGGATATGTTGGACATGCTGAAATTAGGATGAAGGGGAGATAAGAAAAAATAATCAAATAAGACTGAGATGGAGAGGATAGAGGGGTTTAGAGAAAAAATTGGAAATATATGAAATAAAGTACTTTGAAAAAGTAAAAGGAAACAATTGTGTCAGAGGCTGCTGCTATGTCAAGTAAGATAAAGACTAAGGATTGAATATTGAATTTAGAAATGTGGAGGTCACAGTTACCTTGATAAGATTAGTTAGTGGTAGAGTGCTGGGGGTGAGCATCTAACTGGAATGGATTCAGGATTAAATAAAGAAAAGCCAGAAGCAAGAAATAAAGACAGCTCTTTCAAGGAGTTTTGAAAACCAATTGCCTAAGAACTTCATGTTGGAGACTTGAATTTCAACTTCATTAATGGAGAGGGGCAAGATTGGTGAACTCACTGATGTGCAGGAACATGGAGTAAGCTTCACAAAATTAGCTAAAACTTGGACTTCCCACTCTAAGATGGTGTGGAGGGCAGAGTAATGGCCTCCTGAAAATGTCCATGCCCTCATCTCCAGAACCTTGGATAATCTTTGCCAGACCTTATACTCAGAACAGAGAAATGCATAGACTAAGGATGGTTAAAATGAACTCTCTCTACAGGAAACATCCAACAGAGACATGTTACTGCCCTGAGCTCTCCAGAGGGACTCTTTTTCCTTAACCTTGCTTAAGCCTGCCAAGTTAGCTTTCTTTTTGATTCTGTGGGCTAAACAGAATCTTTCCAACAAATTTTTTTGTTTACCTAAGTTGGCCAGAGTTGCTTGTAAGGAAAGAGACCTCAGTGACACACTGTTCCTTCCATCTGGAACGCCTCGCTGCAGCCCAGTTTCACTTTCAGGTTCACTCCAAGTGTCCAGTCTGTTTTACTCTATGGACTTGATAGTGTGATGGTTAATATTAGGTGTTCACTTGACTGGATTGAGAGATGCCTAGATGGCTGGTAAGTGTTGTTTCTGGGTGTGTCCGTGAGGGTGTTGCCAGAGAGATTGACATTTGAGTCGGCGAACCGGGAGAGGAAGATCCACCCTTAATGTGAGTCGGCACCATCCAATTGGCTGTCAGCGCAGCTAGAACAAAGCAGGTGGAAGAAGGGGGAACAAGCTCCCTTGCCGAGTCTCCTCTCTATTTTTCTTCCCATGCCAGACACTTGCTCCCACTCCTGTCCTTAAACGTCAGACTCCTGGTTTTTCAGCCTTTGGCTGCAAACTGAAGGCTGCACTGTCAGCTTCCCTGGTTTTGAGGCCTCCCGACTTGGACTGAGCCACTACTAGCTTTTTTCTTTCCCCGGCTTGTGGACGGCCTATCGTGGGACTTTGCCATGCAATCGTATAAGCCGATTCTTCCTGGTCAAGTCCCTTTTATATATACATATATTCTTTTGGTTCTGTCCCTCTGGAGAACCCTAATATAGATGGGGTTGTCTACTTTATCTTTTTCCTGGAGTCTTTTCCTTACTGATTGACTGGATGGCAAATAAAAAATTGCTCTAATTTGTTCAGGTGCAGTGGCTCAGGCCAGTAATCCCAGCATTTTGGGAGGCCAAAGCTGTACAATTACTGGCATCCAGAAGTTTGAGACCAGTCTTGCTACAAATAAATAAATAAATAAATAAAAATAAAAATTAGTCAGGCATGGTGGCATGTGCCTGCAGTCCCAGCTACTTGGGAGGTTGAGGTGGCAGGATCTCTTGAGCCCAGAAGTTGAGGCTGCAGTGAGCTGTGATCGCCTCACTGCACTCAGTCTGGGTGACAGAGTAAGACCCTGTCTCAAAAAAAGAAAATTGCTCAACTTTACTACAGTGAACTTCCACTGTTAGAACTACAGTTGGATTTTTCTCTCCTAACACCTATTCCAGCCGTTGTGGTAGGGAACCAGGAAACCAAATTCATATATCCTGCTCTCTGCTGATGGGGATAGCTATCAAAAGACCATCAGTTCAACAAAATGCTTTAGCAAAATGAGAGCAATGTTAAATTGTTCTGTTTTAGAGTGGTATGTATATCAGAAGTTGATTATCACAATAATTCTTAACAAACCACAAAACCTCAGTGGTTCATAACAATAAGCATCTATTTAGCTTATGAGTCGACAGGGTTCAGCTGATCAGGCCTGGGTTTGGCTTTTCCCATGTGTTTACTGTCAGCTGTAGGTTCAGTAGGTGAATCTGCTGTCCTTGGGTAGGCCCTTTCACAAGTCTAGGTGGCATCTAAGGTGGCCTTGGTGGGGATGACTGGGACAGCTCGCTTCTGATCCTTGAATCTCTCATCTTTCTCCTGGGACGAGAGGGGCACTTTGGTCAAGTTCTTATGGTAGTAACAGAGGGTAAGAGCAAGCATGCCAAGTTCTTATGGCAGTAGCAGAGGGTAAGAGCAAGCAAGCTCAAGCATGCAAGTGCATCTCAGGCCTCTGTTTGTGCCACATTTGTCAGTTGTCTCCTTGGGGCAACTTAGGTCATTCTAGCTCCAGAGCTCCCAACCAGTTAGCCAAGACTCACTGGACCTGCGACAGAGCTCACCTATTCCCTCTGCCCAATTCTGCTTCACCGAAAGCAAGTCCTATGGCTGAGTGCAGAATGAGAGAGCACTATCGAGCTATATGCACATAGTATAGAGACAAGGAGGACTGACAAACTGGAAACATTATTACCTTTGATCAACCACAGGGGTAAAATTTCTTATTTCTTTTTCTTCTGCATTTGTGTTTTATGATCTTTCTACAGTAAATACCTGTAGCTTGGTTAATGAAGAAAAGCTTCCAGGCAAGAGCAGATTGAAATAATAAAAAACTTAGGAAAAATACACTTGGCTATCACACTGGCTAAAATACTTAGTACTGAGTGAGAAGATAGCTTGAGCCCAGGAATTTGAGGCTGCAGTTAGCTATGATTGTACCACCGCACTCCAGCCTGGGTGACAGAGGAAGACTATCTTAAAAAATAAAGGAAGAAAAATCTGTAACTCACAATCTATTCAATAAAGTGCTGTTCCATTGATTGTATTGATTATATGGGCAGACTTAAGAGAATGTGTTTGTGTGCAGGCAATGAGGTAGTGTTTGCGTGTGTTTGTGTGGATGTGGTTAAGATTATGTGAAAACAGATGAAAAGGTTACAATAAGAAAACATTAGAAAAACCACTCATTCTTTTTTCTTTTTTTTTTAATTATACTTTAAGTTCTAGGGTACATGTGCACAACGTACAGGTTTGTTACATATGTATACATGTGCCATGTTGGTTTGCTGTACCCATTAACTCGTCATTTACATTAGGTATTTCTCCTAATGCTATCCCTCCCCCATCCCCCCATCCCACGACAGGCCCCGGTGTGTGATGTTCCCTGCCCTGTGTCCGAGCGTTCTCATTGTTCAGTTCCCACCTATGAGTGAGAACATGTGGTGTTTGGTTTTCTGTCCTTGTGATAGTTTGTCGAGAATGATGGTTTCCAGCTTCATCCATGTCCCTACAAAGGACATGAACTCATCCTTTTTATGGCTGCATAGTATTCCATGGTGTATGTGTGCCACATTTTCTTAATCCAGTATATCATTGATGGACATTTGGGTAGGTTCCAAGTCTTTGCTATTGTGAATAGTGCCACAATAATTATATGTGTGCATATGTCTTTATAGTAGCATGATTTATAATCCTTTGGGTATATACCCAGTAATGGGATGGCTGGTTCAAATGGTATTTCTAGTTCTAGATCCTTGAGGAATCGTCACACTGTCTTCCACAATGGTTGAACTAATTTACACTCCCACCAACAGTGTAAAAGCGTTCCTACTTCTCCACATCCTCTCCAGCACCTGCTGTTTCCTGACTTTTTAATGTTCATCATTCTAACTGGTGTGAGATGGTATCTCATTGTGGTTTTGATTTGCATTTCTCTGATACGAGTGACGATGAACATTTTTTCATGTGTCTGTTGGCTGCATAAGTGTCTTCTTTTGAAAAGTGTCTGGTCATATCCTTTGCCCACTTTTTGATGGGGTTGTAAATTTGCTTAAGTTAATTTTTTCTTGTAAATTTGCTTAAGTTCTTTGTAGATTCTGAATATTAGCCCTTTGTCAGATGGGTAGATTGCAAACATTTTCTCCCATTCTGTAGGTTTCCTGTTCACTCTGCTGGTAGTTTCTTTTGCTGTGCAGAAGCTCTTTAGTTTAATTAGATCCCATTTGTCAATTTTGGCTTTTGTTGCCATTGCTTTTGGTGTTTTAGTCATGAAGTCCTTGCCCATGCCTATGTCCTGCCCTCATTCTTTTTTCTCAAGGAACAAAAAAGAACAGTCAAAAGCACCTTGTCATGTTTAAAGCTAATTCATTTTAGGTCATGGTGTCTCTTATTCAAGAGGGAGAAGTTTCAAGAAGCAATTTAGATAATATTTTTTCTTAGTCTTAATTTTGATCTAAAGCTTTCTGATCAACAGTGCCCAAATAATATCCAATGCTGGGTAGTGACCCAAAGATTTCTTACAGAAAGGCTGGACAGTCAGCACTTTGGATAACCCAAGGCTGTTGTCTGTTCCACATTTTCTCCTTGAATTTCCACATTGAGGAGCACAACAGAAATTTATTTTCTCAGAGTTCTGGAGGCTGGAAGTCTGAGATCAAGGTGTCTATAGGATGAGGGCCATGGAGGAAGGATCTGTCCCTGGCTTCTCTCGTTGGCTTGTAAATGCCCTTTTCCCTGTGTGTCCTCATATCGTCTTTCTTCTGTATTTTCTGTGTTCACATTTCCCCTTCTTGTAAGAACATGAGTTATATTGGATTAGGACCCACCTAATGGCCTCATTTTGGCTTACTTACTTCTTTAAAGACCCTGTCTCCAATATGGTTTACATTGTCAGGTACTAGGTGTTAAGACTTCAACATATGAATTTTTGGGGGGCTCACAATCCAGCCCGTGACAACCTGTCTTCATCAGAGTCTGTTTGCCCTCAGGAGCCAATTCTAAACATAGTGATAAAATGAGGTTCATGACCTCTTTAGCAGAGGGATTTGCCTAAGTAAGTCAGTCTGGGTTGAGACTCCAAGACCCACATATCCACAGAGATGGGATCTTCTCCAAGCCCTATTGAATTTTCTAAATCTTCACATCTGTTCCTTCTCATTGGTTTCTGAATGCAAGTTCCAGCTTCCGTATATTGTAGTCTATCTGGGTGGTGACTAGATAGTCTGCTTAGCTGTTAAAAAACCTCTCTCTCCTTGGGTGGATGCTTTCATCTAGGGTTAAACATCGGAATCACTATGGAAGTGCTTCAGAAAAAAAGACAAAGAAAAGACGTACTTTTATTCAACCAAGTAAACAAATAAACAACTTTACAAATGAGATTCTGACACAAATTCTAATTAAAAGACCAATGCCTCCCCTACCAAATGTTGACTGAGATCTTACAAAAAAAGAGTGACGAGCATTGTCACTTACGTGTTAACGAGCAGCAGCACCTTCAAGAAATTGCTGTTGGAGTCACTACTCAGATGGCAATTAAATATTAACAACAATTAAGATTGAGACTGGCTTTACCACCTCCCTATGCAATTAAATAATAATGACTGTTTACTAAATGCCAATAATAACTCTACAAGGTAGATATTATTTTTAATCCCTGTTTTTCAGATAAGAAAACCAAGTCTCAGGGTGTCTGTCTTAGTCTGTTCAGGCTGCTGTAACAAAATACCATAAATGGAGTAATTTATAAATAACAGAAATATATTGCTCACAGTTCTGTAGTCTAGGAAATTCAAGATCAAGGCACCAGCAGATTCAGCGTCTGGGGTGAGGAATTTTTCTCTGCATCATAGATGGCAGCTTCTTGCTGTGCCCTCACATGGCAGAAGGGGCAAACAAGCTTCCTTAGGGTTTTTCTGTAAGGGCACTAATCCAATTCATGAAGGGTTTGCCCTCATGATCCAATCACCTCCTAAAAGTCCCACCTCTTAGTACTATTGTGCTGAGGATTAGTTTTCCACATATGAATTTTTGGAGGAAGGAAACATTCAGACCACAGCAATGTCTAAGTAGATTATTTAAGTCACATAACTAGTAAATAGTTCACATAGTGTTTGAATTTGGATATGCCTATAATTTAAGCACATCCTTCACCACCTTGCTATACTGCTAGCTGTTTTCCTCTAGCTTGTATCTGTAGCCAAGTGGTTAGTCCTAACCTAGCTAGACTAATTTCTGACATCCAGCCCCACCTTGCCAGACCATTTGGAATCAGCGTGTCTTGAGGAAAATGCCTCCATGATATGACACAGCTACTGACTCCTGTAAAATGTCTAGCCCTCAGCTTCTGCTCTTCTTTTGTGTTCTTGTGTCTGGCTTGCTACGTCTTGTCCTACTGCCTATGCTTTGCATTTTAAAGACTACCTTCTAAAACACCTACAAAATTTTCAGGAGGACTAAAATTTTCATTTCCAAAATACTCAATGAGTATTTTATGTTCTAATTTAAAATGCTTTCAATAGTCACCTCTTAGGAAAATCTGGCTCTTAGTGCAGAAAAGGAGTATGTAGCAGACATCTGTCCAATTACAGTATCGATAATAGAAAAGCTTTTAACAATCTACACCTCATAATATGTTAATGCAGGGAAATACTTCTTAGCAGTTTTTATAGAATCTTGTCTTTTGCACAATAAAAGGCAATTCTCCATTTCAATGCAGATATTGAGTAAATGAAAATTGCCTTTTTAAGTTTCAGAGGACAGAAGAATAAAGATATTTGGCTTCAGATAATTGCTTACACTGTTGGTGAAAGCCAGAGTTGTTTCTTATAATACAATAGCGACTGCATTTTAAATAACACAGATGGGTTTCACTCTATGCATAGATAAATAGTTGTATGGAAATCAAATTTTTGTAAATGAAATTACATTTTAAAAACACAATTCTCATAAATTACTTATAATTTTTGTAGCAAAATGTTTTTTGCAAAAATAAGTGCTCAGTATTCACTATATAACTTCAGCTATTTAATTATGGTAATAAAATTGTTTTAAAAGGAGGCAGAGCATGATGGCTGAATAGAAGCCGCCACTGATCATCTTCCCTGTAAGAACACCAGATTGAGTAACTACCCACAAAAAAAGCACCTTCATAGGATCCAAGAATCAAGTGAGCAATCACAGCACCTGGTTTTAACTTCATATCACTGGAAGAGACACTGAAGAGGATGGAAAAGATCGTCTTGACTTGCTGATGCCTTGCCTTCTCCATCCTCTGGCAGTGGCTGTGTGGTGCGGAGAGAGCATCTGTGCACTTCAAGGGAGAGAGAGTGCGGTGATTCTGGGACTTTCCATTGGAACTCAGCGCTGACCTGTCACAGTGAAAAGCAACCCTGGGCAGAACTCAGCCAGTGCTCATGGAGGGAGCATTTAGACCAGCCCCAGCCAGAGGGTAATCACCCATCCCAATGGTCAGCACCTGAGTTCTGGCTTCTGGCAAGCCTTGCCACTGTTGGCTAAAGTGGTCTGGGGTTCTAAATAAACTTGAAAGATAGCCTAGACCACAAGGACTGCAATTCCTGGGCAAGTCCTAGTGCTGTGCTGGACTCGGAGCCAGTGGACTTGGGAAGGCATGTGGAATGCCCGGTCAGCCTAGGGACTCCTTGCATCGCCCCTCCCACAACCCTAGATAGCACAGCTCGCACCTCTAGGAGAGACCCCTTTCTTCCACTTGTGAAGAGGGAAAGAGTAAAGAGGACTTTGACTTGCAACTTGTGTACCAGCTTAGCCACAGTAGGATCGGGTACCAGGCAGAGTCTTGAGGCTTCTATTACAGGCCCTAGCTCCTGGATGACACTTATAGACACACCCTGAGCCAGCGGGGAGGATCTAGTCCTGGCAGGATTCATCATCTGCTGACTAAAGAGTTCTTGGGCCCTGAGTAGTCAGCAGTGGTAGTCAGGCAGTACTTGCATGCGCCTTGGGTGAAACTCAGAGACGATTGGCTTCAGTTGTGACCCAGCGCATTCCCAGTGTGGTGGCTATGGGGAGAGACTCCTGCTTGAGAAAAGGAGAGGGAAGAGGAAAGGGGACTTTCTTTTGCAGCTTAAGTACCAGCTCAGCCACAATGGGGTAGAGCACCAAGGAGGCTCTTGGGGTCTCCAACTTCAGGCCTTGGTTCTTAGATGGCATTTCTGAACTTCACCTGGACCAGAAGGAAGCTCACTGCCCTGAGGAGAGAGTCCGAGGCCTGGCAGTATAAGCTGACTGAAGAGCCTTGGCCTTGAGTGAACATCAGTGGTAGCCAGGCAGTACTGACTGCTGGCCTAGGGTAGTGGTGGCCATTGAGAGACTCCTCTGCTTGTGGAAGGGGGAAGGGAGAGTAGGAAGGACTTGATCCTGTGGCTTGAGTGCCAACTCAGCCACAGTAGAATAGAGGACCAGGTAGATTTCTAAGATTTCTGACTCGAGGCTTTGGATCCTGGATGGCATCTCTGGACTCTCTCAGGGCCTGTGGGACCTTGCTCCCCTGAAGGGAAGGACACAACCTGGCTAGCTTTGGCAGCTGCTGATTGTAAAGTCCTAAGGTCTTGAGTGAACATTGGTGGTAGCCAGGCAGTAGTTACCATGGGCCTTGTGCAAGACCCAGTACTGGGTTGGCTTCAGATCTGACACAGTGCTGTTCCGGTTGTGGTGACCACAGGGGCTTGTGTTACCTCTCCCCCAGAAGCTCAGCATAGAGTGAAAGAGACCCTATTTATTTGAGAGAAAGTAAGAGATGACAACAAGAGTCTTTACTTGGTAATCAGAATTCTTCTGGATCTTGTTGAAGACAAGGTGGTATCTCTGAGTCTGCAAGAGCCACAGTGTTACTCAAGTAGGAATGCCCCCTAATGCAAATATGGCTTCAGTGACCAAAAACTTAGATTATAACACCCAAGTCTCTTGGAATATCCGGAAAGCCTTCCCAAGAAGGATAGGTACAAACAAGCGCAGACTGTGAAGATTACAATAAATACCAAAGTCTTCAATGCCAAGACATCAGTGAACATTCACAAGCGTTAAGACCATCCAGGAAAATATGACCTCACCAAAATGAACCAAATAAGGCAGCAATGACCAATAATGACAGAGATATATGACTTTTCAGACAGAGTTCAAAAATAGTTGTTTTAAGAAAACTCAACAAAATTCAGGACAACACAGAGAAAGAATTCAGAATCCTATCAGATACATTTAGCGAAGAGATTAAAATAATTAAAAAGAATCAAGTAGAAATTTGTAATTGAAGGCTGGACATGGTGGTTCATGCCTATAATCCCAGCACTTTGGTAGGCCGAGGTGGATGGATCACTTGTGGTCAGGAGATCGAGACTATCCTGGTCAACAGGATTAAACCCCATCACTACCAAAAATACAAAAATTAGCTAGGTGTGGTGGTGCATGTCTGTAATCCAAGCTACTTGGGAGGCTGAGGCATGAGAATTGCCTCGGGAGGCAGAGGTTGCAGTGAACCAAGATCACACCAATGAACTCCAGCCTGAGCGAGAGAGTGAGAGTTTATCTCAAAGACAAAACAAAACAAAAAAAAGCAATTTGCAATTGACATGCTGAAGAATCCATCAGAGTCTTTCAGCAGATTTTTTTTTGTTAAGTTTTTAATTTTTGTGAGCAGTTAGTAGGTGCATATATTTATGGGGCACATGAGATATTTTGATACGGCACTCAGTGTCTAATAATCACAGGGTAAAGGGGTATCCATCATTTCTGGCATTTATCTTTTGTGTTACAAACAATTAAATTTTATTTATTTATTTATTTATTTATTTATTTATTTATTTATTTATTTTTTGAGATGGAGTCTTGCTCTGTTGCCCAGGCTGGAGTGCAGTAGTGCGATCTCCACTCACTGCAAGCTCCACCTCCCGAGTTCACGCCATTCTCCTGCCTCAGCCTCCTGAGTAGCTGGGTCTACAGGCACCCGTCACCATGCCTGGCTAATTTTTTGTATTTTTAGTGGAGACAGGGTTTCACCGTGTTAGCCGGGATGGTCTCAATCTCCTGACCTCATGATCTGCTCACCATGGCCTCTCAAAGTGCTGGGATTATAGGCATGAGCTACTGCGCCCAACCTTCTTTAGTTATTTTTAAATATACAATAAATTATTATGGATGTAGTCACACTGTTGTGCTATCAAAATTCTAAATCTTAGTATCAAATACTGTATTTTATTAATTCTATCTGATTATATTTTTTTATGCCTTAACCATGCTCACTTCCCACCACTCCCCACTATCCTTCCTGGTCTCCGTTAACTATGATTCTACACTCTATCTTCATGAGTTGTATTGTATTCATTTTTAACGCCCACAAATAATTGGGAACATTTATCAGCAGAACTGATTAAGCAGAAGAAAGAATTAGTGAGCTTAAAGACAGTCTATTTGAAAATACACAGAGGAGACAAAGAAAAAGAATAAAAAAGAACGAAGCATTTCTATAATAGCTAGACAATATCTTCAAAAGGGCAAATCTAAGAGTTATTTATCTTAAATAAAAGGTAAAGAGACATGGAGTAGAAAGTTTACTCAAAGGGTTAATATCAGAGAATGTCCCAAACCTAGAGAATGATATAAATATTCAAGCACAGGAAGGTTATAGAACTCCAAGTAGACTGAACCCAAATAAGATTACCTCAAGATATTTAATGATCAGACCCTTAAAAGTCAGGGATAAAGAAAGGATCCTAAAAGCAGCAAGAGAAAATAAACAGGCTAGGTGTGGTGACTCACACCTGTAATCTTAGCACTTTGGGAGGCCAAAGAGGGCAGATTACTTGAGGACAGAAGTTTGAGACCAGCCTGGCCAACATGTTGAAACCCTATCTCTACTAAAAATACAAAAATTAGCTGGACTTGGTGACACATGCCTGTAATCCCAGCTTGGGAGGCTGAGGTGGAAGAATTGCTTGAACCCAGGAGGGGGAGGTTGCAGTGAGCCAAGATCATGCCACTGCACTCCAGCCTGGGCAAAAGAGTGAGACTCCATCTCAAAAAAAAAATAAAATAAAATAAAATAAAATAAATAAATAAAAGAAAAGAAACAACACACAATGAAGTACCAATACATCTGATAGTAGAGTTTTCAGGGTAAATCTTGCAGGCCAGGAGACAGTGGAATGACATATTTAAAGTGATGAAGGAAAAAAATTTGTATGCTGGAATGATATATCCAGTGAAAAGATCGTTCAAACATAAAGGAGAAATAAAGACTTTCCCAGACAAACAAAATATGAGTGACTTTATCAACAACAGACCTGTCTTACAAAAAATACTAAAGAAGTTTTTTAATCTGAAAGAAAAGGAGATTAATGAGCCATAAGAAATCATCTGAAGGTATAAAACTCACTGGTAAGTACACAGAAAAACACAGAATAGTATAACATATTGTGCATAAACTACTCACATCTTAAGTAGAAAAATATGAGTGTGCATATGAGTGCATAAACTAATCATATCTTAAGTAGAAAGACTAAAAGATGAAACAATAGAAAATAATAGCTACAACAACTCTTTAAGACATAGACAGCACAATAAGATATGAATAAAAACAACAAAAAATTAAAGAGTGGAGGGATAAAGTTAGAGTTTTTATGAGTGTTCTCTTTGCTTGTTTGTTAGTTTGTTTATACAGTCAGTGTTAAGTTGTCATCAGCTTAAAATAAAGGGCTATAAGACATTATTTGCAAGTCTCATGATAACCTCAGATGAAAAAATATATAACAAATCACAAAATATAAGAGCAAGAAATTAAAACATACCACCAGAGAAAAATCACCTTCACTAGTATGAAGATAGGAAGGGGAAGGAAGAAAGAAGGAAGAGAAGACCACTAAACAACCAGAAAACAAAGAATAAAATGGCAGGCATAAGTCCTTACTTATCAGTAATAACATAGAATGAAAATGAACTAACCCCTCCAGTCAAAAGACATAGAGTGGCTGAATGGATTAAAAAATAAGACTTAACAATCTGTTGCTTACAAGAGAAATACTTCACCCATAAAGACAGAGATAAACTTAAAGATTTTCTGTGCAAATGTAAACCCAAAAAATAAACAGGAATAGCTATACTTACATTAGACAAAATAGATTTTAAGACAAAAACTATAAAAAGAGACAAAGAAAGTCACTATATAATGATAAAGGGGTCAGTTCAGCAAGAGGATATAACAGTTTGAAATATATCTACACCCAACACTAGAGCACTCAGTTATATAAAGCAAATATCATTAGTGCTAAAGGAAGAGCTAGATCCCAATACAACAATAGCTGGAGATTTCAACACTCAATATTCAACACTGGACAAATCTTTCAAACAAAAAAGTCAACAAAGAAACATTGCACCTAATCTGAATTATAGACCATATGGACCTAATTGATATTTACAGAATATTTTCATCCAACAAATGCAGAATACACATTCTTCTCAGCATATGGATCATTCTGAAGAATACACCATATGCTGGATCATAAAACAAGTCTTAAAACTTCAAAAATTGAAATTATATGAAGTGTCTTCTCTGACCACAATGGAATAAAACTAGAAATCAACAATAAGAGGAATTTTTGGAAACTATACAAATTAAACAATATGCTCCTGAATGACGAGTGGGTCAATGAAAAGATTAAGACAGAAATTTAAAAATTTATTGAAACAAATTATCATGAAAACACAACATATCACAACCTATGGGATACAGCGAAAGCAGTATGATGTGGAAAGTTTATAGCTATAAGTGCCTATATTTAAAAAGTAGAAATACTTTAAATAAACAATCTAACAATGCATCTTAAAGAACTAGAAAAGTGAAAGCAAATCAAATCCAAAGTTAATAGAAGAAAAAAAAAAAATAAAGATCAGAAGAGAAATAAATGAAACTGAAATGAAGAAAACAATACAAAAGATCAACAAAACAAAAAATGGTTTTTTGAAAAGATAAAATTGACAAACCTTTAACCAGACGAAGAATAAAAGAGAGAAGACCAAAATAAATAAAAGCAGAGATTATGAAAGAGGCATTACAACCAACATCACAGAAATTCGAAGGATTATTAGAGGTTACTATGGGCAAGTATTTGCCAATAAATTGGAAAACCTAGAAGAAATAGATGAATTCCCAGACATTACAACTTATTACAGTTGATCTGTGAAGACATTCAAAACCTGAACAGACCAATATGTAGTGAGATTGAATCTATAATGAAAAAATTTGTCAGCAAAGAAAACACCAGAACCCAATGGCTTTATCACTGAATTTTATCCAACATTTAAAGAACTAATACCTATGCTACTCAAACTATTCCAAAAACTAGAGGTGGAGGGATTACTTCCAAACTCGTTCTATAAGGCTGGTATTACCTTGATACCAAAACCAAACAAAGACACATCAAAAAATAAAAAAAAGAAAAAAGAAAACTACAGGCCAATATCCCTAATGAACATTGATGCAAAAATCAAACACTAGAAAACAAAATTCAACAACGCATTAAAAAGACCATTCATTATGACCAATTGGAATATATTCCAGGAATGCAGGGGTGTTTCACATACATAAATTAATCTATGTAATATACCATATCAGTAGAATTAAAGACAAAAACCATACAATCATTTCAATTGATGCTGATAAAGCATTTGATAAAATTCAGAATTCCTCCATGAAAAAACCCTAAAAGAACTGGGTATAGAAAGAACATACCGGCCGGGCATGGTGGCTCACACCTGTAATCCCAGCACTTTGGGAGGCCGAGGCGGGCAGATCATGAGGTCAGGAAATCGAGACCATCCTGGCCAACACGGTGAAACCCTGTCTCTACTTAAAAAAAAAAAAAAAATTAGCCGGGCATGATGGTGGGCACCTGTAATCCCAGTTACTCTGGAGGCTGAGGCAGGAGAATGGCATGAACCCAGGAGGCAGAGCTTGTGGTGAGCTGAGATCACGCCACTGCACTCCAGCCTGGGCAACAGAGCGAGACTCTGTCTCAAAAAAAAAAAAAAAAGAAAAAAAAAAAGGAAAGAATATACCTCCACACAATAATAGCTGTGTATGACAGACCCACAGCTAGTATCATAATGAACAGGGAAAATCTAAAAATCTTTCCTCTAAGATCTGGAACATGACAAGAATGCCCACTTTCATCACTGTTATTCAACATAGTTCTGGAAGTCCTAGCTAGAGCAATCAAAAAAGATAAAGAAATAAAGGGCATCCAAATTGGAAAAGAAGAAGTCAAATTATCCTTGTTTGCAGATGATATTTTCTTATATTTGGAAAAATCTAAAGACACCACCAAATAGCTATTAGAACTGATGAACACATTCAGTAAAGTTGCAGGATACAAAATCAACATACAGAAATCAGTAGGATTTCCATATACCAACAGCAAACAATTTGAAAAAGAAATTGAGAAAGTAATACTATTTAAAATAGCTACCAATAAACTTAAATATTTAGCAACTATTTTAGTTAACCAAAAAAGTGAAAGATCTCTGCAATGAAAAATACAAAACACAGATGAAAGACACTGAAGAGGCACAAAATATTGGAAAGATATTCCATGTTCATGGATTGGAAGAATCAATATTGCTAAAAGGTACATAATATCCAAAGCAATCTATAGATTCAATGCAATCTCTGGAAAATACCAATGACATTCTTCACAGAAATAGAAAAAATAATCCTAAAGTTTATATGGAACCACAAAACACTCAGAATAGCCACAGTTATCCTGAACAAAAAGAACAAAACTAGAGGAATCACATTACTTGACTTCCAATTACTACAGGGGTATAGTAACCAGAATGGCATGAGACTGGCATAAAAACAGACATTTTGACCAATGAAACAGAACAGAGATTCCAGGAACAAATCCATGCATTTACAGTGAACTTGTTTTCAACAAAGGTGCCAAGAACCTACATTGGGGAAAGGACAGTCTCTTTACAAAATGGTGCTGGGAAAACTGAATATCCATATGCAGAAGAATAAAACTAGACTCCTGTGTCTTGCCATATACAAAAATTAAATCAAAATGGATTAAAGAGTTAAATCTAAGACCTCTAATTATAAAACTACTGCAAGAAAACATTGAGGAAACTCTCCAGGACTTTGGGATCTGGCAAGGATTTCTTGAGTAATACCACACAAGCCTAGGAAACCAAAGCAAAAATGGACAAATGGAATCACATCAAGTTAAAAAGCTTCTGCACAGCAAAGGAAACACTCAACACAGTGAAAAGATAATGCACAGAATGGGAGAAAATATTTGCAAGTGATTTACATGACAAGGGATCAGTAACCAGTATATATAAGGAGCTCAAACAACTCTATAGGAAAACATCTAATAAATCAATCAAAAAATGGGCAAAAGATCAGAAGAGACATTTCTCGAAAGAAGACATACAAAATGGCAAACAAGCATATGAAAAGGTGCTCAACATCACTGATCATCAGAGAAATGCAAATCAAAATTTCATGAGATATCATATCAGCCCAGTTAAAACGGTTTTTATCTAAAAGACAGACAATAACAAATGCTGGTGAGGATGTGGAGAAAGGGGATCTTTGAATACTTGTTTGTGGGAATGTAAATTAGTACAGTCACTATGAAGAACAGCTTGGAGTTACCTTGAAAAACTAAAAATAGAGCTACCATAAGATCCAGCAATCACACTGCTAGGTATATGCCCAAAAGAAAGGAAAAAGATCTCTGCATTCCTATTTTTTTACAATTATTTCCAACTTTCTTTTTAGGTTCAGTGGGTACGGGTGCAGGTTTAGTACAGGGATATATTTTGTGTTGTAGGGGTTTGGTGTCCAGTTATTTTGTCACTCAGATCATAACTATAGAAGTCAATAGGCAATTTTTCAATCCTCAGCCTCCTCCCAACCTCCCTGCTCAAGTAGGTCCTGGTGTCTATTGTTCCCCTCTTTGTGTTTGTGTGCACTCATTGTTTACCTTCCACTTAGAATTGAGAATATGCCATATTTAGTTTTCCATTCCTGGGTTACTTGACTAAGGATAATGGTTTTCAGCTCTGTCAGTGTTGCTGCAAAAGACATGATTTCATTCCTTTTTATGGCTAGGTGGTATTCCTTAAGGTATATGTACCACATTTTCTTTATCCAGTCCACGATTGATGGGCATTTAGGTTGATTCCATGTATTTGCTATTGCAAATAGTGCTACCATGAACATACATGTGCATTTATCCTTATGATAGAAACATTTATATTTCTTTGGGTATATACCCAGTAATGGGACTGCTGAGTTGAATAGAAGTTCTGTTTTAAGTTATTTGAGAAATCTCCAAAATGCTTTTCACAGTGGCTAAACTAATTTACATTCCAACCCCCAGTGTATAAGCATTCCCTTTTCTTTTCAACCTTGCCAGCATCTGTTAATTTTTGACGTTTTAGTAATAGCCATTCTGAGTGGTGTGAGATGGTATCTCATTGTTGTTTTGAATTGCACTTGTCTAATGATTAGTGATGCCAAGCATTTTTTCACATGCTTGTTGACTGAGTGTATGACTTCTTTTGAGAAGTGTCTGTTCGTGTCTTTTGCCTATTTTTAAATAGGGTTGTTTGAATACAGCCAATAATAATTTATTGTACGTTTAAAAATATGTAAGAGTGTAAGAATAATTTGATTCTTTGCAACACAAAGAAAGGGTAAGTGGTTGAGGAGATGGATACCCCATTTTCCCTGATGTGATTATTATGCATTGTGTGCCTGCATCAAAATATCTCATGTACCTCATAAATATTCACATCTACTATATACCCCCCAAAATTTAAAAAAGAAACACATATAATATACATATAAAGTACACATATATATCTTATATAACTTTGGGAGAAAAACAATACTTAAAAACTATAGTGTTTCTAAAAATTATAAATTTCTAAAATTATAAATATAATGTTTGATATTTGAAAAATAAATGTATTGAATTTACATGAACTAATAATAGATCATTATGACTTGAAGTGGGCAAAGGCTAGCAACCATAAAAGGAGAAAATAGAAAACAGCTCGTTAACTTTAGTTAAGGACAATTTTATATTTTTGTTCAAATAATCCTGTGTAGGGTTCAACTTCTTTCTTAGGAAGTTTTGGTTGAACAATTTTGTGCTCTATACTGTGCTATCATATTACATTAAGTGTTTCTGTTGAAGCAATTTTCAACTCTTTACTGAGCGAGTCAAAAGTTGAATGTCATACTCTCTTTCTTTAAAATTGACCCAAATCAGTTCTCAGTCATGAATTAAGACTAAAACTTTCAACACTGTATCCTATCCTTTGGTTAAATAAATGAATGGGTGATGAATAAATATAGCATGGTTACTGTGGCAAATCTTTTGAAAAATTATCTCATTATCAAGGTCAAATCAGAATTTTAAAAGGAAAAATGTCTTTTACATCTGTAAGACACAAAGTACATGTATATTTTTATTGTTCTTAACTAGCCAGAGATTACATATTATATTATCTGAAATGTATTATAATAAATAAATACGGAGTCGCATTCATTTTAATTTACAAATATTTTGGTGGGTTCAATGGTGGTCCCCCCAAAAAGATATGTCCATATCATAACAGCAATAATCTGTGAATGTGAACTTATTTGTAAAAAGAGTCATTACAGAAATAATTGAGCCTCGAAGTGAGAACATCCTGGATTTTCTGAGTGGCTCCTCAGTCCAATGACAAGTTCCTTAGAGCAGAAGAGGAGGCCCAGAGACCCGGAAGAGAAAGCTGTGTGATGACAGAGGCAGAGCTTGCAGTCATGCAGCCATGAACCAAAGACCACTTGGAACCACCTGAAACTCGAAGAGGCAAGGAAGGTCTCTTTTCTAGATGGAGTGCAGCCCTGGGCATAATGCCCTAGTAGCACCTTGGTTTTGGACTTCTGGTCTCTAAAATTGTGACAGAATAAATTTCTGCTGTTTTCAGGCACTAAGTTTTTGATAATTTCTTATAGCAGCCCTCGGAAACTAATTTATATATCAAATAGGCAGAGGACCAGTATGCCAAAGAAAACAAATGATTTGTTGACTCTTCATGCTGAGTAGTGAGGAAGAAAACAAGCTATCTGGCATGTTCATCTCCTGTGCTCTCCTCTAAAAGGAGATAAGTCTTACACCTGTATCTACTATCAAGATATAAAATTTTTAATTGTTAATTTTTTATTGAGATATAACATCTATCCTATAAAGTACCAAAATCTCAGGTGATAATTTTTACATATATATTTATGTATTTATATGTTCAAATTTCTACACACGCATACAATTGTGTAACTGTAACCACCACTCAGTTGGACATAGAACATTTCCAGCATAAAAGAAAGTTACCTAGAGTCCATATCCTGTCAAATCCTACCTGCCCACAATCTTCTCCCAAAAAAATACTTCGATTTTAATACAAAAATTAGCCAGGTGTAATGATGCATGCCTGCAGTCCCAGCTACTTGGGAGACTGAGGTGAGTGGATTGCTTGAGCCCAGGAGGTAGAGGTTACAGTAAGCTGTGATCACACCACGGCACTCCGGCCTAGGTGACAGAAGATTTGTGACAGGGTCACCTGTCTCAAAAACAAAACAAAACAAAACAAAAACTCATTCTATTATTAATAGAAATGAGATCATACAGTTTATATTTCTTTGTGTCATTATTTGTCTGTAATGTGTTGTCTGTATATGCTCATTATTATGTGTGTAAAAATCATCCATATTAATTATATTAATCAATAGGTCTTTTTCTTTTTAATTAGGGAGGTGAATATTCCACAAAATGTTTATTCTACTCTTAACCTACAGTTGGGTTGTTTCTAGTTTTAAGCAATTGTAAAAAAAATTGCTAAGAATATTTTGGTCTTATATCTTAGGGACATATGGGTTTATTTTTCTTGGGTATATATGTAAGAGTGAAATTATTTGGCCATTGGATAGGCATATATTTAGTTTTTATAGGTACTATTAAGAACTGTTCCAAAATTATTGTATCAATTCACACTTCCATCAACATTGCATGAGAGTTCCAGTTGCTCCACATTCTTGCTGACACAATTGTTTGCCATTTAAATTTTAGCCACTGGTGGGTGTTTAGTGGTATCTTATTTTGTGTTTTAATTTGCACTTCCTTATTGAATAATTACATTGAGCATCTTCCCATATGCTTGGGCTATTTTAATATCCTCTTTAATCAAATGCCTGTTTGATCCTTTTGCCCATGAAACAGTTTTTTTTGTCCTTTATATTATTGAAAATTCCTTTCTGCTTTAGTGAATCAGGGACATAAATAGTGACTATTTCATGGGTAGAATTTAATTTTTCCGTGCATTGGTCTATTCCTAGAGAGCTTTAAATCTTGCTTCATTGTGCTCACCTTTTTATACATCATGGATTTTGACTCTGGTTCTTTAGTTTTCCCATTTCATTTTAGTCACCAAAATGCTTAAAACTAGAGATCAACTTTCTTAGCTGCAAAAGCTTCTAACCTTTCAAGAAGTTCATACTTTATGAAATTGCACAGCAAGCATTTATTTTTCAGATCATTTTTGAACATTACTCCTAAATTAATAAAGTATTCTAATGCTGCTTTAGTATTGATTACAATAAAAAGGGCTTGAAATATAGCTGTTCTTTATGCATAAAAGACCCAGCTAGGACCAGTACTGCCAGAGAAAAAAAGTCATATTGAATGAAAAAAGTCATATTGAAAAAAGTCATATTGAATTTCCCTACCTAAAAGATGTCTCAATCTGAATTTATTTGGCTACACTAAAGAATGCAGTATATTTAGTTTTCCATTTGCATGATGTGTTTGTGCTATAGATGATATTTTAAATTGAAAAGTTTATTTTAAATTATTTTTACAGTGAAGACTGTTTTCAGCTCTTTTTATATTGTGCATAGTTTTTTAATGTAATCTGCTAGCATGTGTTTTGTAGACTGTTTAATGACTGGATGTCTTCCTCCAAATTTTGAAGTACAAAACTAGTGTCTTTTTTTACTTGTACACCGTTTTAAAGTCTATTAAAATTGTCATTTGACTTTTTTTCTGTTAAAATATGCTTTATGAATACAAAGCTATTATTACATTGTCTGATATCAGAATGCATAATTCTTTGGATGAGTACATAAATTATACATTCTGTAGATTGATCAATTAAATATTAATTTTTAGTAATATAATAACTGTAATATTATAATGATGGTATTGTTAATAATAGTAATCGATGAGAGAATAAAAGATTTATATCTTTTATTGTTAACGTTGCCACCCAAAATTAGTGTTAGACAGCTGCCCCACCCTGCTCCAAATGCTCGGAATTTCCATTCTTCATCCAGTGGGATTTCGTAAACTCCACAGAGACTCTTCCATATTTTTTTCTACTTTTAAGTTGTTGTTTATTTCCTTAACACATCATATATGTTATTAGAGAATAAAGCAATTGTAAGTAATTAAGAGAATAAACTGTTTCTTGGTTGTTAGAATAGCATGGTATGTATTTATATCCTGGGGCCAAGAGACCCATCTCTATTTAAAATAATGTATTGTGAACATTCAGTATTATATATTATAGAAAAATAAATCCCTGAGGAATAAATAATTTGCTATAAAAAGTTTTATCTTCCTAATTTAAAAGGTTGATACTAAAAAGCCAGAACTCAGATTTTTTCCCCTTCTAGATTTTTTTTGTTTTCTTCTGTTGTTTTAATGGAGAGAAAGAGAGAAATTGCCTACTACTGATTTAAGCATATGGCCTCATCTTGGGAGCAGTCCCAAGGTTTTGACAAAAAGTGTAAAACATTAAAAATAGGACTTTATGTGCTACTTTTTGGGGCTTGGCTAGAGGACAGGACAATTACACAGTGGTTTTATGAGCCCCCCGATGTGTAATATTTATCTTTATTTGCTCTTCATTTATATTTAGTGCATGTTGTAAAACTGTGTAAGGCTATGAAGTAACTTTAGAAGTTATAATGGGCAACAGCTCTTAATGGAGACTTTTTTTTTTTTATTTTACAGATTCACTTTGAAGAGTATTAAAGACACGTTCAGCTGAATAAAGCAGACTGTATGTATCATAGGCTTAATTCATACACGTAATAAAATCTTTCCATGTGCTTGCAGAAATAACACAAAGATCAATAACCGGAAGGAAGCCAGAGGGATGAAAATACATGGTAGATTAAGATTGTTTTGCATGAGACAAGAGAAAGAATACTTAAAGCTTGCTGACAGATTAATATGGTCTGCTTTGCATTTTGTCTGCTATATTACAAAAGGGTCGCATCTATTCTCAGAATTATAATCAAAGCCATTGAAGGAGAAAAGTAGGCATTTAGAAAAGTGAACCTACTGGATGACTAAGGACCTTCAGCAAAGTAGTAGATTCTCAATAGCATGTTATCACTCTTTACAAAGATCTCATCTTCAAGTTTTGTTGGACAACTAGATGTGTAGCCTGTGAAGTTCTGATAAATAATGATGATACATGATACCAATTTCTTTAATTCTTGCCTTTAAAAGATGTTGCAAGATAAAACAATGCAATAACTGGTTCTTGATATATTTGGCATTTAAAAAATACACACTTAGTGGAAATCACTCTAGACATTTAAAAGTAACATTGAGCTTATGAATATTTGCATATGAAAAGTGAAAAGAAAAGGATCATCTTAAGTGTAATAGTTGCCCATTGTTAGCGTGAGTTAGGACAGTTGGTCTGGATGGCCTTGTGAGTATCTCCTGCCTTCATCAGAGCTCCACCTGTTCTTCCCAGAGTTTTGCAAGAGATATCAAGAGATACGAGAAAACATTTGCAAGATAAGGCAGAATCTTTCTTTGGTCAAGGACATGGAGATTGGGCAGGCTGAGTTTAGCAACTCAAGTTTAGTGATCAATGGCAAATAACATCAGGCCTCCATGTTAAGAAGTAATTGTGAATTTGAGATGCCAGAGAGCTCATGCTTGGTTAAAGGAGCAACTATTGCTCAATTCCAGTGTATGATTTTCAATCAATTTCCAAGAATTTCCTTGTGTTTAGGTTCTAAACAGTCTATTGTTAAAACCATGGGTACACGTTGGATGTTATGGTAATACAAAGGAAATGGTTAGACAATACACCTGTTTATGGAAGTTCCTGTGGTCCACCTACAGAAGACAAGTTGACAATCACAGTGGCTGCTGTTGTCAATCCTGGGCTGTTGGGTGCTGCAGCATTTTCACCCTGGCCATTCAACACAGTTCATGGGCGTCATGTCTTTCCACTGATACTTTTTTAAAGATAGTTTTTATATAACCAAATCCTCATTCCATTTATAATGAGGTACCATAAATGAATTACCTGAAACAATATGTTTGTCTGTTATCTTTCACTGTTTCTACTTCACATCAATTTTTAGCTATAAAATTGATAAACTGATGCTTACTACTATCTCTTTCCCTCTTTTACTCCTTGGTTTTCAAATTTTATTTCAATGTCAGAGAATTTCCTTTACTAGGAACAGTGTATTACAACACAATATTTAAAAATAAACTACTTAAATTTGGATGCCAATAATAATAATACAACTCAATGGAACTTGAGTTGTTAAACTCAGCCTTCCTGCAGTTTGATAATTGTATTTCAGAGCTACCTCACCATAACTTCCTTGCAACTTTTTTTCCCTATAGACAAAATTAAAGCTGAATTCAGGAAGTTCCAGGGGGCTTTATACTTGCTGTTAATAATGTTATTGCTTTATTGATCAACTGTGTGGGTAGAATAGGCATAATTTTTAGTACACTTAACCTATCGTCAAAGTCAAGATCATAAAGCCTTCCAGCAACATCATAACCTTGGTTTTAAAATATCCCTTTTGAAAACATTCATTGAAATAGCACCTACTGTGAGTCAGGTAACAGGAAGAGTTGTAAAGAAGAATAATATGCATTCTCCACCTTCACAGGCTAGTGAAGGTGATGGTGGATACAATTTAAATGCAGTCAGAAAATAAAGATCATGTAATGTAACATATTTTGTACATTGACAGTACATTGACAAATTATTTTATACTTCGAACAAACTCATCTCAATATTTCAGTTTCTAACTATGAGACAATTTCAAACAACTGAATATTTTCTCTTAACAATCAAATTTCTAATGTCTTATGTACTGTCAATGTGAAATTCATAATACTGACTCCACTTATCCCCCGTGCTGGAATGCTTATATATTGAATAGTATTTAGATTTGACAATTACATTGGTAATTGTCTTGATTCCAAGGAAAGCATAGAAACATTTTTTAAAATGTAAGATAAAAAATTCAGGAGATAAATGTAATCATTCCTTATGTTTTTACAGTCATTGTCTTTCACTGGCTCTGAAGTGAGTTGTAACAAACATGCTTTACTCCCAGTCTTGATACCAGTTCTGGCTAGGATGAGGAGGAAATTAGGAGTTTTATTTAACAGTTTCTCTAGGAAGCAGAATGTCATTATAACAGATACTGTCCTGGCAAACTTTATCTTGAGCAACCCGTGCATACCTGTGTTGAGGTAGTCCAGTGTCCTGTAGTGCTAGAAACCCAATCCTGAATTCTAATCTGTGGGACTAAGACGCTGATGTTTTCCTCGTGGTACATGTCATCCTTCCCATATGACCAGTAACCTGTTACCCCTCTCTGAGAATCATCAGGAGCCAGTCTTGTCATGTATCCTCATCTTGGCCCATGCCATCTCTTTTTCTTCTTTTTCTCTTTCGAGACAAAGTCTTGCTCTGTTGCCCAAGCTGGAGTGCAGTGGTATGATCACAGCTCTCTGCAACCTTCACATCCCAGGTTCAAAGAATCCTTCCACCTGAGTCTCCTGAGTAGCTGGGACTACAGGTGCATGCCACCACACCTGGCTAATTTTTGTATTTTTTGTAGAGCTGGGGTTTCATCATGTTGCCCAGGCTGGTCTTGAACTTGATCAGCCTGCCTTGTCCTCCCAGAGCATCTCATCTTTTGGATTGGACCTTCTTGAGTAGTTGGACCTATGTGAGCCAGGCTGACTACCCTATCTGACTTTGAAAAAAAAAATACATTAATTTGTTGGCTACTCCTACAACAGGATTTAGTATCCGGTACTCTTTTTTTTTTTTTTTTTTTGAGACGGAGTCTCGCTCTGTCGCCCAGGCTGGAGTGCAGTGGCGGGATCTCAGCTCACTGCAAGCTCCGCCTCCCGGGTTCACGCCATTCTCCTGCCTCAGCCTCCTGAGTAGCTGGGACTACAGGCGCCCGCCACCTCGCCCGGCTAGTTTTTTTTGTATTTTTTAGTAGAGACGGGGTCGCCCGGCTAGTTTTTTTTGTATTTTTTAGTAGAGACGGGGTTTCACCGTGTTCGCCAGGATGGTCTCGATCTTGTGACCTCGTGATCCGCCCGTCTCGGCCTCCCAAAGTGCTGGGATTACAGGCTTGAGCCACCGCGCCCGGCCAGTATCCGGTACTCTTTAATGTGGACTTCTCCTCCCTTCTCTGGGTGATAGTAAGGTCATCGTGTTCTGTGTTGTAACCTGTCTAAGAGTCAACAATATTTGCCAAAGTCCACAGTGTTTTAGAGCCTTTTAGAACAGAATTAGAACCCTGGGACTACCAGTTGAGTAGAGCTCCCCGGACATCAAGCAGTCTCACTGCCACAGGACCGTTTTAAGGAAATTAGCAAAATTTCAAGGTCAAAATCATTTGGCAAGGAATTCTTTTCCCTTGTTTACATCTAATTGGTCTCTACCCATGAGATATGCTCATATAGAATTAACTTCAGATTTTAAAAATATGGAATATGTGAGTTCTGGTTTTAACTGCTTCCATGGCAATTAAATGTCTCTATTGGGAAAATATAAAGTTATATACATACTTACTGCAGGTATCATCATTTTGGAACTTGTCAATATTGTATACACTGAAGTGATCACAGTTGAACTCACATTTCTTATTTGTGTTTTGGTACCTTTTCACACAACTTTTTGTCTCATAAAAAGGTGGTTGTTGAAAATTTTGAAGCATGACTTGAAAGTTTTACAAATTATTATTATGACTTTAACTGAGAAGGAAAAAAAGTGGAAAATATTTAAAAATTAGGAAACCCATGGCTTTAAATTAAAATTTTGGGATTCTCATCCCTATAGCACTGCTCTTGACTAATTTAAATACCTATAATAATACTGGGTTTAAATGTGAGCCCTTCTCTGGCATACAGGGGGAACTGATTAGTGTGATTAACTAGAGGCATTTTCTTTGAATTTTATGCTTGGCTCCAATATAGATTTTATTGGATCCTCTTCCTAAGCCACCATCCATTGTGTTAGAAACATATATCACTCACTATAGCTAGGCAGCTGTGAAATGAAGTATAGGATCAACTCTGTTTTTCACTCTGTTGAGGAAAAAAAATAATTTTAAACCTCTTATTTCACATTCTTATAACTTTTGGGGAAAACCATTCTACATCCCGTGAAAGTTATAGTTTCTCAGTTTCATTTTCAGACCTGAGTGATCCCCTCTTCTGACACACATATAATTATGTTCTACATTCTGAGGATTTATTGAGTGTACTGCCAACTGGTCTTTAAAATACATTCTTCAAATCCTGCTTTTGCTTGAATAATGTCATCTCTATCTTCAGCATATGTTAATGACTAGAATATTGAAATTTGCCTGAGAATTAAGTTATGTTTAAGAGCTGTGTGATGCTATATATATGATATTACCTGGTGACATGGGTTGGCTCTGTGTCCCCACCAAAATCTCATCTTGTAGCTCACGAATTCCCGTGTGCTGTGGGACACCCGGTGGGAGATGATTGAATTATGGGGGCAGGTCTTTCCCGTGCTGTTCTCATGATAGTGAGTGGATCTTAGGAGATCTGGTGGTTTTAAAAACAGAGTTGCCCTGCACAAGGTCTTTTTTTGCCTGCTGCCATCCACGTAAGATGTGACTTGCTCCTCCTTGCCTTCCGCAATGATTGTGAGGCCTTCTCAGCCATGTGGAACTGTAAGTCCAATAATCTTCTTTCTTTTGTAAATTGCCCAGTCTCAGATATGTCTTTATTAGCAGTGTGAAAATGGACTAATACACCTGGCATTTAAAAGAAGTAGTATATTTATTGCATATAAGTAAAAATTTATAAAACTAACTGTTAGTAAGGATAGAATAGGTTAGGCTTCTATGAAAATAGTCGTGAAATGTGGTTTAAGACATACAGTGAAGGTTAAAGACAAAAACAGATTTATGTAATGATCACATAAATTCTGTTAAGGCTCAGGGAGTTTTCAGAGTAGCTCCTCTCTCTATGCGATGACTTCTGTCTGTGTGATGAGAGGTCACTTGCTTCTTGTGGTATTTCCATTTCAACACATGGTTTCTACAGTTGCCTTTGATAGAGAAGATAGGTTCTTGAATGTCTCAGCCTGGAGCTGACCTGCATTACTTCTACTCAGTTTTCACTGTCTAGAACCAGGTTTCTCAACTATGGCTGGGGTGAATAATTTGTTTTGGGGGACTCTCCTTGCACTGCAGGATGCATGCCAGTGTCCCTGGTGTCTACACACCAGATACCAGAGATGTCCCCTCTGGCTATGATAACCAAAGATACCTCTAGAGGTTGGGGTGGGGTTGGCAGTGAATGGAAAAATTGCTTTTGGTTGAAAACCACTGAACCAGAGGTAGTCATTTAGCTCTAACTGCAAGGTTGTTTTGGGAAGAATGGTCTTCTTGTGTTTACAGGAAGGTGAGGAAAATCAGACATGGATATGCACTAGTAGACTGCAACATATTAGCTAGTGGAAATACAGACTTTTCATCATTTCACTATGTATCTAAACATATGAAAAATGTTACTGTGTTTCAATTTTAACATAAAACAAAACAAATAATACGGCATGTCCAAAGTAAATTAACAATTCTGAGCAATGAACTAAATTTTATTAAGTTGTAGAAAGAAACATTTGTAGTAAAAATATATTAAAAGAATTATTTAAAGAAGTTGAAATAATAATTATTGTATTTGACTATAGGAAGCTTAGGAAAAACACTAGCAAATAATGTAAATATGAGCATTAGAAAGAGCAAACTAGTGTGACTATAAAAACTTGTTTAGCATCTCTGAACATAGGTTTAATATTGAATACAATTTGTTATTAGTCATTAAAACAACCTCTTCTGGGATAGCCTAGTTCAGTGTATACTTGTTTACACATGTTGACCTTGGTAATATGCTTTGTAAATGTGTTGCCAAGTTGTATTTATTAGTCACAGACTAAAGAATATATATTAGTCACAGGATAATTAGAATGCTTTCAGTTATAAGGCTAGAAACCTAGTGGAACCATCTTCTGGCAGACACACACACACACAGAGAGAGAGAGAAAGAGAGAGAAAGGAATTTTTCGGAAAGAACTTTTGGTTTACAATAACAAAGCTTTGTTTATTGTTCATGTTACATTCTGGCTGTAGCTGTCCTCCATATATCTTCTCATTCTGGGGCACAGTTTGAAGGAGCAGCCCCTGTCTTAGACTTGTGGAAGAGGAAAAAAATAATCATAGAACAAGCTGATGGATCTTATGGTCTCTACTTGGACATATCATATATTCCTTCTGCCCATATTCAATCAATTAAAGCAAACCATATGGCCACGCATGCTGTCTGTCAATGGGTGAGGGAAGTATCTCCTTCCACGGGGAGGTGCTGCCGGTGACATGACCATAGGAGGGATATAGGTCCTCTTACAGAGAGGACAAGAGATCATTGTGAACAATAATATCATCCATCACAGATGATGAGATGGCTCACTGAAGATAGGGACAGAACTAGAACTGGGCACAATTGCAGTCATCTCTGCTTCTCTTTGTTTTAGCTACATTCTTTCCAGCTATGAAGAGGAAGTCAACAGCAGTCCTAGATTTATACTTCCCCAATTAGCAAAATAAATAAATAAATAATTAAATTAAATTAAATTAAAATGAAATGACTTCTCTTTGCTTTACAATAACATGACTGACCATTCCCATGTGTCTAAAAGTAGTGTGGCTAAAAGTACAGGAATGAGATTTCATCTGGCCCATAGTTATGTCTTGACTGGATGAGAAACATTTCCCTAAAGGGGAATATTTCCCTAAAGGAGGGCAGGGGTACAGGTACTGGGAAGCCCAGAAGCTGTGTAAAGTGGTGACTTCACAGAAATGCAGTAGGACAGAATATAAACAGACAATATAAAAACGTGAGTTTTTCATCTTTCTTTAAGTTTGTGCTTCCCTATTTCCATAGTTATACAGAAAGTTTTGTCATAATAATCAAAGGGTAAAATTTACAGAACTCAAAAATCAATTTTGGGGAAAAATGGTTCCCCACGTGTTCCTTGTAAACCTATGAATAGGGATCCAGAACAGTAGCAGCTTGTTACTGCATTAAAGTTGTAATATTGTTAACTTGGCAAAGAAGAGAACTTTAAGTTGCTTTACTCTTGCTTCCAACTACTATCGATTTTTTTTTCAAAAACCCTTTGATGTACTGAGATTTTTTTAATGTAGAGAGTTGAAAAAGGATCAGTGA
Source organism: Macaca fascicularis (assembly GCF_037993035.2). Taxonomy (NCBI): domain Eukaryota; kingdom Metazoa; phylum Chordata; class Mammalia; order Primates; family Cercopithecidae; genus Macaca; species Macaca fascicularis. The sequence continues at coordinate 20,691,675 of NC_088377.1, read as the reverse complement.
ACCAACAATTATATATTGTAGCCATTTGTAGGTATGTCAGAGATAGAGAGAAGCTCAAATTATAGTAATTGACTTCCTAGAGCACATTTGGTAATGTCTGGAGATATTTTGGGTTTTCAGAATCAGAAGGGAGAATGTGATTGCTATCTAGTGGGTAGTCTCATAGATGCACATCCTACATTATACAGGATGGCCCCTCATAACAAAGAATGGTCTGTCCCCAAAATGTCGATAGTATCCAGATTGGGAAATCCTGCATTAGGGAGTTCTGTTGAGATCAGGAAGCTCTGGACTAGGGTAAAATGAAAATTAAAAAGGATATAGATGCCAGAAATGAACCCATGGGGGTGTGTGCCTGATTGGGTAGAGCCTATAAAAGACTTGTCCTGAAATTTTCCCCTCATCTTTTTTCTTTTGCATTTCAATTTCAGTCCATAATTGGCCATGCTTTCTTTAATTGATTGAATCCTAAGAACACTATTAGAATTAGAAGGAATCATAGAGATAATCTAGATCTTGGGCAAGGAAAAGAAAAGTGTCTTCAATGACCAGACTAGTAACCAAATATGTGATATGGTAAAGTTAAAGAGAGACTTTGTCAACTGAGAGGGCCTCAAATAAACAATATTCTGGCAGCAGTAAACATACCTGCTACCCAGATCTTGATTTCCAATACTATTTTCCAATAAAAGGAACAAGGGCTCTTGGAGAAATGCCTGATTCTAGGACTGGGGCAGAACATATGAAATAAGTATCAATCTGGAGCATCTTAAGGTGCTGGAAGTAAAAAAGTCCTTAACAAACAAACCAACCTACATTGATAGGATATGTCAAAGGAGAACAAGAGCCAACAGAAAGAGCTGCAAATAGCAAGAGCTACAACAATTCGAGCACTAAAATAAAGCAGTATTGGATTATAACCCAAAGTATAAAATAAATATCCATGAGTCTATACTGATATAAATACGTGATTTTATAAATTAATAAATAAGGAAGAAAAGACAACTCTCCTATGCAGAAGAATTTCAAATATAACTCCCCACATCTTACGTGTGAGCTGCACAGAATTATTTCTTTCTAATGTGTATGGTGTGGAAAGATGAGGGAGAAAGTAACTTTATAGTGGAACATCCTGACTACATTAGCCAGATGATCAAGGTCAGCATCAAAGGTCATAAATCATGTGGATAGTATATACCCTTGATATGATGTGATTAAACTGTTACTTCCTCTGCATACCCCTCAACTCTAGTCTACTTATGGGAAAAACATCAGATAAATTCCAATACATGAGCATCCTACAAGTACTTTGCCAATACTACTCAAAACTGTCAAGGTCATCAAAAACAAGGAAAAGTCTGGGAAACTGGCACAGCTCTGAGGAGCCTAAGGAGACCTGATGACTAAATGTAATGGCGTATCATGGATAAGATCCTGGAACAGAAAAAGGATGTTAGGTAACAAATGGGGAAATCCAAATAAACTATAAACTTCAGTTAATAACAATGTATAAATACTAGGTTATTACTTGTAACCAATGTAGTAAGCTGCTTGTATTAGTCTGTTTTCATGCTGCTAATAAACACATACCAGAGACTGGGCAATTTACAAAAGAAAGAGGTTTAATTGAATTAAGTTCCATGTGGCTAAGGAAGCCTCACAATCATGGTGGAAGGCAAGGAGAAGCAAGTCACATCTTACATGGATGGCAGCAGGCAAAGAGAGAACGGGGAAGAGGCAAAAGCCCCTGATAAATATATCATATAAATATATGAGACTTGTTTACTACCATGAGAACAGTATGGGGTTTGGATGGGGACACAGAGCCAAACCATATCACCACTATAAGACGATAATCATAGGGGAGACTGTGTGCAGGGGATATACGGGAAGTCTGTTCTATTTGATCATTTTTTCTTTAAAACTATTCAAACATTGTCTATTAATTAAAACCAATTAAAGGGAGGGGTAGGACCTATGAGATCCTAGAAAATGAATGCCCTGACTGTTTAACATTTTGCAGGTTGATTAAAAACAATGGAATTGACTTGCAATGAAAATCAATCCATAGATGCCCAATTTGTAATCTGTAATCTAGTTGATCTCCTTTATTTTGCAGATGATAGGACAAGAGCCTCATCATTAGTAAAGGGTTTACAGAAGCTGCACCATGATCAATTGCAAAAATCAGCCAACTGAACTTCCTGGGCGGCACTCTCTTCTCTAAGTAGCCTCTGCTGTGGGTGTGCTGCTTTGCTAGAAAAGGGTGGCAGCTATTAGTGACCAGAACAGTTACTTTTTGATCTTCATGTTTAGATATGTTTGACTAGACTGACACTGAAGCTTATCATACAAAACAAAAATGAGAAAACAGAATTCTACACACAGCAATGTTCTTAGAAGAGCAATTTTAACAATTGTCAAATATTTTTAAGAAACAAAGGAATAGTACTTCTATAACTTGTCATGAATTTTGCAGCAGCTAAAACTGGTGGAGCAGTAAGCTTACTTTTTTTTTTTTTTTTACAATGGTGATGAGATTAGGATAAGTGAGAATTCTGGGGATTTAAAAAAATCTGGTATTGTTTGAATAATACAAGATAAACTATTTAAGTAGGAGTCATAAAATGCAGACTAACTCCTAACTTAGCCAAGCTATCACCTTCATGACTTTGGATATGAGCAGAGCCTAAGAAGTGAGAAAAATGATGCCAATTTAAATATTCTTATCTTGAATACCCTTATGTGGTTGAATACTCAGGTTATTAATGCACTTTAGATGAATTGATAGTCTTATAAATGCGCAATGAGTATAGTATATAAACATAAAATATATTCTTTAGTGTTATTCATCTTTTAACTTGGGAATATTCCATATTAATCATCAGTTTGAAAATTGACTCTTTTAGTTTGAAAAATTGGTTCTAGTTTTATAGATTTTTCCAAAGTTGATTATTTATTTCTTTTTAATAGCATAGTTAATGGAAAGAAAATGTGATTTTTTTTTTTCATCATCAAATCAAACATTTGGAATTTCCCAGACTGGTCTAAGTTCCCGTTTTCTTTCTCTTGTATTAAAATGGGTGGTAGTTTTAAGAACACTTGTTATGGATTATCTCACTTAATCCTTAATACAATCCTCAGAGGATGAACCATTATTTTCCTGCTTTAAATATGTGGACACTGAAAGTGACAGTGAGTGAATGGCTATCTGACTCCAAATAAGATCACGTATTTACCCTCTACGTTCTATTGACATATACTACAGCTGTTTACAAAAATTAAAAGCTGATTATATCATATTTACTTCAAACCGTGCAACAGTTTCCCAGTTCTATTAGGAGCAGGACTCAGGGAAATCTTCTATGAACTCCCTGGTGCCCATCAATAGGCCCAAGAGGAGACTGGAAGGCCTTGATTTATGGCCTTGCTGTTCTTTTTACTTTATAAAATTGGTCATGCATTCAATTACATATTTGATTATTTGTGTAATATCTTTTATCACATAGTCTGTAAATTCTCTCAGGACAGGACCATATAATTAATTGTTGCCTCCCTGGTACCTAGAACACTCTCTGGGACATAGTAGACCATGAAGAACAGTCATTGAATGAATGAATGGGAAAGGGTAATTTATTTACATGTGACAATATAGCATTTAAATGGCATAGTTTAGACCCTAACTCTGCCTGTAGTCCATGCAAGATACTGACATATAGTAAGTTACCCTGTTACTTTAGTAATAAGTGTCCTTGGATAGAGCTCTGGATTGTTCTATACTGAAGTCTGTTCTTCAGTCAATGACATGATAGTGGAGTGTATGTGTGTCAAAGTTTATTGACTATTAAATTATGGCAATTTGAAATGTGCGTGTGTACTTTCTTAGAAATTCTGTTTGCCTTATTTTGTAAAAAAATAGAATGTAGTTGATGATAATAAGAGGAATAAAAACTGATCTTGTCTGCTAGTTGTGTGCGGGGGGTGGCAGGAGGAAAGTTTGGAAAAAATTAATCTCCTTCCTTGGTAAAGTACATGTAGTGGGTTGGATAGTTGTATAGTATAGTCTCCAAAATTCCCATCTACCCATAACCTCAGAATGTGAACTTATTTAGGAATAGCATCTTTGTTGATGTAATAATTAAGATGAGGTCATATCAGATTATGGTTGGCCATAATTCCAATGACTGGTGTCCTTATAAGAAGAGGTCAAAACACAGAGACACACACAGGGAAGATGGCCATGTGATCATGGAGGCAGAGATTGAAGTGATGCAGCCATCAGCCAAGGAACAACAAGGACTGCCCGTGGCCACCAAAGGCTATGAGAGAGGCAGAGAATAGATTCTTCAGAAGGGATCGGCCTTGGTGACACCTTGACTTTGGATGTCTAACCTCTAGAAGTGTGAGAGAACAAATTTCTGTTTTATACCATCCAGTTTATGATGGCTTAAACATCAGAAATTTTGTTATGGCAGCCGTAATTCCAAAAATTCTCTACTGGGAAGCTAATATAGTATGTTTGATCTCCCATAATTTGGAAACATCATTATCTATAGCCTGAGTAGAAGGCCCCCACATCCCAGCCACAGGACGTGATGCCCACTCCTCTCTTGCTTCACCCCACTGCACGCTCTCACTGCATCCCCACCTGAAACCAAAGTTCTCCTTTCCCATCTGCAGAACCAGTCGACGCTGGGCAGGAATCGCCATGGACCTTCTGCACAAGCCCAAGGATGCAGAATTTGCACGATATGAACAAAGGACCCAGGGGATTGAATTTCACTATTTATCAGAGAATGGTGAAGTTTTTCAGTGAAGGGGACAGGATGTAAAGAGGTTTAAGAGAAAGGACTGCAAGGAGTGAGTGGGAGAAGAGAGTCAGGGGACAGAGGGCTCTTCAAAGGTATCCTTTTAGGGCCTACACTTGAAGACTTACTAATGTTTTGGCACATGGGTATGATATCAGATACCCACCCTCCCCTTTTCAGTTTTCGAACCAGTTCTTGAAATTAAAACCTCTTCTGTGGTTGGTGCAGGGTTGGGGAAAGGCAGATGAGGGGTATACTGTAGAGGCAGGAGGTTAACCACCTTCTCACTCCTGGCAGCTATCCAGTGGGAAATAGCAATTCTTCAGGTTTAAACAATGGTAGAAGGTGGATCTACCATGATTGATAATAACTCATATGAAGAAAAAGTGTGGTCAAGGCCACAGATTTTCTCTCCAGAGTACGTGTCTCAGGTGATGCTCTGAGGGACAGAAAAGGGAGTATCTTTCCACATGGGTTTTACTTTTGGCAAACACAAAACAACTTTCCAAAGCATATGAATATTACCTAGAGTCAAAGAAATCATTCTTACTTTAGAAAGACATAGTTTAGCCAATAAAAGAAATGCAAATCAAAACCACAACGAGATACCATCTAACACCAGCCAGAATGACTATTATTAAAAAGTCAAAAAATAACAGATGCTAGTGAGGTTGTGGAGAAAAAGGAGCACTTATATACTGTTAGTGGGAGTGTAAATGAGTTCAGTCATTGTGGAAGGCAGTGTGGTGATTCCTCAAAGACCTCAGGACAGAAATACCATTTGACCAAGCGATCCCATCATTGGGTATACACCCAAAGGAATATAAATCATTCTATTATGAAGACGCATGCACACATATGTTTGCTGCAGCTCTATTCACAATAGCAAAGACATGGAATTAACTTAAATGCCCATCAATGATAGACTGGATAAAGAAAATGTGGTACATTGGCACCGTGGAATACTATGCAGCTATGTAAAAGAATGAGATCATGTCCTTTGCAGGGACACGGATGGAGCTGGAGGTCATTATCGTTAGCAAACTAACACAGGAAAAGAAAACCAAATGTCATGTTCTCACTTATAAGTGGGAGCTAAATGATGAGAACACATGGACACATAGAGGGAAACAACACACACTGGAACTTTTTGGAGGGTGGAGGGTGGGAGGAGTGAGAGGATCAGGAAAAATAACTAATGGGAACTAGGCTTAATACCTGGGGGATGAAAAAAATCTGTGCAGTATAAACTCCATGACACACATTTACCTATGTAACAAACCTGCTCATGTACTCCTGAACTTAAAAGTTAAAGTAAAAAATAAAATACAAAAATTTAACCCTAAGTTAATTCCAAGTCCACTCTACTAACTAATGACTGTTCCTAGGAATTACTTGTAGCACCTTCATGACCTGGAAATTGGATAAAGTAATTTTTGTCAAAATCCATATTACCTGGCACCTGGCACTTGCGGCCAGGACGGAGGGAATAGAGTTTTGCAAAGAAAAGAAAAGGTTCCCCTCCAGTAAGTTAAGTGAATCTTTTCAACCACTTATTGTTTTATCTATCCCATGGCTGATGGGAAAGACTGAAGAAATATGTGCCTTACCCAAAGGGAAAGTCATGGCTGTCTTTTACAGCGTCAGAACTTGATGGGATTTTTAATGTTTTCTCTATTACTGGTTGAAGCAGAGCCTGAGTGGGTGATGGAATAACTTATAAAATACAGGAATAAATCCATCTAGCCCAAGAAAATCACTGAAGAGCAAGATATAATCAGCGTGAATATTTCCTCCTCTAATAACTGCATAAGGAGTTTATTGATTGAGAGAAGGCAGAGTAAAATAAATATTTTCAAGAATATTTTCAAAAGATTTCATGAGATGATGATTTCGGATATTGCATATCTGCTTTGTCTGGATAGCAAACATTTTTGTCTGGAAAAAATCTCCCATTTTTCAAAAGCTATGTATGGGTTGGTTTGTGCTAACCAATTCTCTTTTCACACCCATCCATTTGTCATGTACAGGTTTGTTTATCTTCGGATTTTCTAAGGATTCTCTTTACTCACTCTGGCTCCATAATGCACTGTCCTTAACAGACAAAGAATCTGCTACCGACTCACCATGAGTAGCTTTTCCAGTGGCGGTAAAGGAAAGATGCTCAAATTAAAATCCATCGTTTCCAAGACAGCTATTTCGGGTTAAAGCTGTAGCCTTGAACCAAGCAAAAGGGGCATTTTTAAATGCAAAAGTCAGACACTGAGCAATGAGTGGTGAGTTTTAGTCAACTGTTCTTTGATTTATTCATCTACTCATTTCCCATAATTATCAATTATGTTCTAGGTCAGTGGTTCTCAAACTCGGTTGAAATTATAATTTCATGTTAGTCTTCAAAGAAGATGAAACAGTGAGGTTTGGGTACCTCATTCCAGAGATCCTGATTTAATTGTTCTGAATTGAGTCTGGGCATCTGTCACTTTAGAAGCTCTCTTGTGTTTTCAGTATATAGCCAGGTTCAAACATTATTGTTCTGTGTGCTGGATACAGTGGTGAAACACAGATGGTGGTCTTGCTCACAAGAAACTTATGTTCTGGTGTGAAAATGAAGGGCCATAGACAGATGAGTAAGGTGAATTCATATAATGCTAGGTTCCATGGAGAAAATAGAAATAGGTGAGAAGGATAGAGAGGAACAAAAGGGGGGGATATTTTTTAAACAGAGTGGTTCATAGGGGAGATGAGGAATGAGCAGAAACTTTAGTGTGTTTATTGTGCTCAAGAGAGGAGAAGCAGAGAAGAAACATTTTTGCTTTAGAAATAAATCAAAACACATACATTTCATCCATTTTAGTGATAAGAGCTTCATTATTCTTACAAAACTAAGTCTCAGGACTCTATGTTAATAGGTCAATTGGGGGTACAAAGATGAATAAGGAACACAAAACTCTCAATCTAGTACAGTACATAATTAACAAATTTGATATAATTTGGAACATTCTAACGTCGTGGTGGTGACATGAAGGAACTTTTGATCCATCAGTGGGTTTTAGGCTTGTTTTAGCATATTCAAGGACTGTTTACTCAGCTTGTCTTCTATTTAGCACTCCTTTCACCTTAAGTTTGGCTTTTGCCTTTTAAATTTTAGAAGGGTGTTTTAAATGGAATTTAGAACTGATGAGTGTTAGGTGATTGTACTGATCTTCGAGTAGAATTGATCAAATGAGTAATTTAGGATAAAAACATTCACTTCTCTTTTGCTCTGAACTTTGCTAGGCACTGTGGTGATTCAAAATGAGTTAGATAGTTAGTTACCTGGATAGATTTAAGGAAGAGTAAATAAAACAGAAAAGAATGTAATCACAATGCAAAATTAAAAGTGCAATTATAAGGAATGCAAACAGTGTGTGGGCGAGCGGAGGAGGGAGTGAAGAACTTCAACTGATAGTAAACCTGGTATTGACATCCAGGCTACCTCAGGGGGCCGGTGCTGGTTCTATTCATACTTATTCCACAAAATGATATGACCAGAATGGTGTGGTTTTTGATGAAATCTGATTCCCAAGGAGATAAATTAGGTCATTAGTTAATTAAAAAAAATCTTGGGAGCCAGTTAAAGAAATGCTTATCTCTAAATAATAAGTATATTCATTCTGATTTTCTTTCTAGATGGTCTTTTCTTTTTGTTGCACTTGACTTTCACTTCAGAAGCAATTCTGGGTGATTTTTAGTTGTTCATTAACATCCCAAGATAACACATTCTGTGTTTAGCTTTTACAGAAACTGGGAAAAGGGCTTATAGAGAAAAATACAGATGAAAGCAGGAGTTGCATAATAATAGTAATTTCACAGCACCTTTCCCCCTTGGCATTTAAAACATCTTGCAAAATACAAACAAATATACGAGAACTCCCAGTGGGAAGGTGGCAAAATTCATAGCCTCCATTTATAGATGAGTCTTCCCAGAGAATCTCTACGGAAAAGAAAAGTGAGGTGATATGATGATTTTATAGCTACCCTAAAAATATCCTTGACGGAAGAGCCTTCTTACGAGAAACCAAATTTTGTACACAGTGACTGTTGGTAATGGACACATTTATTACTGATTATAACAATAGCAAACCTTCCATATTAATATTGAAGGTTTAATATAATAGCAATATTAATATTTGCTGTTATCAGTGTCATTCAGTACTTGGTTAAATGATAAACTTCCAGATTGAATCTTAATTGTACATACTTCAAAGTTTTCCCCTCTTACTTGGAGTTATTCTGTATTTAATACTTGATTCCACTGTTTTATGAATTGATTTTACCCTACCGAACTGACTGTAAGATCAGTGTGAGAAGGGGATTCTCCTAATACACAGCTTGGTCTTAAGAACACAGTAGTGTTTTTTTTTTTTTTTTTTTTTTTTTTTTTTGAGACAGAGTCTCACTCTGTCGCCCAGGATGGAGTGCAGTGGTGCAAGTAGTGCAATCTTGGCTCCTTGCAACCTCCACCTCCCGCGTTGAAGTGATTCTCCTGCCTCAGCCTCCCAAGTAGCTGGGACTACAGGCACCTGCCACCATACCTGGCTAATTTTTTGTATTTTTAGTAGAGATGGGGTTTCACCATCTTGGCCAGGCTGGTCTCAAACTCCTGACCCACCTTGGCCTCCCAAAGTGCTGGGATTACAGGTAAGGGCCACTGTGCCCAGCCCAAGAACATAGTACTTTTTGAATAAAGCAAACTCTTTTGGAACAGAATGTTGAACCAGTAAACAAACAAACAAACAAACAAGCAAACAAAAAATAACATTTTTTTTCCTCTTATGAGACCACTTACAATTACTTATCACACCAGTGACTCTGGTCTATGTCCTTTTTGAGTTTACCTTTTAGGCTTTTATAGATTATTTTCTAGCCAGTTAAATCACTCTCTAAAAAGAATTCCTTTGACATACAAACCCAAGGAGATCTTTTGGTGGCCTGGTGTTGGTTTTTAGTACCTGCCAGCTCCCTTCTCACTTCCTGTGATGGCCATTACAATCTTTTGTACTGTAGTTAGTATTCTGTCTCATAGTAAATCCTTTCACTCTCAACGGGCAGCCTTAAATTTTTCCATGTAGACAATACTGAGACCCTTTGTACTCTTTACACTTTCCTTCTTTTCTCCTTTAGATAGCTTTCTTTCGTTGTTCCCACTTACGAATTTAGCATCCCTAATTCAGAAATCTGAAATCTGAAATGATCCCAATCCAAAACTGTTTTAGCCCTGACATGACGCCACAGTGGAAAATTTTATACCTGAATTCAGGCGATGGGTTGCAGACAAAGCATTCTTCCGTGCACAAAATTATTAAAAATAGTGTATAAACTTACCTTCAGGCTATGTGTTTGTGTCGCAGACAAAACTTTCTTCTGTGCACAAAAGTATTAAAAATAGTGTATATAATTACCTTCAGGCTATGTGCATAAGGTATATATGAAAAGCAAAATGAATTTCATCTTTATACTTGGGTCCCATCCCAAAGATACCTCATTATGTACAGTCACATGTCACTTCATGATGGTTATACATTCTGAGAAGTGTATTGTTGGGTAATTCTTGTAGCTGTGTAAACATCACAGAGTGTACTTACATGAACCTAGATGGCTTAGCCTGCTACACACCTAGGCTACCTGGTACAGCCTATTGTTCCTAGGCCACAAACCTGTGTAGCTTGTTACGGTACTGAATACTGTGGACTATTATAGCACAATGTTAAGCAATTTTGTGTCTAAACATGACAAAAATAGAAAGGGTACAGTAAAAATGTAATATAGTGTTCTGGGACCACTGTTGTATAAACACATTCTGTTCCTAACCAAAATGCTATGTGACACATGACTGTATATGCAAATATTTGAAAATCTGAGAAAAATCTGAAATCCAAAAGACTTCAGATCCCAAGCATTTCAGGTAAGGGATATACAACCAATATAAGATGTTTTATTTTTTCTTTTTATTGTGTCTTGAACTAATCTTGGATTAACCAATCACCTGCCCCTGAAGCTAACTCCATTATCATTTACCCTCTTCTTAGCAGTGACAACATCTTTCTTGCCTCTGGACTCCCTTCTAAGATTACAGCTTTCTACATTTTAACTCACCTGCTCAAGTACTTCTAACTCAGCCCACTGTGACCTCCCACGGATTGATGACACTTCCCTGAGTACTCATCAGTACCTCCGGTCTGTCTCCAATTCCATTGTTTTTCTGATCCATCTTGTTAATCATTCCCTTGCAAACAGTCCTCAACTTCCATGCCTCTTTACCTGTATTTCAGCTTCTTCATCTGTAAAATGGGGATAATAGAAGTGCCTATTTCATGGGGTAGGAGGGGTGAGGGTTTAATGAATTTATAAAAAATGCTTGAAACAATGTCTGGTACATAGTTAGCCTTGCATAGGTGATTATAATAATGAGGCTGATTATTGCTACTTCTTAGGAGTTTCAATTGCCTCCCAATTGCCTATAGTGATAAGACTTGAACTCCTTATCTTGGCTTTCATGCTTTTTCTTTCCTACCCTCATCTTCTTTGCTGCCACTTCACATACCCCATACCACTGTATGAGTCTCTCATCATTTCTTAATAGACTGTTTCACATCTCTGTCCCTTTGCATCTTCTGTTTCTTCTTCTTAGAATGACTTCTAGTACTCCTTTGTCTAGCTCATTTCAGTTGATCCATTAAGACCTGCATTAGTTATCTATTGCTGCATAACAAGTTAGCCCCAAAATTAGTGATGTAAAATAACAGTAAACATTTATCTCATGCAATGGTCCAGGAATTCGAAATTGGCTTGGCTTGGTGGTTCTGGCTGAGGGTCTCTCAGGCAGTTGCAGTTAAGTTGTAGTTAATTTGAAGGTTTGGTGCTGACTTTGAGGTTCCGCTTTAGGTTCTGCCTTGAGGGTTGCCCTCTCACATGGCTGGCAAGCTGGTTGGCTGTTGTCAGGAGGTCTCAGTTTCTCAATGAGTAGGTTACTTCTTAGGGCTGTTGAGTATTCTTACAACATGGAGGCTGGCTTTTCTTAGATCAAGGGGAGAGCAAGTAGAAGTGGAAATATATTTTATGGCCTAGTCTTGGATTCCACACACTGTCATTTCCTCAGTATTCTACTAGTCATCCAGGCAAGCCCTGACTCATTGTGGGAGGGGACTCCACAAAGGCTTGAAAGCCAGGAAGCCAGATTACTGGGGTCTAACAACTTTTCTGAGATCTTCTCCCATTACTCTAGGCAGATTTGTTTGCATTTATCTTTTTGGTGTCTCTGTGGAAGCACTTGTAGTGTTCGGGAGTTTATTTGTGTGGTTGCTGTTTACATCTGCCTTTTTCACAAAATTAAGAATAATGGGAAGGCAGACGCTATGCAATTTCATGTCTGTTTCCCCTGGGCCTATTCGTAGCCACAAAGTGGGGATCCAACAGGTGCAGATTTCATTGAATCAAATCATTACATGTTTCTGTTCAGCATTGAAAATCTATCTTCTAGGCTGGGTGCAGTGTCTCACACCTGTAATCTCAGCACTTTGGGAGGCTGAGGTGGGCGAATCACCTGAGTTCAGGAGTTCAAGACCAGGCTGGTCAACATGGCGAAACCCCGTCTCTACTAAAACAAACAAACAAACAAACAAACAAAAAACTAGCTGGGAGTGGCGCCTGTAATCCAGCTACTTGGGAGGCTGAGGCAGGAGAATTGCCTGAGCCCAGGAAGCAGAGGTTGCAGGAGCCAAGATCATGCCATTACACTCCAGCCTGGGTGTCAGAGTGAGATTCCATGTCAAAAAAAAAAAAAAATCTATCTTCTAGGATAGTAGTTTCCTGAAATGAAAAATACTGTGTAGTCACTGTTGTTGCTTTTTTTCATCTTGAGAACTAAATTATATTATGTACTCACAATTCTTCTTCATTTTTTTAGAAAGAAAATCTTCCATTGTGTTCAGGTTATTACTTGAGCCAAAACCTATAATTTTCCTTTCCTGTGAAAAAGAGCCAATCTTCTAGTACATGATATTGTCTACCTTCATTTTGTCCAGCTCAAGTGAGATTAGCTGGGTGAGGTCTCTCCCACAAAACAACAATTTTGTCCAGTTCACTGCAAAAGCTCAATCTTCCTTTTCTACTTGAGACTTTGTGAAATTATAGTTTCATTTATTTTAAAAAAGATAAAAAGTAAAGTTAACAGTGATGGAGGTTTTGTGGTCAGGTATTTTCTAGAAATATTTTATCAAAGAGTAAAACAAGCAAATAATGTGTTTCTCTTGAGCTTTCAAATGCTAAAACTAATCTGAATAAGAGTAGGTTTGAGATTTAATTCTAGTGATCAGGATTGGAAGCATAATCTCAAGCTTTTACCTTTCACTCTAGTGCGCTGAAGTGAATTCGTTTTCAAACCTGAACACCTCTTTACATAACACAGCCTTAGTTTAAAGGCACAATTGACTGTAGCAAAAGAAGCAGTAGGTCTACAATTCATCCATTCAGTTACTCAACAAATATTTATCAAACACCTAATATGCCCTCAGATGGGTTTGTTAGTTTTCCCAAGTTTGAATATTACATAGGTCCACTTTAACTTACATTTCACATTGTCAAAGAGAAAAACAAAATGCACCTTACAGAATTTTCACTGTGTTCTTCTTTCCTTCTTGATTTTCTTTCTCTTACTGTATTCTAGACTTATTTTTCAGGATTAGTTTTAAAGCGCTCCCTATTAAGACATACCTTGCAGTACAACATTATGTAGGAGATATGATGGGTAGATTCATTCAAAAGCACCCTCCTCCGTGCCTTTCTGTACTATAGAAGCCTCTAAGAGAAGTACTTGAGTCATCAGCTTCCCTTATAGATGGAAGTGGCCATGTGGCAGAGTGTAGATTAATGAATTATAGGTGAAAGTACTGCAAAAAGCAGCTATTTGCCTGCTTTTTCCTCTCTTTCTTCCTGCTTAAAATGTACAAATAATACTAGGTAGGACAAGGAGCCTCTTTGTGACTCCAAGGACGATAATCCCACACTAAAGACGGCAGAGCTGGCAAATAGAAGGGCCCTGGTTCTTTGATAATTTTATTAAAGAAATACACCAGCCCAGACTATCTCCTTCTTGATTATTCTATGTTATAAAAATAAATTCTTTAAGCAACTATATATTGAGTTTTCTGTTACTTGTAGCTGAATGAATACATTTAACTGATATACTCTTTAATTACATTCACTCCAGACTTTGTTGAATTTAAAGTGCACTCTCTTTAAGTTTAGGATGTTGGAAAAAGCCCAGTGGGTTGGATATCCTCCCATACTCCTTCCTGTCCCTCCCCCCTTTCTTCCTTACCTCCTTCCGCTTTAAATTCTACTGTTAGACTACAACTAGAACTTAATGTAATAAATTCCTCTGAATTTTTCTCTTGAATATGTTATGTATTTAAAAAGATGTCTATAATTATGTATGATATTTTCCTAAAGCCTTATATAATCCTCTAAAAGAGTATGCTTGCCATCTGTATGGCTTCATGGTTGATTTTCTGTCATGTAGGAAAGATGAATCTCCAAGACTTAGTTAAAGGTTTCACAGAATAAATATGAATAAATATACAAACATATTTTCAAAATACTTTGTGTTCACAGCTACAGCATTGCCTATTGTTTTCTCTGGAGACAATAAGTTGATATTTGTTGACTATTTGTCCAAATAGTAGTGAATCTTGGTGGTATACAATCAACATTTCAAAGATCAAGGCTCCAGTTTCTAGTTTTATTCTATTATGAACTTGAGAAGTTGTTTAAACTTAGATTTTTTTTTTTGAGACAAAGTTTCACTCTGTCGCCCAGGCTGGAGTGCAATGGCATGATCTCGGCTCACTGCAAACTCTGCCTCATGGGTTCAAGCAATTCTCCTGCCTCAGCCTCCCAAGTAGCTGGGATTACAGGCATGCACCACCACGCCTGGCTAATTTTTTGTATCTTTAATAGAGACAGAGTTTCACCATGTTGGCCAGGCTGGTCTCAAACTCCTGACCTCGTGATCTGCCTGCCTCAGCCTCCCAAAGTGCTAAGATTATAGGCATGAGCCACCACGCCCGGCTTACTCTTATGATTTCTAAATAGAAATAAAAATATTTGACTTAGTCTCCCTAGTAGATTGTTGTGAGAATCAAAAAAGGAAATGGATTGGAATAATGTACTATATAAATGCAAAATATAATACTATTAATTGTTACTAAAAATTCCAGAGTGTGAATGCCAGCATTACTTCAAATCAGGGTTATTTATTTGCTATGCATAAGCATAGATTTTAACATTTTCCTATACTTTCCATTTGGAGGGTTCTATTAGTGAGGACATTAAAGATTGAAGGGAAAAAATACTTATTTCCCCCACCCTACTTCCAGCTCCATTTTGGAGGTGAATTTCTTGCTGAAATTAGTGTGTGGGGCAGACGAAGCATGGTGAAAACATTAGCATACTCCTTTCCAGGCTGTGATTAGTCTACTAAGAAAATCTACCTCTTGTGAAGTCTCCAGCCACCAGGAATTACCAGGAGAGAAAAATGTTCTAAGGGAGAGATGAACTCTCACAAAAGTGAATGCATGGAACATATTCACCTCCTAGGAAATAGAGAAGCAAGGATACCAGTTCAAAGGGAATGGAACCAGCCATAATCATATAAGAAGCCAAAACATCAAAAGAGAAAACTTTCTTGCTAATTTTTCACTGCTTCAGTGATTCGTTCTAGCAAGGTGTATGGGGAAGAAAAAACAAGTCTGGAGTTGGCACTCCCTGCAGCTGAAGTTTCTCTAAGTAGACTGTGACGGTTAATTTTTTGCGTCAACTCAACTGAGTTAAGGGATACCCTAATACCTGGTAAAACATTATTTCTGATTGTGTCTATAGGGGTGCTCCTGAAAGATACTAGCATTTAAATTAGTAGACTGAATAAAGAAGAGCTGACCTCCCCAATGTGGGCAGACATCATCCAATCTATTGAGGTCCCAGCCAAACAGAGGCCTTCAACTGCGAGTTACATCAACTCCCCTGGCACTTAGGCCTTCGGACTGGCCTTTCTTGGTTATCCAGCTTGTGGACAGCAGATCATGGGACCTCTCAGCCTCCCTAACTATGTGAGTCAGTTCCCATCATAAATCTCTTATAAATCTATATGTCTTATTGGTTTTGTTTTTCTGGAGAATGCTGACTAATACATAGGCTATAAAAAAAGAAGTATATTCAAGATAGAAGTCTTACACGTTGACCCCAAAAGCATATAGATACAAGTGCTTCTTTGAGGACAGTGAAAGCCAGCATGTGACCTGACTTACAACCCTGTTAAGTCTGGAGGAGAATAGAATTTCCTCTTTTAGAATGTGTATTCCAAATCCTCGTGACCTCTGCCTGAAAAATTTGCTTTTATATAGGGTCTCTCTGGCCTATGAATAAATGATTATTCGTATCATTTATTCAGATAATAATTTTACACTGGGTTGCCTGTGGATAAAGTAAGTTTTTTGTTATTAGTCATGCTTATTTTTGTGTTAAGTATATGTATATGGACTTAGAATGTGGTATACTAAGAAATCTAGCTGGGCTTTATAGGAGAATATGTTTAACTGGATCATCTCTTCAGATCATGTAAATAGTTTATCTTATTTAAAGACAAAATGTTAAATATCTTTTTTCAGTTACATTTTAAAAGCATGTCTATTAAAAGATTACTTTAAATCACTATATGTCAATTGAATAAGTGATTTTTTAATGAAATTAAGCTCTATTCATTTCAAACTCTAATATATTTACATTTAAATTGCATTTCAGAAACAATGAAAAAAACTGTCTGAACAATATATTATGAAAGGACATAATTTTAAAATATCAATATATTTTACTTAATTTCTTCTTTCAAATTCCATTCTTACAGCTGACCTCTTCCCTGGTTTGGAGCACTATAAAGATTTGCTTTTTCATGTAGACCTCATACAAGAGTATATTAGTCTGTTTTCATGCTGCTGATAAAGACATACCTGACACTGGATAATTTATAAAGAAAAAGATGTTTAAGGGACTCACAGTTCCATGTGACTGAGAAGGCCTCACAATCATGGTGAAAGGCACGTCTTCCATGGCAGACAAGAGAGAATGAGAGCCAAGTGAACAGGGAAACCCCTTATAAAACCATCAGATCTTGTGAGACTTATTCACGAGAACTCTATGGGGGAAACCGCACCCATGATTCAGTTATCTCTCACTGGGTGCCTCCCACAACTTGTGGGAATTATTGGAGCTACAATTCAAGATGATATCTGGTTGGGGACACAGCCAAACCATATCACAGAGTGTGCATGTTTCTTGCTCAAAGAAAATGACCTAAACATTCTTTACTCATAATATGATATTTGGAGCAACATCATAGCAGATTTTTATACTTTAGCATCAGGATGTCTCAGTGTTTGTTAACAACTAATAAATGCTCCATATAGGTTAACAGGCATGCTCAGACTATAAAAATTGAAGAGAACCAACCTCATTCAATTATTATTGCTTTTTTACATGTAAGAGATTATGTCTTTAGTAAATATCTTTTCTATAAGTAACTATGAAATCTATATATTTTCTTGTGAGTCCTCAATTCTCTCAGACAGTGGCTGGTGAATAAACAATAGTCCACAGGAAAGAATCAGTTATGACTTTGGGAGGCTGAATCAAACTCTTCCCAGATAACCTACACAAAATAAAATTATAATGGCTGAATACATCTAAATAATTTATCATAATTGATAACTGGTTTTTAAGAAATTGATTAGATTCAGTTGGCTTTTAACATAGAATGGTATTTGACTGATAGAATCAATTGTTTTTCTTCCCAAAGTGACTTGGGATATTTGGGTATAATTTTTGTGACTGGCATAAAAGCTAGACTTGGAATTAGGAGAATCTATATTAAACTAGAAGAGAAAGTTTTGACCCCAAGAATAGTGATAATATTTGAATCATGTATGCTTCTTTTTAATTTTTAATTATTTATGCATTAATTGTGTATTTATGCAGTTCACCTCATATTCCAGTATTTTTTCTTTTTTTTATTATACTTTAAGTTCTGGGGTACATGTGCAGAACGTGCAGTTTTGTTACATAGGTATACACGTGCCATGGTGCTTTGCTGCACCTATCAACCTGTCACCTACATTAGGTATTTCTCCTAATGCTATCCCTCCCCTAGCCTCCCAGCCCCCGCAGGCCCTGGTGTGTGATAGTCCCCTTCCTGTGTCCATGTGTTCTCATTGTTCAACTCCTAGTTATGAGTGAGAACATGTGGTGTTTCGTTTTCTGATCTTGTGATAGTTTGCTGAGAATGATGGTTTCCAGCTTCATTCATGTCCCTGCAAAGGATATGAACTCATCCTTTTTTATGGCTGCATAGTATTCCATGGTGTATATGTGCCACATTTTCTTAATCCAGTCTATCATTGATGAACATTTGGGTTGGTTCCAAGTGTTTGCTACTGTGAATAGTGCTGCAATAAACATATGTGTGCATGTGTCTTTATTGTAGAATGATTTATAATCCTTTGGGTATATACCCAGTAATGGGATTGCTGGGTCAAATGGTATTTCTAGTTCTAGATCCTTCTTTAAGGATTCTTCTTCAAGAATTGCCACACTGTCTTCCATAATGGTTGGACTAATTTACATTCCCACCTACAGTGTAAAAGTGTTCATGTTTTTGCACAACCTCTCCAGCATCTGTTGTTTCCTGACTTTTTAATGATCGCCATTCTAATAGGCATGAGATGGTATCTCATTGTGGTTTTGATTTGCATTTCTCTAATGACCAGTGATGATGAGCTTTTTTTCATATGTCTGTTGGCTGCATAAGTGTCTTCTTTTGAGAAGTGTCTGTTCATATCCTTTGCCCATTTTTTGATGGGGTTGTTTGCTTTTTTCTTGTAAATTTGTTTAAGTTCTTTGCAGATTCTGGATATGAGCCCTTTGTCAGATGGATAGATTGAAAAAATTTTCTCCCATTCTGTAAGTTGCCTGTTCACTCTGATGATAGTTTCTTTTGCTGTGCGGAAGCTCCTTAGTTTAGTTAGATCCCATTTGTCAATTTTGGCTTTTGTTGCCATTGCTTTTGGTGTTCTAGTCATGAAGTCTTTGCCCGTGCTTATGTCCTGAATGATATTGCCCAGGTTTTCTTCTAGGATTTTTATGGTCCTAGGTCTTAGGTTTAAGTCTTTGATCCATCTTGAGTTGATTTTTGTATAAGGTGTAAGGAAGGGGTCCAGTTTCAGTTTTCTACATATGGCTAGCCAGTTTTCCCAACACCATTTATTAAATAGGGAATCTTTTCCCCATTGCCTGTGTGTATCAGGTTTGTCAAAGATCAAACCTGATCTTTGGTGGTAGATGGTGGTAGATCACACATGCTTCTTTTGTCAACTTCGGATCTCTTGTTCTATTCTTGGTGATGATGCTGTCAGTTTTACTAATGACGTCAACTCTGAGGTTCCAAAGCAGCTTTAAGAGTGACTGTATCTATGTGTGACTGCTTCTCTACTTCTGCAATGGAACATTTTGGGTAGTTGTTTTAAGAAATTCCTAAAATAGAATTTTCCCCTACTGATTTAGTTACATCATTGAAGGTAGAACTCAATGGCCAGTTTTTTTCCCCTGCATAAACATGCACACACAGTTAGATAACTTTATGACACCTTTTTTTTTCACTCAACAAATCGTTACTGAACTTGTGCTAGGCCCTTGGCCCTTGGCAAGATTTTGGGAATATAAATATAAATAAGACCTGCTGCTTGCCATTGAAGAACTCATTGTTTAGCTGAGGAAACAGACACCTAAATCGTTGACCATAATATGCAATAATAAGTGTTGTAAAGTATGAACAAAGTGATGGTCATTAAGAGTAACAGCCGTAAAGCCATATGTAGTTTTAGCTATATATAGATATAGCTCTGAGACATGAATACACATTAAATTCTTTCAAAAAAATCCCACAAGGCTGAACAATGTTATACAATGATGCTTAAAAATTTTTTTTGGAACACATGCCCTCCACAAGGCACATATTAATTGTCTAGACTCGAGAGAATTCAAAGTGAGATAGTTATGAGAATACAACAATGAGAAAAAGAACAGAGAAGTCTCTGTAATTTTGGAATAGGTGGAGGTAAGATGAGGGTAACTAAAGAGACAGTGTTTTAGCTAGCCATATGGGTAGAAACCTAGACAAAGGCAAGTGAAAGATAGAGACTATTGATCTTGGCAGGGAAGGTACAGTCATCGTGATGTCTGATGGTCTTGCCAAAAGCTACAATTTCATGGCTCAGTAGGATTAGTTGGGCAGGAGAGTTTGAAGATACATATATAAAGCTTTAGAAGAGAGGGAGTTATATATTTTTGAAGATAGTAGGTAAGTAATAGTAGGACATCTAAGCAGATTGTAACATTTTCTGTGGACTATTGAATTTTTCACTGTCTACATTTAGTGGATTTTTGGAGGGCAGGGGCAAAATATGCTATCACATCTAATCCATAAATAAGATGTGGACAATCCTTTGCAGAATATCAACAGTTGCTTCACATTGTCCTTGAAGACAACTGCATGAATACTTGTCTTTGTTGCTAGCTGTGATGAATAATAGCTAAGAAAAATACAGAATCCCCAAAACACAGTCTCTGTGTTTCTCAACATCCATGACGAGGAGCATGAGAAAAGGTGGCATGAATGGCTGCCATAAGGGCTTCCTAGCTCTCATGCTATGTCCCGCAAACTGTGATTTTAAATTAAAGATTAATTTCTTTGGTTTTTGTGTACCAGGAAAGTCACCTTTTCCTCAGGACACAAACAGCCCTGTCCTAATCCTATAAGCTTGGGAAAAAGAAAAGTTAAAGGGCGAGGTAGGAATATGATAAGAAAATTCATCCATTCATTCATTGATCCAACAAATATTCATTTTGGAAGGTTCAATGGCATGTAGGTCTCAAGGGAGTCAAACATTCCTGGATGTAAATAACTAGAGAAGGGAGTTGGTAATGATGGGAGATGGTGATTGGAAGAAAAGTGATTATTGAAGTGAGGCTGTGAGTGGAGTGCTGTTATTGGTAATCACAAGACCTAGAGCAGTGTCTTCTAGTATTTTTTTTCTGTTGTGGTGCGTATAGAAAATGAAAATATTTATATAGCATATATGTCTAGGAGTTGCAGGAGACTGCCTGAGGCCAGGAGTGATTGACTGGGGACTTTAGGTGCTCCCATCCCGCTCAGCATCTATGAGGGGTCAAAGGCTCGACACCTCATGGACTTCAGTTGGAGAGTTTGCTTGGCACTACGGCCGTGGGAGTGGATGGCTGGGCCAGAATGAGGAACCAGGAACTGAGAGGCCAAGGTGTTGGAAAGCTTATACACATAGAAATCAAGTCACCAAGGATTACGACAGAGGCTGTGTAGGAGACAGCAACAGGACTCAATCAAAAAATAAGATCTTCAAGGAGGGCTGCAGATAACAGCAACAAGGAAGGATGGCTGTCTGATTGTATTCGTTTGCTGGGGCTGCCTTAGCAAGTACCGTAGGCCAGGTGGTTTAAACAACAGACATTTATTTCCTCACAGTTCTGGAGTCTAGAAGTCCAAGATCTGGGTGTTGGCAAGGTTGGTTCCTTCTGGGACCTTTCTCCTTCACTTGTAGATGGCTGTCTTCTCCCCTCGTCTTCCCAGGGTCTTTCCTCCATGTATGTTTGTGTCCTAATCGCCTACTCTTATAGGATATGAGTAATATTGGAGTAAGGCCCACTCTAATCATCTCATTTAATCTTAACCACCTCTTTAAATATCCCATAGCCAAACACAGTCACATTCTGTGGTACTGGGAGTTAGGACTTCAACATATGAATTTGAGGGGGGTCATGATTCAGTTTATAACAGCAATGATGTGAGCCTTAAGGTTGGGGAGGGTATAGGGAAGAGGGAGGGAGAATTCTCTGAAAGGGGCAATAAAGAGCAACGAGGACACCTACTCCACCTCCAGACCTAGGAGGGAAAATAGCCATCGCTAAAGAGGAAAGCAGAGAAAAACCATATCCTCGGGGGAACGAAAAGGTGAAGGGAAGATTGGGAGAAGAGGGTGACATTGGGGATTTTGTGGCTGGGGATATGGTGACACACCTCACACTTTTCTGACTCATCGTTGTTGCATGTAGACACAAAATATACCTAGGAGATGGGGTGTCTTATATGTGCTTGTGAAAAGTCTTCTCCTGCTCCTCCACCCTGGCTCATTCACGGAGTCTCTTCCTTCCCAGGGCCCCTGAGAGTTACACTTTGCACCATCTCAATGGTGCAGTCCTCTATAGATATGCTGATATCTGCACTTTCTGAAGCTTTCCAGGTGTAAAAGTAGTGTTGTTTCCTTCTTTTGTGCACAATGAACCTGACTCACACTGGGCTTCTTAAAGAAATGGGGGTAGGCCCCTCCTCTACTTGGAAATGTGCTTTGTCCCCTGGACCTTGGTTTCAGGTGCCTGCCCCTTGTGAAAAAAGTGCCTTCCTCCACCTTTGGCCTGTTGCAGCTCCATTCATTTCTTGCAGGAGTGGTCTCCGCACCCAGGCTGGGTAACAGACACCGTATAGTCCTCCTCAGTGGCTCTCTTTTTCTCCAGGTGATTATCTCTGTCTTTTAGGTGAGCATGAAGGCTGTAGGGCAAATTAAATCATAAAGACTGAAATATCTTGGGCCTAAAACCAGTTCATCAAGCACATGCAGTACTTGATCCCTAATAGCTGATCCAGCTTGCTCCTCTGCTTGGTCTCTGTTCCCCTGTTACCCTCTTTTCACCACTCAGGTCTCAGTGAAACACTACCCCTTCTCCAAAAGACCTTTCCTGACTACTTTGCTGAAAGAAGTACTCCACTTCCCCTCCACAGTCATTCTCTGTCACGGGAACCCACTTTATTACCTCCCTGTAACAGTCATTCTCTGGAATTATTTTGCATTTTTCTTGCTCATGTTCTATGACCCTCACCCTATTAGGATAGCTCTTGTGTCTGGTTCATCATTGCCTAGAACAGTGCTTATCACATGTTATTTGCTCAACAAATATTTATCAGATGAATAAATCGATGGTTCATTCATTGGAAAGCAGTGAGCAGCACTGGCATGGCCTTTGGTTTTATCACCCAATTTTTTAGTGAAAAAATGTTTTTTAATCTGATTTATTTTGAGCCCGTTTTACTTTTATTGAAAGCCAATTTGCATTTGAACACTTGGTCTTGCTAGATTGAAGCATACTCTAAAACTGACCTGATTTACTCATAATACACAAAAATCAGTAAGTCCTGAGACTTTGTATTATTTGTTTCATCTGTGGCATCCATTCCGCTTTCTAACTAACTTATCATAAATATCTTTTTGTTGTCTCCCAGTCAGTAGCCCAGAGGATCTGGAATATTCTTCAGATTGCCATTCTTGATGTTCCAGTGCTCAGAAGCAAATGGACACTGATGTGCTTGACAACAACCTCCCGTTGTAACCCTATCAGTAATTGCCCTTCCTATGTGACCCACCGGGGGTTTAGGTAGGATGTGGGCTGCAGTGCTAACTCTGATATTTCCATGGTGGGTTGGGGAGCCTACCATTGCCACTTCATTCTAATTCATGCCCCTGGTTTTTCCATACAAGCCTAACTCGGAGATACTGCAAATTCATTTCCAGCCCACCGCAATAAAGCGGGTGTTGCAATGAAGCAAGTCATACAAATTTTTTGGTCTCCCATTGCAAATAAAAGTTGTGTTTACACTATGCTATTGTGTATTAAGTGTGCAATAGCATTATGTCTAAAAAATATGCATACCCAGCTGGGCATGGTGGCTCAAGCCTGTAATCCCAGCACTTTGGGAGGCCGAGGTGGGTGGATCACCTAAGGTCAGGAGTTTGAGACTAGCCTCGCCAACAAGGCAAATCCCTATTTCTACTAAAAATGAAAAAAAAATTAGCTGAGCATGATGGTGTGCACCTGTAATTTACCCCAGCTACTTGGAAGGCTGAAGCAGGAGAATTATTTGAACCTGGACGTGGAGGTTGCAGTAAGCCAAGATTCTACCACTGCACTCCAGCCTGGGTGACAGAGTGAGACTCCATCTTAAAAAAAAAAAAAAAAAGAAAGAAAGAAAAACAAGCATACCTCAATTTAAAAATTCTTTATTGGTAAACAATGCTAACAATTATCTGGGCCTTCAGCGAGTTGGAATTTTTTTTTTTTTTTTTTCTTAAAGAGGGTTGCATCTTGATGCTGAGAGCTTTGAGCCGGATTAGGCTTTGATTTATGGGACTGTTGTGGTGGTTTGAGTTTCTATCCATACCACTCAGACTTTCTACATATCAATGATAGGCTGCTTCACTTTTTAAAAAATCATTCATGTGTTCACCAGAGTAGCACTTTTAATTTCCTTCAAGAGCTTTTCCTTTGCATTCACAATGTGGCTGTTTGATGCAAGAGGCCCGAGATTTTAGCCTGTCTCTGTTTTCCACATGACTTTCTCACTAAGCTTAATCACGTCTAGCTTTTGATGTTAAGAGAGAGACATGTGACTCTTTCACTTGAACACGTAGAGGCCATTGTAGGGTTATTAACTGGCCTCATTTCAGTATTGCTATGTGTCAGAGAAGAGGGAGGTGTGAGGAGAGGGTGAGAGATTGAGGAATGACTGGTTGGTGAAGGAGTCAGAACACACACAACATTTACCAATTAAGTTCACTGTTTCATATGGGTGTCATTTGTGGTGCTCCCAAACAATTACAATGACAACTCAAAGATCACTGAGTGTAGATCACCATAAAAGAGACACTAATAATGAATGAGTTTGAAATATTGTGAGAATTCCAAAATGTGAGACAGAGACACACAGTGAGAAAAATAATGCTAATAGACTTGTTCAATGCAGGGTTGCCACAAACCTTCAATTTGCAAAAAATGCAATAAAGCGAAATGCAACAAAACAAGGTACACCTGTATTTGCTTTTGGCCTTTTTTGCCTTGCCTCCAATTGAAAATTTGGAGAACGACCTTGTCTTTCACGACTAGTTGACAGCTGGTGTTTAGACGACTCCCAGTTCCTCATTCCATCCTGATTAATTTGGACCTTGTTAACGATGTGACCGGGTAGGACTGGGCTTGAATTTATTCTCCATACTTTGGATTTGATGTTTTTTTCATCTTCATGGAGCCAGCTCTCCTATAAGTATCTCTCAACTTCACTTACTTTGGTATGATATAGGCCCTTCATCGAGGCTTCATCTCTTCAAAAGAGTTCCCAGCATGTTTTCCTGCTTATGAGTAATTCCAGTCACAAATTCACCCAGCCGTCTCCTATAGAAACAGGTGTTCATAAAAATCAAATACAGAGAGATGTCAAAGATAGAATACATTAAAAGAATATAAACTTACAGCTTATTTTCAGAAGATTGACCTTAATGGAATGTTAAGCTTTGTGCAGGTATTTAAATAACTGGCGTAAAATTCAATGTTACGCAGACATTTATCATAAGAATACCAATAATCAAATTAAGTCCCTGAATAATAAGAGCTGCATGCTGTTATTAAATTAAATTATGGTCGCTCATTCCATCTGTTTCCCATCACCAACATGAAAATGGACTTTTGTTTTGTAGAAAGCTGGATAATTTATTTCAGTCATTGATGGAGTAGGTCAGTGTTTATCTTCATGAGTTGATATTAAATATTAACTAATTATAAAAATTATTAATGCTACTATAGCAAAGAAACATTCCAAGATAAAGAGAAGGAAAATCCCATAGCCAGACTGGAGTCAAAGTAGTGAGATACAGATAGTATCATGTGTCCAAAGTCAAGATATTCATTTGTTCTGTGGATGCATCATTTGAAAAAAGTCCAGGAAGGTAGTCCTGAAAGTTAGGGTCTTAGCCAAGGGGCAACCGTGTTTCTTTTATTTCTGACACTATATGCATATGAGAGCACCTTTGGGTGGATATTTCACTATAATAAGTGTAAAAATTATTAATTCTCAAGACTGATTACAATGCATGTATCGTATTGAATCATTGTATGCATATCAAATATTTAAACCAAATAAAATATATTAGTCATACATTTAAAAATGTGAATAAAATTTATTTGCCTAGATTCTTTCAAATTGGAAAATTTTTATAATTAATAAACCACTTTAAGAATTGTAAAATACTGAAGTAGATGCTCATCACTCACTATGGGTCCTGTCTGTGGAATAAAACGCAGTTCTTTCTGCTTCATTCCTGTTGGTGGTTTGTTTAGCCTTCTTCAAGAGGGAGACATAAAAATTAAGTGAACTACTGACATACTGGAGTTATGACAGTTGCCTATTTTGACCTTGACTTCCAGTATAATGTTAGGTAATTAGACTAAGAGGAGTCTTTTATAATAACATATATCAAGCAACATGTGACTCGATATTGACAGGAAATGTTATCTCTTGTGCTATGAATAGGAAGTTATTTATAAGGAATAGAGTAACAGGAAAGTCTTCATGTCCCCAAACATACTTCTTCAGTGGCCAACCATGGGATCTGAGATGCCGCCATCGTAGATGCTTCCCCTGGGTGCTGATTCCATAGGTCTTGGTAGCACCATGAAATGAAATAGCACCAAGGTTTAACTTGGAGGCACAGGTATTTCCAAATACCTGGAACTCAGAAATCTCGTCTTATGCTTTCTGTTATTCCTTATAACACCTAACCACATGGTAGACTTACAGGATATGCAATATTGAAAAAAATGTAACAATGAAACTCTTTACAGTCTTTGCAATTATCAAGACACTAAGAAGTTAACTATGTTATAAAAGAGAAAATCTTTTGACAAATTGTAAGAAAAAATAAAAGGGGCGTCTGCATTAGGCAAAATTCATTCACTTATCCATTTATCAGGCATTCGTTAAGCACATAACAGGTCCTCAAATAGCAATATACAGTTACACTACAAGGAGGATAGGTGCTATCCTAGCAGTAGGTTTGCACAAGGCTGACATTCAGGTGGTACTCACAGGAAAGCCTGTATTAAATGTTAAAATTATTAAAGTACCTCTTTACTGGTTGATAGTCACTGTTCCAGATCCTCTAAATGACCCTTTGTTGCCCTGGCTTCTCTGATTGCTTCCTGATATGGTTTTACTGTGTCCCCATCCAATCTCATCTTGAATTGCAGTTCCCGTAATCCCCACGTGTCGTGGGAGGGACCAGGTGGAGATAATTAAATTGTAGGGGCAGTTTTCCCCATCTTGTTCTCGTGATAGTGAGTTCCGATGGTTTTATAAGTGACTTTTCTTCCTTTTGCTTGACACATCTCCTTGCTGCTGTCATGTGAAGAAGAATGTGTTTGCTTCCCCTTCTGCCAGATTGTAAGTTTCCTGAGGCCTCCCTAGTCCTGTGAAACTGTGAGTCAAACCACTTTCCTTTATAAATTACCCAGTCTCCCGTATATATTTATTAGCAGCATGAGAATGGACTAATACAGTAAATTGGTACTGCAGAGAGTAGGGGGGCGGAGCTGCTGTAAAGATACCCAAAAATGTGGAAGCGAGTTTGAAACTGGGTATCAAGCAGAAGCTGGAACCATTTGGAGGGCTCAGAAGAAGACAAGAAAATTTGGGAAAGTTTGGAACCTCCTAGAGATTTAGAGGGCTCAGAAGACAGGAAGATTTGGGAAAGTTTAGGACTTCCTAGAGATTTGTTGAATGGCTTTGACCAAAATGCTGATAGTGATATGAACAATAAAATCCAGGCTGAGGTGGTCTCAGATGGAGATGAGGAAATAGTTCGAAACTAGAGCAAAGGTGACTCTTATTATGCTGTAGCAAAGGGACTGGTGGCATTTTGCCACCAGAGATCTGTGGAACTTTGAACTTGAGAGAGAGAATTTAGGGTATCTGGTGGAAGAAATTTATAAGCAGTAAAGCATTCAAGAGGTGATAGAGCATAAAAGTTTGGAAAATTTGCAGCCTAATGATGCAGTAGAAAAGAAAAACCCATTTTCTGGGGATAAAGTCAAGCTGGCTGCAGAAATTTGCATAAGTTATAAGGAGCCAAATGCTAACCACCAAGGCAATAGGGAAAATGTCTCCAGGGCATGTCAGAGACCTTTGGGGAAGCCTCTCCATCACAGACTGGAGGCCTAGGAGGGAAAAATGGTTTCCTGGGCTGGACCCAGGACCCCCCAGTTCTATGCAGCCTTGGGACATGGTGCCTGGCATCACAGCTGCTTCACCTCCAGCCGTGGCTAAAAGGTGCCAACGTACAGCTCAGACCGTGGCTTCAGAGGGTGCAAGCCCCAAGGCTTGATGACTTACATGTGGTGTTGAGCCTGTGGGCGCATAGACGTCAAGAACTGAGGTTTGGGAACCTCGACCTAGATTTCAGAGGTTGTATGGAAATGCCCAGATGTGCAGGCAGAAGTCTGCTACAGGGGCAAAGCCCTCATGGAGAATCTGCCAGGGCAATGCAGAAGGGAAATGTGGGGTTGGAACCTCCACACAGAGTCCCCACTGGACCACTTCCTAGTGGAAATATGAGAAGAGGCCATTGTCCTCCAGACCCCAGAATGGTAGATTCACTGACCACTTGCACCATGCATGTGGAAAAGCTGTGGGCACTCAAAGCCAGCCCATGAATGCAGCCAGGATGGGGGTTGTACCCTGCAAAGCCACAGGAGTGGCACTGCCCAAGGCCATGGGAGCCCACCTCTTGCATCTGCATGACCCGGATGTGAGACATGGATTCAAACAAGATCATTTTGAAACTTTAAGATTTATTGACTGCCCTATTGGATTTTGGACTTGCAAGGGGCCTGTAGTCCCTTGGTTTTAGCCAATTTCTCCCATTTGGAACAGGTATATTTACCCAATGCCTGTACCTAGGAAGTGACTCACTTATTTTTGATTTTACAGGCTCCCAGGTGGAAGGGGCTTGCCTTGTCTCAGATGAGACTTTTGGCTTGGACTTTTGGGTTAATGCTGCAAGGAGTTAGGACTTTAGGGTACTGTTGAGAAGGCATGGTTGTATTTTGGAATGTGAGGACATGAGATTTAGGAGGGGCCAGGGGTGGAATGATAGGATTTGGCTGTGTCCCCACACAAATCTCATTTTGAATTGTAGTTCCCATAATCCCCACATGTTGTAGGAGGTCCCAGGTAGAAATAATTAAATTATGGGGGTGGCTTCCTTCATCCTGTTCTCATGACAGTGAGTTCTCATGAGATCTGATGGTGTTATAAGGAGCTTTACCTCCTTTCCTTGGCACTTCTCCTTGCTGTCACCATGTGAAGAAGGATGTGTTTGCTTCCCCTTCTGCCATGATTGTAAGTTTTCTGAGGCCTCCCCAGCTCTGTGGAACTGCGAGTCAGTTAAACCTCTTTCCTTTATAAATTACGGAGTCTCAGGTATGTCTTTACTAGCAGCTTGAGAGTGGACTAATACACTTCCTTAGGATTCCCTGTGCTTCATTTTGGTCCAGTAATTAAGATTTGACATCTAGTATGCTACCCTAATCCCAGCACAATTCTGATTGGTTGGTACCAACCTGTTCTTAATTATTTTAAATATTATTACCCCTTTATACCTGGTGGAAGAGTGGTGGTTCTCAAGCTTCTATTACTCTTTAGGATCAAAACAGCTGACTGAGTTCACCCAAGAACTCTCAGATTATGACCCCCCAGGTGGTTATAATCTGCAGGCTGGTTAAGAATAGTGTTGTTAGAGGAATGTAGCTGGAGGGTATGGCCTGTTATTTGAAAGGGACTCACCAGTTACATAATGAGACCCTTGTTTGGGGAAGGAGTAACTCTAAGCCAGTGGGTCTCGATCTTGGCTGCCTATTGGAATGAAGAATAAGGAGAAAAAAAAAAAAAAAAACCAATACCAGGATGTTATTCCAGATATTCCAATTTAATTGGACTGGAGTGTGGCCTGGGCACTGAGGTTTTATTTATTTATTTTTTTTAACACTCTCCATCCATTTTAATGTGCAGCCAAGTCGAGACTCACTGCTTTAAGCAGAGAATAAACCAAGTTAGAACACCTAGCCTTGAGAGTATGTATTAGAGGCTTGAAAGTAGAAAAAAAGGATATATTAATAACATATGTGTATGTGTGAGACAGAGAGCAAGAGACAGAGCGAGAAAGCATGTAAACTAAATTAACTAAATAAAGGGATATAGTATAAAATGACTCAAAGGTAGATTTTCTTAAGATTTTCCTAGATCCTAGCAACTGCATTGTTATCATTTGGTTTTCTTTAAT
This sequence comes from Macaca fascicularis, assembly GCF_037993035.2. Taxonomy (NCBI): domain Eukaryota; kingdom Metazoa; phylum Chordata; class Mammalia; order Primates; family Cercopithecidae; genus Macaca; species Macaca fascicularis. Next base: position 20,661,533 of record NC_088377.1, on the reverse strand, counting down.
GTGTCTCCAAGTGATTGACAGATTGGACAATTCTGATCATGAAGATTCTGGTCTCTAGGAGTCCAGAATGTACAGAGCATTATTAAAACAGCTCAGCTTACTAATTACAGCTTCCCTCCCTCTTTGCAGCTTCTTTTCCTAACTCTGCACTGCAGGCCCAGTATATTTTGTAACCCCCCAAATCTCACTTGCAGACAGAATTGTGACATCAACTCTTTATTTTCTGGTGTGGTTTGGAATTAAATCATGGTGAGAACTAATTTCACAACCCCGGGGCAAGTCTTGGCTGTTTGAGTAACTCTTAACTTTGCAGCTTTAATAAGTGCTCATTGTCTAAATGTATGCCGATTTCTTGGAACTGAATTTCTATTTTGAATCTAACTTTGTACTGTCAATACCCTCCAGACAAATACCACCAGGAACACACCTGTAATCAAATAAATTGAGTTTATAATTTATTGCAGAAGGAGAACATATACCATAGGAAACTATGGGGTGTCTCAGACAGGGTGTTAGAAAGACCCTCTTACAGGATTAGGACTTTGGTTGAGTGATGTCAGAGAGGGTCCACAAAGCAGGTGTTCACTCTAGATTGAACGCTGTCAGAAAGTGGGGGCAATTCTATAATTGGGTATCTTAATGAATCTTATTTATAGAGATGGTAGATTAATTATAAAGTAGCAGTCACACATTTTGGCCAAAAGAGGAGATATCTGGTATTTTGTGGGTAGTGTAGTGACCTTGGTTTTATCTTTCCTTGGATAAAATTATGAAGTGGACTTGTTTTACCTCGGTTTATCATGGTCTCAGAGTAATCTCGTTTGATGTTGGTATTCTGTGAGACTGTTTATGTTTAACAGGAGAATAACTTGACGTAACTGTGTGTGCTAGACCAGCTTCTGGGGGCCAGGGCTGCCTTTCCCCTGCTACTTCTCAGTAGTGTGCTTTTTTGTTGTTGTTGTTGTTATTGTTGTTGTTTGTTTTGGTTTTTGACAAAGTTTCACTGTCATCCAGGCTGCAGTGCAGTGGTGTGATCACAGCTCACTGCAGCATTGACTTCTTGGGTTCAGGTAATTCTGCCACTTCAGTCTCCTGAGTAGCTAGGATTATAGACATGCACCATCAAACCCAGTTAATTTTTTGTAGTTTTTGTAGAGATGGGGTTTCACCATGTTGCCCAGGGCTAGTTTCAATTCCCTGGGTTCAAGTGATCTGCCCACTTTGGCTTACCAAAATGTTGGGATTACTTGCCTGAACTACTGTACCCAGCCCTGCATGGTTACACTGCCCAAAATCCCAGTTTCTTTCTAAAACTAATGTTACAGCTCTTTTACTCCTGTAGTTCAACAAGTTCCGAGTTCTTGTACCACGACTGAGAAGAATGAGGTACACAGACACCAGAAAGTGAGTAAGGCAGAATAAAATTTATTGAGCAACAAAAATGCTCTTGATGGTGAGAGAGGACCTGAAGGTGGGTTGCCAGCCATGAGGCTAAGTCTAGGGATATTTATGGGCTTGAAATGGGGAAGTGCGTGCTGGTTGGTCTATGGGTATGTTTGAAAAAGCACCATTCAGAAATAAGCACAATAGTGTAGAGGACCTATTGGGGAAGGGTATGCATACGTAAAATAGGTGAAGGAAAAGGACCAATTTGGAGAGAGCATGCCAAACGGAATGCTCTCAGTCTGGTTTGTGGATTTACACTTTGGTTTTCAGGTTTTAGATTGTCCTTGGCTTGAAGGTTGAGTTTCCCTGGGGACCCATCCCTTTCTGCCTAGGAATTTACCTGCTGTGGTGATGGTGGTTCTGTAGCCACTGCAGAGGATGGGATAAAGTTCTGAAAGCCTAAAAGCTGAGCTCACACTGCAGCCTGCCACTTTGGTTCTATCTTGTCAAGCTTCCTTCCCAATAACTGAATGGGGCCCACTGTTACCAACTCTTACTTCCATTAAACTTGTTCTAACAACCTTACTGAACAAGCCAGTGATTCTGCTGGCCCAGTCTGTGAAACTCTGGTAGTTGCATGAAGCTTGTTGTGGTGACCAGAATTCCTCTTCTTTTCAGCACATCACCACCTTCTGCTGGCTGTGCAATGCTCTCCATCCTACAGGACTCACATCCAGGTGAGTTTATGTGAGAAGAAACCCTTATTTTATTTTTTGAGACAGAGTTTCACTCTTGTCACCCAGGCTGGAGTGCAATGGTGCAATCTGGGCTCACTGCAATCTCTGCCTCCCGGATTCAAGTGATTCTCCTGCCTCAGCCTCCTGAGTAGCTGGGATTATAGGCATGCACCACCACACATGGTTAATTTTTGTATTTTTAGTAGAGATGAGGTTTGAACATGTTGGTCAGGTTGGTCTTGAACTTGAACACTTCAGGTGATGTGCCCAACTTGCCCTCCCAAAGTGCTGGGATTACAGGCATGAGCCACTGTGCCTGGCCTGAAACACTTATATTGAGTCAAAATTTGTCTCTTTAAACCTCTCTTCTAACTTTGTTTTGTTTCTGCATGACAGCCCTTTAGCCTTTTTATTGATTACATGTTGGCTGAATAAATAAATCGTCTCCAAAATACCAGCATTTAGTAATATGTAGCCCTTTCTTTTGTTTAGGAAGCTTGGAATATTAAAAACAAATGTGAAATATATGAAAAAGGAATAAGGAGGAGGCATGGGGCAGATGTGAAAGAAAGAAGGCAATTTTAGAAAATGGAGATAGTGGTAGACAAACTTTCTTTCTTTTTTTTTTTTTTTTTTTTGAGACAGAGTCTTGCTCTGTCACTCAGGCTGGAGTGCAGTGGCGCCATCTCAGCTTACTGCAACCTCTGCCTCCTGGGTTCAAGCCATGCTCCTGCCTCAGCCTCCCGAGTAGCTGGGACTACAGGCACCCGCCACCATGCCTGGCTAATTTTTTGTATTTTCAGTAGAGACGGGGTTTCACTGTGTTAGCCAGGATGGTCTCCAACTCCTGACCTCATGATCCACCCACCTCAGCCTCCCAAAATGCTGGGGTTACAGGCGTGAGCCACCGTGTCTGGCCCATGGTAGACAAACTTTCAACAAAGAATGAGAAACAAAGGGAATCATGGGGCCTTTACAGTTGCCTAATCTTTCTAACTCAACTTCCTGCTTGAAAAAAAATTTCCTGTGACTCTCTGCAATAATTACACAGTCAGCCAGGAATGCTGGATGCTCACATCATAGGGAATATTAAACAGAAAAACAATAATAAAAAGAATGTGTATGACAGGAAGAAAGAAAGCAATATTAGAAGCATCCCTGCAAAGAGAACAGATGCAAAGATTTTTCCATTGTTGTGGAAAGACACTTGAAATGCAAAAACAAGGCCAAATGACTCGCTCAAGGTCACCTGAGACCTCAGGGTAGAATGAGAGAGTAAATTATTGTCCCACTCTATCCACCAGACCATGACGTCTCAGTAGCAGTGTACCCGCAGGCTAAAGTCACGTGTAGCGTAGTTAGCACGCTGCTCCCGGCCAGACTTGAAAATAGCAGAATCACTGTTTTAGGAGAAAGATTTAAAGCTGTCATTAAAGAATCCAAGTAGCTGTTTTTGTAAGTACATAAATATCTTTAGTATGGGGAGGCAGAATTAGGTCTTGATAGCCATCTCACAAATGTTGACTATAAATGTTTGGTTAGAGACAAGTCTGGCTAAAAAGGAAATAGAATATTTATGAACGGTCATGAAAAAGAATCTCTGCAAGGTTCACATTTAGACAACAGTGCAATGAAGGCAATCTTATGAGTTATTCAAGAGAATCGTCTTGGGAACAAGATCTATGGTGATTCTGAGAATTACCTATATAAATAAAGTCAAATTGGGAAGGTGGGCCATTCTGTTTTTACACAGAAAAAATCATTTGGGTTTCTAAGACACTATCTAAGATGTACTAAAATGGAGATTATCACTTGCTTATTTTCTTGAAAAACAATTAACATAGTAACATAGAAGAGTAGTGGCCAATAGCTTCCAAACCAGAAGGAACATTTATAGAAGCACACACACACATAAAGACTCCACAAGTTACTTACATTACTTTTATAGTATTCCTAATTATTATAGTGGTTTGAAAGAGACCAAATGTAACATCTAAATACAAAAGATTAGACTTATAAATGACAAGGTTTTACTGACCCCAATATTCTGTAAGGTTGAAAACAAAGTACAATTGATTTTAATGATATGCCTGACATAATGCAGGTCTTTGTTGTACTTTCTATCAGATTACAATTCTGCCTGTCTTGAAATAATAATGGCATTCTTTATGAAGCCATTTGATTAACTAGAATCATGAGCTTTGCAGGAGGAAATGAATAGTGGCAAGAATGACTTGCTTTCTGAGTAAACATAGCCTAGAAAAATGTTTTCCTGGGAGAGCACTCTCCATTCTCCACCTCCGCTGGTGTGTCCTCTGACTAAGTAGTTCGTGTGCTGCACCACTGCCCAGAATATTCTTAAGACAGCCTCCCACCCCACCCCACCTCATCATGCTCTTCCAGGACAGCTACAGGAAGAAAAGGAGATAACAGAATCTAATGATGTCCCATAACATCTCCAGTCAAGGTGTGAACATGAAGCTCCAGTGAGTAATGTGGTGTCTCACATCTATAAATGCCTTATGTGTGACTAATGCATTCTTGAGACATGTCCAGGACAAGTAGAATTAAGTCTTGATGGCTGCCTCTGATGATCACACCCTCATCAGCAGTCTGATCTATGCTTTGTTTGCAAACCCGGACCTTGTTGTGGCCTGCAACTCCCCACGGGCTCTCTCCCCAGCTGTCAGGCCTCTTCTAAAACACACTTCCCCTTTAGAGAGGGCCATCTTCACTCCTGTTAGAACCTCACACCCCGAGAGACTTTCCTCTCACCAGCTGGTTTTGACTGTGGCAGAAATGTTGTTGACATAGCAGATGGTCTTGATATTTCTGAAAACCAGCAACATCTTTGCCATTGCCACCCCCACACTCTTGGCTACTGTTTCTCCTTCAAGTAATTTGGGTCATTTTTAGCAAACCTGTATGTTCCAATATTTTTTCTTAAATATCAAAACGGGGACAGTGTAAGGCAAAAGTCTCCTTCTAAAATATAGACCAAGGCAGAATATGAGGGCTCTTTCACAGAAAACTCAAAAGCTGAAATACATTCTATTTTTAAACATAGATTCTTTGATGAATTAAAATGAGCAAGAAGTGAGCAGATTTTAAATATTTGTGGTCTGAAGTATCAGGCAGTCAGGTGTGGCTAATGGATTGTGCTACAAGAAGTAAAGTCATATATTCATGGTGTTTGAAACCTTTTAAAACCATATACCAATGAGTAATGTATATTCTTACTGAACACAAGATGACTTGAGAGAAGGGTGAGTGCAACTGGATTAGAGATTATTCCTTAGTAGTAACTCTAGAGCCAAAGCAAATCAAACACACCATAACAACGTGATGACTTGGGATCCAATCCAGTCATCCCGAAAAATTAAAATCAGACTGATTTATTATTTGCTCCATGCAGGCAGGCACTGTGAACAGTCTCTTAAACTCACTAAATAATGGTCTAAACAGCTCTGCTTCATTTGGGAGATATCTGTACAATTTTGGAAAATGCTTTTTCTCCTGGAAAGGACTTTCACACAGATGGGATGTAAGCATGAGCAGTGGAGGTCCTGCCAGGTTCAGTCAGCCTCTTCAGTCAACATCACTATCCAGGCCTGTAGCAGTCACAATTGAGAGTGTCATTTGGATTGGCTAACAAAGGACAGGTGAGAATTCTGCCTCCAAAATGTCACAGTTAAAACACAGCTTACTAGATACAAATCCTGCATTCTCTTTTTTTTTGTTTTGTTTTGGATTGCAAAAATTTATTAAAATTGGAGACACTGTTTTAATCTTCTTGTGCCATGAGACTCCGTCAAGCTGTCTACAAAGAACATTGGGAGGCTGAGGATCACTTGATCCCAGAAGTCTGAGGCTGTAGTAAGCCTCAAAGGGCCACTGCACCCCAGCTTGGGTGAGGCAAGGCCCTGTCTCAAAAAATAAGAGATTTTAGCCACATTTTCAGACTTCAATTAAAATGCTACATGGGAATGCAGAATATCAGATCTTTTATTGTCATCAAGTAATCAGTGAGAGAAAATCTTGCATTCTCACAGTAATATCAATGATCCCTACAGCAGTGAAATGTGGAGCTAATTGATTCCTTTGAATGCCAAAAGCAGGGTCCTAAGGATGAGAACCCAGTGGAGTTCTCCTTCAAGTAGTTTGGGTCATGGATGGGGTATATAAAAAGAATGGGAGGAATCTGTGAAAGTGTAAACATGGCATGTCCCAAGTAAGGCAAGCTGAGTGAGGAACACCAATTTGGGCGTCAGGTGTATGGTGGGGTGGGATGGCAAGAGGACTCACGCATGGCACAAGAGAGTAGAGAGGGTAATGAAGGGATTGTCATGAGAAGCTAGGGGCGGAGAAGCACTGGGTACATGATGTGTTATAATTTCTAGTTCCTCCTTGCTTTGTTGACTACATTAGTAGGGTCTCCAAAGGAACAAGTACTTGAAATAAAAGGTTCTTTTCATAATGGAAAATGACTTACTTATAAAAAGTATTCTGTAAACCCTACCATCAATCTGGCTTATCTTCAAGCACAGAAAAGCAAGATAATTAAGAGAACTGAGACAATGTGAAAAACAGTTAATAACTAGATGAAATGGACACCAAACCAATCAGAAGAGACCTAGAGGTAATTTGCTAGATAATGGGGAGGTCAGGAGGACCCAGCAGTGGTGTGGGAGGGGATTTGGGATAATTTTAAGGGTACCAAATAATTTCAATATGTTAATACAGAGTCACACCAGCTAAATACAAGCCCTGAAGATAATCAACATTTCTTATAAGTCATGTCTTATAATAGAAATATTTAATAAAGTTTATAGAGCCAAGGAAAGAGCCCATATCTGGGACCCTTCTCACTTGTTAAAGGCTCCTTACTCATTATCAACCTACATCTGTCAACCAAGTGAAACAAGTATAAAATAAGAATTCTCCTACATCTTTCCTCATTAATGGAAGACAGTAGCTTCAAGGAAAAAGTATAAAGATTCAGCAAAGGGTTTAAATACAGGCCACATTTAACATAGGTCCAGTTGATTTGATCCTTTCAGATCAGCCTCTGAATTCTTCTTGTTTACCAGTAAATACATATTTTGTATTAGTTCATTTTCACACTGCTATAAAGAAATACCTGAGATGGTAACTTATAAAGGAAAGAGGTTTGATTGACTCACAGTTCCATATAGCTGGGGAGGTCTCAGGAAACTTACAATCATGGCAGAAGAAAAGTGAGAAGCAGGCATCTTCTGCACAGGGCAGCAAAATGGAGGTGGTACAAGCAAGGGAAATGCCAGACACTTATAAAACCATCAGATCTCATGAAACTCACTCATTATCACAAGAACAGCGTGGGGGAAACTGCTCCCCTGATCCAATTACCTCCACCTGGTCCCGCCCTTGGCACATGGGAATTATGGGATTAATAATTCAAGGTGAGATTTGGGTGGGGACACAGAGCCAAACCATATTATATTCAGAACAGATGTTGAGCCCAGCTGTGGAAGCTGTGATTGTTACTGGAACTTTAGGACCCTTGACGGGTTTAAGAATAGTGCCAATTCTTCTAGAATGTGTTTGGGTTTCAAAGCATTTTGAAAACATTTGGTAGACATGTGCAAACATACCAAATGTGTAATTGTCCCTGAAAGCAGGCATCTAATTGACTATTTAGTGACAACATAACATGGGCCTCATTTCCCAAGAAATAGTAGGTGGTCAAAATTTTAGGAGAATATACTCCACAGAAACTCACATAGCATAGCTCAGTGATATGCCTATAAATCTTGAATATTAATTTCTCTTTCCTCATGAAAAATGCATCTATCCATATACTTATAAATATTTTTTCTTTTTTAAGCAGAATACTCAGTCAACTTGTAAAAGAATAAATAATTCTACATAAAAGTTTTAAAAATTGCTTTAGAACAACATGTCAGTTGGAAACAATTCATAATTTTTCACAAACACTTTTTTTTTGTATTTAAAACAAAATATTTAACAAACTATGCCATATATGAAAAATGTGTATGAAGAGGTTGGGTTAGTCTCAAAGTAACCTGATGGTAAATCATGCCTATCAGAGGTAGATTTCAATATCGGAAAAAACTGTTTTCTAGGATTTTTGTGCCTCTATTTCACAGACATCCCACCTGAGTTCTAAATTTATTTCTCAAAGAAACCAAGCTCCTGAGAGAGAAATGATACTGTGAGGTAAGAGTTCAGAGGAAAACATACACAGATACACCCTCACAAATCACACTGTCATCCCGCCACTGTGCAGTCTACTAGAACTTCAGGTGGGATGAGTAAAAATGTAGAATTAAAGTGATTGTTTCAAAATCATAATGATTAATTAATAAACAATTCCTAAAACAGTATTTTAAAATTCATCTTTTATGAACCTGTGTTTTTTTGCCTATTTTGGTATTACAGATATCCGCTTACACCCCTCTTGCATTTCACCAAAAACACTTTGATTTTGTACTGTGGCAGACAATCTAAGGAAATAAATTTTATCTCTTCTACCTGTTTTTTCCTTGCTCTATTTCAAGGCAGAATTCACGCTTTGAAATTCCTTGCCACATGGATGTTAGTCTGGCAGAAAACATAAGCAATCTTAAATCCAAAGCTTTTTTTGGCTTTATATAAAAATCTCAGCCTTTTAGAAGAAACGGAGTTCCAAAGTTGGTGAGAAGGGGAGTGGTTCTGAACGCAGGGAAAGAGTTGAGTCAGAATGGGAAAGGGAGAAAGGACCTCAAGCCCTGCAGTCTGGCAGTTCCAGAGACAGTGACCAGACCTTAGAAAGGAATACTTCTGTGGTTCCCAGCCTTACCCAAATCCCCATCCCTAAGTGAGACCCAGAGGCTGTGTCACTACACATAAAGAGACCATAATAGATGTATTCAGTAGCAGAGCAAAAAATTAAAGGATCTTAGAAGGATCTTTCTGCTGTTTTATCCTTTTCTTTGCCTTCTCAGTGCCTTATCTGGGAGCATGTGTCTATACATGTGGGTGTATGCGCCCTACGTGTGTGCATGCATGGTGGTGGGATTTAGAGGATGGGGCCAAGCATGAGTAGGAATTCCAATAGAGTGAGTCACAAAGTTGAACTAAGTTGATTTAAAGAAATAAAGACATAATAGTCTTTCCATACCAAAGTGTATAGACTAAATTGATCTTGGCCATAGTTGACCATTAACGATTATACATAAAGAACCAAACCTCCTGGTTTGAATATACATGGAAGCCATTGATTTTTCTAGGAAGTTGAGTACATTATGCTTATCACGTATACCTTCCAAAAAGTTACCTCATGTCAAATTGTGCACAAAATACATCTGTTTCCTACCTTACCGAATGAAGTTGCTTATGATTTTGAAACCTTTCCGCTTGGAAAGGTGCAGTGGATGTTACTCTGCTAAATCTCAAAATGCACTGATACACTCCACAGATGTTTGCAGCCAGTGTTTACATGTGCTTACCAGTGTTTACATGTCTTCCATCTACCAAGCACTGACCTTGGCTTTGGAATATGGTGCTAAATGGCATTATCCAGCTCCCAAGGCACTCTGAAGCCTGGGACAGGGAATCTACTTCACTCCCAAATTTCTTATCCTATGGACGAACCCTTGTAGTTAACAGAGACCAGCCAACAAACAGTGCCCCATACTGGAATGTCAGAACGGGAAGGAGAGGGAAGATCCCAAGTGTCTTGTGTTGTGAACCTCAAACTGTGAAATCTGGCAGCACCAGGGAAGAGTCCTTAGAAACAATGGCTCTGTGGTTCCCAAATTCTCCCAAATCCCTATTCCCCAAGTGTAACCAAGTGAACCAAAGAAATGGTCATCCCTCTCACTTCACCTGGAGATGAATTTGTGCCTAGGGCAGATACTGCTTCCTGTTCCCCTCATGATGTCAAAATGCAAATAGCAGGTATGATGAAGATGAGCATATGATAGAAATTAGACTGTATTTCACAAAAATATAATCAAGTCTTTATATTTCAAAATAAACTTACAGATCCACCTAATGTGACTGCAAATAAATTTACATTATGTGGACCTACCATTTCCTAAGTATTTGCTATGCTGCTGCATAGCTTTGTCAAATTTCTCTTCAGTCTCTTAGATGGGATTATTGTCATCTAGAAATAGCTCCCGCTTTTTTAAAAAAGTCATTCAACAAAGTTATGAAACTACCAGGAACTGGATCAGATGGTGGGGATTAAGGATGAAGGCCACCCTCTCTGTTTATCTTAAACTCAATAGCTTTTCTTGATTATATTCACATTTTTTCAACTCTTCATTTAAAGAATACTTTTTTTTGAAAAAGCATTTAGTTATGATTCAGAAATATAGCAATATAGTAAGAGAACATATATATATATATATATATATATATATATATTTTTTTTTTTTTTTTTTTTTGAGACGGAGTCTCACTCTGTCACCCAGGTTGGAGTTGCAATGGCGTGATCTCGGCTCAGTGCAAGCTCCGCCTCCTGGGTTCAAGCGATTCTCCTGCCTCAGCCTCCTGAATAGCTGGGATTATAGGCGTGTACCATCACAGCCAGCTAATTTTTGTATTTTTCATAGAGACGGAGTTTCACCCTGTTGGCCAGGATGGTCTCAATCTCTTGACCTCATGATCCACCTGTCTTGGCCTCCCAATCCCTCCTGGGATTACAGGTATGAGCCACTGCACCTGGCTGCTTATAGATTTTTTTTTTAGGAGGTACCCTAAGCCAGTCTTTTGCCCTGAAGACTTTTCTACTCTGCAGTGTTTATTTTTCTGTTTCAAGATGTCTGCAGCAGAAAGAATAATGCAAAGTTTCAACATCAGTGTTATTCTAAAAACAATCATATGAAAAATTCAGATTCCTTCAATAATGACTACCGTGAAAAATAAAAAATTCAGTCACGCAGTTGGTTTTTTTAGTCTTGAGACTATCAAACTGTGTGTGACTGACTTTCACTAAATTGACTACTCACTGTTGAATGACATGCCCCTTAGCTAGGGCAGCCTGGAAAATTGTTTTCAAAGCTTTTGGGACTCTTTCACTCCAATTTTTAGCACAGCTCCAAGAATGTCTACTTAGCTACCAGGCATCTTCTAGGGTATAGACATTTCTGTACAAAGGACTGATCACCCTCTTCACTGAGCCCTCTCCAGAGTGGGACTTCAGTTGCTTATTGTAAGAAACCTAGTCTTTTAAGTCACTTTTCACTTCCTTATAATTCATGGGTTTTCTCACTTCAGTCCCTGTCAGAGGCCAGAATGCTTTCCTTCCATTCTTTAGCATCTTCATTTGTCTACAGTTATTGTTCAAAGGTAAGCTAGAAACTGTCCATAGGAAGAAATGTATGATGTAGTACATGACACTATAGTCATGTGCCTCATATGGTTACTGTAGCTCACAGAGCATCAATCTTAGTAGGTGATCAATAACTGGTGGAATAAATAAAGCAATGATTGAATGACAATATAACCGAAGAATCAATGGGCAATGTGTATAGGAGTTACTAAGTATATTAGTCCATTCTCACACTGCTATGAAGATACTACCTGAGACTGGGTAATTTTTAAACAAAAGAAATTTAATTGACTCACAGTTCCACATGGCTGAGGAGGCTTCAGGAAACTTGCCAATATGGAGGAAGGTGAAGGGGAAGCAAGGCACATCTTCACAAGGTGGCAGGAGAGAGAAGGAAGGGAAAGCACCACACTTTAAAACCATCAGATCTCCTGAGAACTCCCCTACTATTATGAGAACAGCATGGGGAGACTGCCCCCATGATCCAATCACCTCCCACTAAGTCCCTCCTGCACCACGTGGAGATTACAGTGTGAGGTGAGATTTGGGTGGGGATTCAGAGCCAAACCATATCACTAAGTAATCCAATACCATGAGAATTACTTAAATATATTTTACCAGATTGCTTTTTTTTTGAGTAAGAAATGTTTTCAATTCTGATGTTAGCCAACTTAAGATGTTGTATTGTTTTCCCCAGTGATCAAGCAGAAAACAAAATGCTCAAAAAGGATCAGAGAAGAGAGTTCAACAAAGGAATTGTTTAGAATCATGTGGGTGGGGTTAAGTGCAGTATTATATCAAAGAATAGTGCAGTGCTTTGGAGTCAGAAAAAGCTGGAGTGCTGAGGGGCAGGGGGAGGAAGCAGTTAGTGACTGGAACGTAGAGTGGCTGCATGAAGAGGGCCACCCAGTAAGAAGAGTGTCCTTGGATAGGAGGCCAGAGCTGGCTTGTGATGACTTGCCAGGAAGGTTGCTGTTGGAATAAAAGTGCTTACGTCATTCTGCACTAAACTTTTAATTCCCTGGCCAGTGTCTTCCATTGGCCAAACTGAAAGCTAGAGGGCAAGGAAGCTTGTTGGTGCACGCCCTAGAAGTTAAAATCTTGGATTTCAAAGGAGGGTAGTGAAGGTTGGAAAGTGAATCTGGTGGGGGTGGGGGCAAACCCCAAATACCCAGGTGCCTTCTCTGTTTATTAGCTGAGGTGGTTAATTGGTGGTCTTCAAAGTATTGACAGTTTCCTTCCAATATTTATTTGTGCAGGATAATACCTCTTTCAGAGGTAGGGAAAGCATAATGGAAAGAATAAATTTCAACCATGAAATTCCATGCCTCCTCCCTCACAAAAGGTATTGTGACAGAAAAGAAATGCAGAGCTTCAATTCATTTTGTAAGTACCGCCTGCTAACCGATTGCGCCAATGGAGCCACAGCATTCAATTTATTTTAGATTCCTAGTTAGCATAATTTGTAGAAAATCAAAGCTACACAGTAGTGATGTCTCTCGAATTTGTTTGGTAAGAGGTCTGAATATTGTCCATATGTGTATTAGGCTGCTCTTGCATTGCTAGAACAGTACTTATGAATATCCCACACATGGATATCCCAGGTTTTAACTTCAGATGTCTGATCGCATTGCAGAACACAGTAAATCGTCTTGTCTCAGAGAAAATCCTAGAATTAGGTAATTGGCATTGATACAATTGACCTAAAAGGGAATTGTGGAGTAGAGGTTTGCTTGCAATCTCTTTAAAATAGCTGAGTCTGGGTAATTTATAAAGAAAGGAAGTTTAATTGTCTTAGGGTTCTGCAGGTTGTACAGGAGGCATGATGCCGGCATCTGCTTGGCTTCTCGAGAGACCTCAGGGAGCTTTTACTCATGATGGGAGGCAAAATGGGAGCTTGCACAACACATAGCAAAAGCAGGAGCAAGAAAGAGTGTGGTGGAGGGAGGTGCCACAGGCTTTTAAATGACCAGATCTCGTGAGAACTTATTCACTATGGCGAGGACAGCATCAAGGAGATAGTGCTAAGCCATTCATGAGAAATCTGCCTCCATGATCCAGTCACCTCCCACTAGGCCCCACCTCCAACATTGGGGATTACAATTCAGCATGAGATTTAGAGGGGACATATATCCAAACTATATTAATACAATTTTTTTGCCATGTATATTTAGAAAGAAAAGTGTTTTCAATTTCTGTGTTTTGAAAAAATGCATTGGGTTCCCTAAAAGTGCAGCCTGATGCATAGATTTTTAAATACATCTCTAAGGACATGACACAAGCAGGATGACACAGGAGAAGAAACTAAGCAAAGGTGTGGTTATAGCTGACTTGTGACTTCAGCCTGACGCCGTTGGTAACTCTGGAGTGTGAGTGGTGCACAAAATTAACCTGCAAAGAGGCTGGCCGCATCATCAGTCCTTAGCTGCAGCTATTCCAATGATGATGGAAGCTTAGGTCTCAGCTATGTCCAGGAAAAGGGGCTCTCCGTGGCCAAGGCCAATTATCCAGAAGACGGTGCATCCATGAGCCACCGAAAACCCACACTTAGGACAGCTTGGAGATGGGTGCCCAGATGCACACCAAAGGAGATCTGGGTGGGGCAAAGCATCTACTAGATATATGTATGTTTGTAGGCAGAACCCTTCTCACCCTTGAATATCACCAGCTTTTAACTTCAGAGGCTGAATATGTCTGACCATATTGCAGAACACAGTAAATCAGCTTGTCTCAGAGAAAAATCCAATACAGCAATTAGGTAATTGGCATTCATAAGGTTGACCTGAAAGGAAATTGTGAAGTAGAGGTCTTGCATTACAACAGTCTTCTGAAGCCTCCAATTAATAGCCCCCTACCATCCATCCTATTTTTCCCCCTCCTCATGGCTTACTCTTCCTCCTTTTTATCCCTTTCCACTCATCCAGAGGTTGTTCTGAGACCCAGTCCTACCTGGCTTTACTATCACAAGGGTACTGATTGATATGGTTTGGATTTGTGTCCCTGCCCAAATCTCATGCTGAATTGTAATCCCCAGTGTTGGAGGAGGGGTCTGGTGAGAGGTGATTGGATCATGGGGGTGGACTTCCCCCTTGCTGTTCTCGTGATAGTGAGTGAGTTCTCATGAGATCTGGTTGTTTAAAAGTGTGTAGCACCTCCCCGACCCCACTTCCTCCTGCTCCAGCCATGTAAGATGTAACTCCTTCCTCTTCACCTTCCACCATGATTGAAAGTTTCTTAAGGACTTCTCAGTCATGTTTTCTGTGTAAAATGCAGAACTGTGAGCCAGTTAAACCTCTTTTGTTCATAAATTACCCAGTCTCGGGTAGTTCTTTATAGCAATGGGAGAAGGAACCAATATATTGCTACTAAGATGTTAACTGAGATGGTAACTGATAAGATGTAATCAGAAGGACGTTAAAATGTTTCTGACATATATACTAATCAATCAGTAGTAGCCAGGCAGACCATTCTATGGTTAGAGCTTCCTTAATGAGCCAAGTATTAACCGTTCTTTCATTGCCAAGTCATTAAGAGATAGAGTCACTGGAGGAGGTACTGAGACAGCCCAGGTAGAGTGGAAGGGCACTGGGTTTGGGGAGGCTCAGGGCATAAGCTGATTAACCTGCTGGAAAGTATTTCATTATGACTATACCAGTACCTACTGACTAAATATCAGCCCAGAAGAGTTGCTTCTGATATAATATGTTTTCATTGTTATTGTTGTTGTTGCTTTAAGTAAATCCTAAATAACTGTGACTTTGAATCTTGGCAGTTCCTGGAATCACAGAAGAAGTCAGAACTTCTGTGATTCCAGAAACTGCCAAGGTTCAAAACTCATAAGACCAGTCCCAGATACAATTATAATCATAGCTGTAACTTAACACTAAATGAAGATTATCATGAAGCTTTTGCATCTAGTATAAAACAATATGTTAAATAGGAACACAGAAACATACTTATTGTTGTAAGTCATTACTTTTTATAATTGCATTTTTTCTTCAACCTTTATTTTAAGTTCTAGAGTACATGTGCGGGATGTGCAGATTTGTTACATAGATGAATGTATGCTATGGTGGTTTGCTGCACAGATCAACCCATGACCTAGGTATTAAGCCCAGCAACCATTAGCTATTCTTCCTGATGTTCTACCTTCCCTTGTTCCCCCTCACAGGCCCCAGTGTGTGTTGTTTCCCTCTATGTATCCATGCGTTTTCATCGTTCAGCTCACACTTATAAGGGAGAATATGCAGTGTTTGGTTTTTGTTCCTGTGTTAGTTTGCTGAGGGTAATGGCTTCCAACTCCATCCATGTCCCTGCAAAGGACATGATCTCATTCTTTTTTATGGCTGCATAGTATTCCATGGTGTATATGTACCATATTTTCTTTAACCAACCTGTCAGTGATGGGCATTTGGGTTGATTTCATGTTTTTGCTATTGTGAATAGTGCTGCAGTGAACATATGAGTGCATGTATCTTTATAATAGAATGACTTATATTCCTTTGGGTATGTACCTTGGAATGGGATTGCTGGGTCAAATGGTATCTCCTCCTTTAGGTCTTTGAGGAATTGTTACACTGTCTTCCACAATGGTTGAACTCATTTATATTGCCATCAACAATGTAAAGGCATTTCTTTTTCTCTGCAACATCAGCAGCATCTTTTTTTTTTTTTTGACATTTCAATAATTGTCATTCTGACTGGCATGAGATGGTATCTCATTGTGATTTTGATTTACACTTTTCTAATGATCAGTAATATTGAGCTTTTTCTCATATGTTTGTTGGCTGTATGAATGTCTTCTTTTGAGAAGTGTCTGTTCCTGTCCTTTGCCCAATTTTTAATGGTTTTTTTTTTCTTGGAAATTTGTTTAAGTTCCGTGTAGACTGTGGATATTAGGCTTTTGTCAGATGGATAGATTAAAAGTTTTCTCCCATTCTGTAGGTTGTCTGTTGACTCTGACGATAGTTTCCTTGGCTGTGCAGAAGCACTTTAGTTATATACTTGCATTTTGATAGGAAGGTAGATATAAGCCTTCAAACAAGCGCTAACCTTTAAGAAAATGGACAGTAGGTCATCTTAGCTGGTATGTAAGTAGTCAGTGCTTTTTCTGATCCTAGCTTTAATGCACAGTACTGTAATGGACAGTACCGTTAATTTATTTTTTTCTAGCATCATTTATACAAAGTCTCCTACAATCCATCACAGTTGAGAACAGAGTCTAGACAGTTATTATGATACAATTAAAAGGAAAGCTGGCAAATAAAAAAAGAAAAGTGAATAGAAGAGCTGATTAAAATAACAGTATAGTTTATAGGAGGCTTCTCTTAAATTTGTGTTTTCCAAATTTCAGTTTTTGGAAGACTGAAATCACATTAAAATATTTTACTACTGCAAGTCAGCTTTCTTTTATTATAGGTCTAAAGAGGAAAGAGGGAGGGCTTGCATTTACTTCTCCATAGAAAGATTTCAGAAATCTAATTAAATAAATATTATGGCCATGCATTTGAATAGTTTTCTCATCAGCGAGGAAAGAAAATGCTCTATTTCCCTGAAGTCAGACACTTATGTCACTGTTGAAGAAGGGCAAGTCAACCATCACAGAATGAATAGTTTTGTCAAGTCAGTATCTGATTTGATGGAGTCAAGTTTTCTTAATGGGAACTAAAACTGTGAAATGCACATTAATCCACTCCCTGCACACCATCTTTCCCTTTAAGGTTCCAGAAGAACTCCTATTTCCATTTTAAAGCCATCTGCTATTGCTTTTTGCCAGTGAGTATGTGGATAGATAATTTCACAGGGTGCAATTAGAGGAACATGAAGAAACTACTTCATGCTATAAAGGGAGCTGAAAAAGCTAAAGCATAAATGGCAACATCTGCATGAGGTATGGAGCCAGGGAGGATACAGAAGCATGCAAATCAGTCATGCACTCTCAACAGAATTCCAAGGTCCAGAAAACAATCTGGGAAGATGTTTACAGAACACAAACTCATCCACGTCAAAGGAGTAGACAAGATGAATAATTGGTCAGGTGCATTCCTGTGGCAAGGAAAGGTAAAAGCAACTCAATCAATTCTGAAAAACAAAACCAAACCAACCCAGGATAAATGAAAAGACTAGTTGAAACATCCTCATCTTGGATTTGAAATGATTCAATTGGTTAACATGTAATTTCATTAAGTCCAAAATCAAGGAGATTGTCTTTTCTTCACTAGGATCATGGTTTTGTTCCTTTTAGCCTCCATGTCACGTCCCCCTCTTGTAAGACCTTGGCAAGTGGGTGTTGCAGCAATTTTTTCCGGAAGTTGGGTTCCACTCCTTCATATGGGAAAGTCACAAGTTTGGCTAGGCGTGATGAGATTTAATTTCACTAAAAGCTTATAGCTGAGGTTGTGTTATCATATTCAATACAAAGGCTGCCTTCTAGACAATTAATGTAACTTTTACATCCTCTTTAATTTGGCTCTAAAATATCTCTTTCAATTACTATAATTATCTGACTGATAACTTCTAACTTCCGGATGGACTGCTTGAAGCATTTTTCACTACTTCAGACTAATGTTGGGAAAGTTCCTCATTAAGTCTTCATTTTAGTTGAAAATCCAGAATAATGCACCCTTGGTCTTATCTTATATATTTTTGTCATTCTAACCTCAGTGCACTGCAATCTTTGGACTTCAAGTCCCAAGCTAAGAATTAAGTCAGAGGCAAGAGCATCTGCTCATGCTGTTTTTGTATCTATGGCGGCCTCTCCTCCTCCTCCTCTTCACACCTACCTACTTTTCCACCTCTTGAAAGGCCTAATTCAACACCCTTTTCTCCCTTAAAGCCCTTCCTAATCACACTAGTATTTATTAGCTGCACTGAGCTGCTTATAGCTGCACTTGTGAGCCTTCTCACCTACTTCAAGGCTGCGGTTCTCACTCTAGCCTGATCAGCATCACTGGGAAGTCTTGTAAACCACAGATGGCTGGGCATTATCCCCAGGGTTTCTGACTTAGTAGGTGAGGGATGAAGACGGAGAATCTGCATTTCTAAGGAGTCCACAGGTGATGCAGATGATGCTTGTCTGGTGCCGTACTTTGATGATCTCTGTTGTAGAGAATGCTTGCTACATTCTTACTCATCCATTAAGACTCCACTCTGTATCATCTTTCCCTGTCAGAATTAGGCCTCTCTCAACCTATACCTCTTAACTCACAAATTATCCCACCTCAATGAAGGTAGGCTAGCAAACTCAGACAGCTAATGCAGCCAGGAAGTTTGCAGATGTATGCATTTGCTGAGACATCAGACATCAAAATGGTCCGTGATCTTCCCAATGGATCATAAACATGCTCACAGAGTAGACACCCTGTTGAGACAGGGCTACACGGTGACCAGGCTTGGGACAAGACAGAGATAAGGCCACACTGCTAACAGGAAAAAGGCTAAAGATCCCTCCTTCTGTCTGCTCCTTTGCCCGTGACACCTCAAACCTCAATTTCACCTTCCTGCCTGCCTCCTAGATAAAAATTAGTAAGCTAATCCATCACAAAAAGAAACCTCGCCTTTTGACGGCCTCCAATCCAGGCTTGTTTCCAGCTTGCTTAAACCCTCCTATACAGATGCATATCCTTATAGGAAGCTCCTCGTGACTTCCTTGAGACAACCTGTAGTTCCTCTGCTGTGTGTTTCTCCTGGGCTGCAGCAGATTCAAGAATATAAAGTCTTTCACCCCAAGCTCCGTTCCTGCTGCTCTCTGCTCACTGGGCTGTGCAGACAGACATTAGGCATGATGCGCCCCTCCTGAAGGAATTCAAAGTAAACACAAATTTAACATTGTGCAGGACAGGCCACAGGGACTATGAGCATGTTGGGTAGGCAGAACGTTGCCAGCTTGCAGGCCTTGCTGAAAGGCTCAAGACCTCAAGGCCTTGCCGGAAGACCCCTACCCTTAAATCTCTGACTTCTCCAACTCTCATCAGTTTTTCTGTCTCTTCTCTGACACACTGAGAGTTGGGTATGAAGAGAGCAGCAAGCATGTTCATTGTTTCTTAAGATGTACAACGTATGTTTACAACCCTTGCCTCGTTTCATTTTCATATCTGTAAGCTAGGTATAGTAGATCCATTTTAAAGATGAGGAAACTGATCTCAGAGACATAGATGTCTTGAACAACCTCACATCAATAAAGTGACCAGCTTCATACAGTAATTAAGAAGTCAGGGTCTGAGCTGAGTTTCCTGTGCTCTTTTTGCTAGAGCATGATACCTAAAGCTCCCAGGAGCATGCAATTGAGCAAAAAGATGCTCTCCTATCCTCTTGGGTGTTTTATTCTCCTTCCCATCTAGACCGTACCATCCTCAGTTAGAGACCGCGTTATGTATTTCTCTGGCATCCTGCCTAGCTGAATCTAGTGGAATGCTGAGCACATAGCAGGCCCTCAACAAGGAGTCACTGACCGATTGAAACTCATAAACCTTTCTCACAAGGAGACAGAGAGGAGAGGCTGTTTTAAAACAGAGGAACTTTTCTATCTTTGTTCCAGCATTGCAATACTAGAGGCTGTTGTTACTTTAATTCTTCAGGGTGCTAGGTATCAAAGCATTTTTCACACTTAGAAATGTTTCTTTTCGTGTTATGGTTTCTGCATTGAAAAAGGTTGGGAGGTTCAAACTTCAATTCCACCTATGTTTTTCTGAAGTTTAGTGAATATTTAGAAAATGCATGTAGAACATTTGGCAGACGCTGTGCTGTGTGGTCCATATCCCGCTTTAAGGAAAGAACTGTTGCCCGGCTGTTGGGAGTGCTATTGGCATCAGCCTTCAGCCATCAGCTCCTCGGGGACTGCCTGAGCTACAGTGAGCCGCCTTGCCCAAAGGTGCACTCATTTCTGGAGTGGTCCAGATCCAGGGACTGCTCAGTGAAGGTATAAAATCTTGGCCATCCTGGCCCAACTCAGGACGACCCTGAAGGGGCAGGACTTTGGAGCTGGCCCTGGAGTTGGTTGAAGCTGTCGTTGAGTCAGCATCATGACTCAGCATTTTCCTGCTAAATCCTGCTCCCTTTTTCTCCCTCCCTTAGGTGTTGAACGCAAGGGCTCTTCTCAGTAGAGTGTCTGGATGCCACATTCTGCTTTAGAGTCTGTTTCCTGGGAAACACAACTGGAGACTGAAATAATTGGTGGGCAGTGGGGAGGACAAAGGGCTGTTTTTGGTTCATGTGAAGACGATGAGCATGCTATGAACCCCAAAGAGCTATTGTTTAAGCAAGTAGAATGTGTTTGGCTGTGATGTGTTAAAGCCGACTGTGTTACACAGAGAGTGGGTGAGTGTGTCTGTGACTTTGCTCGGCATTATTCATGTCTCTGCGCCCTTAGGGTGATAAATGGGTGGCTGCACAGGCTGGAGAGGGGCTCCTGAAGGACCCTCAGACATCCTCAGCATTTGCCCAGCGGCTGAATGTCTTTGCACATCTTCTCCCCTTATAGCTAAGTAGACAGCTTCCTTGCTTTTGTAATACTTGTATAATCTTGATCTTTGCAATACGATGAATAGGGCAGGTGTGCAACCTTACAGCTCTCATGTTTTCTCCTGACATTGCTGGAAATCTCTGAACTTCTGATTATATTCATGACAAGACCTTTTCTTTCATTTTCACCTAAGTTCAAACCTGGTTTATAAGGATTCTAGGTGGTCATTGGCTAACCCTGGGGATCCTTTCTTCTTCCCTGGAACTAAGGTAGAGACCTTCCTCTAATTAGCATAGTTTTGGCTGTGATGTCCATAGGGGCAAGCAAGCGCTCCATTTGCTGCTTTGAGTATCCTGTCACTTAGATAAATTTCAGGGCACTCCTTGGCCCCAGGCCTCCCCCTGGAGTTTTCTCAGCAAGACTAACTTGATATATGACCTCAACAAATCCTATCAGCCCTGCCCGGTTTAGGGCTGAGGGTGAAGATAGTTTATAGGGGCAATAACAACAGAAATGTCCTCTCTGAGACAGGCAAATAATTTCCTCTCTGCTCCAGTCCAGTACTAATTCCCTTAATCTTTTTAATGCCTGGGAGGCTGTTGCTTCCTTCCTCTGTCCTCAAAGCCAGTTTTCTCCCCTCAAGGTTAATACCCTGAAAAGCGAGCAGGCCTATTGTTTCTGCTTCTCTGGGCAGGCAGCACATTTTCTTTAGTTTCATCTGTCACTGTATTAAAATGGCTTAGGGTTGAAACAAATGACTCATATTCCCTGGCAGTCCAGGTTAAGTGAAGGCCTTAGGTTGTCTCATCAAAGTTCTTTAAGACAGAATCAAGCTGCTTATCTGAGCCTTGCTGGTTTCTCAGATCCCTGGGCAGGGATGCTAATTACCACTGGCCTGCTCATCTGATTTGTGTCTGGGAATGGCCCAGTCCTCAGTATCTGTTGGTACCTGACTTAGCTGGGTTTTTGCTGGATTCTCCGTTCTCCCACAGGCCTGCAGGCTTCATATCTTACCCTTCTTCCTACACGGAGTAACTTGTCTTTACACATTCTCTTCCCTGCCATGAAAGAGACCTCACCTGAATTTCTGGACCTCACAGCAATCAGTGGATGTCTTCTTTTTCCCTAGTACTGCATCATCTACAGGAAGGAGGTGCTAGATCCGGACAGGGCAAGCACCTTCCTGAACCTTGGGAGATTTGAGTGAGACCTATTTTGACCAGGCGTGGTTGCTCATGCCTGTAATCCCAGCACTTTGGGAGGCCGAGTCAGGCAGACCACTTGAGGTCAGGAGTTTGAGACCACCCTGGTCAACATAGCAAAAACCCGTCTCTACTAAAAGTATAAAAATTAGCTGAGCTTGGTGGCGGATGCCTGTAATCCCAGCTACTCAGGAGGCTGAGGCAGGAGAATCCCTGAAACGCAGGAGACGGAGGTTGCTGTGAGCTGAGATTGCGCCACTGCACTCCAGCCTGGGGGACAAGAGCAAGACTTCTTCTCAAAAACAAAAACAAAAACAAAAATTAGCTGGGTGTGGTTGTGGGCACCTGTAGTCCCAGCTATTCAGGAGGCTGAGGCAGGAGATTCACTGAAACGCAGGAGGTGGAGGTTGCAGTGAGCCAAGATGGTGCCACTGCACTCTAGCCTAGGTGACAGAGTGAGATCTTGTCTCAGAAAAAAAGAAAAAAAAAATTCTATTTCGTTTCACTATGTAATCAGTGCTTCCATTTTCATATTGTAAGAAACCTCCTTTTCGGTTTAAAACAGTTTTTGAATTTAATATAGAACATTCACCATTCTGCCCTACCTGTCCAACCAGCCTTATGGGTTTTTTGTTTATTGGTTTTGGATGAAGACGTGTTTGTATTCTGCTGCCAATGCTTACACTGAAAAAGGACCAGGACACCCTCAAGTGATTACCCTCTGCCTGTAACCAATCCCTCCAGGATTCTATTTTTTTTCCAGAGTTATTTTTGGTGAACGTATAATGAATGGAATGTTTTGATAACTTTATGGTAATCATCCATGTGGTACATAGATAACTAGAACAAAAAACTTTAATTATAGAGTATTCTTTTCTATTTACAATTTTCCCTCCCCTTCCAACTTTCATTGAATTGCTAATAGTTTCTGTGAGAAAAAATGGTATGTGTGGTTGAGATTCTTGACTTAATTCGCTGCCTTTTTAGTAGTCCCCTTTATTTTAGCTATTCGTGTCTAGATTCAAATGCTGTCAGGAGTTTATATAAGTTTTTAAAAAGTCCAAGAAGGTATATTTTAAAGGAAGTTGGAGCTGGGAGTGGAACACCTCTGATCTCTTTCCAGTTGTGTGATCTGTTCAGTGTGGCCTTGGTCCAGTCTCTGGTCTATCTGGGTCTTAGTTTATTTGTGAACAAAATGAACATTGCGTACCAGATGATGCCCAGATTCCTTCCAAGTTTAGCATTCTTTTTGTGTCTGTGATAAGGGTCAACATTTTAAAGCGTTCAAGTGGCATTTGAACCTACCATTTTTAAAAGCATTACAATCTCTTTCATTCAGAAATAGTCTTTCTATACACACACGCTGATTAGAGAATTGCTTGAGGGAGAACTCTAATGAGACTGAGATGGGAAAGTACAAGTGGGAGGGCAGATTTGAGCTTCAAAAAATTGAATGAACATTCCATAGGTTGTTAGCAGATATCACAGATAGTAAGCAGATAGGACCCTGAATGCTGGGAAAGGAAAAATTGTAGAACAAACACTCAAAGTATTGGGTAGGTTTCCTGTTTCTAAAAGTGGTATTATTGTAAAGGTTGTACATTGATTCTTCCCACTGCAATGAACTCTGCTAAGAATTTCTTCACACCAAATGGCAACCTTGTCACCTTGACCTTAAATCCTTCCCATAATCCTTTCTTAACAATATGCTTGGTAGAACATATTACATGTGTAATATACATAATTTAGTTACCAAATCAGATACATATATAATTATAATATATAAATACAATATAATTACATATATTATATATTATATTATATTATTATATATAATATATAGTATTATATAGAATAAAATATATTATATATTATATAATACTATATATTATATTAATATTATAATATAAATTATATATAACATTATTATATGTAATATATGTTATGTATTATATATAATATTACATATAATTATATTAATATTATAATATATAATTATATGTAATATAATATATAATTATTTACATATAATTATATTACATATAATTATATATTATAATATATGATTATATATTATATTATAATATTAATATTAATATATTATATTAATATTATATAATATTATATTAATATTATATATATTATATTATATTTATATACCAAATTTAGTTACCAAATCAGATACATATATAATTATATATATAATTATAATTATATAATTAATATTATATATATTAATTATATATTATAATATATATAATATTAATATATAATATATAAATATATATATACGCACACACACAAACACACATTATATGCATTAGATATCTCTGTGTTTTGGTAGCTCAATTATAAGTATAACATCCTGTTATTTATACCAGCTAGAAATAGAAAGCTTTCCATGGAATAGAGAACTGGCTTTCACAGACATTTATTTTTCATGTCACATTCTTCTTCTGCTCTTGCTTCTAATCTGAATCCAGGCAGATCCTCTTTTTTGAACTCGTGATAACTAAGGACATTTGTTCCTTTCTGTGTAATCTCTTCAAACCTTATAATCCAGTTGAGAATGCCTGTCTGACATATTGAGCAATAATTAATTCTCTTAATAGGCATTTCCATGAGCAAGTCTTTCTCTTTTCCAGACGGTTTCTATTAGTCTGCTCATGTTTCTTTCAACAGCTGCCTACAGCTTTCTTGCCTTTTCTTTTTACACCTGATTTACTTCTGCCTGCTATTGTCTTCTTTGTGGCTTTCACTTTACTCCTAGCCCTCTGTCCTCTGTCCCTAATCTTGTTTCCAATGTTTCAGTCTCCAGTTTGATAATTCACATTTCCTTGTCTCACTGATTTCTTCTCATTCAATTATATTTTTGACATTTCTAAATATTGTATTTGTATGATTTTTTTTGGTAGAGATGGGGTCTTGCTTTGCTGCCCAAGCTCATCTCGAACTCCTGGTTTTGAGTGATCCTCCTGCTTTGGCTCCCCCAAAGCACTGGGATTACAGGCATAAACCACCATGCCCAGCCTACTTGTAATTAATATTGCTCCAGTATTACAGTGGGGCAAAGACATATACAATATTTTGAACCTACTTATATAGAAGAGGCATTTCTTCCAAGGACTCTCGAAGAAGCAGCTTTTTCTCTAGTCCAAAGGGTTGATTATCTAAATTAAATAATATTTTAAAAGTACCTAGCTTAGGGTTAGACATCTGGAAAGTACTCTGTAAATGGTGATTCCATTTCATCTTCATTGTGGAATTTCATAAACCACAGCTGGCGGACCAGGGAAGATGTCTGTTCAAGAAGGTGCTCTTCCCAGAATCCTACACATCATATTGTTAGTGCCTCTTCTGCTTATTCATAAGGCCAGTCATTGTAGAGGTTGGATTTGAAGTCTTGTATCTGTATGTAATGGAAGCCACATTCAAACTATGTGAAGCAAAAGTGGGCATGGGAAGATATTAAGGAGTCTCTTGCAATCCAAGGTCTGGGAATCAGGGATGCCTGCATTTAGGCCTAGCGACACCCTGAAGACTTTCTCACTCTGTTATTTCTGCACATCTATTTTATTCTCTTTCCCTAAAGTCTTGCTTCTCATTCTCCCATGGCTTGAAACGAAGATTGACATTTCTGCAAGCCAGGTCTTCCAAGAAAGATTGGCTTTCATTTCCAGGTTCAACATCGCCCCAGAAGAAATTGGTTCTTGCTCATCTTGTGTGAAGTCCTCACCCTTAGACTTCTCTGGAAGGTTGAGGTTTTAGGGGAGACACTTTCACACATGAACTCTGAGACACCACATCCTCTTGGTTCTCTTCGTGTCCTCCCTCCACCGCCATCCTTCTTAGCTCGTTTGCTGAATCTTCCCCATGTTACTGCCTCTAAACACTGGGGAGCTTAACACAGGAATCTCTCCTCCGCCTATATTCACTCTCTACATAATTTCATCTAGCCGTTTGGCTTTAAATATCATTTAAATGCTGATGTTCCCCTGGTGATATCTTTGGCCTTTTCTGCACAGTTGTTAAGTCCGTGCTCATTCATCTGCATACTTATGTATAGAACAGGGGGGTAGGAAAGAGAACAGACCCTACAATCATGATGCCTGAGTTCAAGTCATGTCTTCATCAGCCAACTTACGTGATCAGTACAGATTACTTGCCGTCTATGTGCTTCGTATTTCTCATCTGTAAAATGGAGGTAACAGGGCCGGGCGCGGTGGATCACGCCTGTAATCCCAGCACTTTGGGAGGCCAAGGTGGGCAGATCACGAAGTTAGGAGATTGAGACCATCCTGGCTAACACTGTGAAACCCTGTCTTCCCTAGAAACACAAAAAATTAGCCAGGAGTGGTGGTGGGTGCCTGTAGTCCCAGCTACTTGGGAGGCTGAGGCAGGAGAATGGCGGGAACCCAGGAAGCCGAGCTGGTAGTAAGCTGGAATTGCGCCACTGCACTGCAGCCTGGGCGACAGAGCGAGACTCCGTTTCAAACAAACAAACAACAACAACAACAAAAATGGAGTTAACAATAGACCCTACCTCAAAGAGTTGTTGTGTGGATTAAATAAAATAATATATACAAGTCACTTAGAATGGGGCCTGACTTGTGGGAATTAGTATATAAATGTTTGCTGTCATTATTTCTAGGTATCTTGAACATCCAAAATCTAAAATCAAATAGTATCTCTCATCTTTCTCTCACCTTCAGACCACAAAGAAAATAACTAATGAAATGCTCTTCCATACATTTAATTTTCTTCTCTCAACCTCTAGCATTTCCTCTCCATTCTCTACTTTCAGATTTTGATCTTGCTTCTTATTTCATTGAAAAAAAGCCCACTTTTTCTACTGACTTTCTCAACTCAAACAAAAGCAACTAACTCCTTTTCTCTAGGTATACACGCAAAATCATTGGTGTCAGAACTGGCCCATTTTTGTGGGGCATGGTGGCTCGTGCCTGTAATTCCAGCTACTCAGGAAGCTGAGGTGGGAGGGTCACTGGAGGCCAGGAGTTCCAGACACCTGTGTAACCAAGTGATACTTCATCCCTTAAACAAATATAGAAAAAAATAATAAAAGTCAGCCATTTTTCTTTTTAATATCTCATGTCTAATCTGTTAGCAGATCCAGCTGGCTCTACAGAACTCAATAATTTTCACCACCATTACCACCCCACTCCAAGAAATGTCCAATCACCTCTTGATTGAAGAGTCTCAAGCAGATAATTAATCTCCCAGTGGCCATACTCGCTCCTTTCCATGCTTTTACCCTTAGAGCAACCCAGGTGTTTATTGTCTGCTTTCTTTACTAAAGTATCACCTCCTTGAGAGCAGGAACTTTTTCTGTTTTGGCCCCTGTTATCTTCCCAGCACCTAGAAAAGTGCCTAGCATGCAGTAGGCACACACACACACACACACACACACACATACACACAAGATAAATGAAAGAATCCACTAATTTGTGAGTTTATTGCCAACCCAGCTTCCTCGTTTGTCAACGATTGTATTTCTTGATCATAAGGCTCTGTTGGGCAAGGAGCAGGTGCTCAAACTATATTTGTTCAATCAATCCCTGAGTTACTACAGAGGAATAATACAAGCACAAATTCCTCCTTCTAGTTCCTTTCACATGTTGTCTTTTTGTTCTCCTCATTGTAAGGGCACCATAAAAACTCAAAGGAATAAATCTTTCTCGAACTAATAAAGGGTTATTTGTAAGGGTGACGAGCTGCAGATGAAGGTGGATTAAACAGAGCTGGAGGCAGGGGTTCCATTGAATAGAAAGCACAGAAGCAGAGCTGCCTGGGAGACTGCGTGCAGGGAAATGATGGCAGGAACTCTCTCTATGGGAGGTTACAGCAGCTCTTGATGGAGGAAAATGGGAATCTGTGAGTTCTTAGAAGCTGAAGAAAAAAGATCCTGGAACTTTACCATAGTAAGTAACAGCTTTGTTTTTTCTTCTTTCATTTATTCTTACCTTCTCACTTCATTCCTTCTTTTTTTCCTTTCCTTTGTCATACTTGTACTGAAATTAAGAATTTCAATGTTTTGAACTAGAAGTCTGTGAATTCTGACCACATACTGGCCATATTTTTTTTATCGGAAAGTTCTTTAAAATTCAGTTTCCTTAACTCTAGAATGAACCTAAAAATACCTTTCTCAGAGGTTTATTAGAAGAAGTAAATGAGATGATATATAAATACTTCTTAAAACATTGCCTGTTTTAAAATATTTTTAAATATTTATTTTAAAAATAAATCCTCAGTCAATAAAGAAACTCTTCCTCTATTAATGTTCCTTTATTACAGTACATATCTGATTAGTTATTGATATGATTTGGCTGTGTTCCCACACAAATCTCATCTTGAACTGTAGTTCCCATAATCCCTACATGTCATGGGAGGGACCTGGTGGGAGGTAATTAACTCATGGGGGTGATTACTTCCATGCTGTTCTTGTGATAGTGAGTTCTCAGATCTGATGGTTTTATAATGGACTTTTCCCCTTTTGCTTGGCACTTTTCCTTGCTGTCCCCATGTGAGGAAAAACATATTTGCTTCCCCTTCCACCTTGATTGTAAGTTTCCTGAGGCCTCCCCAGTCCTGTGGAACTGTGAGTCAATTAAACCTCTTTTCTTTATAAATTATCCAGTCTCAGGCAGTTCTTTACAGCAGCATGAGAATGGACTAGTACAGTTATTTTACTTCATTGATTATAATCCTAAAATTACTTTTCAGAGCACCCAAAATAAGCTTAGACTCCTCATTGCAGCTTCAATGATCTTCATAATTTGGCTTCTGGCTACCTTTGGTTTCACCTACTTAACCGCCCTCATGTACCACCTCTTCACCAGACTGGTGGGAAAACTACGGTTTCCTAAATGCCCTGTTGTATCCTCAGCATATCCGCATTGCTTTCACCTCTATTTAGAATGTCTTTCTTCTTTTTAGAAGATTCCTATTCATTCTTTAAAACTCAGATCAAATCTCAAAAGCTCCTAGATAATGTTCACTTTCCCCACAGTCTCATTTGGAGGCTCTTCCACGTGGATGGGAATAATACCTCCGGTGTACCCCCATCTGCATGGTGCTACATCAAAGCTTTTTCAGGTTGTTTTATAAGTGTTTTTTGGCTTCACTGTGTCCCCTTGCCCTACAATCTAGTGCCATAAACTCTGTAGGTACAAGAACCTCATCTGTGTCTTCACCTCTTCAGATGCCTGACATGCATGCAATGTGGATATGCTGAGGATACAACAGGTTGTTTAGCAAAACACAATTGTCTCATGTGTCTGGTGAAGAGAAGGCATGTGAAGGTGGTTAAGTAGATGAAACCAAAGGTAGGCAGAAGCCAGATTATGAAGTTCATGGAAGCTACAGTGAGGAATCTGAACATATTTTGGGTGCTCTGAAAAGTAATTTTAGGATTATAATCAACAAAGTAAAATAATTAATATGATCGTGTTGTAGTAAGATAATGTTAATAGAGGAAGGGTTTCTTTATTTATTGAAGATTTATTTATTTTAAAAACAAATGGCAATGTTTTAAGAGTTACTTATATAACATCTCATTTAATACTTCTAACAAACTTCTAAGAAAAATATTATTAGGTTCATTCTAGAATTAAGGAAATTGAAGTTTAGAGAACTTTCCCATAAAAAATATGGCCAGCATGTGCTCCGAATTCACAGACCCCTAGTTTAAAATCTCAAAATTCTTAATCACTATTCTACTTGTGACTAGAATAGAGATTGAAAGGGGAGAGCAGCGCAGTACATTCAGGGAGATGAATTAGTATGCTATTTCACTAAACCTGGAGGAAAATGATGAGTACTAATAATGGCAGTGAAGAAGGAAGGAAAAGATGACTTTGATACAAATAAAGGAGATACAATTTATGGGATGGTGACTACTGGGTGAGAAAGGGCAAGTGAGAGGACAGTCTTTAGAGTGGCTGTGAGGTGTATGGCCATGGCCACTGAGTAACAAGCAGGGCCATTCACAGAGATATAGGAGGATCAGGCTTGGAAGGGGTTCAGATGCATTGAGTCTGAGGCTCCTGTAGGACATGAGAAGTTGGATATACAGGGTTGAAGCCCAGTAGGGGATCATGAGTTACAGGACAACCATCTACACATACACAGATAAGCTGGCTTAGGGATGGTTAGTGGACTGAGTAGAGCCAAGGGCTTAAGATAGAGCCTAGGAAACCTAAACATTGACAGGAAGGAAACCTAGAAAAGGAGTCTGAAAGGGAACAGAAGGAGAATTAGGAATAAAGGTAGGAGAGACTGATATCCTAGAAGCTAAGGAGGAAGGATTCTGAATCAAGGACGTGTCCAACAATGGAAAATACCACGATGAGGACAAACAAGATAAAAACAGAAATATGTTCTCTTTATTTCATGATATCAGGGTCATTGTTCAGCTTATCAAAAGAAATGTACTTGGTGTTAAGGAAGCTGGATCTATCTGGCAGATGAAGGAGTGGATAGAAAGTAAAGGATTGGTATAGCCAAGGTGTATGAAGGCATGGCAAGGTCACCGGAGCAGGACTGGGGTCGTGAGAGGATTATTGGGAGGGGACTGTGGAGATGATGTGAGAGAGGATGGACTCTAAGGAAAGGATGGAAAGATTATTCTTGGGTAACAGTTATGTTGAGAGACCTCAGAGATTGATTATTGACTTGTTTCAAATGGGTGTGTGAGGTGAGGGAGGAGGGATGCTATCTATATCTTTTTCGTCTTATTTAGGCTTGCAACCTGGACAAAAACTGCTACATCTTTACATGCAAAACAGGTTTTCTTTCATTTTCATTTATTCCCTCTTTATCTCCCTTTCTGTCTACCCACTAAAGCACTGGAGCTTGGAGAATAGAAGCTTTGATCTTA
This sequence comes from Macaca fascicularis, assembly GCF_037993035.2. Lineage (NCBI taxonomy): Eukaryota > Metazoa > Chordata > Mammalia > Primates > Cercopithecidae > Macaca > Macaca fascicularis. Next base: position 20,630,530 of record NC_088377.1, on the reverse strand, counting down.
ATTCCCCACCAACAAATTTTTTTTCTTCACTGAAGTCGCTTTTTTCTTTCAGCACATTAGTATTTACAGTCCCCATGACAATGCTGCCAGAAGATTTTGAGCCGGTTAAGATGCTCATTGGATACTGTGCTGTATCCAGAGTTATCAGCAATGCCAAGTTGACTTTCTGTTTCCGTAGCCTTGATCCTTCCTTTGCAAACAGGCTAGATCCTTTATACTCTCTTTAGTTACACTTGATTGAAAGACTAAACAATATAATATTTTGGGTATTTCAGTACAGGAATCACAAAACAGAGTCTCCCTTTCTTAACTAGAGCAGGGACACAGGCATTTATAATCATACAGAGAGACCACGGTGAATATTCTCTTTGTGTTCATAACTGAAGCTTTAAATAAGTTGCAGCTTACTCATTTCAGACACATTTGATTGCAGTGGAGGAAGGAGGAGGAGCAAGTGAAGACAATGAAGGTAAGATGGTCAGGAAACTTCAGATAGAGTTGTTTCATTATACTTCGGGGGCTGAGGATGCTGGAAGATGTAGAACCCCAGGTTTGTTCTGCCCTTTGGGACTTGTATGTAGGCTTTAGCTTTTCTCAACAATAAGCAAGGCAATCTGCAATTTCTTCACATCTGAGTGGCAGTGACTTCACTCAGAGGTAGTATCAAATGGCCTGGAACCAATGGCATTGGCTTATTCTGCCAGGGGATTATGCCAACACTGCCTGGAATCTATGCTTATTATGGTTAAGCATAACTTAGACCAGTTGGTCATCAGTGTATGTGTAAGAACTCTAGAATCTCTTAACACTGGCTGCTGTGAATACTCAATGATAGTTAAAGAGTTGCTACTGACAGGGCAGAAGCCTGTAGCCAGTCAATCAGTGAATAGTATTTTGGGGCCTTACTTAGCTAAACTTAACAAATATGTGAATAGCTGTGGTGAGTTGTTTTTTACACATTAAAATTGAAGTTTGACTGCTCTCCTGTTTTCCCCAGAAGCCTGGGACAATGATGTCACTGGTTATTTGCCCACTTGCATCATTTCACTACTTATTAAAAATAACAACTGAAATTTGTATTCTTCCTTCTGTTCATAAGTTATTTTCCCATATTTTCTTGTTCGAAGCTCATAACAATGTTAAGCAGAATGGAATTATTCTTGCAAATTTAGAGATGAGGGAAAACAAGCCTCAGGATGCTCCAGTGCTGTAACTAAAATAACAGAACCAGTAACAGGCCAAGGGGAAACTTGTTGTCCTGGCTTCTGTGCTTTGCTCTACCTGTAGTTGTTCTTAACCTGGAGTCAGAAATCTTTCAGAGTTTTGTGAGCCGGTGAAATCAGTAGGTTTCTGGGGTTAGGAGTTCCAGAACAACAAGAGCTTGGAGCTTGATGAGAATGAGCTTCTTAGTATTGGTCATTGTTGAGGTCAAATGCAATAACAGTAGCAACAAATAGCTCTGCCATTCTAGGGAATCTTGTGCCTCAGGGAATTACAAAATGCTTCACCCCTAACCAGGCTTGAATTAAGTGTGTTCTTAGGTCTCATCTAGCAAATTCTATTTTATGTAGGGCATGGAAGCTTAAAATATTTATTTTTGCATATTTTACATAAGCAAGTAGAAGATGAAAACAAGAACAATTGAAAGAATAATCAGTCTATTACATTTTTTTCCTATAATTCAAGCATAGAATTTTTTTGTAAGTCAATCAAGAAATAGAATTTTTAAAATAAAATAATATTTTAATATATGACCATTAAGGAGGAAGCAGAGCAAGATAGCCAGATAGAATCCTCCAGCAATCATCCCCCTGGAGGACATCAAATTAAATTATTCACCTAAGAAACCACCTTCATAAGAATCTAAAATATGGCCATTAAAAAGCATTGGTTAAGTGAATATCGATACTTCCGCATTATGAGTCAATACAGAGTTTTTTGTTTTATTTTGTCTTTTGAGATAGGGTCTGGCTCTGCTGCTTAGGCTGGAGTGCAGTGGCACGATCTCAGATCACTGCAACCTCCGCCTCCTGGGCTCAAGCCATCAAGTAGCTTTGACCACAGGCATGCACCACCATGCCTGGCTGGGATCACAGGTGTGTACCACCATGCCTGGCTAATTTCTGTATTTTTTTTCTAGAGACAGGATTTTGCCATGTTGCCCAGGCTGGTCTAGAAATCCACTCACCTAAATTCCCAAAGTGCTGGGACTACAGGTGTGAGCCACCATGCCCAGCCTCACTGCAGAATTTTAAAACTTGATAGTGCTGAAAATAGCTATTGAAACAGAAACACATATACAATTAATTGTTATGTTAAAAAGCAGCATATACAGCAGTGTGTGTGTGTGTGTGTGTGTGTCTGTGTATGTGTGTGTGTGTGAATGAAATAGGTAAATACAAAATCTTAGTAGTAGCTACCTCTAGTTCAGAGATGTGCTGGTTGGGTTTTCTGGGCGGTGACAGTGTGATAAATTTAGGAGTGTGATAGGATTATTGGGGATTCAACAAATGGTGTTGGGCAAATTGAGTATCCTCATGCAAAAAAATGAAGTTAAATGTTTATCTTACATTATATACAAAAAATTAACTCAATGGATCAAAGACCTAAATGAAAGACATAAAACTGTAAAACTCTTATTAGAAAAAAAAAAAGGAAAAACTTGACACTGGTTTTGACCCCAATTTCCTGGTTAGAAAGCACAGACAACAAAACAAATATAAATAAATTGGACTACATCAAAATCAAAAACTTTTGTGCATGAAAGTATACAATCCACAGAGTAAAAAGGCAGCATATGGAATGGGAAAAGTATTTGCAAATCATATGTATTAGTCTGTTCTCACACTGCTAATAAAGACATACCCGAGACTGGGTAATTTATAAAGGAAAGAGGTTTAATTGACTCACAGTTCTTCAGAGCTGGGGAGGCCTCAGAAAACTTACAATCATTGTGGAAGGGGAAGCACATACTTCTTCACATAGCAGCAGCAAGTAGTATTGCCAAGCAAAAGGGAAAAAGCCCCTTATAAAATGATCAGCTCTCATGAGAATCCACTCACTATCATGAGAACAGCATGGAGGTAACCACTGCCATATTCAGTGACCTCCTACCAGGTCCCTCCCACAACACATGGGGATTATGAGAACTACAATTCAAGATGAGATGAGTGGGGACATAGCCAAACCATATCATTCCAACCTGGCCTCTCCCAAATCTCATATCCTCAGGTTTCAAAACACAATCATGCTTTTTCAATGGTCTCCCAAAGTCTTAGCTCATGCCAGCATTAACTGAAAAGTCCAAGTCCAAAGTTTCATCTGAGATAAGGTAAGTCCCTTCTGCCTGTGGGCCTGTAAAATTAAAAGCAAGTTAGTTACTTCCTAGATACAATGAAGGTACAGGCATTGGGTAAATACATCTGTTCCAAATGGGAGAAATTGGCCAGAATGAAGGAGCTACAGGGCCTCATGCAAGTCCAAAATCCAATGGGCAGTCATTAAACCTTAAAGTTTAAAAATGATCTCCTTTGACGCCATGTCTCACATCCAGGGCATCCTGATACAAGAGGTGGGTTTCTAGGGCCTTGAGCAGATACGTTCCTGTGGCTTTGCAGGTTATGGCCCCCTCCTAGCTGCTTTCATGGGCTAGCTTTGAGTGTCTGTGGCTTTTCCAGGTACACAGTGCAAGCTGTTGGTGGATCTACCATTCTGGGGTCTGGAGAATGATGGCCCTTTTCTCACTGCTCCACGAGGGAGTGCCCCAGTGGTGACTCCGTGTGGGGGCTCCAACCCCACATTTCCCTTCCACATTGCCCTAGCTGAGGTTCTCCATAAGGGTTCCACCTCTGCAGCAAACTTCTGCATGGACATCCAGGCCTTTTCATATATCCTCTGAAATCTAGGTGGAGGGTCCCAAACCTCGACTTCTGTGCACCCAGAGGCTCAACACCACAAAGCTGCCAAGTCTTGAGGCTTGCACCCTTTGAAGCCAGTCTGAGCTGTACCTTGGCCCCTTTTAGCCATGGTTGGAGCAGCTGGGATGCAGGGCACCAAGTCTGGAGGGTGCACACAGCAGAGGGGCGGGCCCTGGCCCTGGCCCAGGAGACCATATTTCCCTCCTAGACCTCTGGTCTGTGGTAAGAGGGGCTGCTGCAAAGCTCTCTGACATGCCCTGCAGACATGTTCCCCATTGTCTTGGTGGTTAGCATTTGGCTCCTCATTACTCATGCAAATTTCTGCAGCCAGCTTGAATTTCTCCTTAGAAAATGGGTTTTTCTTTTCTACTGCATCATCAGCCTGCAAAGTTTTCAAACTTTTATGCTCTGCTTTTTCTTGAACACTTTGACACTTAGAAGTTTCTTACTCCAGATACAGTAAATCATCTTTCTCAAGTTCAAATTTCCTCAGATCTCTAGGGCAGGGGGAAAAATGCCTCCGGTCTCTTTACATAGCAAGAGTGACCTTTACTGCAGTTCCTGACAAGTTTCTCATGTGATCCGAGACTACCTCAGCCTGGACGTTTTCCATTTTACTATCAGCATTTTGGTCAAAGTCATTCAACAAGCCTCTAGGAAGTTCCAAGCTTTACCACATTTTCCTATCCTCTCCTGAGCCCTCCAAACCGTTTCAACCTCTGCCTATTACCCAGTTCCCAAGTCACTTCCACATTTTCGGGTATCTTTACAGCAGCACCCCATTCTACCAGCACCAATCTATTGTATTAATTTCTTCTCTGAAGACATAATCGAGACTGGATAATTTATAAAGGAAAGAGGTTTAATTGTCTCACAGTTCCACAGGGCTGAGGAAGCCTCAGAAAACTTACAATCATGGTGGAAGGGGAAGTAAACACATACTTCTTCACACAGCAGAAACAAGTAGAAGTGCCAAGAAAAAGAGAAAAAGCCCCTTATAAAACTATCAGATCTCATGAGAATCCACTCACTACCATGAGAACAGTATGGAGGTAACCACCTCCATGATTCAATGACCTCCTACTGGGTCCCTCCCATGACATGTGGGGATTATGAGAACCAAAACTCAAGATGAGATTTGAGTGGGAACACAGCCAAACCATATCATCATATATCTGATGAGAGATAATATTGAAAATATTAAAATATTCTGAATTCCTACAATTTAACAACGATGACAAAACCCTTAATTAATAAATAGGCAAATAAATTGAATAGACATTTTTCCAAAGAAGTTATGCCAATGGCCAAAAAGCATATGAAAAGATACTCTACATCACTAATCACTAGAGAAATAAAAACCAAAATTATAAATATCACCTTACCCCCATTAAGATAACTACTATGAAACAAAAAGAAAATAACAAGTGTTGACAAGGATGTAGAGAAATCAAAACCCTCGTGCACTGTTGGTGAGAATGTAAAATGGTGCAGCCACTATGATAAACAGTATGGCAATTTCTCAAGCAATCAAAAATTACTATATGATCCAACAATTTAATTTCTGAGTATATTCAGAAGAACTAAAATCAGGGTCTTGAAGAGATTTGCACACCCAATTTTATAGCAGGCATTCTTTATAATAACCAAAAGGTGAAAGCAACAAAAGTGCCCATGGACAGATGAACAGATTTTTAAAATATGGTGTAGACACACAGTGGAATATTATTCAGCCTTAAAAAGAAAGGAAATTTGAATACATGCTACAACATGAATGAACCTTGAAGAGGTTATGCTAACTGAAATAGGTTAGTCACAAAAAGACAAATGCTGTTTGATTCCACTTACATGATGTACCTAGAGTAGTCAAATTCATAGAGACAGGAAGTAGAATAGTGGTTAACAGAGGCTGGCAGGATGGGAAATGGAGAATTGTTTAATGGATATAGGGTTTCAGTTTTGCAAAATGAAAAAGTTCTGGAGATTTGTTGCATAACAATGAATAGACAATGCTACCGAACTGTACATTTAAAAATGATTAAGATGGTAAATTTTATATTGTGTATTTTTATCTCAATTTAAAAAAGAAGGATTATTGGGGAGTTATACCTATGAAAGGAAAGGGGAAGAAAGAGGAATTATCAGACTGTGATGCAGGCTTGACAGTCTCTACTAGGCCAGTGGGAGCTCAGGAACAAAGGTTGCCTGTTAGAGCGGGCCACAGTGGATGGACATGGCTAGGCCTTTGCATCACTTCCTTGACTTTGGCCTTGCCTGGTTATTGGCTGGGGGCTGTTCTGAGATGAGCAGGACCTCAGCTTGAAAACTGAGGCAGTTGCTGAAGGAGAGAACAGGTGGAGGCCGTCTGACGGTGACATTCCTCAAAGCTGGGCATTACATTCTTCCTTGAAGGGGTCTATCTAACACACTTCTGTGTCTGACACATGGCAATGGGCTGAGTTTTATTTTCCTTTAGTTTGTGTTTCTATGTTTTCCACATTTCCAATAATGAATGAGCGGCTTTTTAACCACAAATGAAATACAAGTTATTATTATAATATATAGCAACCAACAATCTTAACTATTGAACAGTTAGTTACTTACTAAAAATGTCTATTTCAGAAAGTTATGTGCAGACCCCTTCCAAGTAAACACATTCCATCCCAATAAATCAAGGCATTATTAATCCTCCTGTACAATTGACAGAAAATGATTCTTCTGTAGCATCAGTTGATATTTGTCATTTTGAAATATACATAGGCAATGGACATCAATTTCAGATATTGCCAATGTTAATTTTATCCTGTATCTCTATCAGAGTGTAAAAGACATTCGAATGGATCCTTCCAACAATATTAGTCACAATGCATAAACCTTGGAAAGCATTATTTTATCATCTGTTGGAAGAATGGAGTTCTCATAGCAGGCTTAAATCAGTGGTAGAGACTTCCAAAGCAGGTCACAGTGGAAAAAGGAAGAGAGTTGACTGCCATCCTCCAATAATGCCAGTAAAAAAATTGTCAGATCCTCACATGAAAGGGAGCTTCTAAGAACAAGATGCAAGTACAATCATCAGAGTGATGGCTTTTCAAACTTTAAATTATTTATGGGTTTTGTGTTTGGATCCTGGGCAGGCTGGTGTCAAGAGAGCTTCATCCAGAAAAGAATAAAAATTTCCTAATTTTACTGATGGAAAGATGAACTGAGGGAGCAAGAAAATTATACAGAGAATTTTACAGACCCAGAGGCTGAGAGAAATGCAGGACTGCTGGGTTTCCTACATCAGTCTGGAATAACTGCGCTGAGATGTTGGGAATTCATCCATGCAAAATTACTTGAGTAGAAAAATTATTTTCTACTACAAACCCACAAAATAGAGGATCAATAAACTGCTAGGAGATAGAAAACACTCAGTAATCACATGTATCAAACTGAAGAGCTGTTGCTGCTGTATACTTCTGAGACTGCCATATGTCTAATTAAGCAGCTAAAATGATTTTTGAACTATAGTGTGTACTTTAAAAGTAGAATTTGAAGGGCAAATCTGTCTTTTCTAGGTTTAACCTGTGCAAGTATGAATCTTGAGTCACCAGTGGTGAGACTCAGCAAAATCTCTACGTAACGAATCAACTGGGTCTGGACAAGGCTGAACCAATCACGGATTCATTTAGCAAAACATGCAGAATCTTCAAGCTCTCCTAACCTTGTGGGGATTTAGGAGGTTTTTGCTTGTTTGTTCTCATTTTGTTTTTGTTTTGCATGCTGACCACCTGCAATTAGGCAATATTCTAAAGGCTCAGGATTAGAGCACTGAATAGAACCAAAATTGGCCTTGGGGAGTTTAGCTTCTAGTGCTGAGTGTGCTGGTGGTAGATAAGCAATAAATAAAATGAACAAGTGAATTTGAATCAATTGATATTTAGAGTGCGATTAGGTGTCATGGATAAAAATCACTGTAGGAAAGATGTATAGGGCAAAGGGAGAGAGGAGAAAGGAAATTTGAAGTCAGTAGAAGAGGGAAGACCTTGATGTGAAGGGGACATTTGAACAAAGACTTGAAAGAGGCAGGAGCATGCGGTGTGAGTATCTTGGAAATGATTGCCGCAGGCAGAGGAACAGCAAATGCAAAGGGCCTGCATCACTCGGAGCAGGAGATCGATGACACAATCAAACTGGATATTGTGAAGAGCATTTTTAAAAGTGTCAATGATAAACCTGTGAGCAGGCTATAGGGAAGTGACAAGGGGCAGTATGGTATTTAGGAGACGGAGACAGTGGGGTGCTATCATCATCACTAAGCCTGCCTGAGTGGCAGGAAAGTAGTTATTAGAACTTAGAGTAAGAGACAGCTGTGTGGAGAGTCTGCCCGCCGGGAGCTATGACTTTAGGGTGAGGATGTGACATCTGCATAAACACCGCAGGAAAGAAGCACTGGAGTAAAGACCCCCTGACCCCACTCTTGTCCCTTCCTTACATCTTCATCTGAGCTCCCCATTGGGTGAAATTGACCTGGAAGCAGAGGGCCAGGGGGAGAATTGAGATAGGTCATAGAGTTTATCCTTCCAGGGCACACAGCAGGCTTGAGAAGGGTGGAGAGTGTGTGTGCCTGGAGGGGCAAACAAATAGTGTCCGGCACAGCTCTAAGGCGAGATCGTGGCTGATGTGAAGAGGAGTAGCAAGGATATCAGTGTGATTGTAGAGGAGGGATTGAGGAGCAGAATATGAGGAGATGAGTTCGGACAAATAGCAGACTAGAGTTTCATGGGCGTTGTCAGGCACTGAGAAGTCGTTAGCTATCACTGTGAGTCAGACAAAGAGCTGTGGAAGAGTTCTGTGTGAGGCAATGACCTGAGCGAACATCACTTAAAAGTATCTCTCTGGCTGCTAAGTTAAGAACAGACTGACGTGGGGCACAGGTGGAATCATGACACCAGGGAGGATGCTTTTGCCTAATCTGGGCAAGAGAGAGTGGTTTGAACAGGTGGATGCAGTGGAGGTTGTAAGAAAGGGGAGGTTTCTGAATACATTTTAAAAGTAGAGCCAATCAGATTTGCTGATAAATTGAATTGGCAGGAGATGTGTGAGGGAAAGAGAGGAGTCAGGGAATTGAGGATGACTCTAAATTGGAAGCATGAAGTTGCCATGGATTGATTTGGGAACGCTGTGGAAGGAGTGCAGTTATTGAGGAAAGCTCAAGCATTGGTTTTGGACATGTTGTGCTTGAGATGTCGCTTGGGATGTGAGGAATAGGCAGTTGGCTTTATGAGTCTTGACTTTAAGAGAGAGACTATAGTGAATTCTTATAATTTTATCATACCTAAGCATCAATTTTGAATGTAAGTTGGACCTTCACATACCAACAACAGGGCTTTATCACCTGTGACACAGTTTACAGTTCTCTGCCTTCTCCTAGTCCCTCAATGTGATCAACACAATCACCTCCTGGTAACCATCTGCCTATGGGACAGCTAGATATAACCTCCTTGACTCACCACACTATTTTCTTATTTATGAAACTTGGTGGATCTCTTTTTCCTCTGTCTTCTCAAACATACACTCTTTCAAAACCCCCTATGGCCTAACCTTTCTCTGGTGATACAAGCCATTCTTGGCTTAACCCCCAAGCCCAGCATGGACAGTACGTATGCCACAGTGATCACCTCTCAGTCACAGTGCACCTCCAAGGAACTCATGCCTTCTTGCTCAAACCCATCAATTAGAACTCCCCTTGGTAAACCTGCTTGGGGAATGCCCTGGACTTTGGTAAAGGCATTGGCTCAAAGGTCCTTTTCTCGCTCTCTCTTGCCTCCCACTCACTGGTTGAGTGTGTGTGTCCGGGATGACTACCCCCTTCCCACTGGCCCTGAGAGGCATGCTGCCCTCTTCATTCTGGGATCTGTAATTAATAAACTGTTTCTGTATTTCATGAGTTTTGTTGTGTTGCGTCCTCTGTGTCTCACCTAACCAACACACTTGAACCTAACTTCTTTCCTAGTCAGGGGACTCTTAGAGAGCAGCGATCTTGGTAGGAATAAACTGGATACAGATCAGACAAAAGTCACAAGGGCATCTTGCAGTATAAACAGGTTTCCTGTGAAAGAGACACCTGGTAGCAAGTCAGACACTCAGGCATTAGGTCATCCACTGGGGTAAAGAGGTATCACGGGTGTGGTGGCTCAAGCCTGTAATCCTAGCACTTTGGGAGGCCAAGGTGGGCGGATCACCTGAGGTCAGGAGTTTGACACCAGCCTGGCCAACATGGCAAAACCCCATCTCTACTAAAAATACAAAAATTAGCTGGGTGCGGTGGCGGGCGCCTGTAGTTCCAGCTACTCAGGAGGCTGAGGCAGGAGAATGGCTTGAAACTGGGAGGTGGAGGTTGCAGTGAGCCGAGTTCGCACCACTGCACTCCAGCCTGGGCAACTGAGACTCCGTCTCAAAAAAAAAAAAAGGAAGTATATGTGAAAGGTACATTGTAAACATCCACGATCCCCTTCCCTGGAGCCCTCTGAGGGCAGGGCTAGAATTTATAGTCACTCTCCAGAAAGAGAAAGACCTCAAGAGCAAATCAGAGGCAATCACAACAACGTCTTCCTGGGAGATACAAATTTTGTACATGTCAGTGTATAGATGATATTTATCATTGACAATCTTTAGATGAGATGAGACCCCTGAGGGAGAGAGTGTGGAAAGAAAATAGAAGAGGGTCAAGGACTAAAGCCTGGAGACTCCACCTCTAAGGAGGAATCAAGAAAGAACACTCAGAAGGAGCTGCCAATGTAGGAGGGAGGAAACATTAAAGAGAAGAGAAGGTGGCTTCCTGGAAATTACGTGGCAAAAGTATTTCTAGGAGAAGAGAGTGATCAACAGTGACAGCTGCTGCTGATAGGCCAAGTACAATAAGGACTGAGACTTATCCATTGGATTTGGCAGCGTGAGGTCATCAGTATCCTTGACACATCCAAACTTCATAGACTAATAGGGGCAAACCTGATTAAAGCAGGTTTAATGAGAATGGTAATGGAAAGATACGTATTGGAAATAGTGTAGATTTCTTTTAAGAGCATTTTGCTAGAAAAGTGAGCAGAGAAATAGGGCAGTAACTGGAGAGAGAAGTAGAGTCAAGGGATTTTCTATTTTCTTTTTTAACAAGAGCTAGAACATGTTTTAGGAAACTGGAAATGATCTAGTAGAGAAAAAAGATTGAGGATTCAAAAGAGAGAAAAAAGAATTGCTGCAGTAATGTCTTTGAGGAGGCCAAAGGGAGATGGATCCTAGTGTTCAAATCAAGGGGCTGGCCTTAGATAGAAGTAGGTTCATTCATTCATAGCAGTGGACTTTAAACTTGCATATTGAAATCATCTAGAGAGGTTTAAAACTTCTTTAATATGCATCAGACTCACTCGGAGGACTTATTAAAACGCAAAGTGGGTGTGGTGGCTCACACCTGTAATCCTATCACTTTGGGAGGCCAAGGCTGGTGGATCGTTTCAGCTCAGGAGTTCTAGACCAGCCTGGGCAATATGGTGGAATCTTGTCTCTACAAAAAGTACAAAAATTAGCCAGGTGTGGTGGTGCATGCCTGTACTCACAGCTATTCGAGATGTCAAGGTAGGAGAATCACTTGAGCCCAGGAGGCAGAGGTTGCAGTGAGCTGAGATCACACTACCACACTCCAACCTAGGTGACAAAGTAAGACCCTGTCTCAAAAAGAAACTAATAATACACAAAGTGCTGGGCCTCACCTCCAGAGTTTTTGATTCAATAGGTCTGGGTGGATCTGAGAATTTGCATTTCCAACATCCCAAGTGATACTGCTGCTGCTGGCCTGGAGACCACACTTTATGGATCACGGAAATACGGTAATAGGAGGAAAATAATAGTGTATGGGACCATGCTGGTGAGTCAATGTAGTGGTGGTGGGAACTTGAGAAAGTTTCCTTCTGATTGTTTAAATATTCTCAGTAAAGTTTTTTCTTTCTTTCTTTTTTTTTTTAAAGGTAGTTAATTGGGAGAGAGAGAGGGTAGGAAGTTTGAAGATTTGAGAAGAGTGGAGAGGCATCTTATAATCATTTAGTAAATGAGAATGTGAGTGGACTAAGAAAATGTAACATAAGTTTTGGGCCCACTGGAAGTTGGAAGTCATGAATTGACAGTAAGAACAACCAGAATTTTTGTGCATTTTCCTCTAGCAGTATTTAGCTGCAGAGATGGAAGAGTAGTGACAATGGAGAGATGAATTTGACCAGGGTTCAAATGCTATGAAGTGAGACAAGCAAGGGATTTAGAGTGTTTACCAGGAAGGATTTATAATGATTGAAATGGAATTTAAGTTTTGATGAGGACAAAAAAGAAGAAGAATTTAGAACAGTGAGGGACAGTAAATGGGCTAAGGTTAATAGAATGAAATTTTATTAAAGCCAAAAGATTGCTGTATTTTAGATAATTGAATCCTTGAAACTAAAATTTAGGAGAAGTTGCTTTTATTTATCATGGCAAGGTCCAGTTTATGACCATGGGAGTTTGTGGTTGAAGAAAGGTTGAGATCAAGATTATGGACAAGAGGAGTTTAATGAGCCGAGAGTCCAGGGACTTTGAAAAAATCATTTATATGGGTATTGACATTACTAAGAGTCAAGATTAGAAGTAGTTTGTGGAGAGTGGCAGTAAGCTGGATGCTAAGGTTTTTGAGAAACAGGGCTTCAAAGCTGGAGTTTTCAGGAAAGATGGAAGAAGAATGGTCCGGAAGTGGCAATGAGAAGCAAGGAGGGAACTTCCGAGTCTCCCATCCAGGGTCTGGGGATTGTGGGAAAAAACAACTACTGCTTGAGAGGGTTTCAGGGGTATCACACCCCTAGGGAGACCCAGGTTTCACTTAGAGGAAGAAGGCCAATAAAGACCCTAAGGACATGTTTAGGTGGTTGGGCGTGCTGGAGATGTCTGACCTGAATTCCAGAAGGCACAATATAAATTTCAGGAGTGGAGGATGACCCAGGGATTGGGACAGACACAGGGATAAAGAGTCGTAGGGATTAGAGTAGATAACTGGTCACCTGGGAGTTGGAATTTCTTAGGACGACTGATTTAAGTAGTGGGAAGAACCATAATTTGATGAATCCTGGTGGCCTCACAAAAGAGTGATGTTGAGTCTGGATGTTGAGAGGTAGTGAGGAGGGGGCTTGGGACACCCCCTCAGTACATCTGAGTGAGATGTAGCAGCTAGGAAAGGGTGATCTTTCCCTGAAGATAGGAGATTCTCTCAAGTCTCCTGAAGATAGAATCTTGGATATATGGAGAAGGGATGTCTAATCTGGAGTGCATAGTGTAAATTATTTTAATTAGAGGAAATAATCTTGTAAGAGTTGCCAGTCTCAGAGAAGAGAAACTCAATTACATGGAGAATGGATATGGTATCTTGGAGAAGGCTTGCTCTTTATTTCTGGTATACAAAACATAAAGAAGATGAAATACAAACGTAGGGGAATTATCATTGTCTACCTATCTCTTAATTAGTTAATTCAGTTTCATTTTTCTGGCTTTTACAGAATGTCTTTTAAAGGTGTTTCTTGTCCAGATTGTACTACACTTTGTGAACATGACCATTGAGATTTCTTGGCAGAACCTTGATCTGTAGGTAACCTCAGATGTTTTATTTAAGTGTTATTTTGTTTATTTCTATAAGCCTTAATTTCTCTGGATTCGGTAGCATAAAATTGAATCCAACTAGTATTTATTGAGTGTTTCTGGTGTGTGCAGTAATTGGTTATGTCCTCTGGGAGAGGAAGAAGAACTCTAAGATGCTTAGTAGCTTCAATGAAACTAAATTTTGCTTCACATTTCTCAGTATTTTTTCCTGCTGAACATTTCCAGATAGTATCAAAAGTACGTCCTGAGGTCAAATTTTATGGCCATTATTAAAATTAAAATTTATAATTTAAGAAAAGGCCTGTACATTTGAAAAGCCCCACCTGTGCACATTACATTGGTTATAGGGCAGAACTAATTTTGTAGTTGTGACTAGAAAATATAGATTATATAAACATCTTTATTTTCCAGCTACTGCCGCATAACTCTGTTCTTCACAGCCAAACTGCTGGAAAAATGATTTTATACTTACTACCTACATTACCACAATCTGCTACTTTCTGTTGCGCCTACTCTATGTGGGTATTGTCCCAAGCTATACTCTACATGGAGATTACTAGTGCCCTGCGTTGTCCATTTTTAGTTTCTATCTCAATCTCCATATGAGCAGTGTTTTGTCTTCATCTTGTCCTGTCACTACATTTGAGTCAGTTGATAACTTTTACCATGTTGAAATATTTTCTCCTGTTGCATTCTTGCACCCCACATTCCCCAGGTTTTCCTGCTTCTCCGCTGCCATTTGTTATTGGACTGTTTTGCTGCTGCTTCTCCTCTTTCAGATCCATAAAATGTTGCTAAAGACCCAGGCCTCAGTCTTTGGTCCTCCTGTCTTCTAATCCACACTCATCCTTTGAGTGCTCTCATCCAGTCCTGTGGCTCTACAAATTATTACGATGGTGTTTCTCAAATTTTATTTGTAGTCTCAAGCTGTCCCTGAACTCTAGACTCACATATTTAACTATTTGACATCTCCATTTAGATGCCTAGTGGGCATCTCAAACTTATCATGTTTCTAAACTAAGCACTGGTTTCTTCTTCTTTTCAATTTTCCCTATTTTAATAAATGAAACCACCACTTATCAGAGTGCTCAGGCTCAACCTTGATGGTATTTTTCCTTTATACCCAAGACACATTCATAAATCCTTTGGCTCTGCTTGTGAAATACACCCAAACTCCAACCACTTTTAAGCAGTGCTTCATCATTATCACCCTTGTCAAAACCATCGCCTTGATTGTCACCAAAAGCCTTATGACTTATCTTCTACTCTTGTTCCCCTAGATCTAATTTACATACAGAAAACAAAGTGACCTTTTAGATACGTCAATCAGATTATGTCTCTTTTTATCTTAGAACACTACAGAAGACTTTCTATTCCATTAACTGTAAAATCAAAGACAAGGACTTACATTTCCATCTTGTTTTCTATAATGTTCCCCCTTTTCCATGCACCCCAGCCACACTGGTCTCTCTGTTCCTTGAACATACTGAATATGTTTTTACCTGGGTCTTTGCCCTTGCTGTGCCCTTTGGTTGTAATGCTTTCTCCCAACACATACACAGTCTTGCTTCATAATTCTGTTCAGGTCTCTGCGCGCATGTCGTCTACTTAGGACTTCCTGGACCATCTTATTTAGATGGCAAATCCCCATCCTTCATTACTTGCTACCTTTCTACCATGCTTTCTCGTTCTTCTTTCCTGGCTGGCATTATATTTTCTGTTTATCTGTTTATTTTTGTTTCTCCCAATGGAATGTAAGCTTCCTGGTATCAGGGTCTTTATTTTATTTCTCTACTGTGTCTGGGACACCTAGACCACCTAGAACCCAGGAAAAATTAAGTTATTGTCAGTGAGGTTAGTCAAAGTTGCATCTGTTTCCAGAAAGAGTTTTGATAGTGGTATTTGGCAGCTGGCCTGAAGTTGTTATTTTGTTCTAAGAATTGTTACAGACTAAATGAATATTTCTGATAAGGAATGGAAAGGAAAATTTGAATACTCTCGTATTTTCATGTTTTCAATCTTATGGTGGTGGGTCAGACTTGTAATAAATGCTCAACACATTTTATTTAATAAATGAATTAAATAAAAGAATGAATACAAGTATGCATATATATATGTGTGTGTGTGTGTATATATATATATGATATACACTGAGATCACATCACAAATTACTATATCTTCAGACAACTTCTTTTTTTGCAAGGACTATGCCATAGTGTCAGAAGTCCTATTTAATGAGGCAAATAAAATGTATTTCAGTTTGCATTGTTTGGTTATTACAGAGCCATAACATTCTATCTCTATGGCTTCACTCTGTTTAAAGGCAAGAAACTTTTTATAATTGAAAGAATAAAAACGAGTGCACTTTAATTAACCAAAGACATAAACTCTTACAAATATACTAAAATGTAATTTGAGAACCATTTAAGACAAAAATCATCTGCATTTTTCAAACTTTCACACACTACCACATGACAGGAATTTTCTGAAAAACTACATATCCACAATAAAGATTGCTCCAAATATAAGCAATACAATTTATTCAATTTTAGAGTATTGCATTTTTTCATTCTCATATTTTCATCCACCAAGACATTCGGGTTTGACATTTTTGGACATGAAACTCTATCCTCCTTTTCTGTGGTGATTATGTTAAGCTCTTCCCCCTCTCTGCGTTTCACAGAGCGTACAGGAGTGTGGACAGAGAAGGGGCTTGGAAAGGGCATAGGTCAAGTTGTCAGAAGATGTGGTTTTCAGTCCCCATTTTGACATCTTAGCCATGTGACCTCGAGACAAGCACCTGACCTCTGTATGTCTCCAACAAGAGGGTATCAACAGTTGGTCTGTTAGATGCCTTTTGCTGTGCAAGTCTCTGGATTTATAGAGGTCTCCTCCGTTCATCCGAGGGTGGAAGTTCCTCTTCAACATTGCACTCCACTGATAAAATCAAAGTAAAGTGATTTAAAATCATGTAGAATCCTAGACTTGACTTCTCTTTTCATTACCTCATTATATTACTTAACTGTACTCCTATCCTTGCATTAAAAAAAAAAAGTCAGTTCTTATCAGGAAATAACTCAATTTATGTAAGATATAAGTAGCATTCAACAAGAGTTGGTTAATTTCATAAATGAAAATGAATGGAAGAAATGATGTCTTTTGGCTGAATTTAATATGCTGGACTTAATATAGTTAAGAAGACTGTAGGACAAAACAGGTTTTATTCTTATAGCATGCTATTGTAGAGAGAGCACATTTTAAGTTCTATTTGATAATAATATATATTTGCATGATAAAATTTTTATAAGTATTCAACTTCTTTGAAATCAACTTTATTGAAGTATAATTTATACAAAATATAATGCACACATTTTAAGTGTACAGTTCTATGAGTTGTGACAAATGTGTAACCATATGTTATGCGTTCAATTGTGTCCTCTCCAAAAAAATGATATATTGAATTCCTAGCCCCCAGTACCTCAGAATGTAACCTCACTTAGAGATAGGGTCTTTACAGAGATAATCAAATTAAAATGAGGCCATTAGGGTGGGCCCTGATCCCATATGGCTGATGTCTTTCTAAACAGGGCAAATTTGGAGATGGAGACTTGCACTCAGGGAGAACACCATGTGGAGACTGGAGTTATGCTTCCATAAGCCAAGCAACTTCTGGAAGCTAGCAGAAAGGCCCAGATCACATTCTTCTTTAGTACCGTCAGAGGGAGCATGGCTCTGCCAACACCTCAGTCTCAGGCTTTTGGCCTCCAGAACTACGACACAATACATTCCTGCTGTTTAAGCCACTCGGTTTGTGGTACTTTGCTATGGCAGCACTAGGAAATGGATATACCATGTAACCACCGCTCTCTAAATAAGATGTAAAATATTTCCATCACCCAGAAAGCCAATCTCCACCCCCTACCCCAGGTAGTTACTGATCCGATTTCTATCACTATAGACTAGTTCTGACTGTTGTAAAATTTTATATGGATAGGATCTTGCAGTGTGTTCTCTTTTGTGTCTGGTTTCCTTCATTCAGCACACTAGTTTTTGAAATTTATCCATGTTGTTGAATGTGTCGATAGTTCATTCATTTTTACTGTCAAAATAGTGTTCTCTACTTTCCCCAAGTTGTTGCAGCTCAATTGATCCTAAGTGGGTGGGTCTACTTCCGGATTGTCTATGATGTTCCCCAACTATTTTGAAACACTATTTTATTCAGTTATTCTAAAACTAACATGATAATTAATAATTAGTATGCTATCCAGATAAATTATACCTGAAACTGAACTCCAATCCTAAAAGAAATGGTTTGACCCAGCAAGTCAGTAAATCACAACAAATTAATGTCAACACATCAAAGAGGCCTTTTGAAGGTATCATTTTGCCTATTTAATGAGATCTAAATATTTGAAAATGTTGACATATGCTCCAGTTCTGGGAAGCTCCTTCCTTTGTTTTGTCTTCTCTCATTCTGTACTTTACCAAAACCCCTCATGCCTAGGTGCAGAAAGTGACACATGAGATATTTATTATACAATGTGGAGTTCATCCTTAGCTTTCCTCCTACTTCCGTGCAGATAATGACTCTTGTACCCAAAAGTTGCTATAATTTTTTTTAACAGGTGGCACCAGACCTTGGCATTAATTAAATCATTAATTTTATGTTCTCTAACATACTATGCTCATTATAATTATGTAATTCTAAAACTTATCCCCCATATATATGTACACTTGTGATTTCTTCTGTGCTCTTTCAAATCATTTGGGATGTTCTTTGCCCTGTTGTCTAGAGGGCCTTACATGGATTTACGTTTCTTCTATAAAGAATTCATAACAGTCCCAGTTGACAGTGACTATTCACTTAGTCTTGTGTACCAAGCACTGTAAGAACACGTCGTGGGATCACTGAAATATTTGCTGAAAGAGTAAAGGAAATCAGCAACCATAGCAGTGTGCTATAATTTAGATTTGGTAATTTTTTCCCCAATTCTAAGTTCTACAAGACCAATGGTTTTATTGTCTAGAGCAGAAAGACCTTTTACATGGAAAGCTAATCTTTAAGATGCAAAAGATAGGATCATTCTAACTTTTTTTTTTTTTTTTTTTTTGAGATGGAGCCTTGCTCTGTCACCCAGGCTGAAGTGCAGTGGTACAGTCTTGGCTCACCTCCGCCTCCCAGGTTCAAGCGGTTCTTCTGCCTCAGCCTCACGATTAGCTGGGATCACAGGCATGTCCCACCATGTCCAACTAGTTTTTGTATTTTTAGTAGAGACAGAGTTCCACCATGTTGGCCAGGCTGGTCTCAAACTCCTGAACTCAAGTGATCTGCCTGCCTCGGCCTCCCGAAGTGCTGGGATTACAGGCATGAGCCACCGCGTCCGGCCAATGTTTTTTTTTTAATGGGCTTCCATTTAAGAAAATCTCACCTAGTGAAAGTTACTAATAGTCCACTCTGATTCAAGAGGAGGATGCATGGTGAAAAGTGCTAAGATGTTGTCACCTGTCTCCTGGATGTGTGATCGAGGGTCAGTGCCTGGAGATGCGGCGTCAGTCTGTAAACAACAGAGAACAATTAGAGGGCTTTAAACAGAGACAGCTGATTGGAGCTGGAAGCTGGACTGGATGAATGAAGGACCGAAAGAAAGAACCAGTTAAAATAGTATTGTAAGAGTTTTCAGTAGTTTTATTTAGAAAAGGAAATTGAGAATAAAAGAGAGAGAGAGGCCAGAATGAAAATATATCTAAAGATAAGTTTAGTGAGCAGTTGGATGTAGGGGATGGGGGAGAGAGGATTCCAAGACAATTTAGAATTTCAAATTATAATCTTGCTAGTATTCCCAGTTCTTCTCCATCTCACTTTCCTTGGTCCCCTTTCCTTTTCTTAAGTGTAAAGAAAGCCATGAGGCCAGAACAGTGACTTAAGGATTTGTCTCCGTTAGAAGGAGATTCCACAAATAATAGACACCGTAACTGTATTATGCAGACCTTTAAAATAAGGTATATTTATAATGTTTCAACGTAGAATCAAGTGAGTTTAAATTCTATACACAAGGACAAGTAGACCTACCAGTGGAAAATCAGGTAAATATCATAATTTTGGAGGAAGGACAAAGTAAAATGTACAATGTGAGAGGGATACAAAGAGAAACAAAGGGAAAAGGCTGTTGTAATGTGTTAGTGCATTGAGCCAGTTATGCTAATCTTCTGCTAATGATTAGTATGCAGACAGTATCCAACAGTTGCTGTTAATAAGCAGCATTTTTTTCTTTCTTTTTAAATTTTTATTATTTATTTATTTATTTATTGTAAGATGGAGTCTCGTTCTGCTGCCTAGGTTGGAGTACTATGGATGATCTCAGCTCACTGCAACCTCCTCCTCCTGAGTTCAAGCAATTCTCCTGCCCCAGCCTCCTAAGTAGCTGGGATAACAGGCATGCTCAACCATGCCTGGCTAATTTTTGTGTTTTTAGTAAAGATGGGGTTTCACCATGTTGGCCAGGCTGGTCTCGAACTCCTGACCTAGTGATCCACTCACCTTGGCCTCACAAATGCTGGGATTACAGGCATGAGCCACCGCACCCAGCCAATAAGCAGCATTTCTGATGAGCTTGATGTTCCAAATTGTTTTTGGCTTCTCTGTACTTTGTCATATTTTACTAGGATTGAAAAGATGTTCAATCTGGAAGTAACATATTTCTGTAGGTTTAGGTAGAGAAATAAGGAAGAAATGAAATGAAATAAAAAAGCTTTCTCCTATTATCCTTATGTAGTCATAATGGTAGTGTACATTTCTAGCACTTTATACTCCTCACATTTTACTTTTTTTATTTTTGTGATAAGACTGAAAGGCAACATTATTACCCTCATTTTTGCATATAAAAAAATTAAGTCTGAACATTTACATAGTGTCTAAGATTTTATAATTTATGAGTGGCTTATCTGGATCTTGACTTTTGGTTTCTTAATTCTTTGTTCAATCTTCTTCCAATGTGTGTGTGTGTGTGTGTGTGCGTGTGTGTGTGTGTGTGTGTGTGTGTGTGTGTTTCAGGGAGGGTGAGGTGGTGGGGATCATTGGAGGATTTATAGAAGGACTGTCACTGGCCTTTCCTAGGCCAGTTGCCTCTCCTGTACTCCATCTTACACATCTGGAATTTAATGGCAGCAGTGAGCACTATTATTGAAAGTGAGTTTGGCCAAATTCCATAACCCTCAGACCCTGCAGAAATTTTTAGTAGGTTCCTCCATTGTTCCTTATTGGACAAGTCTTGGACGTGTATGAGTTTACTACTTAAATGTCTGGTTGGTCTCTGGGGTAATTTCACATACCTGATTTTTCTGGCACTTGGCAGTGAAATGCTGGAACAAGAACTTAGCAATGTGCGCCTTTTGTCAGAAGTTTTAAGAATGAGGTCATAATGGAGAAGCAAACCCACTAGTTTCCCTTTCCGTGGTTTCCTGCCTTAGCACTGGTGCATCACCTTCATGACACCTCTTTAGATCCCAGTATAACCTTGTCTTGTCCAGCGAGAGCTCAGTTTTTGCCCTGACTCAGCAGACTGCCACCCTGACATGGATAGTTCCCTTTGTCTCTCCCTTCTGCTCTGCTGTTCTGTTCCACAGTAGGTGCCAATCCTGCCTCTTCAGCAATTTCTAACTCCAGCAGCTCTTGGCTTTTTGCCCCATGACTGCTCTCCTCTTTGTTGCCACTACTTAATTTGCCTCTCTTCCTGTCCTCTGTTCTACTTCAAACTTCCCAACCTGCGTGCCGTTCCCTATCCAGCATGTGGTGAATACGGGTCTTGACTCTCTTTTTAATTTGACAGTTGCCCAATTTTTGAAACACTTGAATCCTATCCTCTGATACTGCTGTTGGGGAAACTGTCCCTGGACAATACTTGCTACTGGACTTTTCCTCTCCTCCCCACATTTGACTATGCCTTTTGTGAGGTCCGTGTCTTGGCTTAGAATGAGGATCTTACTTTCCTAAAGGCCGCAGCACGGCTACTTTTCACCTTCTGCCAGGAAGGGAGGGTCTTACATCCTCAGAGGGCTTGTGTTTATTATTCCTGGTGCTTGGCACTAAGGATTGCAGAGCTCCAATAGAAAGTGTGAATTCAATTCAAACAATATTCTTGGTTTATCTATTGACTGACAGCTGTCAGGAGATCCAATTCTTACCCCATTGCCTCTGAAGACATCATGTGAGGCTGAAGATCCTGGTTTATTCTGTGAATGCTTTTTTCGTGTTAAAATTATATAATCCATGTATGTTTAAAAAGTTGCATGAATTTCTAGTTTGGTCATTAAGTATTTGAAGAGAGTCAGAAGTGTTAGCAATCTCATTCTCTTTCTGACTTAATCCTTTCTCTAGCCACACTGCGGCACAGCTGGTACCAATGTGGGGAGAGAACCCGAGCTACTGCATTTGCACCACTTGTTCCACAACAGGTTTCAGCAATAAATCAAAGCTAAGGGAATCGAAGATGAGACATGCCATGTTTAGGATGACAGGGTAATATCCCATGTTAGTGAGCATGGCCATAGTTTGGGCTGGAACCTCATACCTCATGCTGGAACCTCCAATAACAAGCTAGCGGGAGAATTGGGAAGCCAAGATTCAGAGGAACCAGGGATGGTGGCAAAGGTGGCTGTTAGCACAAATTATGGTGCTCGGAGGTATATGGCCATCTCAGCTTGATCTAGGCTGGTCTAGATTCCTCATCAGGAGTGGGTGGAGGGTTTGTAACAGGGAAAGAGAGCCCAGTCTGAGGGATATTTCATAGAAGTTGAGAGAGTAGTAGAACTCACTATCAGGTGGGAAGTTTAACTGGTTCAAAGAGAATTTTGACCCTCATTTAGGAATACAAACACAGGTTACAACCGCTATCTGAGAATAGGGGAAATGTTTGCCAAGTTGTCAAGGCCATTGTTAAGAGGTCACAGGGTTATAGCACGATTTCAGGCTCAGTATAGGAATAAATTCTCAGTGAGCAAGCAACTGGCCAAAGCTTTCTAGGCCCATTACAAGGCAGCTGTTACGGTTCCTTGTAGAAGGTCTATCTTGGTTGAAATTGAATCAGTAACTGGGTGGACCTGAATTTTTTCATTGAGGGAACCTGCAGGAGAAGGGAGGTATGAAGGGAGTGACTGGTATAATATTGTGGTGAGAAGCATGACCAGCTGCCTTGGTTTGAGTGGACTGAGGGGGTTCCTGGGACAACGGACTTAGACTTATAAAACTGGGACAGTCCTGGGCAAACCATAATATGATGGTCAGCCTGTGAGGAAAGGTATTTGATAGTCTTGGTCAAATGGCTGGGCAAGTGTTGCTTAAAGTTAAATAAGAAAAACAAACAAATATTGTTTATGTTGTTAAAAATGTGAAATGCAGAGTTGGTAGTAATCTTGGTGGGAAATGAATATTCACTTCCTACTGGACAGATACATATTGAATTATAGAAACTTAAAATTTCTGAATTGAGAAGAAAGTTGGATATTATTTAATCCCTCATTGTGTGAATGATAAGGTTGAGAGTCAGGGAGATTCAATAAATACTCAAGTTGGATTAGCTGATTACGGGCATACATTTTCTGGCTTCAAATTCTTTGCTTTCCCTAATGGAATTTTTTTTGTGTATTACCTGAAGATTCTTCCTCATTCCTCTTACCACACTTAGGCTAGTTCTTCTTCTTCTTCTTCATTTTTTTTTTAAAATTATACTTTAAGTTCTAGGGTACATGTGCACACCATGCAGATTGTTACATATGTATACATGTGCCATGTTGGTGTGCTGCACCCATTAACTGGTCATTTACATTAGGTGTTTCTCTTAATGCTATCCCTCCCCACTCCCCGTACCCCACAACAGGCCCTGGTGTGTGATATTCCCTGTCCTGTGTCCAAGCGTTCTCATTGTTCAATTCCCACCTATGAATGAGAACATGAGGTATTTGGTTTTCTGACCTTGCAATAGTTTGCTCAGAATGATGGTTTCCGGCTTCATCCATGTCCCTAAAAAGGACATGAACTCATCCTTTTTTATGGCTGCATAGTATTCTGTGGTGTATATGTGCTACATTTTCTTAATTCAGTCTATCATTGATAGACATTTGGGTTGGTTCCAAGTCTTTGCTGTTGTGAGTAGTGCCACAATAAACATACGTGTGGATGTGTCTTTATGGCAGCATGATTTATAATCCTTTGGGTATATACCCAGTAATGGAATGGCTGGGTCAAATGGTATTTCTAGTTCTAGATCCTTGACGAATCGCCACAGTGTCTTCCACAATGGTTGAACTAGTTGGTGGGAGTCTGACTCCCACCAACAGTGTAAAATTGTTTCTATTTATATATTATTAGTTATTTTCTCGGTTAGAGTCAGTAAGTCTTCTTCAAAGGTTATAGTAAAATCTACTACAGAACTGTAAGGATAAAATCTACTACAGAACTGTAAGGATAGCAAATTGTAATGCTTCTACAACAATTGTTACTATTACTACTAATAACATTGTCACAATCTTGCCAATGTAGCAGTCTCTCATTGTGAGGCATCACGTGGAGTTCTTTGGCTCAAAACCAAGAGAATTAAGGAGCACGGACACAAAGGGTGAGGTTGAGGTGAATGTTTTTTATTTTTAGTTTTTGAGACAGAGTCTCACTCTGTCACCCAGGCTGGAGTGCAGTGGCGTGATCTCAGCTCACTGCAACCTCTGCCTCTCGATTTCAACCAATTCTCCTGCCTCAGCCTTCCAAGTAGCTGGGACTACAGGTGCATGCCACCATGCCGGGCTAATTTATTTTTATTTTTTTTATTTTTGGTAGAGACGGGGTTTCCCCATGTTAACCAGGATGGTCTTGATCTCCTGACCTCCTGATCTGCCCATCTTGGCCTCCAAAAGTGCTGGGATTCCAGGCATAAGCCACTGTGCCCTTCCAAAAGTTTAATAAGTGTAAAAAGAAAACTCTTTGCTGTGGAGAGTGGACCTGGAAGAGGGTTGCTGTTTTTACAGTTGAATATGAAGGCTTTTATTAAGAAACCAATGAGGGCTGAGCATCTTATTTGCATAAGGCGCAAATTTCTGGTAGCTCCACCCCATCCTCCTAGTGCATATGTGGACCCTTAGCTTAGGTTACTCCATATTGCTTTGTTTCCCTTACTGCACATGTGTCAAGAGACAGTATTTTCCATTGCGGCCGTGTCTGGGCAAGTCACCTGGGTAGCTTTTCTTATGTGTGCAGCTGTGGGCCTGTCTTAGGCAAGGCCCCCTGTGCAAGTTCCCTTATCTGTGCCTGAAGGCTGTTATTTTGTTTTAAAGAATTCAACCAAGGACCCACCCTAACTGCCTGCCTGATTGTTTTTTTTTTCTTTCTCCTCTCTCAGCATCACTGCCATTACCACCATTACTGTAGTGTGAGGGGAATATCAGAAAATGTTTGTTTCCACCCCGTTTCTGAGATGGGTTGAAATAAAGAACACCATGAATTCAAGGAGTCTAGCAGTACTTCTTGGCTATTGGGTATCTCTTCGTCATTTTTACTGTAAATCTTTGAGATGGATGCTCAGCTCTGGAGTCAGTGAATTTCCTCTTTCCTGCATGTCGTCATTTTGGTTACTGGCTGGGCTATAAATCATACTCAGACCATGCATCCCTGAAGTAGGAAAAGAAGTAAAATACTGCACAGTGACCAAACTTCAACCCCAAAAACTGTTGCAAGAGAATTCCATATCTACAGAGCGAGTAAAAATGACAAATAAGTCTTTAAGCCTCAAAGTTTAAAGGAACAGATCAATTTCAAGTGGAGGGTTAGCTTGTCATTTCTCATTCTGTGTATTGTCAGGTCCATGATGTCTGGCACACCCAGAGTAGCTCCTTGGGGATTGTCTGCCGCTGAGAGTCACCAATAGAAGGAAGGTGTTTCAAACAAGTCCATGAATAAGATGTATTCATGCTTTGAAGGGGCTTCTGGAACGTATTAGAAAATAAACAAAAAAGCCAGATTCTTCACTCTTTCAAATTAATGCTAGAAGACCATCCCTGAAATAGCTTCTTGGTATGTCATCTGGCCCCTTCAAGATTGGTTTGAGAATAATCTTGATCCGGACTACAAATTGAAAATATAAATTCATATTTTGGCTCTTGAACTTACACAATTACCAAATGGCAGCTTACATAATTAAATGTTATCAGCAATGATTTTGTGAATGGACTGATTTCTTTGCCCCACAGAAGGCCTTGATGATTTCGGAATTGAATAAATATTATCTTTTGGAAAAAACTCCTATTGTTCCCAGGAGAGCTATGGATTTTTGGAATGGTGAAGAAGGGTGAGAGTTGTTACCAGGGCCCAGAAACTACATATCTGGGACTAAAAGTATATTCTCACCTACTAGAATCAAGTCATAGGAAGGTAAATTAACGTTTCAAAATTCAATGGTGTATTTCTAGGGTTCCAGGGAATATTTTTGTTAACCACCCCTGAAGCTTACTTTAGTATAGCAGATCTTCAGGTAGTGCTAAAATGTCCCTTTATAAGCAGTAGGTAATCCCTATGAGGAATTTTCTCTTCTTTAATTTGGATAATGTCACCTGGATCATGCTCTTATATAAGCACCAAATCAATGTTATGTAAGTGTTAATAACCAAGAGTTTCAAGCTTCAATAAATATAAGGTTTATTAAATGCAAACTAAGTGAAGCTCATTGCTTTTGCTACTTAATAAGCACTTAGCCTAAAATAGTCATTGTTGTTTTTTTTTTCCTAGTATAAAAGACCTTTCACATACTTGTTGAACACAATTAAAAATTAGCTTCATGAAAAACTCAAACTGAGATGGTTAATAAATTGGGAACTGGGAGATTGCTTTTTCAGATGGAGTAAGAGTTTTTCTCTATAATATATTGTTTTCAATAAAGAATCAGCTCCTACATTAACTACTCCAATATTCATTATGAATGAAAACATAATAAAACATATCTTGTCAGATTAAGAAGCTCCTGAATCAACCTTCGGAAGACAAAGTGGGGCTTCTGAATAAACTGATTATATAACATAGGGTAATGCCAGCAGGCAATCTTAATTATGCTTTCTTCTAGCATGTGATGATATATCCTGTGAAATATTGTGGGCTAACACTTGTGAGAGGAACCAACAGTGCAATTTTTAGGGTAGGTGCATTGCGTGGTGGTTCTTTGCTTTTCTGTTAAGCTTAAAAACACCTAGTTTTGTCGTTTTCTTCAGTTTAATCCAACTCATATTAGATTTTGTAATTTTATCAAGACTAAATTCCTATCTGATCAGTAAAACATAGAAAGTTAAAAAAAAAAAAAGCGTATCCTGTAGTTTGGTCTTGTGCAAGTAAACCACCTTCTTTTTGTGGTCACAATGGAAGTTGAAAATCTTTATATATTTTCTTGTACTGTCACACCATGTGACTCAGGCATATCAAATCCACCTTCTAGTCTCAGTTTTCCCATGTGTAAAATGAAAAAAATGTAGTTAATACTACTTTTAGAAGGATGCTGCAGAAAAAGCAATAAAATTCTGTAATATAATATAAAATATTATAGCCATGTTTTATGCACAAAAATATTCTTGTAAGTTTTCATTATAAGTCTAGATTATGTGAGTAGAAAATTAAATTCACTAAGTGAACTGGTTATTTGAAATTTCATTGATTAATCTTCCTATAAAATGGACTTTCATATCTCATGCTTGCTTAAAATATAGCAGAGACCATCAGAAAAGGAAGCCATTGTATTTAGAATAGAATTAATGTGAGGATACAGTTTCCACATTTTTCCCTTCAAGTTGTTCTGCATCTCGAATTAACAGAGTTCTCCAATTAAACATGAGGCTGGAGACTGAGAAGAGACTTGCCCCTTAAGTTAGTGAGTTTCCAGTTCTTAGTCAAGTCCAAGCTCTGCACTCGGAGTTAATCATTCTGATTGCTGAGCTAGTCTTGGCAGAGGTGTGTTTTGTCTTTTACCACAGATAGCTCAACTATCCTGACTCACAGAGAGCTTACCAGAATACATCATGTTATGCCCTGTAGAATTCTAGAATATTGTAGTATTCATAATCCTGGTACATTTTTATCATCATGCTTTCAGGAAAAATTTTAGACTGTGATTAAATGAACATGCAATCCCCAAACAAAACAAAACCAAACCCCCAATGTGGCATATATATGTGGGTGAGGGGAATGGGAATTGACCCTTGTTTACTATTGACTGTCGTACCTAAAACTATAACTCCTAGGCATATATATATGGGTGAGGGGAACGGGAATCGACCCTTGTTTACTATTGACTGTTGTACCTAAAACTATAACTCCTATGAATGAACAGAATATGGCATTGGTATCCCATAGAACTGACAAAGAGTTGATTTGATTCAGACCTGTTGATAGACAGAATTATTGTTGTGAATTTGGTAATTAGACATAAATGTAAAGTCCTAAAGACCATGTTTGCTTACATCACAATTTGTGTGCTCACTCTATGGTGAATGCAGAAGAGGACATTAGCAGCCATGGTGGGCCGAATTTAAAATGGTCCTGATGACCTTTGCCACTGGCATCACTCCCATGATTGTGGTGCTTTGTGTGGAAAAATGGAGATTATCAGGGTAGGCCTAATCTAATCATGGGTCATTGAAAACCAGAGATTTCTCTGGCCAGTTGCAAAAGGAAATGTAAGAAGGATGTGAAGTGCAAGAGGGATTCATCGTATTGTTTTTGAAGATGGAGGGGGCCATGTGCAGGGACTAGAGAGCAACCTCTAAGAGCTGAGAGTGATAACTGGCTGACAGCCAGCAAGGAAATAAGACCTCCACCCTGTGGCTGCCAGTAGAACTGGATTCCTTCAACCACCAGAACAAGTGGGTTTTCCTTCAGAGCCTCCAAATAAGAGTCAAGCATGGTCAACATCAGGATTTCAACCTTGTGAGATCTGAAGCAGAGAACCTAACTGAGCCCCCCTGGGCTTCCTATCTACAGTTCTGTGAGCTAATAAGTGGATTATAGTGCTAAGCTGTTCAATTTGTGATCATTTGTTACACAGCATAAAAACTCATACAATGGGGGTAGATCCAATTCTTTAAATAGGCAATACCGTGTTGAACAAAGGACTTGACAGAAAACTAGGACTTTAAGAAAATGTTAGGAAGTCATCATATTTCAGCTTTATGTCTCCTAGAAAAAAAAAATCAATTATTGGAATTTCCAGTCTGGACTGAATGGAGACTTCTGAAAGTTTTGTGTCATTCTTTCAATAACAGCTCAGCAGGACTGACTTTCATTCCTGTTCATGGAATATACACGTGGAAGAATGAAAAATCTAGCAAGTTTTAGTGGCCCAGTTCTTCAAATTTTCCTATTCGTTCATCTTAGAGACTGACATATGCTCTTCAGCTATCTCTTTGCTTATAAGGGATCGTAACAACTGCTGTTATAAATTTCCTATCTGTAAGTTGCTGAAATTCCACAAAAGGGAAAAAGAGAGAAGCTCAAAGTAAAAAATACTTCCAGGCAATACAAATCTTGCTAATAGCTGACTAATTGTGAGTTTTGTAGCCAAAATTCAATATGGCACTGGAAGCACATAGGGCTATTTTGAAAAGAGGCCTACCAAAATCAAGGAATTCTTCCTCTGAAGTAACCACAGAAATCTTCCTGGAATGTTCTTCAAGACCAAGCTTTCTGTATAACATTTCACAGAAGAGCAAAATGCCTTTGTCTGTTAGTTTCATAGTCTGATGTATGGCGCACACTTTTCCACCACTTTTGAGCTATAATCAATTTGAGGGCACCAGAAATAACTTCTAACCAACAGTTTTATATTCCTACATTTTTGACTTATACTGTCTAAAATGTAACCAGATAACACGATGATTGCTTTCTGAAATACTATTTCCTGTATAAAAGGCATCTTTTATGGGCAGATAATCTATGACAAGCTTAAATTGCTTAG
The DNA here is from genome assembly GCF_037993035.2 of Macaca fascicularis. Taxonomy (NCBI): domain Eukaryota; kingdom Metazoa; phylum Chordata; class Mammalia; order Primates; family Cercopithecidae; genus Macaca; species Macaca fascicularis. The sequence goes on along the minus strand of NC_088377.1, from coordinate 20,600,994 downwards.
ATAATTTCTCAAAACGACAACCCTGCTACATCTGTTTTTTAAAAATCAAATTGTATGACTGGAATCAGCTTCAATATTTAGCTCTTCTCATATCAATAAGATGTTATAACATCAATGACAGATAATTGCATTTCTTTTTAATTTTAACTTTATTTAATTTTCAAATAGTCAATATATTCACATGGTTTAAAATTTAAAACTCATAAAAGAGTATTCATGAAAAATTCTCTCTTCAACCTTATCTTCCAGCCACTGAGGCTCATTTTCTGGGAAGCACAGTGCCACTTGTTCCTTGGGTGTCCTTCCAGCCTTAGTCTATGCTACTTATCTATATACATATCTATATAGATATATAGCTGTATCTAGATATAGAAATCTACATATCTATATAGATAAATATCTACATATCTATATAGATAAATATACTCTGGCTGGTGGCAGAAGGAAATTAAGAGGGATGTGAAGTGTAAGAAGGATTCAGTGTGCTGTCTTTGAAGATGGAAGGGCCCACATGCAGGGACCAGAGAGCAACCTCAAATTGTTGAGAGTGATCACTGGCTGACAGCCAGCAAGGAAATGAGAATTTCACCCTGTGGCTGCCATAGAACTGGATTCCTTCAACCACTGGAGTAAACAGCTTCTCCTTCAAAGCCTCCAAATAAGAGTCAAGCTTGGTCAACATCTTGATTTCAACCTTGTGTGATCTGAAGGGGCCCCTCTGATAAGCTTTGTAGAATGTGTCTTAGAGTTTCCTGTTTTCCCATGTGGTATTAACTTCCTCATGCCTCCAGTGCTGCACATGTATCAGAATGGCTGAGCAGTTTCCACAGGTCTACCAGGCAGTAGCAGTGGGGAAGCCTTAGAGCAGGATTGACAGCTGAATGGTGCATCTGAGGAAAGGTGCTGTGAGGCTACATCTGAGATAATGAGGTTGTTGTTGAGTGACAGTCGCAGTAAAAAACTTTTAGCCAAAAGAACATGAGAAAAGGCATAAGAGACATTCAAAACACGGACCATTTTGGTATGAGTATGCACAGCACCATGAACGTTAAAGAGGGGGCAGGAAACTGTTACTGATGCTGAAATTCTAGCACAGATTCAAATTTTAATACATTTCTATGTTTCTAGAAAGAGACTCATTTTGAAATTTTTTACTCCATGGACTGATTTTCTTAGTAGTTGCTAGTAGGATTTTTTTTTTATTGTGGTAAAATATGCATAACAAAAAATGTACCATTTTAATCGTTTTTCAGTGTACGAATTCAGTAGCATTAAACACATTCACACTGTTGTGCAAATTAATGAGCTTTTATTGGAGAAAAGTGTGGTAGACAATTTTCAAATTTTGGTCATGTTGAAAATTGCTGGTTTATACTTTATTTTTTTACTTAGATCCTGATATATCAAAAAAAGTATGACTTCAATTTCTTTTTGTAAACTTGCCTTCTGCTGATGCCTTGTCATGAAAATTAACCATGGGTCTTACATCTGGAATTCTACAACTGTGGAAATGGCTAAAAAATTCCAGGAGCAAACATAATTTAAAATGGCCATTTTTTTTTTTTTAACTCATTATTTTGAGAAGTGTCAATTTTTGAAGTATCTGGACATGCGTTGTTGGTTCTGTGAATAACTTGGACAAAATCAAATTGTGCAAAGGTCTTTCTCCTAAGCACGAAGAATGATGGGTTGATCCACAATAGAGCTAGCCTTGGATAAGCTCTTTACAAAGTACTCTCCAACTTCAGATGGTACCACTGACAAATTAATGACAATTAATAAAAATAGGATGGGTCGCCGGGCGCGGTGGCTCACGCCTGTAATCCCAGCACTTTGGGAGGCCGAGGCGGGCGGATCACAAGGTCAGGAGATCGAGACCACGGTGAAACCCCGTCTCTACTAAAAATACAAAATATTAGCCAGGCGCGGTTGTGGGCGCCTGTAGTCCCAGCTACTCGGGAGGCTGAGGCAGGAGAATGGCGTGAACCTGGGAGGCGGAGCTTGCAGTGAGCCGAGATCGCGCCACTGCACTCCAGCCTGGGCGACAGAGCAAGACTCCGTCTCAAAACAAAAAAAACAAAACAAAAAAAAAAAAATAGGATGGGTCTTTTGACATAATCCTTAGGAAAAAAAATATGTCTTTGGACCTTTTACTCAGGTGTCCGCTCAGGCAGACACCATTTTTCTTTTTAAAATTCACTATTACTTAAAATAAACCCTGAAAAAATACCTAGTTGCCAATAGCTATTTCTAATGAATACTAAATGCTAGAATACTAAATTCTAGGACTGTAAAACATTTCCTCTCAAGAAGCACTTGAGCCTTCCTCTTTTTAGTATAGACGGAAGCTTCTCTCTATTGGTGCCACACTGCACATTTGCAAACTCATGTTTCAGCAATGTCACATCAGTAATTGTTGGTACACACACACACACACACACACACACACATATTCAGATCGGTGAAGTGGATTCAAAGAACCAATGGCCTTTAGGTCAAGGTTTCTAAAGCATCTTGTCTCAGGAATTTTAAGCATCTTATCTCAGGAATTTTACATGTGACAAAATTTACTCATCTCACACGTTCGTGTTAGTAGTCTAATCTTCTGAGATCTCTGCAGGAAATAACGTACTACTATGTTTTGTGAACAGGAAGGCTTTCTAAAAGAATCCGTGCATGGCATTTTTGACTGCAAATAGAACATAATTCTTCAATGGCATGTCTGAACTAATCTGAGGATGTTAGCCTGAGGTTTCCTGTGTTTTATCAAGAGCAAAAAAAAAATATAGTTCACATTATAGCAAGCATAGATATTAGCAGTGTCCAAGTTATTTTTGTGTTGTGTCCTGTTGGATTAGAATATTTATTCTGGTCATTGAAATATCAATAAATTCTGTCAAGAAAAATAATTAGAAGAATTTATTGTAACTTTTATATATAATGCTTAAGGAGTGTTTCTCAACTTGACCCTATTGACATTTTGGGCCAGATTATTTTTTATTGTGGGAGCTGTAGGGTCTTTAGCAGGATTCTCCTGTCTACCGACTAGATGCTGATATTTTCTCCCCAAGTTGAGACAACCAAAAAAGTGCCCTCTGGACATCGCCAAATATCCTTTGGAAAGCAAAACACACACATTTTAGAATCACTAGCTTAAAGGAATATGCATTGAGAAACACTGACTTAAGGCATGCCTTCTAGTCTCAGTATCAGCTGCAAAAAACAATGATGTACCCTGGGAATGAGGGGCTGTACCACTGTTAAAATATGAAAATAATTTCATACCATTTACCAGTTAGGTGCTATACTCAGTCTTCCAGATTATTCTCCCACTCTACCCTGGCTCCTCCCCAGGGACCATTTTCCACCTCCCAACTATGTAGAACCTCGAGGATTAACGTGGCAAGGGGCCTCCATGGTCTGTTAAATTTTCTATTACCTTTTATCATCTTATTTCTGTTAATTTTATTATTTATATTAATTTCATTTTACTATCACCTTTTCAGACAAGCTAGAAGAAGCTGTATTTATTGTGCTTCTCTATTCACAGTGGAGTCCTTGAGCAGAAAGTCAGATTACTCCCTTCTAGTTTGCTGTCTTAGTAGACAAATGAGAGGTGTTTCCCTGTTCCACACATCATCCCTCTTCTAAAATGACTGAGCATTCCTTACCACTGAACACATGTTGAAACATATCTGGCTTGAGTTTCCTTTTTAGAAGGGTTTGTTGTGAGAATCAATGGAAAAATACCCAGAGAGAAATTGGTACACAAACTTACAATGTAAAAATAGCTCCAGCGGAGATGATAACAAAAGCTTTGTCAAATTGCACATAATAGAGTCAATCACAGGCAGACAGTGCTTGGAGTTGGTCCTCCTGATACTTCAGTCGTTCATTGGCAGGCTGCTCATGCTCCTCCACCGATTTAGAGGTACTGAGGAGCGTACTGCATAGTACCATAGATCTCAGCCTAAATCCTTATTTGTGGGGTTATGGGTATTTAAATATTTTCTTGTGGATTCCCTGGATTTCATAGAATTCTGTTTTGTTTCAATCTGAAAAGAATTCTCTCCTCTGCTTATGCCTCTCTTTAGGAATTACCAATTTTCTGAAACTCCCTCAATCAAAATTTCCCCTTAAAATATGTGAAAATAAATATTTTATATTTATTTACCTAGAGTAAATTGATAAGTATTTTACATAACTATTGATTTCTGGTTATAAAATTTAATGGACTGTTTGTTCAGAAAGTAATAAAAATTTCAAAACAGACGTAATAGTACCCTTTCATCTAACAACCCAGGGATAAAAGTATTCTGGAATTTTTATGCAGACAGAATTGCTATTAAATGCAAAATGGGAGCACACTATAAATTCTCTTTTTTTCTACTTAATATAATATAATGTGGACATAAAGTAGTTTTGTGTGATTCACTTGTGGCAGCTGTATCGTGTTTCGCTGAATGCATGATCATTATGAGTTGATCCTTATTGATGCATGATTTTGTTGATTTTTGTCTTGTGTCATATTTGACATAGCCATTACAATTCAAATGCACACATCTTTGCATATTTGTACCATTATTTCTTGTAGACGATTTCCTCCAAGTGGAAGCATGGAGTTAAAATATTATGCACATCTTGCAATTTGGTGTATGTTACGAGACTGCCCTCCAGGAAGAGCTGTCCAATTTACGTTCTTCTATGGCCTGAGTGCACCTGATCCTCATTTCTTCACTAGACACATATATTTTAAAATAGGTTTTCAATCTATTAAGAAGGCTGCCAAAAGTTTTGAGGTCTGGAATTGATTTAGTTTGATTGTAGAAGTTTGTGATTGTGTTTTCTGAAGCAATGATCATAAAATTAAATGTTTTTCCAGTAGAAATTGGTTTAACCCATTATAGAAAGTTGTCGGAGAGTCTGGATAGAGATAAGAGAGTGAATTATTTGTCCAGTTATTGAGAAGTAAGACAGTATCAATTTGTCTTATGAGAACAGCATCAGCACTGTAACTGAACTGACTTTGGTATAAGTTTCGCCCTTAGAAATTTAAATAAAGAATGGGGATGGTGTTTAATGTATTGCATTATTTTTATCACATTCAGCAACAAAGAAGAACCTTAGCCTCGCTTTGCCATGTTTCTCCTGATGGAGTTATTTTTGAATCCTTTTTCTCCACGTACTTTTTAGATGCCAGAGCCAAGTGAAGCACAGTTTGGTCCTGAGTTTGATGTGAGATGGCGTCCAAAAACTAGGCTGACAGCTTTCATTTAGAATATAGTGACTCCAGCCGGCATCTGGCCTTCTCCTCTGGTGGACTGAGATCCAGCCTAGGCTAAATGACACACTAGACTTTAATGTTTTTCTGTCCAAGGAAGCTTTTTCTGAGTAAATTGTAGCAAAAGACAGATCAACTATTTCCTTTGGGAGCATCTATCCCTTGTGATTCTCTCCCCTTCTGCTCCCTTCCCTGACTCTCCTGAGATCAAAGAATAAGGTCAATTTTCTTTTAGAGATAGCCTTATGAGTGAACTGCCTGTAAGATTTTGGGAGGAGGTGGTAAAGGAGTAAGACACCAACATTTACTGCATACTTAGTATCTAGCACCACACAGAACTTTTCCTTTCATCATCATAACAACAGTATGAGTGTATTAGAGTTCTTCAGAAAATATATCCAATAGGGTATATATGTGTGTGTGTGTGTGTGTGTTTGTGTGCATACAAAGAGAGATTCATTTTTAAGGAATTAGCTTATGTGAACTTCGGGGTTGGAAAGTCCCTATTCTGTAAGGCAGGCCAGTAGTCTGAAAACTCAGGCAGAGTTGCTATGTTGGAGCCTTGAGGCAGAACTGCTTCTTCCTCAGGAATCCTCAGTCTTTCTTCTTGAGACCTTCAACTGATTGGATGAGGCCCACCAACACTAGGGAGCATAATCTTTATTTAAAATCAACTGATCGTAAATGTTAATCACATCCACAAATACCTTCACAGCAACATCAAGGCTAGTGTTTGACAAACAACTGGGCACCATAGTCTTGTCAAATTGACACGTAGAGTCAGCCATCACAGATAGCTCTTGGAAGCACAATCAAAGGACCAGATCATACTAAGTGGCTTACAATTTGCAAGTGAGGAAATTAGGGTTCAGAGAAATTATGTAATTTCAACAAGGTCTTGTAAGTGGTTGGGCTGAGATTCAAATCCAATTCTGACTAACTTCAAAGTCCACATGTGGCCACTGCACACACACACACACACACACACACACTAACATCTCATATCCCTTCTAGACCAATCCCTGGAAGAATTTATGTCACAGAAGAGGGAAAATAATCAAGACCATCTTTCATTGTCATTGGTATTGAAAGTGGTTATGCACCGTAGGGTTGGGGAAAAAAGGAGTTGTCACGGATAAACCAAAACCTCAAAATTTTGTTTGAGCTATATCTTTTTAAAAAAAATTCCACCATTTTTAGACAAACAAAAATTGTTTAGGGATTGGTAGTTGAGACTGAATCACGTGCAGAGAGCTTAAGAGAAAACTTATTAACCATGTCAGTTTGTTTAGCTGTTCCAAATACATATTTGGAAGCAGTAGTCCACATCCTTCTCAAGCATGTTAGAACTTTATAAGCTCCATTCTCCTTCCCTTGCCCTTTTTCAGGGAAATTAGAATATTTTGTTTTCCATTGGCTGTATCTTAGGAAATAGGATGGTTTAGTAATTTCAGCATTGGGTTCAATTAATTTTCATTCTGTATGTATTGAAGATCTTGTGTATTTTTTTATGTCAGTCTGCAATATAAAACAGGAAATTTTAAGGCAGGATCAAAATAGCATTATGTCCTTAGAATATAATCATTGAACCCCTAATTCATTCTATTTTGGCTGAGAGTTAGAAAGCAACATTGTTATTTCAGAAAAAGAAGCTTGATTATAAAGATAGCAGCTTTCTGTAAAATGTCCACGTTTATCTTCTTTTACTTTGGCTCATCTTATAGGAGTAGCTTTTAGAGAAAGCTAAAAAATGTCATGAACTATTGACTCAAGGAAAACACTAATCTTATAATGAAAATCTTGCTATTTTTAGATTTGAGGCTCTCATTGATTGTTATATGAGTATAAGAGATTAAAATCTAGTAACTGACATGGACATTTGATTGATTTGTAAGTTTAATTTTGTAATTGACTAATTTGGGAACGAGCAATGATTTTACATTCATAAATATAAAAAGGATTCTCTATATTTTGATACCATATCCACATCCATCTCCTATTATGAATGCTTAAATAAGCATCAGACACACAGCTAATTATTGGTCATGGGAAATGTAGAGATAATTGAATATTCATGGTGATAGACTAAACATTTCCAACTTTGGAAGCATACACACTCCTTAAATTCATTTTAAAGGGGAAGAACCACATGCATGACAGTTGTACAGGTGGCCTTGGACTGACCCAGTTCTCCGCACTTCCTCACTGGTAGTTCCTTTTTTTCTATTAAAAATTTTTTTTGACACTCTAACAGACTTGCATTAAAGTCATTCTCAATAGTAACTGTAGAATGTGCTGGGACTATAAAATCCTGAGATAGGGAGGGACTGGCTGAAATGGCCTTGGTTCTATTCCAGTCCTCCACTAGAAGCAGCATGTCTTCCAAAGCTTTAGCCCAGTGATTCACCTGACCTTAGCGTATAAACTCAGGGCAGCCTGCCATTCAGGGCCCCTCAGCTGCCGAGCAAGTGGAGAGTCACACGGCATGGTCAAGATTCCATTTGTCCCAAGCAGCTTTCCTGAGACTTGGGGAACTGGTTTGTGATGAATCCTAGGCTTTTGCTCTCCTTTGCTGCCTGTCTGTAAGTAAGAAATCTGCTTCATGTGACTTGTTCTGTATGAGTGTGTTCTGTTTCACTGGACTCAGAGAAAATGGTAAGCTGTATACAGTAAGCCTGCTTCACATAGGAAAATAATATTTACCATTTTTCCTTTAGCTTTGCTCAACGTTAATTCCAAAAGATATTAAATATCCCACAAATTGCAATACATTAGGAGGTGGAAGGCCTCATGTGCTATGGGACATCTCAGTTCTGGAAGAAAACTAATAAAATATTCTATAAGAACAGCTGTAAAAGCCACAGCCTTATCAGCCCTCGCTTTTATGTTATCTGACACAACGCTTCTTGTCCCTATCCACTCTCCATAAAGTGAATGAAATCAGCAGTGAATCTTTGTGTAGTATCATATGGGTCATAAGCATCCAGAACCGTAGACAGAACCATACAAAGAACCCAATTCTCCAGTCCAGGAAATGGCAAACAGGCTAGTAGAAAGTCCAAAGAGAAGACCCAAGGATTTTTAAATATGAAAATAAATTTTCGAGACCTAATCTTGTGCTGGGAAGTTTTATTTCTGGGTGTACTTCTGGTGGATAGGCTGAGAAGGGCTGCTTAGAGTTTTGCCAGCATTCTCCAGGCACAAGGAGACATTTTGAAGTAAAAAAATATCTCCAGGGAACCATAACACTCTACTTTGAATTACTCCTAATTTTATTCCAGTACCACCTCTCTAGCAGCCATCCCCAGCTGCTACTCAACAACTCAGCTACACCTCCAACTCCTTCAAGATCCATGGCAATGACCTGATTTCCAAGATTTTCTTTTTTGTTTATCATTTGTACGTATCTACTAGAGATGTGCTAGAAGAAGCACTCTGCTGGGACGTTAATGTATGTTGTGATGGGACAGATAACCATGACCAAATTTGAAATGGTATCAAGCTGTGTATTTGCAAATGTGCCTTAATCCTATATCTTCGTTTTGCACCTCTCTCTCTCATGTGCCACCATCAAGCATCTGTAACAGGAGGATAAAAATGCAGTTATAGAAATCAGAGCATTCTGCAATCTTAAGAGCAATATATTAATACAAGTATTATATATTGCAGCAAAGAGATATATCTTACACAATTTTGTCATTTGAAACAAACACACATTATAGTAACTCTCTGTATATATATATACACACACATATATATATATGTTTAAGGTAAGCTAGGCTAAGGTATGAGGTTCGGTAGGTTAGGTGTATTAAATGCATTTTCTTTTTTTTAAATTTTTATTTTGCTTTAAGTTCTGGGATGCATGTGCAGAATGTGCAGGTTTGTTACGCAGGTATACATGTGCCATGGTGGTCTTCTGCGCCCATCAACCCATCATCTAGCTTTTAAGCCCTACATTTCAACTTAACAATATTTTCAACTTACAGTGGGTTTATCTGGATGTAGCTAGTATTAGAAGTTGATGAGCATCTATAAGTATGTACTATATATCTATATGTATACATCACTCTTTGCCTCAGTATCTTCCACTGACTTCCCAATTCATTCAGAATAAAATCCAAAATCCTTACCATGGCTTACAAGGCTTTACATGACCTGTGTTCTGACACTTATGTGACCTTATCTTCATCTTCTCTTCCTTTCACTCATGATGCTTCAGACACAATGGCCTCCTTGCTCTTCCTCAAATGGGCTGAGTGTTACCCTACCTCAGAGGGTTAGCTTTTGCTGTTTCCTCTTCCAGGTATACCTTTGTCCTAGATACTGGCAAGTCTCATTTCCTTGCTTCTTTAAGTTCTCTGCTTAAATGGCACTGTATCAATAGTTCCTCGATCATCCTATCAAAAACCCAGGCTTTTGGTTTCCCAATCCTGTTACTGTCTTTCCTTTGAGCTTGCTCTTTTCTCTCAGAGCTTTTTCACAGTCGATGCACTATTTATTTGTTTATGTTTTCTTCTCCTCCATTATAATGAAACTCCAGGGAGTTATTTGTTTCCTGAAAAATCTCCAGCTTCTAGGACCACGGCTGACACATAGTAACGTGCTCAGTCAGTATTTGTTGAATGAATGAAGGAATATTAACAAAGTTAGGCCTATATAGCACAACTCATCTCCTTGTTTACTGAATTGATGATCTGTGTCTTTATAAAGGACTTTTACCACTGTGAAATAGTTGAGCCTTGCTACATCCAACCAACTAACCAATAGACAAGTGAGTAAAGGATAGATGTATAACTAATAGGTTTAATAAACAAAATGAAATGAAAACAATCATTATTGGTTACATTAAAACAGGAAATGAAAGCCTCTCAGATTGTCAGACTTTGAAGATACATGTTCTTAAGGACAACTCTTTAGATGACATTATCTATGAGCCTGACTTTAGCCAAAGCAAATGTACAAATGAATTTTGCCTTTTGATCGTCTCGTCAACTTGATGTCTAGAGACGATTCCATCTACTTCATCTATGTTGACCAGTGTGACCAATGTGTCTGCTGTATTCTCTGTCTACATTCAGCTAAGACTTTTCACTTCCCACAATTTCAGTATTCTCACCTTTGAGATCACAGGGTCACGCTTAATGACCTCTAAGGTTGCATCCTGTGCTAATGTGTCTTCACAGCACTTCCTACAATTGAATTTGATGAATTAACTTTGTAGTGACCTTTTTTCATGTACCATACATAGAGATTTACTGTATTCTCTATGAGTTAAAGGATCATGCCAATTTTCTTCATTGCTATACCCCCAGCATTTAGTGTCTGACACAGTAAGTTCCCAATAAAAATCTGTTGATTGAATAAATGCCGGCATGAATGAAAGCGATTCTAAAAAGGGTGTTCACAAACATACCAAGCTTACTTTTTGATAACTTGTGGGAAGAGGTTATCATCTTCTTCCTACGAAACCTACCAATCTTATTTTATTTTTAAACTTGGGCTTTGAGATGTCATGATATCAATGGACCCATTTTAGTAATTTTCTGTTTCATTCTTCTTAAGTAGAAATCTTGCCTTTAATATTTTAATGTTAATGCTATCTTACAGGTACAGGGTCTAACTCACTTAAATCCATGCTCAGCACACGTAAAAAGCCAATGTTTTAATTTCCAAAGACACACTTCAAACCTGGTGACATGAAAACAGTGCTGCCTGATTGGATTTTCCCCATAACGAATGGAGGCCATAAAAAGGACTTATGTCTAGTATCAATTATTCATACTCCAACAACTTGTGCATCCACAAGTTACAGCTCAACCTCTTTACCAACAATAAAATGCATCTTTTCTCTGAACAGAATGCAGGTTGCTGTCAGGTAAAAATATATCTTGACTTGAACAATGGATATTTGCATCCATCCCTGGGAGTCATGGACACAAGGCCATTACTTGGGTGAAACAGAACTGTCAAAACAGAACTGCGGCAAGAGAGGCCAAAGCACAACTTGAGATATTCTTGCTATTGAAACACCAGTCTATAAAGTTTGAAGAAGAGAAGGGAAGTAGAACATTTCTTAAACCCACCTGCTCCTCAGATCAGCACAGTCAACTAAGCGATTCATTGCTAATAGCATGTTAGCATCATTAAATAATCAAAATATTTTAGAAGTAATGACCCCTCTGTAATTATAGGTTTTTTTTTTCTTTGGGGTTGATAGTGAGGTAACTGAGGAAGTGAAATCTTGAGAAAAATTTAGGGCAGGAAAATTCTTTTTTAATGCAATTGTCTATTGTGGTGCACTAAATACCAGTAGCATCTCCCTAGATGGTGCATCACCTGGGGTCCTACTGCACTGTTTCAAAAACCCCTTGGCCGGGGGTGACAGCGATGATACCATTACTCATGGTGAATCATACCCATTTAAAAAGCCAGCATAGAAAAGGGGTAGAAGGGGAGGAGGAGAGCTGGTTCTTATAATCACTTCGAATTTGAGAACTTTGGACTTATATGCAACTTTGCCCTTATTAGAGTATTTGTGCAACTACATTCTACACCGTACATTATAGCTCTATAAAACACATTTGATAATTGATTCAACATATACTTCTTACTCAGTGCCTACTCTGGGTGCTAGGTATAGAGTCGTGCATTGAGCAGACTTAGCCCTGTTCTCAGGGAGTTTACAGTCTAGTGGAGGAAGGGCACAGAGCAGAAAGAAGTAAACACACATTTGTTTAACTACATCTTGGGATAAGTGCCATGAAGGCAGCATATAGGGAATGTTGATGCAGAAAAATGAACAAGATATTGTTGGAGACCTGCTCAGATCAGGTTGTCAGAGAAGGCTTATTTCATGGTTTGGTATTTAACATGCGATCTGGCCTACATAGCGGCTCTTGTCTGTAATCCTAGCACTTTGGAAGGCCTGGGCAGGGGTATCGCTTGGGGCCTGGAGTTGGAGACCAGCCTGGGAAACATTGCGAGATCCCAGCTCTACAAAAAATAAGTAAAAAATTAGCTAGCCATGGTGTTGAGCACCTATTGTCCTAGCTACTCCAGAGGCTGATGCAAAAGGATTGCTTGAGCTGAAGAGTTGGAAGCTGCAGTGAGTCACTATTGCATCACTGTCCTCCAGCTTAGGCAACAGAGTGAGACTGTGTCTCTAAAAAGAAAAATAAAAAAAAGTAAGACCTGAGGAATGAGAAACAGTCAGCTATGTTCCAGATAGGAATCAGAATGTGCAAAGGCCCTGAGTTTGGAAAGAGCATGTCAACAATAACCTGAACCAACAGTTGTGTAGAGAAGTGGCACAGCGCAATGGATAACAGCAAGGATGCTGTGGTCTCCCTGCTCAACTTTGCATGCCATGGTTAGATGTGTGACCTTGGAGAAGGTACTTAACCTCTCTAAAAATCAGTTTTTTCACCTGTTAAATGCAGATAACATTATAATTATATGCGGTAACATTTGTGAAGAACTTAAAACAGTGCTTGATACACATTAAGTGCTATGTTTTTGTTAAATTAAAAAAAATAATATGTAGGAGAGTGGAAAGAAGTGTCAAGTAACTGGAGTCTATATCCAAGGATTGCTACCAAAAAGCTGTCCCATCAGCAGTAACTTTGAACAAGTCTCTCATCTCTTCTGTGTCTGTTTTCTCACTTAATAAGTGTTACACAAAAATGTCCTATGGTGTCTCTAAGAGTCTATATGATTCCTTTTTATTGGTTTGTTCATCCTTGCTGCCATGCACATTTTATTCTTTTTTTAATTTTAATTTTTTATTATACTTTAAGTTCTGGGATACATGTGCAGAACATGCAAGTTTATTACATAGGTATACATGTGCCATGGTGGTTTGCTGCACCCATCAACCCATCATCTACATTAGTGTTTCTCCTAACACTATCCCTTCCCTAACCCCCCCACCCCTCGACAGGCCCCAGTGTGTGATATTCCCCTTCCTATGTCCATGTGTTCTCATTGTGCAACTCCCACTATAAGTGAGAACATGCAGTGCTTGGTTTTCTGTTCCTGTGTTCATTTGCTGAGAATGATGGTTTCCAGCTTCATCCATGTCCCTGCAAAGGACATGAACTCATCCTTTTTTTATGACTGCATAGTATTCCATGGTGTGCCACATTTTTTCCATCCAGTCTATCATTGATGGGCATTTGGGTTGGTTCCAAGTCTTTGCTATTGTGAATAGTGCTGCAATAAACATATGCGTGCATGTGTCTTTGTTGTAGAATGATTTATCCTTTGGGTATATACCCAGTAATGGGCTTGCTGGGTCAAATGGTATTTCTGGTTGTAGATCCTTAAGGAATTACCACACTGTCTTCCACAATGGTTGAACTAATTTATACTCCCACCAATAGTAGGAGCATCTGCTGTTTCCTGACTTTTAATGATCGCCATTCTAACTGATGTGAGATGCTATCTCATTGTGGTTTTGATTTGCATTTCTCCAGTGACCATTGATAACGAGCTTTTTTTCATATGTTTGTTGGCTGCTTAAATGTCTTTTTTTTTTTTTTTTTTTTTTTTTAAGACAGAGTCTGGGTGCAATCATAACTCACGGCAACCTCCAACTCCTGAGCTTAAATAATCCTCCTGCCTCAGTCTCCAGAGTAGCTAGGGCTATAGTTGCTCACCACCAGACCTGACTAGTTACAAACTTCGTGTGTGTGTGGAGATGGCATCCCACTATGTTGCCCAGACTAGTCTTTAACTCGTGGCCTCAAGCAACCCTCTTGGCTCAGCTTCCCAAAATGTTGGGATTACAGGTGGGAGCTGCTGCACCTAGCCATTTTGTTCTTAAGAACACAGTGGCCTTGCAGAAGTTTTCATCATCTGAAAGTTGGTTAGTGGTAGAGTTGAGACTAGAACCCAGGTCTCTCCTGCTTGCTTTCTCAAATAAACACATAATGCAAACACAGAACAGTTGAGAAGAGATGCTGGTCTATTTTAATATATTGGTTGATATTAAAAGATATTTTAATATCGGATATTTTAAAATATTTTTAAAGATATCTGAAAGTGTTGGATGAACAAAATGTCGAATAGAAACAAAAGATAAGTTGACCATTGACATTAAACCTATTTTGTACTGTGTACATATCCCTTTTCCCTTTACAGATCCACTCTCCACACCCTCCCCTCTATTTCTGCCCAGGATTCTACACTGCTTGGACTGCATCAAGGACTTCCCTTGACACTTGTGCTTCTGGTTGGATATTTTTAAATATCCACATATTTTTAAAAGAATGAAAGTGTCTCAACCAGGGCCTTGGGAAGAAGTAGATGGCCACCCATACTGAGTAATTTGAAGAGAGTTCACGTGGATAGAGTGAAGTGAAACTATAAGCAGTAGTGCAGTACTCCATGACTAGCAGCAATAGGGAAACTTGGCAGCCCTGGGTCTAAAAGGGCAAAGAGAAACTAAGAAATATAGCTGTTTGGAGAAGGCATGTCATGGGAATTGGAGTTGTGTTTGAGAGGCACCATCCAAATAAGTACTTCAAATAAGTATTCCATCCTCACTCTCCTTTTTCCTTCTGCTCTCCTGAATGGCCTCCCCATTGGCCAAATTCAACCAGGAGCACAAGTGTCAAGGGAAGTCCTTGATGCAGTCCAAGCAGTGTAGACTCCTGGGCAGAAATAGAGGGGAGGGTGTGGGGAGTGGATTTGTAAAGGGAAAGGGGATATGTACACAGTACAAAAAAGGTTTAATGTCAATGATCTTCTTACCTTTTGTTTCTATTCGACATTTTGTTCATCCAACACTTTTAGATATCTTATGTCATGCCAGATATTTGCTCAAAAAATCATTATATAGTGAAGTGATGTCTGGTCCTCATTTTTATTTCTGCTGACATATTGTAAAGAACTTGTGCCAATATGATGGTCAATTCACATAAAAATTAAATAATGAGTTCATCTAAATTATTTGATAGAATTATTCTATTAATTCATTTGAGTTTGGCAAAATCAATAGTTTCAGGTAAGTACTACTTTATGGCTGCTTATGCTGTACTAGGAGAAAAGGGTTAGTCATTGAAATCATTGTATTCTGCATGTAACACGGAAGGCAGGAGCCCAGGCTGAGCTTAACTGCTCACTCTCAGTATTTGAAGGACTGAGCACAGGGAGCGGTTCTACCAAGATTTTCTTTGCATGAGAGAATAAGAAGTCTCTTAGGCAAGGTTCATCCTAGAGGAAGAAAAAGTTAGAATTATGTTCGCATAAAAATGTCCTGTTTTTCAGAATTGTTTTAATATAATAAAAGCACAATGCCTATCACTAGAATTTGCCTAAAGATTATGAATTGACATATTTACAGTATCCAAAGCTGCAAAATGGGGATAATAAGAATACCTATGCCATGGGTTTGAGAGGGTTAAATGTAAATTAAATGTAAATTGCTTAGAACGGTGCTTGGTGCACGCACGCGCGCGCGCGCGCGCACACACACACACACACTTACTGTTGTTATTATTTAAGGTAACACATTTCTAGGGACTATTTCATTGAGAATCAACGTTTTTACAGTGGTATTACTGCTTTTCAGAACATGGATAAATGCACTATTTCTCTCCATACATATTAAATAATAATAGCACAAAAGCTGGATGCAATTTTATAACCCATTTTCAGCCAATTTTAGTGTTTTTGTTTCTTTTCAGAATATTCAGTAGTTTTTCAGCATACCCTGGAGAAATGGTAATGTGAAAACTATGGCATCTTATTTTAGTAAAATACCTTTAGTGTATCCTTTGGACATTGCTTCTGAAGTCTAAATTGCATTAGAATCTATTCTATGGAAATACAATCCGTGAAGCAATTATTTTCTGATATTTGGTTGGTATTCTTTTTATGTAAAAATGAGAAGCTTAATTTTGAGAATTATGAAAGTGCCTCTCCCAAACTGACATGTTGTCCTGTTCCCACTAAGTGAGTCATTCAAGATGAGCACATTCCTCTCATGAAGGGGCATGTGTTAATACTGCACTTAAAGGCACGATCTAACTCTATCTGTACTGACATGTATCATCCATTAAAAACTATGAAACTACAGCCTTTGTTCAGTTGTCTGACTCATACCTTAGATTATGGACTACAGTTAGAATATGTTACTCTCTATAAACTCACTTCCTCTCATTCTTAAAGTTATTTTAATATTCCTTCATGTCAAATATTAGTTGCTTACTTAATATATTCAATCATTTTTACCATGTCCCAAATATCATGTAGGTACTCCCCGAGGACTACAAATACCCAAGGGACAGTCTTGGCTCTCAAAGAGCTTAGAATCTAATGGAGGAGACAGACATTTACACACATCTATTACAAGGCTACAAGAGGGATATTGGATTAGGTACCAAAATGGCTGGAGGTGGGAAATGATTAATTCTGATTGAAAAATTTACCAGAGTCCTCTTCTCCAGATATCAGCTCTTTACCTAGATCTGGAAAGATGAGGAGGGTTTCTGCAGCATAAGTGAGGGTTTATCTATCCTCAGGCTAGGAGGTAAGGGAATTAGCACTGTGCCTTCAGGTGGTGGCAAGGGACACAGAGGGTGGTCTCCAAATTCATTTCACAGGTAAAGCAGGAGTTGAACTCTGAATGTTTTATCCCTTTGGATGGCTTTCAAGTTCCTTTCAGGTCAGTAGGGAAGATGATATGCAAAATGTGTGATAATCAAGACATTAACTGATAAGGTACAAAAATGGGGAATCAGATCTCTTGGATCTCTTCAGATTTTAGTCAGAAAAAATTATTCATCTTGCAGGGTATGGAAACAATGCAAGGTATCTTATTCATTTATCAGCCATGACCAAACGAGATTCAGAAAATGATTCCCTTGCTTCTTCCTCACGCTCAGAAATTGCAGGTACGGACCAGGTGTGGCGGCTTACACCTGTAATTTCAGCACTTTGGGAGGCCGAGGCAGGAGGATTGCTTGAGGCCAGAAGTTCGAGATTAGTCTGAGCAACATAGCAAGACCCTGTCTTTACAAAAAAATAAATTCGCCAGGTTTCATGGCACGCACCAGTATTCCCAGTTACTGGGGAGACTGAGGTGGGAGGATCATTTGAGCCCAGGAGTTGAGGCTGCAGTGAGCCAATGTCATTCCTCTGCACTCTAGCCTGGGCGACAGAATGAAACCCTGTCTCTAAAGAAAAAACAAACAACAATTAAAAAATAAACGACAGGTGATACACACTCAAAAGCTATTCATGACTGGGTTAGAAAAAGGAGAACAGAGGCTGGGCACGGTGACTCATGCCTGTAATCCCAGCACTTTGGGAGGCCGAGGCAGTTGGATCACCTGAGGGTCAGGAGTTTGAGACCAGTCTGGCCAAGATGGTGAAACGCTGGCTCTACTAAAAATACAAAAATTAGCTGGGTGTGGTGGCTTGCGCCTGTAATCTCAGCTACTCGGGAGCCTGGGGCAGGAGAATTGCTTGAACCCGGGAGGTGGAGGTTGCAGTGAGCTGAGATCATGGCATTGCACTCCAGCCTGACCAACAAGAGCAAAACTCCATTTAAAAAAAAAAAAAAAAGAAAGAAAAAAAAGAAAAGAAAAGTAAAAGGGGAGCAGAGCAGAAATAGAAATCAAAGTCTAAATTTTTAAAAAACCAATTTCTCCTTCATGCATCCAGAGAAGGCAAATATTCCTAACACATGTTCCCACAGTTCCAAATATTTCCTTGGATTGGATGTTATTTTTAGGGAAGGCATTCAGGATTAGGTTAGGTAGCAACTTGATCCACTGAACACTCATCTGGGAACTTGTCTTGGAATTATTTTCTTGATGAAGACTAAATATCTTGGAATGGAGTTGAAACAAAGGTTAGAACTGGCACTATTTTAAGACTCGTCCATAAAGGTATGTGGTATGTGCTGTACTTCACTCCCTGCCTAATACGATGGGCCTTAGTCTAGCTCATAAATGAAGTTCATGAGAAACACAAGCCTTGTGTGTATCTTTTCAATATTTCTTAGGAATGTAGCACTTATCTAGTTAATGCAGCCCTTGAATGTTGCCAGCTCCATTCTGCTCTTGTCGGTTCAATGAAAGCAATTTGATCACAGTCAAGCATGGCCTTGGATTCTTTCAGCTGTTGAGTTGGTGCATTCTCATTAGAAGGAAGGTATTATTTTCTATGTTGCCTAAACTCTAAATAATCAATTTAAGGAGAATAAGATAAAATATCTTTGCTATGGTACACCCACTACTAAGATGGCCCTCAAAGCTCTCTGCCTTTTGGTTTCCATGTCCTTGTGTAATTCCCTTCTCTTTTATGTGAGATGAACTTAGTGTCCTGGTTCTAAAGAATGGATTATGGCAAAAGTGATGGGATATCACTTCCAATATTAGATTTCAAAATTCTGTGGCTTCTGTCTTCCTAGCACTCTCTTCCACTCCATGGTTCTTGTTTGATTGCTTGCTCTAGGGGAGCAAGTTGACATATTTAAAGTTGTCCTATGGAGAGGCCCATATGCCAAGGAATTGAGGGTGGTTTCTGGCCAATAGCTAGTGAGAAAATGAAGTCCCAGCTCAAAGCTTGGAGGGACTGAATCCTGTCAGTGACCATGCGTGGGAGTGAGCTTGGAAGCAGATACTTTCTTAGTTGTACATTGAGATGACGGCAGCCTGTGACAGTCCCTGAGTCAGAAGACCCAGATAAGCCACCCTCAGATTCCTGATCCATAGAAACTGAGATAATACATGTTTCAAGCCACTAAGTTTTGGGTTAATTTGTCACACAGCAATGGATGATGAATGCACCTGTTTATAGAAGTGGTAAGGCTTAGGAGTGGGGCATAAAAAAAAGAGAATTTGTCTATTCAGTTGCATCTGTCAGAGTCACCAACCCAGGTAGGATCTTTGTGACAGATGTTCTACATATACTGTTTATAATCATTGCAACCACCTGGCAAGGATGGTGTTATTCATACAGTTTGGATGAAACTGAGGTTATGGAAATGTTGTTATTTGGCTCTGAACATGTAGTTAGAAGATGACAGAGATGAGTGAGGAACCAAAGTCTCCCTTACTCTGAAGCCTTGGTTCTCTCCTCTGTATTAGAGGGGTGTTAGAGGCCTGAGTGGGGTTAAGTAGGCTGGAAATCAGAATCACCTGTGGGTCGTTTTATAGTTAATCATGTCACTTTCCTTTTCTGGAGGTCCTGACACTGTTTAAACTAACCATACTACACAGTACAGTTGCACCCGAAGAGTTTTGCCCTTGTACAAGTTCAGCCATATCCCATGCAGCTTGGGCCCCAAATCAGAGAATAAAAACTATGCATTGCAGATAGGTTTTGATTGAGAACATGGTAGTCTTTAGATGCCTCTATGGTGATTAACAAGGTGACCATAAGACTTTGGCATTCTGGTGTTAGGTCATTTTAATTAAGTGAAAAATTAAAACAATAGTACCCACAGCTCCACTATTTGATGAGCTTCATACATAGTCTTATGTGTCCCAGTCCCTTCCTCACCTACAACCAAAAATTGACAAAATGAGTTTGGTTAAAGAAGGACAAGTTGGAAGTAGACTGGATGTATGATGAGTGCTGCCTTCATTTGGTTGTGGGAACAAGATTATGAAAAAACAGAAGGGTAGCCTACGCCTTAGGAAGATGTAGGTAGCCCCAGATGTTCCTGTAGTGGCAATTTGCCTTCTGAAGCTGGGTAGGCAGCTGCAGAATTGACTGGACTCTGAGAACAGGCTGCGGCTCTGTTTCATCAGCTCTAACGTCAGGTATAAGGTCTCTCTCCTATCATCAGCCCTTCAGCTCTTGCAACAGCTTTCCTGCCCATGGCTCTGGAGAGGGCCAGATAAGCCTCTCGCTGCTCATGGTTCTCACGCAAGTTATGGTCTTGCTTCCATGGGAGTGGACTCTCCACACACATAAGTGAAAGACATCACAATTAGCTGACAAAGTCCATAGTTTCTCCTGGAGGAGGTGATTGGAGTGGTCTCTTTTTCAATGACTTCCTACAATTTCACTGTGTTTTTGCATAGATTTCTCTAGAGCAGCACTACCCAATAATGTAGGTAGCCCCTAGCCACATGAGGCTATGCAGCATTTGCAGTGGGGTTAGTGAGATAGATGAAGTAAATTTTTCATTTAATTTCATTTCAATTAAATTAAACTTAAATGACCGTATGTAGCCGGTGACCGTTGTGTTGGATAATACAGTTCTAGAGGTTGTTCTCATTGTATTGTTGTTTTGTTAATTTATTTTGGGCTGATATTTATTGGACACTTTCTATGTGCCTGGCACTATACTTAGAATTTTGTATGTATTCATCCAGTTTTTGCAGAATGCGAAGAGATTGATAATATTATTGACATTTTCCAGAGCAGAAAGTTGAATCTCAGAGATGAAGTAGCCTGCTTCAGATCACACAGGCAGGAGACAGGATTCAACATAAAGTCGGTCTGGCTCCAGCCCTGTGTTTCCTGTACAGAAGAATGAGGCAAAGTCGGCAGGAATAGAGGGTTAAAAAAATGGACACAAGACAATGAAAATATACTCTGCGTTATAATAGGTTCTTTCATTTTATTGCTTATTGTAAACACTTTGGCCACAGCAAATGTTAGTTTTTAAATAACCATAATTCAAAGCTTTCACATCCTATACTATTTTTCCCCAAGCATCATCATCTATGAAAACAACCAGTGAACTCCAACAGTCTATACTTGTAATGTGCGCATTTATGCTATTATGCCACTTAATACAAATAGTAAAAATACTCATCTATTGTAGGCTTATGGGTTTGTAAAATGCCTTATGGGAGGCCATAAACAACTCAAAGAAGAGAGATGGTGTGGACTGAACTGGCTTCTATTTGGGGAAAATCTGCAGAACGTAGGAGGTATGCAGTAAATGTTTATTGATGGTGAAGATGATAAAACTCTTATCTGCTGGTCTTTCCTTTCCATTTTTCTTAAAGAATATATGGTATATTTGTATTCAGCATTCTCAGAATCATCACAGGGACCCTGGCACTTTGAGAGTCATAGCTGCAGTGTAATTGGGTCTGACCACATGCAGAAGAAAAATAAATTAAAGCATGGGTACTATTAAAATTGTGCTGAAAACTTTATGTAAGTCGGGGAGCCCCTCACTAGAACAGGCTGAAACTCCTGAATGCTTCGCATCCTCATGTATAAGAAAATAATCAGTGCTTAAAAATCAAGGAAGTCATTCAAAACAAATTCAGCCTTTGGACCTTACTGGCAGGTAGATTATATTTCAGTCAGATCAATATCTTTCTAATATAGGTATTTGAAAGTAATATATACTACTTATAATAATGATGTAGTAAGCTTCTTATCTGCAAGTATAGGTACTATAACTTAAACCTTAAAATGCTTCATTTGATTCTTTCATTCAGCAAAATTCTTGGCACTTTTTGGGATTTCACTGAATTTTGATGATGATATTGGATTAAACATTTTAGATTTAATCATAAAATGACACAAAAATCTAATCATCTATTTCCAATGTTCAATATACAATTTTTATAAATACCTGAAACAACTCATATAAAAATATAAAATGTTAAGATCACTCACAGCAAAATACAGCACATTAGAATTATTTATTATACATATAAAGGTAGGCACTTCATAAAAATTGCATTTTGGCAAAAGGCAACAGTTTGATGTCAGTATCTTAATTTTGTTATTAACTTTTTTAAGAGAATAGATTATCAAAATTTTACAAAAAGAAAAAAATAATAGTTTCAAAGATTTCCACAGAAGGGAATCTGAACTTCATTTCCCACTCTTCCTTCTTTTTGCAAGCCTATTGTGTATCTTCATGGTCAAGTTCTGAGATTTTTGCTCCCTGACCTGAAATCCTGTGGGAATATTTGATTTCTCATCTTTTACTCAGAAGTGATGTGTCTGCTACCTGTGGAACGTGATACAATTTTTTTTTCTCACCACAGTTGGAATAACCTTTATTCTGATCTACTATACAGTCAGATGATGTTTAGGTGGTAGTAGCTGGCATTGAAGAGTTCTTGGCTTCAAGTGGTTGTTGAGTCTTTTTGGTCTTGTTTTAACTCTGTAATTAAATAAATAAGATCCAACTCTTTCTGTTGTATTCACTATTGAACACATAGAAATTCACTTCACACCCACCTAAAACACAAGCAGAACTTCTGAGGCCCAATGAACCCATCTACTATTTGATTTTGTTATCCCTTCTGGAGCATGTCTCTACCAAGAGCTTCACAAAGCAATCTAGTCGTTGCTCTTTCTTGTACTAAAACCAGAGCACCCATCCTGTAACTTCCACCAGGACCTCAAATAGTGCTAGGCACATAGTAAGCTCTTAGGCATTTAAAATACATTTATTGATGAATGAAAGAATGAACAATTCTAGTTCTGACTTTTAGAGCTACGTAGAATAAAGTTGCTTCCTTGTGTAGGCCAAATCATTCTCCCATCCTACTTAGATCTTCTTTTTTCCAGGATCAATACTGAAACTTCCTTCACCTTGGCCTTAAACAACATGATTATCAGATATTTTGTCAATTACATTACTCTTCTCTGAATGTGCTTAGGTGGATCAGCGGATCTCTTAAAATATGGTTCCATAGAACCAAACATTAATACTCCAGATGAGGTCAGCTTTGAGCAGGGTAGAAACCCTTTATCTCCTAGCAGGGATATTCCACCTGACATATTATCTGACCCCAAAAAGTATTCCTTGGAGCAATTCTTTCCTGCCTGTTTCTGAGTAGAGGCATTTTATTCCAGGCAAGATCACCCATTGGCACATGTTCTGTTCTGGGAGATAGATTATTTCCTTGGGTTTCCAGGATAAGGAGGGGGTGGAGAACGCTGTGCTGAGCCCTGTGGGGTGGCGGAGTATGGAGGAGGCAAGTCTGCACAGTATTCCATCTCATGGTTGTAACCGTAGGGAGGTGGTGCTGCTGAAAAAGAAGGGGAAGAGAACATCAGGGAGTTAGCAAATATTTGCATTTCTACTGTGTTGCAGCCACTGGGCTAGACACTTTGGGAAGGGACATAAATTGTGACTGCAAAAATCTTAGTTTTATTAGGTCGAGACCACATATGTATGAAAGGGTAGGTGCTCTAAAATGTGGTATCATGGGTCAAAGTGTTAAGAATTGGTTGTTTAGAGAAAGTTTCTTGAAAATATGATGCTGAAGGGGCAGAAAGAGAAGCTGAGGGACAATTCAGGTTGATCAAAAGCACTGAAGCAGGAGAGCCCTTCAGCTCAAGCAAAACGTGCATGAAAGGGAGAATGGTCTAGTTGTATCACCATGGTGGGCTCTGAATGCAATGTAGAATGTATAACATGTAGTTATCAGAGATTCTTTGATCATGGTAGTGAATATGCTTTGGGAAGACCACTCAGCAGTTGACAGAGGCAGAGGTAGATCAAAGAAAAGCTGCAACAATGTAATGGCATATGTGAGGGATGATAAGGGACTCATGACAGTGAGGGGAAAAGCATCCTAACAGTCCTTGAGCAGCCAAGTCTTTAGGTGATGACTGGGTGTGTGGAGAAAGAGGGTAGAAAGTGAAAGAAGGGGTTGAGGTATTGGGTACCCAGTACAGGACTCCTATAATTGGAGGGGGGGTGGAACCATTACAGAAATATGAAGAAGAATACAAAAAAGGAGAACAAATAGGTTAGGAAATAAAGATGAATAATTTTCTGCATCTTATTTGAAAATTTTTCTTAAATTAACTTTTTACTGTACCATATATCAGTGTTTTTAAAAAGTTTTTAAATTTTAAATTATTTTATTTTTTGAATCGACAAATAATAATTGTACATATTCATGGGGTATATAGTGATGTTTTGATATGTATAATGTATGATAATCAGATCAGGGTAACTGGTATACCCATCATCTCAAATATTTATCATTTCTTTATGCTGATAACATTTAGCATCTTCCTTCTACCCATTTGAAACTATATTATTATTGCCTATAGTCATCCAGTGGTATAGAACGCTGGAACTTATTCTTCCTCTCTAGCTGTAATATTATATCCCTTAACAAATTTCTCCCTATCCATCCCTTTTTCCTACCGTTCTCAGCCTCTAGTATCCTCTGTTCTACCTTTTAATACACTTTATGACTATGCATAAATGTCTTATTTTGTAGTGGTCTCAGTTCCTTTCTCTAGTGTTGATAGAGAAGTACTCCTGGAGCTGAAATTTATCCGTGCTTCCAAGAACTGAATCATTTTGCAACATCTGAGCAACTCCCTCAGCAACCAATCTGATGAATTGCCAGTAGCTGAATCATCCTCAGGATCCTGATTCTGCTTGGAAACGGACATGCCTTAATTGCCTACTGTGAATGTAACCCAAATCACAAGACCAGTGTCATAATAATGCAAATAAGTGGGCAAGCTTTTAATACTAGAATGGCAGAAAAGAACAGACAACATTTGAACAAACTTTTCTAAATGTCTTCTCTTAGGTTGATGCGAAAGTAATTGCAGTTTTTGCCATCAAAGTAATTGCAAAAACTGCAATTGCTTTTGCATGAACCTTAATTTGTACTCTTTCCAATAAGAATTTGACAGTGTTCTGATAAACAGACATAGACATACATAGTGCTTCCACCGATATGCTGACAAAAACTATGTTTTTGATATGGTTTGGCTCTGTGTCCCCACCCAAATGTCATGTCAAATTGTAATTCCCAGTGTTGGGGGAAGGACTTGGTGGGCGGTGATTGGATCAGGGGGGTGGATTTCCCCCTTGCTGTTCTCAGGATAGTGAGTGAGTTTTTACAAGATCCAGTTGTTTCAAAGTGTGTAGCACTTCCCCCTTCTTTCTCTCTTCTCCTGGCCACGTGAAGATGTGCTTGCTTCCCCTTCACCTTCCGCCATGATTACAAATTTCCTGAGGACTCGCCAGCCATGCTTCCTGTACAGCCAGTGGTACTGTGAGTCAGTTAAACCTCTTTTCTCCATAAATTACCCAGACTCAGGTATGTCTTTATAGCAGCGTGAGAATGGACTAATACAATTTTCTTCTGGATCTTTTTAGCTTGCCTATCTTTACCAAGAGCTTGATGATTTGAACCGCTTACTGATTGCCCTGTACTTGGAGGATGTGAGGAAGCAGAATTGAGCCACTGAAGAGAAGAGGAAGATGGAACCACAGAACTGAGTGGGATGTCCCCTGAGCACTCCTTTGTGGAGCAAAAGTCTTGCAAGTCTCTAGTGGGCTGGGCAGGCTGAGGGTGTTCGGCCGAGAACACAGCTCTGTAAATAAATCAGCAAGGATGCATACATACAGTTTCCTCAATGCGCCCTCAGACCCTTGGAGGCTGGGCTACTCCAAACTCTGCTTCCTGCAACAAAATGGAGTAAGTCCTGTGGAGTCTAAATACACATTCCCTCTGCATTATACCCACTCCTCAACTTCATTATATCTAGGAGCACTAAGACAAAGAGATTTATAATAAACTTCATCCAAGCCAAGAATGAAACACTGCAGCCTCCATGGAAAATAGGAAGTTGCAGCAGGAAACCCTTTGAACTGTTTCATATAAGCATGTGGTTCTATGCTGCTTTTCTGCCAAAGCTTTTCCCTGCCTCCCGCTTGAGGAGCACACACCAACTGATTCTGCAGATTGACTCTACATCATTCTCTGTCATGAAGCCATGGCATGTGTTTATGCATCTCTAACAAAGCGTTTATATTCTGCCATCTGCATAAAAACTGCTGGAGGACATTTCAGCAAGAATCCCTATGGTTTATGCACCTGCATGTTGAACATGAAAATCTAAGATAGGACAGTGGTCTTTCATTCATATAATCTTTGAACTTCGATAAAGTTCTGATATAATATTAAAAAGTGGTATTTTGAGGACTACCCACCAAGAAATAAACATGGCACATCTTTTCTAATAGCCACTGGAAGACGTTTGAAATAATGTTTGTATAACTGTTGGCTGTATTATCATTCGTTCTTGCACATAATAAAGTTTCACTGGAAGTAAACTTTTCAAAGTATCAATTTTAGAATTCCTGATTAATCCTAAGAGGTTTTGTTCTTTTTTTACAGTTCAAATCATACTTACAAGTTATATGGATGCAGCTGGAGATATGGTGCTTTTGAAATCCTTTCATAACCAATATTCTAATCTCCTATTTAAGTAGGGTAAATAGGCCATTTATCCTCAATGTCTGATACAGCTGTCTACAGTATTTAAAACATTTAGCAATGCCAAGAAATTCGGAGAAGAAATATAATGTTTTCTATCCACTCAGTCCAATATTTCTAAAGCTAATGTGATGGGAAGATGCATGGTGTTACCCAAACGCTTCACGATTATTTCAGAAAATTTGGAAGCAGAAGAAAATCATCCATAATTTTGTCACCCCAATTTAACAAATAATATCTTTGTATACTGTCTCTTAGTCATTTGTGTGTAGTTGCATCCTTGCAGTCACAGAACATGGTCTATACTTTTAATTATATATTATATATAATATGTATTATATATTATATATACTTTGTATTATAACGTGTCTTTTCATTCTGCTGCATATTCTTCATAAGCTTTATTAATGGCTGCCTTAGAAGTTATTCCATCCACCATTCACTATTTTGAGGTTAATTTTTTATTATAATTAATGTAGTGATGAATATCTCCTTACACATAGACTTTTTTATTATTTTGATTTTTTTTAAGAATACAATTCCAGAAATTAATTAGCTGGCTTAAATAACACATACATTTTATTGCTTAGAACACATTATAAAACTACTTTCAAAAAGAATTGTTTCAACTTGTAAGGGTATACAAGTACATTATCATTTAATATTTTAGTAAATTCAGTGAAACATTTAGGTCTTTATTTTACTTGATAATTTCTTTGCTAATAGCTAGGTCTGACACTGTTTTACATCTTGTCCACTGTTTATTACTCATATTGAATGAATTTTGTGCTGTTGTTCTGGACTGATGATAGTTTCTAAATGATGATCTTAATTTCAGTGAAGATATAAGTAAGATATTAAAAAGTACACAAAATTATATGTCTTTTAATAAAAACCCTTCATCAAAATGGTTTATTCTATAATTTTGACCTTACTGACATTCTGAAGTTTGAAACCTAGGCATAACGAAACATATGGTTATTCATTTAAAACATCTCTTCTGCGTTGTTTCCAAGTTTAAAAATGAGTCTTCTTTTTCAGATAGTTGATACATAACTATCCTGCTTCTGAGTTTACCTATTTAAATTTATATATTTAATGCTTCTCTACATCTGTTATTTTATGTGGCATATTTTTGCATCAAAGTTTATGTTTTCTAAGATTTAAATTTTGGTCAAGCCAGATTATCTAAATGTGGCTTATTAAATAATCCTCACATTTTACATCCTTTGGCTATGTCTCCTTTAGAGAATATATAATTCTAAACTACCTATTCTGTTCCAATGACCAAGGTATATCTTTTTATACCAGGCACACCTCAGTTTAATTATTAATGATTTTAAATAGTTTTAATACCTGGTAGAACTGATGAATCTCATGCCTTATATTTAAAGACAATTTCTTATTGTAAACCTTCTCATCTACTTTCCCCCAAAGCCCACTACTCAACACTTTCCTAACCCCACCCAGAACAGAGGGTTTAAATAAAGGCCCACACAGCTCCTGGCAAGACCTTCATTACCCCCATCCCCAGCCACATAAACTCAATACTGCCCATTTATCCTCTACAATGGCCTAGTATGCAAAGATACAGTATAACCTATTGTTCCCCTTCCACTCAGATAGCATCAAGACAAATTCCATCAAGCCTCACATCCCTGTGTCATCATGAGAAAGACAGGTTTCCTTATTGCAGACCTTTAATTCTGGAAGGCTTTGCACGTTGATTTATTACTTTTCCAGACGTTCCCCACCCGCTTCACTGTGCTCAGTGGAGCACAATCTGTCACCTCACCCTCTTTCACTGTCTCCACTATGCAACTCCGGCTTTCAGAATGAGAGTTCTCTTCTGACCCTGTCTGTTTTCTTGAGAAATTAGATCTGCTGAGAAATCATCTGCTGAGAGTGAGAAGGCTGAGGGGATTTTTGAGTTTTGAGATGAAAGAAGATGCATGAGACGGTTAACTCAGGAAGTGGAAAGGAACATTCACATCACCTTTTTACTCTAATTAAAATCTGATTTTTCAGGAGACGATGGCTTCCTCAGCAGCACTACAAAAGCAGAGCTATTCTTTTTCTTCCACATCCTACCACCTATAGGGCCAGGAGGTGCTCAGGCTGTTCATAATCTTCATAGCCACTTTTCAAACTATTATTTATTCTTACTCTTTAAAACATTTTGTAGCATATAAGCCATGTTTTTTGTTTGTTTGTTTGTTTGTTTTTGATGGAGTCTCGCTCTGTTGCCCAGGCTGGAGTGCAATGGCATGATCTTGGCTCACTGCAACCTCTGCCTCCCTGGTTCAAGTGATTTTCCTGCCTCAGCCTCCCAAGTAGCTGGGACTACAGGCACCTGCCACCATGCCTGGCTAATTTTTGTGTTTTTAGTAGAGACGGGGTTTCACCATGTTGGTCAGGCTGGTCTCGAACTCCTGATCTCACGATCCACCCAGCTCGGCCTCCCAAAGTGCTGGGATTACAGGCGTGATCCACCATGCCCAGTCTGCCATGTGTTTTTTTGTAGTACATATGCCATGAAAAGAGAAGCATATACCATGCCTTTTTTTTTTTTTTTGGATGCAGTAGGTGCCTTGCTATTTTGCCCAAGCCAGGATCAAACTTGAGATCTTCCTGCCTTAGCCTCAGTAGTAGCTGGGGCAATCTTATACTACTTCTTGTTATCAGTGTCTGTGGTCTGCCCTACCCCAAACCTTCATTCACAGAAGACTTAACATCTGGCCCATGGTCTCTCTTTCCTCCACAACTTCTCTTATCATTCTTGTGATTTCAACATCCACCTAGCCCTGCCTCTCAAGTCCCTTGACTATTTTTCCTTCAAAATCTCTTCACCCTTGTTGTTGGCAATAACAGTGCTATTTCGTAAATGTTAATTAATAAATCTGACCACCACCCTTTAGTATCTTTCTAGAATACTCATTCCACCGCATCTTGGACCTCACCTGCATTTCCAATTTACTAATGGCAATTTTAAAGGAATTCAAACTGATGTCACCTCTTTCCTGTCATGGTGTCCTTTGTTATTCAGCACTGATTTATGGGCCATCACTAAAATTACTCTTTTGCACCTATTGTCAATGTTCTTATCTCTTTCTCCATTGCCTGGAAGAACCCCAACCCTTATTAAACCCAATACTTTGGTTATCCTGGATCAATAGCTAGGAGCTTAATGTGACTAGAGAAAAATGCACAATCATGCTGAATGATTTCACTTTGAGTAAATGACCATTTTCATAAGTGTTGTGGCCTTTGCCCTTGCTTGGAAGCTATACATTTCTTTGGGCATCTTATACTCTTCATTTTCTGAGATTCCCATTTCAGGCTTTTTTTTTCTTCTTAACCTCAAATACCTCCTCAGTTTTCTCCACTCTCAGCAGAAGACTTGCTTCTTATTTCACTGAGAAAATTGGCACGAGCAAAAGAGAACGTCCTTTGACCACCAGATCTACAACTCATTGAAACTGTGTTTATGTACTTACTGCCTTACATATGCTGTACGTACTAAAGTGTCTCTGATCGCCCTGTACATAATGAATTGTCTCTGATCCCATCAAAGGCTAGCCCCTCTACTTGTGTAATGAATGCCTTTCTTCCTCAGACTTAAGGATGCTGATTTTCAACAATCCCTTCTATCTTCCATATTCATGAGTTTCCTCCTTTATCTTTACCATCAGTGTACGTGCAAAATACAAGTCACTACCATCTGGATTTCTCAATAAGAAACAAACAAACAAAAAACAAAACAAAGAAACCCTCTTGACTTAATGTCCATCTCAGTCTTCTCTAACCATTTTATAGCAAAATTTTGTACTTGCTAGTTCTACTTCATCATATAATATACTCATACATTTTGTCTGCAGCATTAATTCTGTAGCCATAGTTAATATGACATCAAAGAAGGTTTTCTCAGTTCACGTTTGAATTCTCTGATTTGTACTAAAAACGTTTGCCTGGGCAAAGACTTGACCACATTAATGTATCCATTTTGTTTCATTCCAGTGTCTTCAAGGTGAAGCCATTTTCATAGTCACAATATTATTATAGAGAATCTTTCCAGTATGCATTTTTGATGTGTAAAGAAGTTACACATCAGATGAAGGTTGTTTTCAATATTCAGTACAAACACAGACATTTTCTTTAGTA
The DNA here is from genome assembly GCF_037993035.2 of Macaca fascicularis. Taxonomy (NCBI): domain Eukaryota; kingdom Metazoa; phylum Chordata; class Mammalia; order Primates; family Cercopithecidae; genus Macaca; species Macaca fascicularis. The sequence continues at coordinate 20,570,349 of NC_088377.1, read as the reverse complement.
TGAACATGAACTTGTGATCTCTAAAAAGGTTTGATGAGTACTCAAACTTCTTCTCATGTCATTGCACATACTAATAAGGTTTCTGTCATGTGTGAAATCAGTGATGCAAATGGGATATTTATTTCTTAATGAAGTATTTCCAAGAGACTTGGAAGACTATAGGCCAGTTGTTTTATTGAATGTTCCTCAACTTGGGTTTCTCAGATACTTTGTCATGCTGAGATTTAGGCTGTGATCTTCCAGGTGGAACCTACATACATGAAATTGTGTTGTCCTCAGAGTAACACACTCAAAGGTGCATGATCTTTATCTGTCCTTTAGTAACTGTAAAGTTACTATTTTTCACCTGATAACTGACAAGAAATCTGGTGGACACTTTAAGACCTGCAAATATCCTTCTCAGCACATTCTCTTCTAGATTTAGCATCTGTTGATGATTTTTGACTAACTCTTTCTTTATGATGGTTTTAAAATAATTTTTTTTTCAATTCTATAACTCCCTTCTACATTTATTCTTTGACATTCTTCTGTTAGGAAGAGCCCCCATTCCCCTCTCCAATTGTTTGCCTATCCTATCTGTCTATCTATCTATCTGTCTGTCTATCTATCTATCTGTCTGTCTGTCTATCAATCAATCAATCATCTACCTACCTACCTATATCTATCATCTATCATCTTCAGAGGACTCAATAATATACCTCAAATCTCAATTTTCTTGATGGCACTGAATCTCTTGCTTTCCTTTTGTTAGCATTTGACTTTTATATCTTTGTCAAGCCTTTTGTTACAGTTTTACTGTATCATTTTCTTTCAGATGTGTAGATCGCAAACCTGCTGTAAGACAAGGGTTAATATGATCACTTTCCTTTGTTTATACTGAAGTTCTGAAAAGTAGTTGAAATGGAAAACTTGAAAATTCTTATCTTCATGTGGACAATTTAAAAAATAATTGCAATTAAAGAGGACATCTGTTCATTCTACCCAATATGGCAAGAATGAAAAACTTTTGGAAGGTCACTGTCCAACATAGGGTCAGGGATGACAGCTGAATGACACTGTTTTCACCTCGTGTAGAGTAATAATGTTCACTTTAGGGCTCCCCACTGTACACTTTCACCTTTGCTAAATTATGCTCTCTGCATTTATCTGACCTGTGGGCTGTAGGACTATACAATAAGTTGGGTTGTTATCTCAATTATCGTAGGGTTAATTAATTAGTGTGGGTAAAAGCATTTTGTGTTTCCATAGATAAAAGACTTGAAAAATATTCAATACTATTATGTGTTGCTTCCTAAACCTTTAAGCAAAAGCTTAATTAGCGACTTTGAGAAGGAGATGAGATGTAATCATGCACATTATGTTTTGAAGACCTAGTCTTTTTGGCTGTAAAAATGTTTTCAGCATGAGGTTCATTATGTTTCTTCCATTATTCAGTTCTGAGAAGAATGCATTTAATAAAAATGCAACATATTCCTGTGATCTGAAAGTATAAATGATGCTACTATAAAGTTTAAAAAACATGTTTCCATCTGCTAAGTGAAATTTCAAACCCAAGAAAACATGTGACCTTACATTACTATAGTGACATTTAGTATCTTCTAACTTTATTCAAAATTTGAACTTACAGAAAGGTAAAATAAAATATTAAACATTTTATAAAAATATTTAAACATTACTTTCAATTAAACTTTTTTGATCAAGCTAATGAGTATCTAGAACGTTATCTGCAAAGCAATTCTTTGTACCTTCTCTACAATTGATGTCTTTGCTTGACTTTCTTTTGTTTTTCTCTTGGGTTATGGGTAGACCAAGGGAAAAAACTGACAGGTATAAATAATAATAAAAATAATTCCATCTATTTTTTCCCTTATATTCCAACATCTTTATAGTAACCCTATCAATATTCTTGCAAGTTGGGAATACTTGAAATTGCATGTTGCTTTTGTAGTGAGTACATTCCAGGGTGAAACTTAAAGTCACTTCCCTAGGATATTGATATATGATTAAATCAGGTCTTTTCATAAGTTGTGTTCGTCATTCATTCAGCTGAGTGCCCATTATGTGCCAGGCCTGGTCTTACATGCTTGGAATAGAGTGTTGAACAAAATAGACCAAGATCTCTGCCTCATGGAGTTCATATTCTAGGAAGAGGAGATGAATGATAAACAGTCAACATAATGATTAGCTAAACTATACAATATCTTAGAAGATTAAAAGCACTCTGAATAAAAAGCAGAGCAGCACAAAGAGAATTGGGATGCTGTCAGGAGGGATGCATTACAATCCTAAATAAGGTGATCAGGGCAGACTTCATTCAGGAGGTGATCTTTGATTAAAGACTTCAAAGAAGTGAGGGAATCAGTATTCTAGGCAAAGCCCTATGGTGGGAGTGTGGCCTTGTGAGTTCATGGAACAGCAAGGGAAAAAATGTGGCTGGAGGCAGAGTAGCCAGGGAGACAGTAGAAAAAAAGGAGGCCTGGGAAATAAAAAGAGCAACCAATTCATGCAGTACCTTGAAGGCTTCAGTAAAGAATCTGCCTTTTACGTTGGATAAAATGAAGAACCACATGCTTTAGTGCCTCCTCTGCGGGAAATGGGGAACCACTGGAAGATTTTGAGCACAGGAGTAATACGATCTGACATCTACTTTAAAAGGTTCACTCCGGCTACTGGGTTGAGAATAGACCCCAGGGGGCAAAGGGCGGATGCTGGGAGAGCAGCCAGGATGTTATTAGAGTAAAGGAAGTGAGAGCTGAGGAAGTTCTCCAACTAGGGGAGTAACAACATCTACTTCTCACTGTGAGAAGTCGTCAAAATACTATATTTTGAAGGTAGAGCCAAGAAGTTTTCCTGGTAGAGTGCATGATTTCTGGTCTGAGCAACTAGAAGGATAGAGATGCCATCAAGTGAAATGGTAAAGGCTGTGAGTGGAGAGGGATTTGGGGGGAAATCCAAAACTTGGATCAGAAATCCAAGTTTAGACATGTCAAATTTGGGATATTTATGAGACACTCAAATGGAGATGTTCAATAGGCACTGGGATAAAATGACTTGGTTTGGACTGGAGATACATAACTTTGGGAGGCATTAGCATATAAATGGCACTTACTACCCTGAGGTTGTAATACTCAATACAAGCAAAGAGGTAAGTGTCGATATAGTATGGAAGAAATGACAAGACTGAGCCATCAGGTACTCCAGTGTGAAATATCATAGAACAAGAACTGACAAAAGAGGAACAAGAGGAATTATCATACTCATATTGATCTGAAATTTGCTCCCTCAAGTTGAAGATGATAGAGGAAAAAAAAGTTGACAGAGGAAGGACAGTACAGGAAATTAATACAAATACAAAGCACAGTTACATGTAGAAGGTACTCTGTTCTTTTCCTGTAGAGACAGAGAAAGAAAAGACATGAGTGTGGATGGGAAATTAACTTCCTCAGGGTGTGTTAAATTTAGAACTTGCCTGCCTTTTATATGTCAAATTGTACATGCACAGATTGACTTAGCAAGCATTATTGAAATCCTTTAATGCAAAATGCAATATTTTGTTTATGAAGTCACATGTACTCAATATATTTTTATATATGGAACTTCTAGCACATTCTCAGTAAATATTTGTCAAATTATTAATATATTACCCGTGCTCTTTGTTGAACTTTTTTTTTCTTTTGTAGTTTTAGTAGAGACTGAGTTTCTCCAAGTTGGCCAGGCTAGTCACGAACCCTTGCCTGAAGTGATCCAGCCACCTTGGCCTACCAAAGTGCTGGGATTACAGGTGTGAGCCACTGTGCCTGGCCTGTTGAGAATTTCAATATCATGTTTAAAGTTGTTCTCTTGACGTAATGAAGATATATGAAAATTTTCTTCAATACTTTTTCTCAAGACATATGTATCTATTGCATCAGATGCCAGTTTATTGAGACATACATTATACTTTATAATTACTTGTCAGTACTCACAGCAGGTAGACACAGTGGGTGTGAATTGCCTATTTATCTTAATTTTGGCTGACTGGCAACTGTAGTCAATGAAACAAACATTGAAAATATGAATATCTTCAAAAAAGAAATGGATTGTATTACTTGGATCTAAATAATCTTGATTCAGCTAGAACTTCAATCTATATGTACCTAGAAATACTCTAAATACTCTATGAAATTGGAGGTGTTTTAGTGACCATCTAGAATGTTTCCTTCTCTCTGTGAGGAGCAGAGGATAACTAACAAATCTGAACCTTCAAGAGTCAACAGTTTAGCTCACCAGGATAGGAGGAGACGGTATTGACGTGAGTTGTCCTGAGGATGCCCACGCGGGTCGCCCTGTGGTTCTTCATGCACATGCAGATGCATATGGCAATCCCAGCAATGACCCCCATGATAAATACTATTCCAAAAACAATGCCCGCAATTGCAGTGCCCCTAAAAAGAAAAACAAGTACATTTACTCGAAAGGCTTGTAAGCATTCTTTGGACTTTCTAGTACCGCTCCATGATTATAGAACAAGTGTTTCCTTACAAATGTTCTTAAGGATATATATATTTTTTTAACCCAGAAGTTCCCTGAATTGGTAAAGCAAATAGTCAGTATTTCAATAGATATGAAAAAGTTATAAAAATCCTCTTCTAGCACAGTTGACCAACTCACCATTCAGATTCTGGTTCTTAAAATTCATGGTTTGATACAAAGCACAATTCATTAGATATGCTCTCCAAAGTAACAATTTTAAAAACCATCTGCTGTGTATCTAAACAGTAAATAATTTATCTATTGGGCATAGCATGCATGTGTTTAATGAAAACAACTTGGTAGATGTCAGAAAATTAAGGGAAATTTAACACTCATTCCTGATTAACACTCTTCATAGAACAAGAATATTTGTTTCTTAATAAAAGAAAATCAAACCAAACTTCATATTTTTAAACTACCCAGAGAACATTATGACAAACAAGTATCCCATTAAATTCAGGAAGAATGTAAATAAAACTTCAATTTCTACTAATGTTAATGGTTTCTTTCCCCTAGAAAGTTTTAGCTCATGCAACAAAACCATAAATAGGAAAAAAGCCGAACAGCATAAAAGAGTCAACATTTTGATTGTTTGTGGGGAATATAATTTGTAGGTATCTACATTTTTCCATTATTTTGAAAAGCAATGGGGGAATCTTTATCAAAATATAAATTTTGACCAAGAAGCATCATTTTTAGCAATGCTCCCTAAGGAAATACAGCATATGAGCATAAATATTATAACAAGGATGTTCATCACAGTGTTGTGGCTAATAGTAAAATAGAAGAAACATCCTAATGTCCGTAAAAAGAGGACTGACAGAAAAAAAATCATCAGAAAATGAATCTTACATATTGATTAAAAAGGTCAAGAGATCCACATGGATTGAAGTGAAATGTTTATGATACATGGTTAACTTAATAGTGATGCTATTACTATTGCTAGTAATTCATATTCATTCAATTAATTAGTGTTAGCTTCCAGCTCCATCCATGTGCCTGCAAAAGACATGATCTTGTTCTTTTTTTATGACTGCATAATATTCCACGGTGCATACGTACTACATTTTCTTTTTCCAGTTTGTCGCTGATGGGCATTTAGGTTGATTGCACGTCTTTGCTATTGTGAACAGTGCTGCAATGAACATTCACATGCATGTGTCTTTATGGTAGAATGCTTTATTTTCCTCTGGGAATGAATTAGTATTAATTGAATACTAATTCAATTAATTAGTATTTTCAATACTTACTAGTGTTGAATGCTAGTAATTAGTATTGAATGGAAAAGCAAGTATTAACAGGATGCTACCAGTAATAACAGAATAATTGCCATGAGGTAAAACTGTATTTCTATGTATCAAGTTTTTTATTACCTATAGTGATCATCTTGTAAATATGGAAAAATAAAAATATTCACTTTCTCATTTGCATATTCACCAAAAGCAACCACTTCAACCCTTTCAGTTATTTTTTCTAATGCCCTTTCTCCTATTTCTCAATATTATTATTACATTCTTTAATTTTTTTGTTTTTACTTCTTACAGTATTTGGGAATGTAGATCTCTCAGACAAGCTTTATGGCTGGTTAAATCAGTCTTCAGTATTTACATTACCATAACTTTGCTATCTGTTGAGCCAAGCAATGAATCCTGGTTACCTTTTACAAATTATTATTGCATTTCTTTTACAACTTATAATTTTTAAACAATTTCCATGAATTTTAATTTTTCCACATACATATTGATATCCGCTCCTTGCAAAAATTCCTAGAAATCTTTCCCACATTATCAGTAGCTTTTCCTTACTCAAACACAGTAAAATAGCTTATCAGTTCTGTTCTGTTCCCATGACGATTTCCTTCTTACAACAACTAAGACTACTGACTGGTTGTTCTGAACCTGGAACTGTTCCCCTTGATCCCTGTTTGGTGGTCCTCACATTTAGTTTCTGGACCCAATTCTTGCTAATTCTTGGTGAACTGCATTGTTTGTTGAAGCACATTCCTGAAAGGCTTCTTAAAAATGGACTCAAAGGAAAGTAGATTTTTCAAGTCTTCGAATGCCTGAAAATGACTCAATGCTTCACTCTCACATGACTGATAATTTATCTATGTATGAAATTCTAAACTGAAAGACATTATTTCTTAGAAATATGAGGGCATTGCTCATTGTCTTCTAGAATTTGGAGCGGCTGTAAAGAAGTCCCATGGCATTATAGTTACTTTTCTTTGTGTGATACTGTTTTTTCCTTTTCTGTCTTTCTGGAAGTTCTTAGCATTTTCTTTTTACTCTTGGCATTCTAAAATTTCATAATGTGCCTGGATTTAAAATATATATATTTTGCCAGGTCCTTTTGATTCTTTATGTTCAGAGGCTCATGTCCTTCACTTCTTGAAACTCTTCCATACAATGTTAATTTTTTCTTCACTATTTTCTGTGTTCTTCTTTCTGGAAACCCATTCTGAAATAAGCTTCTGAACTTTCTTGATTGATTCTCTAACTGTTTTTTAAAATCCTTTTTAAAAAACTACTTTCTGGAGAATTGACTTTATCTTCCAAAGTTCTACTGAGCTTTAAATTACAGTTATCTTATTTTTAATTTTCGGGTGCTTTATCTCATCCTCTATTGCACTCCCCTCCCTGTTTTCATTGCCTGTGTTTCTTCCATTCATTCAGTGTCTTAATCTTTGAAAGCACAATGATATGTTCTTTGATACTTTCTCCACTGTTTGTATTTCCTCATCCTGTCTAGGTTCTTTTTTATTGATTGTTCATTTGATCTCATTCACGTTTGATGTTTTCTTCAAATGTCTGGTGATCCTTGAATTCTCTCCTATTTAAAAAAAAATGCTTGAAGTAGCTACTTGGAAGTTTAGTGTGCAAGCCAGAATTTGACAGGTGAGCTCCAAGGAACAGGACAAACTGAGATCAGTCCCCATAGATCTTTTCCTTGGGGCTATTCATTTTTCTCCATGAAAGGATTCTCCAATTTCATACTTGGGGAGCATCAGCCTCACTGCCGGTATCCCAGAGCTTGGAGTTTTACTTGTAAGGATACGAACTTTTATGAAATCCTTATGCTTTCATCTCAGAGACCCAGTCTCTGGCTCCACTTTGACTGCTGTCTTTTGGGTTACACTGTGGAGGCTTACAGGTTTAAGTCTTCACAAACCATTCTTTGTGGTGTAAAAGCATGATCTCTAAAGGCAGATCACCTAGGTACCAACTATAGCTGGGGAACCTTGGGCATGTTGCTCAACCTGTCTGCGCCTCAGTTTCCTCATTTATAAAGTGAACGTCAGTTTGGTGCTCATTTGACTCTCCTCCCGAATTTCTTGTCATGAGTCTTGTGCTCCTGGACTTATCTGTTGGACAAATAGGTCCTTATTCTCAGTGGTACCTGAACATCGATCCTATACTTTTCTGGGACTGGCCATAATTTCTTACCCCAAACCATTGGGGCCAGATCTGTCTCACAGTCAGAAATGTTCAGATTTTGTAAAGAAAATACGTACACTACACATCGTAAAATATACCCAGGGGCAGCTAGGACAGCATCTTGAGAACGTTTACATTCCTACAGTGAAGGTGGGAATATTAATGCTGTTAGATTATATGGGGACTAGACAAAAGCCCCAGGTTTGTTCAGGTCAAGTCTGGCCACCAACTGACCTTCATCTGCAATTCTGAAATCCTCAGAAAACTCTGAAAAGTGAAAGTGCATATAAGGGATTGTGAAGCTGTATTTATACTTTCCAGAGGATATTTTTCTCTCTAACACTTTTCCCCACTCACATACAAAAATACAATGCCATTAGGAGTATCAATATACTTCTTTAAAATAGTTCTATAGGAATTTTTACTTTGTTATTAAGATGGCAGAATGTGAGACATATTTGGATGTGTTGCTATTAGTAATTAAATAATAGCAGAGTATAGTAGTTTAATAAATAAGTCTTTTCAAGAAAAAAGATCTATGAAAGGAGATAATTTGAAGTAAGAAAACTAAAAGTAATCTGGAAATTTCCTTATTGTAAGTTTCAGGTCCAAATAAGATTAAACTGGAGGACTTAATTTATGTTCCAGAAATAATCAATGGCCCAGTTATTCAGGCACAGAGTTTCCAAACTATGCGTTATGGAAGCTGTTAAGATATCAAATTGGGACATATTTATATTCATTAATTCTTTTCTTAAATAGAAGAAAGTAGAAAATTAGTCACATTTTGTTTCCTTGTTGGCAGCTCCTGCAAAAGTGCCTGCTCTTGAGGTCAGTAATGAGGTTGCAACTAATGTATTAAATTAGTTTTTTTGATTAAATCATGATGTTGGTGCCCTTGATCCTTTGATACCCATTAGCAATCATAAATTAGTTATTTAAGATATGGCAAGTATAAAATTTACAGCAATATTTACTTTGTAATTAATAAAAAGAAACAATAAACAAATAGTAACCTTCCTGCATATAAATAATTGGCTCAGTCAACTGTTGGAAAGTGAGAAGCTATTAATTTGAAAAATCTGGCATCAATAAAACCTTGAAAAAATTTCAGAGAATTTATTTCTTTTAAAGCAACGCCTTGCAAGGTTTGCACATTTTCCTCTCCTTTTAAACTTTTATTTTAAAATAATTATAATTTCACAAGAAGTGTAAAAAGAGTACAGAGAGAGCTCATGTACCCTTCACCCAGTCTCCCCAAATGGTTACATCTTAAGTAACAATGGCACAACATGAAAAGCAGGAAATTGACATTACTGTAAAGTGTATGTATAGTTCTATGTCATTTTAACACATGCACAGAGTCATATAACCACTACAGCAAGCAAGGTACAAAACTATTCCATCATCACAAAATATTTCCCTTGTGCTATTGCTTTGCTTTACGGTCATATCCAACATGCCTTCTCTCTGCCATCAATAACCCCAGGCATCACTAATCTGTTCTCCATTTCTGTAATTTAGTCATTTCAAGAAGATTATACAAATGGAATCATACAGCATGTGAGTTTTGGAGATAGTCTTTTTTCCCTCAGCATAATGCCTTTGGAATCCATTCCAGTTTCTGCCATGTATCAGTAGTTCATTCCTAGATGAGTAGTGGTCCATGATATGGCTATAACACAGTTTGTTTAACCATTATTTATTGTAGGACATTTTGGTTTGACAAATAAAGTTGCTATAAACAGTCGTGTACAGATTTTTGTGTGGACATAAGTATTCATTTCTCTGCAATAAATGCCCAGAAGTGCAATTACTGGGATGTACGATAAATGTATGTTTGAGTCGTAAAGAAACTGCCAAGTTATTTTCCACAGTGACTGTACTATCTTACATTCCTACCAGCAAGGTATGAGAGATCCTCTCTGCATCCTTGCCAGTATGTAGTTTCGTACATTTTTTTTTTAGCTGTTTTAATAGATAAAACATTACGTGTAGTGGTAGTTCGTCATGGTCTTAATTTGCATTCCTGTAATGGCTAGCAAGGTTGAACATCTTTTCGAAAGCTTATTTGCCATTCATCTTCTTCAGTGAAAAGTCTACCCAAGTCTTTTACCCATATTCTAATTGGATGGCTTGGTTATTTTACTGTTGAGTTTTCGAGAATTATTTGAGTCCTTTATAAAATACATAGTTGGCAAATATTTTTACTGGTCTGGAGCACATCTTTTCATCCTCTCAACAGGGTCGTTCACAGAGCAAAGGTTTTTAAATGAAGTCTAATTTACCATTTTTTTCTTTTATGGATTGCGCTTTATGGTCATATGTAGGAACTTTTCACCAAGCCCTAGGTCCTGAAGACTTTCTCCTACGTTTCTTTCTAAAAGACTGATTGTTTTACATTTGATATTTAAACCTATGATCTATTTTTGTTTAATTTCTGTATGAGGTACTAGATTTAGGTTGAGGTTCATTATTAATAGATTATTTGGCCTGTGGAGAGCCAACTACTTCAGTACTATTTGTTAAAAGCAGTCCTCATTCCCCCATTGCATTGCTTTTGTACCATTGTCAAAAATCAGTTGGCTTGTATGGGACTGTTTCTAGGTTCTAATTTAGCTAATTTTTTTTCTTTTTTTGCAAAATGAGATTTTATAATCAAGATATTAAACATATCTGTGGTGGCTGAAATAATCATATGAAACTGTCTTTTATAACAAAGCTCAGAGATAATATATTTTATTCCACAAATAGTTTTTCGTGAGTAAAACAAGATTCTGATAATGTTGCCATGTTACAGTAACACTTTTAGGCTTAGCACGGCTATACAGCAGCTTACTAGTTATCTTGATGTGGTTTTGCTATTAATATTAAATAATGTTTACAGAAAATAGCAGATATGAAAAGTACACCAGTGTAATATTTCTCTTCTTCTTGGATATGACCCAATTTACAAATGCATTTTATAAAACTGTAAATCAAAGGGCTTATGAATATTCTATGTAATAATTTAGTAACAGCAGTCCCAATAAAATAGAAACATTAAAAAGGCCATGCAGATATCTGACATCTATATTTGATACCTATATAAAAAGTGGGGAAAATTCTAGAATATTTTTGTTAACAGAAACTTTCATAGGGAAATAAGAGTTTGAAATAAAATACCTTTACCTTTGAAATAAGTCAAAGGTAAATGTATCAGAAATTTCTGGAGAAAGTAACCATAACTTCAAAATAATAAACTTAAAATGGGTTTATTTCTTATTAAAATAAAAAAATAAATTTTAAGTGAAGCTAAAACATTTTTATCTTTTGTTATAAGAAGGGAATATTTAGTAGACTTAATTATTTGTGATGATACACATGAGATGAATTAAAGCAATGATAAAAATCCTATTCCAACTATAGGGCTGAAAGTCGACTACATACATGAGAATAAATCTTGACAAAATTGTATATCAGACCATCCTATTTCCTCAGTAATTCATTCTTTTGGCCAATTCATTAAAATATTATAATACCCTTGAATACAATATTTTATTATAAAATCATTGGCAATTTTAGTAACACTTTGACTTGCTTAACTTAAAAATAATGCATTTTCTTCTCTGTTGCTTAAATAATTACAGAAAATAATAGAAAAACAAACTCAATGGAGTATAATTTTCAGTATTAACAGTACTTATATTAATCATAAGATCTCAGAACTATCTCTATTTCTTTTTTTATCTCTATGAATCTGGTTACATGTACATCTATGTATATGTGTATCAAATAAGAAGACTATAATTTTGAATAGTTAAATTGTTATTACATATTGTTACTACTGCAAGTGTAAAATGCTTAGGAGAGTAGGAACACCAATCCATGTAATTTTTCCAGTAAGTCTACATTACTTGCAAAAAAACAAATTCTGTAAAATTCTTAATAACTTCACTCAACATATCCTCTTTCTTGGAGCTTCAGAGATAACTTCTTTCTGTTAGCCTCATGATAATAAAACTAGAAACTAATATCTCTTTGAATGAATAAATTTACATGATTTATTGACTCAAGCCCCATGACAGAGACAATTGTGTACTCCAATATTCATTTTCTACATTTTCCTTGATACAAGAAGTCTGAGGGTTGACTAAAATAAAGACTACATCTTTCCCTCCCTCCCTCCCTCCCTCCCTCCCTCCCTCCCTCCCTTCCACCCTTCCTGCCTTCCTTCCTTTCTTTCAGACAAGGTCTAACCGCGTCACACAGGCTGGAGTGCAGTGGCTCACTGAAGTCTCAACCTCTGGGCTCAAGTGATTCTCCCACCTCAGCCTCCCCAGTAGCTGGCACTATGGGCACACGTCATCATGGCCAGCTAATTTTGTAATTTGTCTAGAGACAGGATTTTGCCATGTTGCCAGCTGGTCTCCAGCTCCTGAGGTAAAGCAATCTGCCTGCTTCAGCCTCCCAAAGTGCTGGGATTGCAGACATAGCCACTATGCCTGGCCAATACTACATCTTCCAGGTAGCCTTACAGCTAGTGGTTTTTTTTTTTTTTTTTTTTACATGATAAGTTTTGGAAAATACGTTGTAATAAAATATTTTGTGTCAATTCTCAGAAAATCTCCTTAAAAGATGGCTGGAATGGGATTTTTCTCCCATTTTCTATCTTACCTTCCTTTCGGCTTTCTGAAATAGGAGTGTAATGGCTGAGCTCTAGTCTCCAAGGTAGACCATGAAGACAAGAGCCATATCCTAGGGATGGAAGAGGTATGAGTTTGATGGAGTTTGTATCTCTAATAACAACAGGGAGATGCTATATCAACTCCCATTTCCTTTGCCTGAGAAACAAACTAGTTTAAAAAAATTATTAAAGTCTCTGTTATTCTAGTTTGAGTGAGAACACGTGTCTGTGTGATATGCTACCCAACTGAATCTTACCTAATACAACTCCTTTGCCAAAATTGCTATACAGTTTAAACGAAAACAAATATTTAATGTGGAAATGACAGTTTTAAGGAGCATACAGGTACACTGCCATACTCCTTTGCCAAAATTGCTATACCATCTAAACCAAAACAAATATTTAATGTGGAAATGGCAGTTTTAAGGAATATACAGGTACACTGGGATCCTGTAGAAAAGTTCTAAAAATGCATATCAGAACCAGGAAAGAAGGAGACTGCATTCAATTTCATTAATTGGGATTGTTCTTCATATCTTATGTAGAATTAAATTTTATGGCTCAGTGAGAGATCTTCAAGAAATCTATACATTACTTTGATGTCAAAGTAGTATACAAAATGAGACTAAAAAGTGGCCTTGAATATGTTGTAGATTGTAGCACAACCTACAGAATAACACTTTATCCCTAGAGTTCAACGGTAAATGCTTTGATGGATGAACAACAAGTACCCTTTAAGAACTGCCTGGTTTGCACTTATTTGCACTGACCGAATTTTCTGAACAAGTGCCCAATTCCTACCTGATTTTGTGCCAATATAGATTTAATGAGAGTCAAATACATATGATTCAAAAATGGTCATATTAAAAAATCAAACACGATTTTTCAGTTTTCTATAAGGTTTGATACACATGCATACACATATTGTTTGTATACATATATATTATATATATAAGATATATATTTAACTGTGTGGATACCAAATGTCATTATTTGGTTAGTTGTCAGTACAGCTTTGAGACTGCACAACACAGCATACCACATGTCACAATCTAAATGCAGTAAATCATAGTTACAGAAGTTTCTAAAACATTTTAATGATATGTACATGAAAGTGATTCATTTAACTGTTTATTTAACAGCAATATTTGGAAAAGCAGTACTGACTCAGTAGTACTGAAATAGGTATAATTGTATCCCTGATAACAACATGGGGATGCTATACCAACTCCGGTTTCCTTTGCATGAGGGAGAAACAAACTCGTTTTTGAAAAACAAAGCACCTTATATGTTTGATTTATCCCTCAATCATTTTGCCTACAATTCTAAATGACTACCACTGGATAGCAACATTCACGACTTTGCTCATTATATATATATTGAGCGGCTGGGGGCAGTGGCTCACACCTGTAATCCCAGCACTTTGGGAGGCTGACGAGTGCTGATCCCTTAAGCCAGGAGTTCAACACAAGCCTGGCCAACGTGGTGAAACCCTGCCTCCACAAAAAATACAAAAATCAGCCAGTGTGTGACACACACCTGTAGTCTCATCTACTTGATAGGATGAGGCACAAGAATTGCTTGAACCCGGGAGGCAGAGGTTGCAGTGAGCCAAGATCGCCTCACTGCACTCCAACCTGGGTGACAGAATGAGACTCTATCTCAAAAAAATAAAAAGGAAAAAAAGAAATATATATTGAGCATCAGTATGTGCTGGCAGTATTCTGCATACTACGATACAAAGTTGAATGATACATAATACTTTAAGGATTTTAGAGCCATGCACTAGACAGTAAACAAAGAGATTTTGAAGGTCAACTATCTCCAGGCATAGAAGACTATGACAAGACAACAATGAAATTATTTGATCATACTCAGCAAAAGAGAATTGGTTTTCTTTTTAAAGTATAAATATAATACACTAAAGAGAGTAGTAATACTTTCTTAATGCTTTTTCTTGGTTACATGTAACAGGTTTTTGAACCAGAGAGTACTTTAGGGACACTGAATACAACTCACATGTTTTGATGGTAACAAAACCAAGTATGTGAGGAGCTAAAATAAAATAGTTGCCAAAGTTCTTCCAGCTAGTTTTGTGCTACAGTTAAAACTGGAGCTTGGCAGTCCTAATTTCCACCACAGAGCTGAGTAGATTGCAATGGCCTGCCTTGCTCTCATTTTCTTATCCACTCAACAAATGCTGTGGAGTGCCAGACACTCTACTAAGCACTAGGCATGTGAAGATGAAAAAATTCTACTTGGGAAGTAGAGAAAGAGAGGAGAAAATAATTTCTGGAATGTCTGTGAAATTTAAGCTCTAAGACCTGATGACTGATCCAACGGGGCAGTGAGTGAAAGGCAAGAGTGTAAGAATGCCTTCCCTATGGGTGATTGCATTCTGCCACACAATACAGTCTATCAAAATGTGTTGAAAAGAAAAATATGAAACTTGCAATTACAGACTAGAGTCAAATAGACACAACCACTGCACACAGGCTTTCCTGCCTTTCTCATTCCAAACCTGAAAAATCCTCAATTGCTTCTAGATACAATACTCTCATTTACAATGCATTGGCATGGTTCACCCTTTTGAAGTAACCTTTGCCAAAACTTCCCACTAAGCTAATTACCTTAACTTGCTTATGATGATTACTTTAGACAGGACTTTCTTCTTTTTCTTTCTTTACCTTTTTGTCATGCTTTGAGTGGAAAAAAAAAAGTTACAAACTAGTTTTTTAATAGTGACTACAAGGATTTCTATTGAAAGTCCATTTGTTGAGATTTAAGTCCTGAGAGCATATAAGACTTAAAAGATTGAATGTGATTATGGAAATTCAGAGCTAATACTCTTTCATTTCCATTGATCAAAGATGGAGAGTTTCAAATAAATATGGAGGCTCACGCAGTCAATGACCTGGCAGAACAGCATCTACTTTTTGGGGGCAGTTGGATATTTAAAGATTTAATAAGGTTCTAATAAAACTCGGGTTGATACTGGAGATTGTAAACCTTTCCAAAGTAACTGCTGAAGAAGGTATCAAACTGTGATGGTGTAGTAGACCCCGGACAATGAGTCCACGTGCCTAACCCAGTGTCTTCTCCTGTGGCTCTACTGATTGCTTTTGTCTACACACTACAAGCTGGCCTGCCCACCCAGGCCACTGTGATCCTTTGCCTGGGTCCTCACAAGTTCCCATTCTCTGCTGAGATAAGCCTGTGATTGATTGCTGTCTGCCAGGGAGATCTCCTGTTCTGGGGCTGTCAGTGATTTGCCTGGTTCTGACATTATCTGCATACAACTCTCACAAGCCTGAGGCTGCCCAGACCCAACAGTTCCTGCCCAGTCACACCTCCTCAGATGTCTTGCTCACAACCTCACCTTTATCAGCCTGATGTGATTGATTGGTGCTGTCATACTTTGGCTTCCTTTTAGGGTCTAGCTTCATGCTCATTAAAATTCACAAGCAACCTATTTTCATCCTAGCATCAATATCATTCTCTTTCACTATAGATGCTGCTAATACACAGCTCCAAATAGTTTCTGAGTTTTATGTCTATCCATTAGATCTCAATCTCATCTTATTCCAGTAGATACAATCCCAGAGAAGGAACGTGATTGGCCTAGCTAGAGTTGGGGACCTACCTTTATATCAATTCACGTGGCCAAGGCCAGAGATACTGTAATTGGCCTAGCTTTAATTAGATACTGGTCCCTAGACCTGTTATTTGTAACCACTGAGAAAGACATGAAGGAAATAGAGGTGCTCAATTTAGTAGCAGAGGCAGGGGAATTGGCAAACAATGACACAGACATTCATACACACTGCAGCTTTGTATGGTTGGCATTATTAGAATTCTAGGTTCAAGTTTGAGTCTACAGATGTGAGCTAGAATTATAAAGAATGAATGACAGAGACAAATGCCCCCAAATCTCAGTTCCATTTAATTTTCATCTAAACATGTAAGTGGTACCACAAAGTCCTGGGCAAGTTTGCAGGAGTGAGGCTATGAGGAGTTCTAGTGGCCATCTGTTCTGGCAGATCATATTTCAAAAAAAAAATTAATCTCAAGGTCAAAGAGAATAATAAATTATGCCTCATGAAACAATTTTAAAAATCTCTAGCTGGAAATTTAAGGAAGACAAAGACTGGGAAAGACACATGCATATGCATGTAATTACAATGCATAGGATTAAATGCAAATGGGGAAGTGCAAACTAGGTTCTATGACAGCAGACAGTACAGCATCTATCAAATGTGTTAGCATGTGTGACAGTGTGTGTGAGTAGAGATTGGTTGTGTGAGACAGAGGTTGTGTGTATATGCATGTGATTGGGAGTTAACCCTTTCTGAATCCTAAAGGGTTGACGAAATTAGAGCAGAAGCACAGTGCAGATCAAAAAAACACAGAAATGCCATAGGAATGTAATATATCATGATGTGCTTAAGGGACCATGAAAAGTTGACAGTTGCTGGAATAAAAAAGAGAGGTAAGGCTGGAGAATAAGCAGAGGTTTGGGTGGGGTCTTCTAGATAAGGAATGTCTTTAATGATACTGTAAAGAACCTGAACTTTTTATTGGAGTTCATGGGAAAACAAGTGAAATGGTCTAAACATGGATAAGTTTAAGGGTAACATGGAGAGTGGATTTGATGGGTACCAGACTATATCCAGGCATTCTAATTAAAACACTGTTTTAAATATCTGGACAAAAGATGGTAAAATACTTAACTTGGCAATGGCAGTTGGACAGGAAAGAAGGTGGGGAGAAAAGAATTCAGGAAAAACCATTGAAGGTAAAGTTAGTTGTGTCTTAAAGTTATCAAGTTCAAACTCTTAAAGGACTATTATAACTCTATCCTATCCCAAGTCACCCAAAGCTATTGGACACTCCTAGTATTTAAAAGTCACTAAGTCTGGAGGAAGTTTATTCCATTGTGGAATAATACCCTGAATGTGTGTGACATTTTAAGGTAAATTTGGTCTACTAGATCTCTTACTGCTCCCAAAGGAGTGACCTCTGGAGAGGGAAGGTTCCGACACCTTGTAGGAAAGAAGGGATGGATCAGGCCTGGAAAGGTATCACAAGGAGTGCAGGAGATAAACGTTGCTTACTGTTGTTGCTTACTGGTCTGACTTTAACCACCTTTGTTTTCCAAAGATGAACATGTTTGTAAAAGGCATATCTAGTCTTTAATACTGCATTACACAAACCTTTAGCATAATGAGCATGCACAGATAGGAAGTTTGCTTTACTTGTCCTATCAATGGACTCTTAATTGTCCTTTTCTGAAACTAATGTTCTTAAACTTCTGTTAAACATAAATTAAAAATAACAATCTTTGAGTTATTCTTAGATTACTTCCTGCAGTCTGATCTTTCCATCCAGGTCTTTGTGCAGTTGGAATCTAATTGGATCAGACAATGCTCAAGGTTCCCTCCAGCTCCCTAGTACCACAGCTAATTAGCAGAAATTCTACTTTAATAATACAGTTGCTGCAGGTCAAGAAAGAAAAGCAAAGCAGAAATGGAAATCTCAGCTTAGAGAACATTGAAAAAAGATTAGAAGTGAGTTAATTTTTGGTGTGATAATTAATTACAGTCCAACAAGAACAAAATTCTATGAATATTGACTAGCTGTAATTAATCCATATTTATTCACAGACTTATCTCCCCCAACATCACCTACAATTCTGAGGGGGGAGAAACAGAATATCTTCTTCCAAGAATTCTTATGTATTGCCAAGATAAGCAACAATCTCAAGTCTGTGGAGACGTAATAATCATCAAGGTAATATTAAATAATATAAGTAATTATAACTGCATGTACTCATTCATATTATCTAGCTAAATTTTAATTACTTATTTCTAATTTGGAAAGATATACCTTTGTCTCAAAAACCTTGGCAAAAGAGGACTACACCAGGACACTGTAGTTGGTATGGAAGATATCTTACGTGATTTTTTTTTTTCCCTTAAAAGGGTAACAGTTTCAGAATATGTTATGCATGTATACACGAACTGGGACTCCACATTGTGCCTCATAAATATATGTAATTACTATTTGTCAATTTTAAAAGGAGAACAAAAAAAGGTTTAAAAATCAGATGTATTTTTAGAAGCAGTTCTTATAATGTGTTTGAATGTTTCACTGTATTCTTTGAAATTCCCATAGGCCAGGGTGCTACTTACTCTTGTAAGAGTAACGTGTTACAGGGAACTTACCAGAGAGGAGATTTACGCCAGGGTTGAGCCATGGGAGTGATGGTTCTTACACCACAACTTTGTTTCTTTTCTATGTTCCAGAAGTCAGACAAACTGAATTTTGTTTCATGTACCAGGACAGGCAGAAGGAATGAGGAACAGCCTGAGAAATGAATGTTTTTCTACCAGAGGAGCAGAAAGTTAGTCAATATAAGCTGTGTAGACTTGGAGAACTAGGCAACCTGCAGTTATTCACATAACTTATATTGCCTATGTTGACAGGCAGAATAAGGAGAATTACAGTCTGGGCTATTACTTCAGATAGAGATTCTTCTGATCACATTAATGCAGATTGGGCGGAGAGAGGTAGATTTAACAGCAACAGGAGTTAAAGGGGTAATAATCTTTGGGTCCACAGATCCATCTAAATCAAGTGAGTGCTAGCAGCAGGCTTGCAACAGTTAAGACTTGCCAATTATCTGCGCGAGGCTCCATTTCCCAGCTTCCCATGCATCTCAGAAGGGCCACGTAACTAACTTTCCCCGACAGACTTAAAGGAAGTGATGTTTACTTCCTGTCACTTCAGTAAAGTCACGTTTACTTCCTGTCACCTCCAACTGCATTGGAGCATTGTGTAACTGGGCATTGTGTGATCCAGTTAGACGCCAACTGCACAAAGACCTATTTCCACTTCAACCCCTGTGCTCCTGGAGCAGGTCTGCGTGATTGGGAGCAAAGGATTCTGGGAGGGCCAAAACACAATATGGAAGGAGGCGGAGTCACACAGTCTTAACTTGAGGGAGAGCCATACGGGTGAACTGCTGACGTGATCAAGAAGTGAAGAGTATTGGGCTAAGCCACGGAGATTTCAGGGTTTATTTGTTTCAGCAGCATAATCTACTTCACAATTAAAAGAAGAGGATGTGGATTCCAGAATCTTGTTATCAAAATGGGATATCAAAGGGGTTTAAATTAAGGAAACAAAATGGAAGCATTACTGTGGTGAATCCCTGGAAATACCACATTAGAAGGCAGATGAAACTTCCAAGGACTTGGGTGTGGCTGTTAGACTTCCCCAGTTATTTAGCTGAATGGGCAGGGCAGGGCACCGGATTTGGTAAAGAATTTGAGGGCCAAACCCATTTTGTCTTGGAGTGAAGGCTGTGATCCTCAACTCTGGCTTCAAGTTAGGTTTCAGTTAAATCACAAAAATGCTGATGTCTGGGCCTTAAGCCAAATCAATTAAATCAGAATCTCTGGAGATGAGATCAAGATACTGTTATATTTTTAAAGGTACCCTAGTAGTGCTAATACATAGCTAGATTGGGAATCTCTGAGTTGGCAAATATTTTCACCAAGGAGTCTGAAGCTGCTTAAGAGCTTTGTCTCAATAGAAATTTGTTTAGGAAGCCTAGGACAGAGCCCAAGGGAAAGAAATATCAGGTAGATTCAGATGTGTGGAACTGGAAAAGAAGAATATTTTAGCATCAATGTCTCAAGAACAAAAGAGATAGTGACTTAAGTTGAAGTATTTCCATCAACAGAGATTATATAAAAGAAATACTGTTAATGAATATTACTATTATTTTCTTCTCAGTCTACTAAATGCATTTAAAATATGGGAAGAAATTATGGATGTACAAAATGAATATTTAACATAGATTCATTTTTTTTCTGATAAATATACAAAACTAGTAAACATTAACAAAATGTTATAGAAATAAGATGCTGAACAGTCTTTTCTGTTTATATATAGCCATTGAAGGATATGTTTGATTATATGAAAATAGGTCAGTGCATCCCCAATGGGGAGAATAGTCTAGCAAGCTAGAAATTTCCAAATTTGTGTAGACCCAGATAAATAGAATATTTATTGATATTTATCCAATATTTATAGAATATTTATGCAATATCCTATTGCTGATCTAACCCGCATTCAGCAAGGAAGATCAGTTTCCCACCAGATGTGGGTGAATCTTAATGGAAAGGTATACATTAATTTCATTCAGTCATTTATAACTTTTACTAAAAAATTTTCCTTGTTTTTGGAACACTAACATCTAGTAGGATGACAAACTTGAAAATATCTGCTGGTAATGAAAGATATTTATTGAACAGTAACTTATTATTTAGTTTTAACAATTTAAAAAGGTTACCAAACAACACACAACTTTGCCACACTAAGTTGCACTTGTGCCAAAGTTTAAAAATTTTCTTTACTTGGAATCAAGGTCAACTTTCTAGTAACTTTGTTCCTTAAAACATCCTCATATTTGGTCAGATTTAATTTGAAAAGGAACCCTTTCCTACTAATGTACCCTCAGCAGGAAATCCAGATCATAAAAATTCCAGGGAACAACATCCATAACTTGTTTTATAGAAACAGTTTTGGATTATGCCAATCAATTCACCAGTCCATGATTTCAAAGATTGTTTCATCAATCTTGTATCATTCATGTCATAGAACATAAAATAAGCCTTTTAACAAGAATTTGGATTTGATTCCACAAGAAAGACAAGGTCATTTTTAAAAAGCAAATCAGCTAGCAAGAGTGCTATGAGAAGAATGCCTACAAAGAAAAATGGCTATAGAGCCTTCAGCCCTATTCCATAAATCTTGACTTTTATTTTTCCCTTCTGCGTCTAGGAGATAGTTTGCTTCTTATATTGTTCCCTAAGGGAAGTTCCAGTACCACATGGGGCTAAGAAATATAATTTACTCTTTTACTATTTGAAATTCAAGTTATTAAAGTACCATGGACTCAGTGAAGTATAACTCATATCCATATGACCCACCTTAGAAGGAGTCATACACACTGCCTCGTACAATGATATCCTAATAATGTAAAACTAACAATTTTGGGGAGACTAATCAATTTAGAATCAAAGCCCCTCTATTATGTTGCAAAATGCTTACAGAATGCACATTCTTTTCTACATTGAAAGACAAGTGACCATTTCCCTTCAGCAGACTTGTAAGATCAATATGTATAAATATTGATCTTATGCCCTCTATTGAATTAAAGTTTGAACTATGTGTCTTATTCAGGTGACATATTTCATTTGTGTCATATGTTTTTATTTGGTTTGAAATTTCAAGAAGCTAAATTTGGTGTCAGCTTTCCAAGATTTCTACCTTTTACATTTGCTAAGTTCTTGCAAAAGAGTAAGGAACACATCTCTTCATATATTCACTTACTACAGATGAAGTACCTAGTCAGTATTTTTCTAGGAGCTGTGGATTCAACAGTGATCTAGAAGGTGTCATATTTGGCCTCTCCCAGGAAGAAAGACAGATAACAAAAATGACATCTTATTTGAAGGCCCTATAGCCATTTTTCTTTGTTGGCATGCTTCTCATAGCATTCTTGCTAGCAGATTTGCTTTTTAAAAATGACCTTGTCTTTCTTATAGAATCAAATCCAAATTGTAAAGATGTTAAGGAAGAAGTAATTAAAATGATATTTGAAAGATCAGTTAGTCAAGGAAGAAGAGAAAGAGTATTCAAGGAGAGGAAAAAACTAGTAGGAAGGCAAAATAGCACAGGCCTGTTTTAAGAGAGAAAAGTTGAAGACAGCAAGTTCTGTATTCAGCTTTGGCGGTAGAAGGGTGTTTGACTAATGTGCTTGGAGAATGTGTGAATGTGCTTGGAGAATTAAGTCTAGCTTATGAAGGGTCTTATGAGCCATGCTAACATGAAAACTGGAACATAAGAATAACAGTGGCAAGAGTAGAGCTGTTGTATTAGTCTATTCTCACGCTGCAATACCGACATACCCAAGACTGGGTAATTTATAAAGCAAAAAGGTTTAATTGACTCACACTTCTGCATGACTGGGGAGGCCTCAGGAAATTTACAATCATGGGGAAGGGGCAGCAAACACGTCCTTTTTCACATGGCGGCAGGAGACAGAAGTGCTGAGCAAAGAGGGAAAATCCCCTTATAAAACCCTCAGATCTTATGACAACTCACTCATTATCACGAGAACAGCATGGGAGTAACTGCCCCCCAAATTTAATCACCTCCCACTGGGTCCCACCCACAACACATGGGGATTATGGGAACTACAATTCAAGATGAGATTTGGGTGGGGACACAGTGAAACTATATCAGGTGTGTTTCAAAATGATATTCGTAGAATGAAAAATAGATAATGAACGTCAAGAATGGAGACAGGGACACCAATTGGGAGGCTGCTATGGTAACTGATGTGAGGAAAGGAATGGTCCCCAAAAAGATATGTCCGTGTCCTGATTCCCAGAACCTGTAAATGTTAACCATATTTGGAAAGAGTCTTTGCAGGTGTAATTATATTGAGAATCTTGAGGTGTAGGGTTCATACTGGATTACCTGGGTTGGCACTAAATACAATGATGAGTATTTTTGTAAGAGATACACAGGCGAGATGTGACAGACAGAAAAAGGGAAGGCCATGTGACTGTAGAGGCAGAGATTTCAGCATGAGCTGAGGAATGTTGACAGCACCAGAAACTGGGAGAGGTAAGGAAGGTTTTTCCTCTAGTGATTCCAGGGGAAGTATGACTGTGCTGACACATTATTTTCAGACTTCTGGTCCCCAGAATGTCAAGAGAACAAATTTCTGTTGTTTTAAGTTAAAATTTTTTGGTAATTTGTTATGGCAGCCACAGGTAACTAATACAGCAAGGCAAAAGCAAAACACAGTCAGAAGGAAAGGAGAAAACCTGGTGCATTTGGGTCACTGCACAAGTCCAGTAGTGCAGGACCTAACAATATTTGTGAGTGAGAAGCTAGAAATGAGGTTGGACAGTGAAGCAGGAGGTTATGTTTGTGGAAGACTGCTGGGTCTGAATGCACATGGAATGCCAGAAGATCAGTGAGTGGATCAGACTAGCTGGAGGAGGATTACATTTTTGAGCAGTGGAAAGGAAAACTGGGAAGGGAAAGGGAGGAGCAATGAACAGAACACTTTTTTTTTTTTTTTTCCCAGAGAAGGGATCTATGGTAGTGCGGGGAGAGAACTGGAAAGGGCTTGTGTGGGGAAGTTTATACCCCACCCAAAATAGGGCAATGTCTTAGTTACCTTGGGCTGCTATGACAAATACCACAGGCTAGGTGGTTCAAACAATAGAAATTTGTTTCTCATAGTTCTGGAGGCTGGGAAGTCCAAGACCAAGGTGCTGGCAAATTTGGTTCTTGGTGAGGACCTACTTTCTGGCCACCATCTTGCCGTGTCTTCACATGGCAGAGAAGAAGCTTTGGTGGTTCTTCCTCTTTTTATAAGGATCCTAATCCCATCATGGTGGGGGATCCACCCTCCTAACCTCATCTGAACCTTATTCTCTGTTAAAGTCCCCATCATCCTAATGCCATCATTTGGGGGATTAGGGCTGCAATATATGAATTTTATGGTGGCACAAACATTGAGTCCATAACAGGCAAGAAATTAAACTATCCATGCATCAGATGTGGGCCACATAGGATAGAGGATCAGCTTGGAGCTCTTCTAGGTCCTGAAAGTACCCCCTGGAAGGGCAATGGGCTACAACAGGAGAGTCTGAGTCTTTGTGGAGCGGATGATGGAAGGCCAGGAATTGGTGCAAGGAGGAAGGGAAAGCAGACACTTGTAGCAGATGCCAGCAAGGCTTCCAGGGCAGCAGGGGAGAAGCTGTGTCTAAGTACTGGAGGCTGCTATCAGAGAGGCCCAGTGACTTAGGACAGTACTTATCAGGAGCTGAACAAGAACTTTCCTCTTTTCTCTTTTTCTCTCTCCCCAACCACAGCTCCCACACTGGTGGGCCTGCACTGGGGGTGGGGAGGACTTCTGAGTGGGAAATGAGTGGGAAGAGACAGCAATTGGCCACACCCCTCTCCCCAAGGGCAGGTGACCCATTGACTGCTGACTTCAGCTGGAAGATGGAAATAAGCCTTGCATGAAGTCTAAGATGTTTACTGACATCTTAGATTAGACGTTTAAAATTTCTGAATTAGAGTGTTTTGAGACATAGAAGACTTGAGGACTAAGAGTAAGCAGGAAAGTCGTAGATGTGCCAAACTTTCAGCCAGCAGAGTAGAAAGTTTCCTGTAAAACAGTAGTGGGACAGAGTTGTGTTTTGCATATCTGTTAAGCATCATAGTTGTACCATGTACCGTTTAGATTTTCAAAGAAAAGGATGGGCATTTCATCTAAGAAATCATAGTGAGTGACATATTTCCTTAGAATAAAATCAGTAAGGGCGGGCACAGTGGCTTACATCTGTAATCCCGGCACTTTGGGAGGCCAAGGTGGGCAGATCATGAAGTCAGGAGATCGAGACCATCCTGGCCAACATGGTGAAACCCCATCTCTGCTAAAAATACAAAAATTAGCTGGGCGTGGTGGCACATGCCTGTAATCCTAGCTACTTGGGAGGCTGAAGCAGGAGAATCACTTGAACCAGGGATTTGGAGGTTGCAGTGAGCCGAGATCACGCCACTGCACTCCTGCTTGGTGACAGAGCGAGACCTCATCTAAATAAATAAATAAATAAACAAATAAAATAAAATCAGTAAGATGGCGAAGGCCTGTTCTGAATAGATGCTTCCCTAGTTCTCTAGTGCTAAACTTAAGACAGACAAATCATGTTGTGCAGTGTATTTGGTTAATGTTATCACTTCTAATTCTTACAGAAGGTTGTATACAGAAATTTCTAAAGCATCACATTCACATTCCATTTGTTTTCCCTAGCCAAGAGAGGTCTGTAACATGGTAAACACAAAAGACTCAGAATTGAAACCTGGAATTGAAAAGACTTTTCTACTCCGTTCACAAGGACTTTCTTTTCCCCCTTCGTTTGCCACTTAATCTTTTGGTCTCATTTTCGTCATCTGTACAGTGAGGATAATGGGACCCAATTTCGTTTTATGTTATCTTGATGGAAGGATTCCCACAGTTAGACTGAATGAAAACCTGACCAGTAATACCCACTTACCTACCTCTCTGAAGCGTTGTAAGAATTAAAGACAGCCTGCAAAGTGTACTGACGATGAAGAGCACACCATGAGAGAAACAGAGGTGATGAGTATTATTAAAAGTGTCAAAGGATAAGTATATCTTAATGAAAGTGGACAAAAACATACACCAAAGGATCTTGGCTTGCTTGCCCTAGTGCCTCAATGACTTAGGGTAGAAAGAAATATATATGATATCTGAGTAGAAAAATAAAAGCAGTAAAAAAAAAAAAAAAAAAAAAAAAAATCTGTCCAGGAACATTAGTACCGAAATCATTTTTACATCCTAAAATATTTCATCCTCAATTTTAAAAATAAAGCACTGATTTATGCACCTCAAGTCTAATGAAATAAAGCAATATGTCTTGGAAATTTAGAACAGTCTATATAGGAAGGCAAAGGACTAAAGACAAAGATGTTCAGAAATTGAGTCAAGCCAAACAGACCAAAGATATTCTGCTCCCCAATGCAAAAGGCAGCATGGGCAGAATTTATTTGCTATGTATAGAATTGAGAACTGCTTTTTTTTTTTTTTTTTGATCTTGCAAAGGAGATGAAATGGATATATTTATGTTGCTTGCTTAGGAGGACAGTCAGGGAGCGGGCAAAAATGTATAGCAAATTTGACACGAAAAGTAATAATTACTTCGGTTAGTTACATTTACAAAGCAATAAGAGAAGAATAAGTCACTTATGAAGTTAAATAAATTTGAAGAAAATTAAGGTAATTGTTTCCTTCCTGTACACAAATTCTTTCAGGCTGTGAACTCTCCAGCAAGTAAATAATAAATTATTTTGGCTTTTACAATTTATCTTGGTCTTGACGCACACAAGGGCAAGATATGACGGTGTCTGTTTCTTCCAGAGGACTCCGATTCTTTGCATATATAAGCAGGTGTCCATAAGTCTCATTCTATAATATGTTTAGCTCCGCATATATTTTCTGTTTTCTGTTGTTGGTCTCTATGTTGTAATATGCCAGTGAGCTAATGTTGGAGAAGAGACTTTTTTAAAGATCTCTTATCTTTCATACCATATGTGAAACAGGTGGTAGTCTGCTCTCATAGATGAATATTTCTGTGATGAATTTTTTTTCTTTTTATTTCTTATTCACATGAGCTAATTTATTTTTGCCAAAGTGTTTACATTCTGCGCTATAGATGTGGTCTGAGTGTATTTGCTGTAGTCAGAAGTCTCTGTTTTATGCTTGATTTTGGAGCTAGGTGGGACAAGGAAAATGCAAGTAGATGGAACTCATGCAAGTAGATGGAACCTTAATCTTATCATTTCTTTTTCACAAGAGGCTCAATTTTAGGGCTGTGCTGTAGTCCACAAAACAATCAGTCTCTATGACAATAATTCTAATTTTGGTAGAATAATTTTAACACCACTAAAAGAACTTGGAGAGACTTCATTTATGGAGGACATTAGTGAGATAATTTGGAACCTGTTCCTGAGTGGGGGACATACTTGCAAATATTTAAATCCTGCCTTCTTTAGTCACCTGTTTCATTCTTTAAAAAAAGAAAATAGTGCTCTTCCGGGGACGTTGTCTGCAGGCACTCAGAATGGTCCAGCGTTTGACATACCGACGTAGGCTTTCCTACAATACAGCCTCTAGCAAAACTAGGCTGTCCCGAACCCCTGGTAATAGAATTGTTGACCTTTATACCAAGAAGGTTGGGAAAGCACCAAAATCTGCATGTGGTGTGTGCCCAGGCAGACTTCGAGGGGTTCGTGCTGTAAGACCTAAAGTTCTTATGAGATTGTCCAAAACAAAGAAACATGTCAGCAGGGCCTATGGTGGTTCCATGTGTGCTAAATGTGTTTGTGACAGGATCAAGCGTGCTTTCTGTATCGAGGAGCAGAAAATCGTTGTGAAAGTGTTGAAGGCACAAGCACAGAGTCAGAAAGCTAAATAAAAAATGAAACTTTTTTGAGTAATAAAAATGAAAAGACTTGCTGAAAAAAAAAGAAAATAGAAATTTGAGGTATATGATCAAAGTTAAATAAAATTCAATTTAAAGAGGATAATACTGAGTATTGTATTTTCTTGGTAAAAATTAAAGTATTATGAAACAAATCTTGAATAAATAACTACAAATCACATATTTAATAAATTACTTGTAGAGTGAAAATTTTCCTTTGGAATCCTCTCTTCAAGGCACTATAATATTTGTATGTATGTGAAATTCTTCCCTATTCTAAATTTACCATCTCATTTCTGTTCACTTTTGTGTCCACAGAGTATCTGCCTGGAAACCCTGTTGCCTGGAGACCACTTTTGAAGAACATCCACTGCTGTGGCCTCTTAAAGATTTAAGACATCTAATGAAGAGCTGACAGAAATCATCAATTTGCTCCTCAGCAAGTAATATTTTTAAGTCACAATAAAACACTTACCTGGATATTATGTATTCAGATAATCATAATAGCTCAAGTATAGGATGCAAAGGGGAAAAATACCTTTGAAAAATTTGAATTGTACAAATCCATACAGAAGAGAGATGGGACAAAAAATAAAATCCGCATTTTCTTCATGGAAGACGCTGTCAGGTCCTCCTATTAATTATTTATTCTGATTTTTAAAACTATTCAAAAAGGCTTTATTTATATTTTGAACTCTGTTGTATATTATCGTTCTCTGTAGCCCAAAGGAATTTTGAAGCAGAAATTCAACGAATGGCATAAGGATACTGGAAAAGTGGATGAAAGGAGACATGATGCAGCCAAAAGAATTCCATATCAACCTGAAGCATTCTGGAGAGGGTTCAAGAATCCAGCATATCTTAACAAGGTCCAAGTATCTCACAGTATGATGGCAGAATTTGTCACCAGTAACAGGCACCAAGTACAAATGATTATTATTTCATTTTACTCTTTGTTATTTATTTATTTATTTGTTTTTGAGACAGGGTCTTGCCCTGTCACATTTATTTATTTATTTATTTTTGAGACAGAATCTCACCCTGTCACCCAGGCTGGAGTGCAGTGGTACAATCTCGGCTCACTGCATCCTCTGTCTCCCGGGTTCAAGAGATTCTCCTGCCTCAGCCTCCTGAGTAGCTGGGATTACAGGCGCATCCACCATGCCTGGCTAATTTTTTGTATCTTTAGTAGAGATGGGGTTTCACCATATCGGCCAGGCTGAAATTATTATTATTTAAAAAATGTAGTTAAAGATTTTTTGTGGGTACATAGTAGCTGTATATATTCATGGAGTACCTGAGGTGTTTTGATATAGGCATGCAATGTGAAATAAGTACATCATGAAGAATGAAGTATCCATCCCCTCAAGCATTTATCCTTTCAGTTACAAATAATGCAAGTACATTCTTTAAGTTATTTTTAAATGTATGATTAAGTTATTATTGACTATAGTCACCATATTGTGCTATCAAATAGTAGGACTTATTCATTCTTTCTTTTTTTTTAATTTTTTTAAATTTTTTTAAAATTTTTATTTATTTATTTTTATTATTATACTTTAAGTTCTAGGGTACATGTGCATACCGTGCAGGTTTGTTACATATGTATACTTGTGCCATGTTGGCGTGCTGCACCCATCAACTCGTCAGCACCCATCAACTCGTCATTTACATCAGGTATAACTCCCAATGCAATTGCTGGCCCCTCCCCGCTCCCATGATAGGCCCCAGTGTATGATGTTCCCCTTCCCGAGTCCAAGTGATCTCATTGTTCAGTTCCCACCTATGAGTGAGAACATGTGGTGTTTGGTTTTCTGTTCTTGCGATAGTTTGCTGAGAATGATGGTTTCCAGCTACATGCATGTCCCTACAAAGGACACAACTCATCCTTTTTTTATGGCTGCATAGTATTCCATGGTGTATATGTGCCACATTTTCTTAATCCAGTCTGTCACTGATGGACATTTGGGTTGATTCCAAGTCTTTGCTATTGTGAATAGTGCCGCAATAAACATACGTGTGCATGTGTCTTTATAGCAGCATGATTTATAATCCTTTGGGTATATACCCAGTAATGGGATGGCTGGGTCATATGGTACTTCTAGTTGTAGATCCTTGAGGAATTGCCATACTGTTTTCCATAATGTTTGAACTAGTTTACAATCCCACCAACAGTGTAAAAGTGTTCCTATTTCTCCACATCCTCTCCAGCACCTGTTGTTTCCTGACTTTTTAATGATTGCCATTCTAACTGGTGTGAGATGGTATCTCATTGTGGTTTTGATTTGCATTTCTCTGATGGCCAGTGATGATGAGCGTATTTTCATGTGTCTGTTGGCTGTATGAATGTCTTCTTTTGAGAAATGTCTGTTCATATCCTTTGCCCACTTTTTGATGGGGTTGTTTGTTTTTTTCTTGTAAATTTGTTTGAGTTCTTTGTAGGTTCTGGATATTAGCCCTTTGTCAGATGAGTAGATTGCAAAAATTTTCTCCCATTCTGTAGGTTGCCTGTTCACTCTGATGGTAGTTTCTTTTGCTGTGCAGAAGCTCTTTAGTTTAATGAGATCCCATTTGTCAATTTTGGCTTTTGTTGCCATTGCTTTTGGTGTTTTAGACATGAAGTCCTTGCCCATGCCTATGTCCTGAATGGTATTACCTAGGTTTTCTTCTAGGGTTTTTATGGTATTAGGTCTAACATTTAAGTCTCTAATCCATCTTGAATTAATTTTTGTATAAGGAGTAAGGAAAGGATCCAGTTTCAGCTTTCTACTTATGGCTAGCCAATTTTCCCAGCACCATTTATTAATCTCCTTAAGCTGATAAGAAACTTCAGCAAAGTCTCAGGATACAAAATTAATGTGCAAAAATCACAAGCATTCTTATACACCAGTAACAGACAAACAGAGAGCCAAATCAGGAATGAACTTCCATTCACAATTGCTTCAAAGAGAATAAAATACCTAGGAATCCAACTTACAAGGGATGTAAAGGACCTCTTCAAGGAGAACTACAAACCACTGCTCAGTGAAATAAAAGAGGACACAAACAAATGGAAGAATATACCATGCTCATGGATAGGAAGAATCAATATCATGAAAATGGCCATACTGCCCAAGGTAATTTTTAGATTCAATGCCATCTCCATCAAGCTACCAATGAGTTTCTTCACAGAATTGGAAAAAACTGCTTTAAAGTTCATATGGAACCAAAAAAGAGCCCGCATTGCCAAGACAATCCTAAGTCAAAAGACCAAAGCTGGAGGCATCACGCTACCTGACTTCAAACTATACTACAAGGCTACAGTAACCAAAACAGCATGGTACTGGTACCAAAACAGAGATATAGACCAATGGAACAGAACAGAGTCCTCAGAAATAATACCACACATCTACAGCCATCTGATCTTTGACAAACCTGAGAAAAACAAGAAATGGGGAAAGGATTCCCTATTTAATAAATGGTGCTGGGAAAATTGGCTTATTCATTCTTTCTATTGTTTTGTACCCATTAACCATCCTCACCTTCATCTGATTCCCCGACTACCCTTCCCAGCCTCTGGTAACCACCCTTCTACTTTCTATGTCCATGAGTTCAATTGATTTGATTTTAGATCCCACAAAAAGTGAGAATATGCAAAGTTTGTCTTTCTGTGCCTGGCTTATTTCACTGAACATAATGATCTCCAGTTCCATTCACGTCCCCGAATACAAATTAATACATGGTAGAAGCTGTGTTCTGTTGAAGAAGTTAGGAACATATTCAGGCTATATTTTGCATTTTTGAAAGATGGTTAAAATACTTTTAAAATGTTTATGCTGAAAGGAGAAAGTTCTGTGAACTAGAAAATTTGTATGAATTTAAACATAACTCAGAGATGAAATCTGAAAGAAAACAAGGCCCCTCTTTGCTCAATTTTATTGTTTCGATGCTGTTAATCACACTTGATGCCTCATGGTCACCAAAGTAAAGTAAATTATTTTGAATTAACATTCCCTCCAAAACTTGTTATCCCCAAGCATGCAAAAAGTAAAAAGCAATAAAAGCCCAAGTTGCAAAGAAAGATGTGCTTCTACAAGAGAATTTGGAGGCTGCTGGAAGGTGGTGCAGTCCAGAGAGCTTAGGATTGAGCTCTGATAACAGACAGACCTAAATTTCTGCCACATTTCACAATGTGGCTGTGCATTGGCTGCTCAATCTTGCTAAGCTTCAATATTTTTGTGTAAGAAAAATAATACGTATTTATTGTACCTAAAGGTTGTTAAGAGAATTAAATAAGTGTGTGTATATAACCAGAGTGCCTGGAACATTAAATGCTTAATGCACATTAGCTATTACCCTTATCATTATTATCAAGTTAAATTAAGCCAATATAATCATAAAGTTGGAGACTGAGTTTATGAGGGCAGTGGCAGAGCCACATAGCTAATCATGAGCTGCTGTTTAACAAAATGAAAGGAAGTTACTGTTTACATAACACCAGAGAAAGAGGACATTTTGGAGAAACTAGGTTAATATAAAAAAACAAAAAAAGTTTTTAATGCTTTTCGTAAGTGTGAGAGAAGAAATTGAGATAACATGGCATTAAGGAACTATTTAGTCTTGGGAGATACATAAAATCAAGGTACTGCCCCACTTTTGCCCTTTTTCTGCTTTGTTAATCCTTTATTGAGATATAATTCACAGCAGTACAATATATACATATTAAATATGCTACATGATGAATTTTATGATTTTATGTATATGCCCATGGAACTATGACCACACCAACATATAGCATGCATCCAGCATCTCAATAGGCCCCTGGTGCCCATTACAGTCAATTGACCACCCATTTCCCAAAGGTAATCACTCTTCTGTTGATGATAGGAAGGTTTGGATTTCCCTCTTAATCTAGAAAAGGGGCCTTTGAGAAATTTGATGTCCTTTTTCTTTTCCCTAGCTAGACTTTAATTCTCACCCATTAATTTTACTTTAATTCTAGGTCATCATGCCTCTAGCCTACAGTCATGCTCTCATCGACATGCCCCTGCTTACTTTATCTGCACTGTGATGTTCTTCTGACATGTAGGGGGTTTTCTCTTCACTATTATGTTAATGAAGTTTCATTGCACTTTTGGATCCATGAATCCCATAAATGCTATTATTTTTGACTGTCATTGTATTGTGTTTTCTAAAGCATCCTGGGCCAAGGCTAAGTAAGGAGACACAGGAGCTTTAAGGAGACCTGAAGGTGAACTCTAGGGGCAGCTACACTCTCAAACTCAACTTCCCTGAAGAAGGTTTTCTGGTTCTAGTCTCAGTGTCAAATCATGATGCAACAGCAGAGTGAACTCAGTGTTTTTGGTATGAAGAAGATCTCCATGTGTTACCATCATCAACATCTCCTGTGCTGTTAATCTTACCCTGGATACCTGACCCAGGTGCCCATGCTGTGAATTCTTTCACTGTAGGAAAGAGAAACAGGTACAAAAGATGCACAGACCTCTCATGGGGGTCCCTGGTCAATCGAGGTGGGTGCCCACTTGCTAAAATGACCCTGACCCCTCATTTGGCCACTTGACCACTGGTAACCCTAAAGGCAAATGAAGCCCTTAGGGACCAGAAACACAGGATCCCTGGTTTAAAAAGCTGATCACAGAGAAAGTAGAAAAATCCATAATATCATCCTTTTCATAGCAGTACTTATAAGCTTTGAGCTTGTATTTTCCCACACTGCATGGAAATACCAACAGTGTAATAACGCAACTTCGAAAAAATCAAATAGTAGCTACGAAAGCCCTCAGCCCACAGGTTGCTGTGATTTTCACTTGAGTATGTTCAAGGGTTCATTTTATTTTTGACTTTAAAATTCACACTCAATTTTGACACATGAGACATATGTCTCAGCTCCTTACAGTAACAATCCTGTAAAAACAGATGACTCAGCCACCAGTTACAACAGCATATTATTGCAGTATTCAACAAAACATGCCTTATGCTGACTACAGAGAGGTTTCAAGTTGATGAGGCAAAAACAGCAATGTCCCATCTCAGAACATATGCTATACTATAGTAAGGAAAAAAGAGCCAAATATAAATACTAAACAATGTTGCATTGCTGAAATGTAATCCCTTTAAAACATTAGATGTCTTTACATTTCTCATTATTCTATTATTAATTTTAGAATATGCTCTCTTTAATGCAATCTATCTTTACACAAATTTTAAAATTCAGATTTCCAGATGAACCAAGAAACCAGGGGCTGATTTTTCTCAATGGGTTTCTCTTTTATACTCATAGCATCTGGTGAGGTCAGCATTAAGAAGAAAGGCAATTATTTAATAGCAATAGCTGTGAGCCAAAGAAGAATTACAAAGATAAATCAATCTGGGGTGATAAAATGCCAAAAAAGAGGCAGCCACTTCAAGTAAAAACAAGCTCAATATTAAAATACTGTTTTATTTTCAAGTTACCCAACAAACTGCTGAAAGAAATTACATTTTCCCTCATGAAGGAAATGATAATAAATGCCATTTTCTACCCACTGGGCATCACAGGATGGGTGTTGAGATACAGACATGAAATCCTCCCAATTATGGTAATACCAGGCATTGGAGCCAGAATGGTATTTAGAGTTATTAATTCATTCAACACATATGAACACCTATTATGTATGTGCCTTTGTTTGGGGGGTGTGACATATAGAGAGTTGTCTTGTGGAGATGACAGATGTAAGCTCAAAGTCACCACTGAAATAAAGTTACCTATGAGGGATCTTGAAGGTGAGGTCAAGGGAGACTATAAATGACAATGTATAAACAGAGGCTGAAAGCAAGAGAAAGTTGCCAGTTAGACAAGGCAAGAAAATATCCCATGAGAGGGCATGGCATTTGCAAAGTCACAGATGTGTGAAATCGCTTAGGATGCTTGGAAAACAACAAGCAGCTTTGTGTGGCTGCAGCAAATGTTGTAATACATAAGTGGCAAGGGTTGTTGCTAAAAATGCAGGCGGGAACTTGATTATGAGGGGTCTTTAAGCCCAAAGAGTTTAGCACATTCTTGCGGAAAGAGGAGTGACACAACCAGAAGGCCAGAGAGACCTGTGAGGTTTGTTCTAGCAATTCGCATGAAAGGGAATAAGGACTAGATTTGAGGCTGGGTTGGCTTGTGGGAAAGCTGAATTTGAGGGGGTATGTAAAAGAAAAAGCTTTTAGAAATGGTTACCAATCTCTGGGGTTTCTGACTTAAGCTATTGTGGTAATGGGAGCTTTCTGAATGGAGTAAAGGAATACAATGGGCACAAGTTCTGGAATAGGTAGATAGGGATGAAGAATGACTTCACTTTTTGGAGATGCTGAGTGAAAGCTGTCTTTTGGGTACTGAAGTGGAAATGACAAAGTAAATAGTTTGTAAGATCAACACATTCATTCTATCATCACTTAGGACACTCCAAGTGATGGTTTCATATGCTATGAAATTACATCCAACTATTTTTGATGATTTACTATGGAGATTCTGGAGAATAAAGATCCTTGCAGGGATCCATTTCATAACTTTATGGCGAGTGTTTCAAATCAGAGGATTGCAGCTTAAGGTATTAAGAAACTTAGATAGAAGCCTGATTATCATCAACATAATGTGCACTGTGAACTAAGACCACTAGCATTGGTTTACTGAGGATTAGCCCATGTATCAGAATAACACATGATCGAATCCACATTATATTGCAACACCCTCCATTGTAAATAGCTGTTCAATGCCATAAATCTGCTTTTAGAAAACGGTCCTCTAAAAATAGAAATCAAACCATATTGCTACACTGCACCATACTCAAAGGCTTCTGATTTCACTCAGAGTAAAAGGCAAAGTCCTTACAATAACCTCCATGATATGCCTTGTTCTCCTTGTCTCTCTAACCTCATTGCTCTTTACACTCCTTCCTCTCAGTCACTGTATTCAGCTATACTGACCTCTTGGCCGCTCCTAAAACATCAAATGCTTGACAATTCCCTTTTTCCTAGAATGTATTTCTTGCAGATGTCCATATGGTGTTAAGTCATTGGTCAAATGTTACATTTTATGTGAGTTCTTTCTTGACCACTGATTTAAAATTGTGGCACCTAAACCTTAATAACTTCCTATCCCTTTTTACTATTTTATTTTCTCCACAGCACCAAAGATCAGTTTTTGCATTTCCTTTAACATCTTAACTGGAAGTGATATATTAGGAGATAATAATGGTATAATACTGATAGTAGCTGTAGAAAGGATGTGGATGAGTTTTATTAGAATAAGCTGAGCTTATGCTGCAGTGACAACTGACCCTCAGATCTCAGTGGCTTTACTGAAAAAGTTTATTTCTTCCTAATCAAAGCCTGCTTAAGTCAGATGACTCTCCAGGGTAGCTCTCCTCTATGCAGTGACTCAGTGATCCAGGATTTTGCATCCTATAGCTCCACCATCTCAATCTTTTTTTTTTTTTTTTTGAGACAGTCTCGCTCTGTCGCCCGGGCTGGAGTGCAGTGGCCGGATCTCAGCTCACTGCAAGCTCCGCCTCCCGGGTTCACGCCATTCTCCTGCCTCAGCCTCCCGAGTAGCTGGGACTACAGGCGCCCGCCACCTCGCCCGGCTAGTTTTTTGTATTTCTTAGTAGAGACGGGGTTTCACCGTGTTAGCCAGGATGGTCTCGATCTCCTGACCTCGTGATCCACCCGTCTCGGCCTCCCAAAGTGCTGGGATTACAGGCTTGAGCCACCGCGCCCGGCCCACCATCTCAATCTTATGGCTTCCATGTTTGCTACTGAGGATCTCATGAAGGCTTTTATCCAACTCCTTCCAGAAGTGACACAGCTCATTCCTGCTCATAGCCTACTGGTCAGAGCTAGTACCATGATTCCACCCAACTAGGGTTTAGGGCTGACTGGGAAGTATGTTCTTCTAAGTGCTCTGGAAGGAGAGGAGACCTGGCTATTGGTGAGCACTCCTCAGTTTGACACAGCAACCAACTCTGGAATGATCTTCTTAAGATGCAGTGTGATGCAATGTAGGGAGCACAGAATAGGATTCAGCAGGGCTGGATGTAAGATCTCATTGAACCAGTCACTATTCACATGGCTTCAATTTAGGTATCTGCTCTGGAACTCTATTTTCAAACTCATGAAATGGGGGAAAATACTTATCCTGCTTATATCAGAAAGGTTTGTAAGTCCCGAATGTAAAAGTTTGTAAACAGAATTTCCAAATGTAGGCAACCGTTCAAATGCCAGTACATGAATAATGCAGTACGGAGCATAGAAAACCTGCCCAGATAAGATAAAATGAATTACATTCCTATTTTACATCAATATTTATAAAGTTATCTCATTGTTAGAGCCATAGAGAATGGTATCATTTCCAGACCTGCTGGCTTAACAGCTGTGATACTTAGCCAGTGAAGTAGGGAGCTGTTTATGTATCAGCGTTGGTTTATTTTCTATGTATGGAGCATGAAGAAAATGCCAAAGAAATTCAGATATATAACAAACACTTAAGATTAGTGAAAGCAAAATTCATTCAACAGTGAATGAATCCAATACTGGTAGCTTGTGTGATATCTTCTGTTCTGTTGCTGGAGGACATTGGCTATTGTGCAATGTCGTCTATTGTTCCAGGGATTCATGTGTACTTAGCACAAGGTATGATACTGACAAAATATCAGCTATTTGAAAAATCTCATTAGAATGTATTTAAAGATATATTAAAATCTTTTGATAACATTAGATTTTATATATTTGAGTACTGAGTACATCTGTTGTCAGACTTCAAAAAGATACTGAATTTATATATAATAATTTTGTTAGTCACTTCAAGTTTGTTACGGATGGTAAAATATTAACGTTAATAATGATATCCTATAGTGTTATCTATTCAAAGAAGTATCATAAAAAATCTAATCTTTTAAATACATTTAATACAAAATACTCAAATATGTGGATTTTTCTATGATTTTACTAGTGATTTGGGTCTTCTAGAATTCCTCAGCAGACTTTTACAACATTAGGGTAAAAGGAATCCAAATTATCTGTTTCAATTCCCTGCCAAATGAACACATTATCCGTATGGGGAATTTCTTGCTAACTGACGTTATTGTGGCATGCCATTTATTATCTGTGAGAAAGTTTACCCTTTGTGTGTATCCATTTGTGATAGATAAGTATTTCATATAGTAAGCAGATATTTGCCTCAGTAGAAACTTCACCCATTATGATTGGAAGATGTTTCTTGCTGCTCATGTCTGTATTGTACACACATGCTAAATATTAGTAACATCTTTACAGTCATTTAAAAATAACACATTCAAAGACTAAAGTATTAAAGATGATAAACCAGTTAGTACTCTAGTAGCAAACACATAAAAGTCCAGATGATAATTTCCTAATTGAATCTTGTCATGGAATTTTCCTGCCTAGTCATTGGCCCACATAGCTCTACTGTGATGAACAAAAGAACATGGATCCAATAAGGCCAGACGCAAATAGATACCCATAGTCACATGCTGGAATGCAGACAGCATATCAACAATGAGATAAAGCTTTGTACAACAGAAGTTCACTGAATCAATATTCTGAAACATTCCCAAGTTGCTGGCTTTTAAAATGGAGGGTAACAGAAAGCACAATGAATTTTCTAAGATGTTTCACATGATCTTGTGATAAAAAGAGGAGCAAGTTATTGCAAAGTGAAGGCTTCTTTGTTTTATTTTGCTGACAATTTATACTACTGCCTCCACTCAAGGGTTTGAGTTTCTTCCCCTTTTCCCCCTCAAAGATTATAACCTTGAGAATGATTGCTTTTCACCTTTTATTCTTTTAAGACACGTCTGCCATTCACTTTCATAAAAGACATCCTGCAAGCGGGTCACGGTGCCAGGTTGATGGTACATTGTGTAGACAATTTGGAGGAAAAAGTATAGAAAAATAGCTGTATTTAAATAGAAAGCCTAGCTCAAATGTCACTTTCTATATGGCAGTTCAGAAATACGTCAACAATATCACACACTCTCTCTCTCTCTTTCTCTCTCTCTCGCTCTCTGTCTCTCTCTCTCTCTACTTGAACTACGGCAGTACCATCAGAATGGGATTCCCTTTTTACATCTCTCTTCCCTCTTGTCTATTTCTTATACAGACAAAACTGCATCATGCTGGTCTTTAACAAACACCATCAATGTGTCTCACAACTTAGTATCATTTACACTGAGTCTTTTTTTTTCTTTTTCTTTTTTCTTTTTGAGACAGAGTCTTACTCTGTCACTCAGGCTGGAGTGCAATGGTGCGATCTTGGCTCACTGCAACCTCCATCTCCAGGGTCCAGGTGATTCTCCTGCCTCAGCCTCCCAAGTAGCTGGGATTACAGGTGCATGCCACCATGCCTGGCTAATTTTTTGGTACTTTTAGTAGAAATGGGGTTTCACTGTGTTGGCCTGGCTGATCTTGAACTTCTGATCTCAAGTGATCCACCTGCCTTGGCCTCTCAAAGTGCTGGGATTACAGGCGTGAGCCACAGCGCCCAGCCCACACTGAGTCTTTATCAGGTGTCAGCACACTACATCCTGGGGGCCAGGTCTGGTCTGCCGCCTGTTTCTGTATGACCTGTTAGCTAAGAACATTCTGTTTTTACATTCTTAAGTGACTTAAAAAGTGAAAAGAGTAACATTTTGTGAAATTCAAATTTCAGTGTCTATAAATAAAATTTTATTGGGCTACATCCAAATTCATGTGTTTACGCATTGTCTATAACTTTTTTGGCCCTCCAAAGGCAGAGTTGAGTAGTTGCAACATAGACCACGTGGCCTGCAAAGCCTAAAATATTTACTCTCAGG
Organism: Macaca fascicularis; assembly: GCF_037993035.2. NCBI lineage: Eukaryota > Metazoa > Chordata > Mammalia > Primates > Cercopithecidae > Macaca > Macaca fascicularis. The sequence goes on along the minus strand of NC_088377.1, from coordinate 20,530,796 downwards.
CTAGATAAAACAGAAAAGGTTTGCCAACCCCTAATGCATATGAATGGGACCCCTGGAGTTGGCCGTGCATAGCCTGTGTGGCTGTATACTATAGTCCTGGTCTGGAATAGTCATCATAGTAAGTGCTTTTCTCCTAGCCAGGCATTTAACATTTTTCACAATCTGGATGCAGAACAGATTCTCTCCAGCTCCCCCACCTACTACTTATTCTTCCCTTGGTATCATTTAGCTACCTCTGTGTCTTTGTTCATATTGCTTCCCTGTCCTAGCCATGTCTTTTTGTTTATCTGTCCGTTGATATCTATCATTGAAAGCCTAGCTCCAATGTTGCTTTCACCATGGCAGTTCAACAATGTGATTGAAATCTTGCTTCTGTGAATTCACAGGGTGCTTTGTACTTCCCTGACACACCTACCATATTCTGCCTTGCACGGCCCTTAGTCTTGCACTCATTTCATATTGCCTACTATATTATATGATCCTTAAGTCTAAGAACTGGGCTTGGTCATCTTTGTACCTTTAAGAATGCTGCAGACGTGGGCAGGCCTGGCACAGATCCCTGGAGGCTGAGACTAGGACCAGGAGCCATGCCAACCCTCAATACACACACAGTCACTTCCTTAGTTGCAGGGTCCAGGGGAAATTCCAGTGGTGTGGCAAAAGATCCAAGTTAGTGCTCCCACAAAGCTGCTGTGGGGAGAGGTGGCTCAGTTCCATAAAAAGCAAGTGGTTTGAAAGATACAAGCCCAGGACCCAATCCAGAAGTAGGCAATACTGTGGAGACTAGTCAGACCCTAAATATCAGTGAAGTTCATCAGTAACAAAAACCTATTGACCAGACCAAGTTCCAGGGCAGCGCAGCCAGTAAGAAAAGGGGATAAAATGGGAGTTGTGGAGTTTAGCAAGGAGAGGACAGAGGTTTGGTCTTAGAAAGACCAGGGCTCTAAAAGGGTGACTGGGCAAAAGTCCAAAGAGGAAAAACACCAGGCCCAAGGTAAGAGAGAAACTACTATAGAGAGGATGACCTGAGTTGAGTCCCAGACGTTGGGTGGGGGCTCCAGAAATTATTCTCGCTTACGTTTAGATGTAATCCTAGGGTCTGCAGAATAGAGAAAATGATCGCTCTCATTTGGTTTGTTTGACCCCCCCTCCAAATCTCATGTTGAAATTTGATCCCCAGTGTCAGAGGTGGAGCCTAATGGGAGGTGTTTTGGTTGTGGGGGAAGATGGTTCAGGAATGCCTTGGTACTCACAGTAATTCGTTTTTACTCTGTTAGTTCTCCCAAGACCTGGTTGTCAAAAAGAGCCTTGCACCTTCCCTGTGCTTGCTTTCTCTATCACCATGTGATCTCTGTACATACCAGCTCCTTTCTGCCTTCCACTGTAAATGGAAGCAGCCAGAGGCCCTCATCAGAAACAGATGCTGGTGTCATGTTTCTTTTATCGCCTGCAGAACCGTGAGTCGAATAAACCTATTTTCTTTATAAATTACTCAGCCTCAGCTATTCCTTTAGAGCAACACAAAAGTGGCCCTAGTTTCCTAGTGTAGGGAGACAATAGACTGGAGGAAGAGACAGAGTGTATAAAAAAGGGCCAGAGTGAGAGGGAACTAACTTATTTGAGCACTAACCACGTGTCAGGTCATGTAATAAGGCTTTTACTCACAGTATCTCACTTAATGTGCACAGTAACTCTGCAAGGAAGCAGCATTATGCCCATTTAACCGATGAGAAAATTGAGGCTTAGACTAAGCAGTTGATGGACATGAGATCTGAAGGCAGGCCTAAGTGAACCCAAACCAATTCCTCCACATGTTCCCCACCACTATATCACACTTCTTCAATAAATATTTATTAAATGAATAATGAAGATAGAAAAATTATAACTGGACATGTTTTTCACAACTCAATGTGGTATGCATGATAGTACTAATCTTTTTTCCCCATGTTTTCTCTAGTTTTTCCTTGTAAGTTAAAGAGCTTTTGTCTCTTTTATCACTGGTTCAGTGAACTAATAACTCTTGCATACTCTGTGTCCTATGTGCCAAGAGGCACGTTAAGTAATCTAAGAACATACCGGTTGCCCTAGGGAATTGCTTTGGATCTCTGGCCTTCAGTGCCTTCCACACACTAGTCCAAACTTCCTTTCCAGGGTTATTTTATTTTGTTCAGCCCTCTTAGATCACTTACTGTTTTCCAATCAACTCTTGTACACTTTGTCTCCTCCATATTAAATGCTACTCCTTCAGTAAAATCCACCCTGATCTCCTTTTCTTTCTTTTCCTTTCCTTTTCTTTTCCTTCCTTTTTTTTTTTTTTTTGCTTTGTTTTGTTTTGTTTTGTTTTTGTTTTTTTGAGAGGGTCTCACTTTGTCACCCAGGCTGGAGTGCAGTTGCACAATCTTGGCTCACTGCAGCCTCAACCACTGGCGTTCAAGTGATCCTCCTGCCTCAGCTCCCCAGGTAGCTGGAAACTATAGGAACACACCATCATGCCCGGCTAATTTTTTGTATTTTTTTGTAGACATGGAGTTTTGTTATGTTGCCCAGGCTGGTCCTGAACTCCTGAGTTCAAGTGATCCACCCGTGTCGGTCTCCCTGATCTCTTTATTCACAACTGATCCCTTTCTCCCCAACCCGTGGAGCATTTATATGATTCTATGCTTGCTCTGAAGTAATACTAAGAACTCCAATAACTCTAGTATAAATCTCCAAAAGAGTTTGCACTTATCCTTTTTCTCCCACAATGCTTATAGCGTCATTCACACAAAAGACATGCTTAAAATATGTTTTAAGTACTAAAAAAAGGCATAAGTGAAATTTCACTTTCTTAGGCTCCTTCATATGGTCAATTTTTCCCTCAGAAGTTTGTTTCCACACTAGCCCTCCCCACCTTTTTTGACTTGGTTCTTTCCAGTTAATGCAATTCTTTCTGGTCCCTGAAATTCTACAGAATGAAGCAGTTGTATGAAATGTAAGAAGCTGCCATATTTAAGGTGGACTCTGGCTTTTTGCTTTATACCACTTGCAAAGCCAATGTGAGTACCCGAGTCTAAAAATACTTTTCACTGCCAATCATATGTACAGAGTAGGCTTTTTGCTGTATAATCTGATTGCCAGTATTTAATGAAAAATACTGATTGCATCCTAGGACCATGCATCCTTCCAAGAAGTTCTATTTAAATCACTGTATAATTTCTTTTACTATGTAATTTGCATTGTGACAGTTTGATAGTTTATAAGGGCCCTTTGAAAGCGAACTTGAACTGTAGGGCAAAATGTATTTAGCACATTTTAAAAGCACATTAAAAAAGACTTGTCATTTGATAAATATTAATGCATTTATTAATAGATGACCAATGGCTGCTAAATTGTGAAAAAAGTTTGAGATTTCAGTGACTACAAGCAAATCCACTGCTATTAAAGTTAAAAGTCTGAAATATATTCTTCTGAAAGTTGCACTTTAAAAATATTGATTGCAGAATATCAAGCTGAACGATTCTGTTACATGACAAGTTCTCTAGTTTTGATAAGTTTACAGAGATCTCCCAAAATATAATCAATTTTTAATTGTCTGTTTAAATAGGCAATAGTATCTGCACATATTATGTATGATACTGGTCAAACTCAAGATTCACTTATATTGGCCTCTAGAATGTTTGATATATTTTAAGGAATGTATGATAATTGATTTGCTTCAAAATCCTTTGCTTAACTGAATATTAAAATTCAACTATAAGCTAGCAAGTAATGAAAGGATTCTAGGGAATAATAAAAGCAATGTTTAGCCAGGATTTAAGAATTCACTAGGATAATCTATCCAATTAAAATTTTGACTATAATCAAGGTTAAAAATAACGTACCTATCAATAAACTGAGTTACTGTGAAAGAAATAGAGCAGCTCTATAGTAGGATTAGTCAAGCCCGTCCTTCTACAATCCATTGTTTACTTCATATTATTAGACAGTTTTAATATGGTATTACTTCTAATCTTTCAAGTATCTTGTCAGATAAATCTAATTATTTCCAAGAAGTGGCTTGCAACTGAAAGAAAAATGTAGCAGAAAACTTATTTATCTATCGAGCTATATTTAGTTTGTAAAAAAAAAAAAAAAAAAAAAAAAAATCCTCCTTTTTCTTCTGTCGAAAAGAGGACTCAGATGGGGAATGGGGTACATTAAAACTTCCTGGAATGGGGAGGAGTATTCCAAAATTCAAGAGAGCTTAGACGATTCTTTTTTGGAGACAGAGTCTTGCTTTGTTGCCCAGGCTGTAGTGCAGTGGCATGGTCTCGGCTCGCTGCAACCTCCATCTCCTGGATTCAAGCGATTTTCCTGCCTCAGCCTCCTGAGTAGCTGGGATTACAGGCACACACCACCATGCCTGGCTAATTTTTGTATTTTTAGTAGAGACAGAGTTTCACCATGTTGCCCAGGCTGGTCTCGAACTCCTGAGTTCAGGCTATCCTCCCACCTCCGCTTCCCAAAGTGCTAGGATTACAGGCGTGAGACCGCACCCAGCCCCAGACAATTCTTTATTAAACCTATAAGAGATGCCGGAAGATTTCCACACAAGAACATACAGGTATTTCTCGGGGGACCTCAGCGCTTGTCTGTGACTTGAAGGCTTATCAGTGTTCCTCTCACCTGACCCTGAGGTCTTCACCCACAATATCAACGAACCTTTGTGTCTCAGCACTCACACAGATTTACGGAACATGTCTCATGTTGAAGAGGTTGGGTTGTTAAGAAAGGACAGATTTCAAACTTGGCTGCTATCACTCCCTGAGGATTTGGGAAGGCAATGCAGAGACAGTGTCTTGGTTATGAAAGTAGAATTCAGCAGCTATGTGTATGTGACCACCTGAATTTCCAAAGTTAGACCACTGACGTGGTTGTCTAAGACACTAACATCTTTGCCCTATGTGTTCCGGTTTGAACGTTTGTTCCACAACTCATGTTGAAATTTAATTGGCAATATAATGGTATTGGGAGGTTGGAGCTGTAAGAGATGAGGAGGTCATGAAGGTCCTGCTCTGATGAATGAATTAAAGCTATTATCCCAGGTGTGGATTAGTTATTGCAGCAGTGAGCTCTTGATAAAAGGATGAGTTTGACCTGATTTCTCTCTCTGTCTCGTGTGCTCACTTCTGCCTCCTGCCTTCTGCCACAGGATGACCCTTGCCAGATGTTGGTGTCATGCTCTTGGACTTCCCAGCTTCCAGAATCATGAGCCAAATGAACCTCTTTTCTTTATAAATTACCCAGTCTGTGGTATTGTTATAGCTGCAACAGACAGACTAAGACACTGCTGCTTTAATCTCCTCATTTGTGAAATGCAGAAATGATGCTACTTTTATTGATGGTAGCTCCATCATTTATGATGCTGCCTGACCAATATCATCCTAAATAAAGCTCAGCCTTCTGACACTTAACAAATGCTTCAATTAATTTAGATCCCATTTCTTTAACAATTGACTACCTTAAGAAAGGGATGGGGCTCAGGATCAGGGTATCACTCTGACTTCTGAAATTAGGCAGTAATTTACATTTTTGGAGTATCACTGGAATCCTTACAACTTTTTTCCTGAAGTAGAATAGCTTTGGGAAAACCATCCTTGCTCCTTCCCTCAGGCCTGTTTGTGATCCATTGCAAACAATTTAATATAGTTCCTAAGGTTATAGGTGGTTTTTTGGAAGATAGTTCCAAGTCTTATACATTTTTGTATACCTAGAATGAATTAATAAGAAAATCTTAGGCTGTATAGCCAATCCATTCATTCATTTGATTCAACAAATATTTATTGAGAGCTTACTATGTGCCAAATACTATTTTAGATGTTTGGAATATATCATTAAGTAAGATAACTGTCCTTGAAGAGATTACATCCTGGAGGGGCAGGGGAACAGGCAATGCACATAATAAATAAGTATAAATATTGTCAGAAGCTATAAAATTGTACAAGGTATAAAAGAATGAGCCAGTCAGGATCAGAAGAAGGGATGTAGAAGAATTGGGAAACAAAGACTTGAAAGTGGTGAAGGAGTTGGCCAAGGAGACATCTGGGTAACAGCATTCCAGACAGATGGCATGGCTAGGATAGGGACCTGAAGGGAATCTGACATACTCAAGCAGTGAAGTCAATGTGGCTGAAGGAAAGTGCATATGGGAAAAATGGCAGGACATGAGGTCAGAGGTTAAGGGGCCAGATCATGGAGTAACTTGTAGGCCATTTAAGACTTTGGCTCTTACTCTGTGTAAAAAAGGGAAAATACTGAAGAGTTTTGAGCAGAGCAGTGGCATAATCTTACCTCATGTTTTTGAAAGAAATAACCCTAGTTGCTGGGCTGAGAACAGACTATCTAAATTGAGAATAAAGTAGGGATATTAAAAACAAGAAACAGATGCTGGTGAGGGCTGCAGAGAAATAAGAATGCTTTTACACTGTTGGTGGGGCTGTAAATTAGTTCAACCATTGTGGAAAATAGTATGGTGATTTCTCAAGGATCTAGAATGAAGGATCATTTCACCCAGCAATCCCATTACTAGGTATATACCCAAAGTAATATAAATCATTCTATTATAAAGATACATGCCCGTGTATGTTCATTGCAGCACTATTCACAATAGCAAAGACATGGAATCAACCCAAATGTCCATCAGTGATGGACTGGAAAAAGAAAATGCAGTACATATACACCATGGAATCCTATGAAGCCATAAAAAGGAATGAAATTATGTCTTTTTAAAATTTATTTCTTCTTATAAAAAAACCCAGGATGTATGTGTGTGTGTGTGTGCATATATATATATATATATATATATATATATATATATATATATGCAGAAAGCGTAGGTTTGTTACACGGATATCCGTGTACCATGGTGGTTTGCTGCACCTATTGACCTATCCTCTAAGTTCCCTCCCCTCAACTCCCACCCCCCAACAGGTCCTGGTATGTGCTGTTCCCCTCTCTGTGTCCATGAGTTTTTAATGTTCAGCTCCCACTTATAAATGAGAACATGTGTTGTTTGGTTTTCTGTTCCTGTGTTAGTTTGCTGATGATGATGGCTTCCAGCTTCATCCATGTCCCTGCAAAGGACATGATCCCATTCCTTTTTATGGCTGCATAGTATTCCATGGTGTATATGGACCACATTTTCTTTATCCAGCCTATCATTGATGAGCATTTGGGTTGGTTCCATGTCTTTGCTATCGTAAATAGTGCTGCAATAAACATATGTGTGCATGTGTCTTTATAGTAGAATGATTCATGTTCCTTTGGGTATATACCCAGTAATAGGATTGCTGAGTGAAATGGTATTTCTGGTTCTAGATCCTTGAGGAATCACCAAACTATCTTCCACAATGTTTGAACTAATGTACATTCCCACCAACAGTGTAAAAGCCTTCCTCTTTCTCCACAGCCTCGCCAGCATTTATTGTTTCCTGATTTTTTAATAATTGCCACTCTGACTGGCATGAGATGGTATCTCCTTGTGTTTTTTATTTGTATTTCTCTGATGACCAGTGATGTTGAGCTTTCTGCAGCCAACAAACATATGAGATCATGTCTTTTGCAGGGACATGCATGGAGCTGGAAGCCATTATTCTCAGCAAACTGATGCAGGAACAGAAAGCCAAACACTGTGTTTTCTCGCTTGTAAGTGGGAACTGAACAATGAGAACAAATGAACAAAAGGAGGGGAACAACACACACTGGGGCCTGTCAGGGGGTGCAGAGGGAGGGAGAGCATCAGGATAAATAGCTAATGCATGCAGGGCTTACTACCTAGGTGATGCGTTGATAGGTTCAGCAAACCACCATGGCACACGTTTACCTGTTTACCCATATACAAACCTGCACATCCTGCATGTGTATCTTGAAACTTAAAATAAAATAAAATTAAAAAATTTTAAAAGAGAATAAAGTAGGAAGATGAGTTAAGAGGCAGTTGAAGTAATCCAGGTGAAACAGTTTTTAAGAGATTAAACCAGCAACCTTGGTTTCCTCATCAATTAACCTATCATGTTAACTAGCCCAGACTGATATTGCTCTATATGTATACTAAAGACATCTGGTTAAATTAAATAGCACTGCCAATCAGTTTTCACCTAGAGATATGCTCAGGTATTTTATTAGTTCTTACATTTTGTAAACAGGTGGTACACTGAATGGACATCAAATTCAATAACAAATTCCAATAAGAAACATCAGAACTAATTTACCCAAAAGGAACATTCAAATTAACATCAATCAGTATTAGCAAATAATGACCTACTTTATCTTGTACTGATCTTGACTAAGGAATGATATTTCCAGGTCTTTCTTTTAAAGAATTCATGATGCACTGCTACGTCTATTGAACTCTTGAGTATATCTCATTCCAAAGAGAATGGTCAGCAAAATATTGTTTCATTTGGGACATGCATACATACCATACATTCCAGTCCACCCACACATAGGTTACTCATGACAGGGCCTCTAGAGGCAGGACAATTAGATATCAAAGAAGAAAATGTGAAAAGACAGATAAAATATTTGCTGATGTTTCATAAAGAAAATTCAGTCCACTTCTTTAGCAGTCAAAGGTAGTATTTTCAATGTTTTTAATCTTTGGTTTGGAGTCGTACTGTCTCCTTGTTAGCTGTTTTGTCCTTCAAGAGAGGACCTGTGGTGGTATGGATTGAAAAGTTGACTCTGTCATTGCCTTACAAATGAATTCTATCTGAAGCAAAAAGTCACCAACAGTTTTACATTGATGTTGTATTGTTCATGTGGTATTCTGTCAAAACTCTGTGCCTTCTTGAACAAAGATTTCACCTTTATTTTTAGGCACATTTCAACCAACCACAGTATCAGACACTTCCACTAGGAGGTTAATGAAAATTGGCAATACGGACAATATTCCCACCATAGAGAAGATTTACCATATATTTTTTAGAACCTTACAGAAGATACCTTGACCTAGTCTTGATCTACCCCATAAATGGGTTTAAGTGGACTTGAAAGTCCCTAAAATTATTCTCAAAGTTGTGAATCTGTGAAATGATCCAGTAGCTTTTATCAGAACTTCAAAGGCATCTGTAATGGCACTTCTCCTCAACATTTTTATTAAAATTTAAAAAAAATACTGGCACAGAAATATGCAAAGATGGTATTTTTAAGGATTATTTATGTTTAGGGAGAATGCTCTCCCAACTTACAGACAGTTTGATTGCTTGCAAAATTTAGTTCTGTTTTGATTAAAATGGACTTTTTGCTTTCACATCTTAAATTTCCCGAGAAAATATTTCATTTTACCAGTTATGATGTTCCATAGCAGGATAAACCTTAATTTATTTCCACCACATTTATGAGCACTCACTCTGCACTGGAGGATATGATGATGCCACAAGATAAAACACCAGGTTCCTGCCCTTGAAAATCTATAGTCTATCAGGAGAGATGGAGACACAGCTAATGATCATACACAGTGAAAAAGCCCAACGAGGGAAATTAATTCAAGGGCAGTTTTGTTCTCAGGATAATTGAATTCTGCCAGAGGTTATTAAGACTGGAAAGGTGAATAAGTTTTTCCAGACACAGGAAGAAATCAAGAGTGTTCTGAGCACAACAAACAATAGGCATGAAAGTGTGAATGGTCAGCTTGGCGGGAGCACAGGCTTTGAGGAAGGTTTGGCTGAAGGGAAGCCGAAACTTTGTCAGGAGGCAAAGGATGTTGTGCATGTTAGGTGACAAGGAAATATTGAAAATGGTAAGGTAGAGGAAAGATATAATCTGAATTATTTTAGAAGTTTAACTGTGGTGAACGAGATGAGGACAGATTGAAAATATAATAGGAAGCTGCCAGAAAAAGAAATCTGTTGAATTAATAACACAATATAGTTCTGGCCTCTTTTCTAGAAGTTATCCTGCTTTTCTTTGTCTAACTTTGTCCTTCTAATCTATCAGCAACTATTATTGATGCTACCTCCAAAACGTATTCTGAATCTACTCATTTGTCTTTATGCCTGTGCTATTATCTGAGGAAAAGCCCCCTTTCTCTTTCTCTTGCTCCCTGAGATAATTCCACAGTTGTGTCTCTGCTTCTTTTCTTACCCCTCACAATCTGTTCACCACATGGCAGCAAGTGACCTTTTAAAATAAAATACAGATCAGATCATTCCACTCCCTTATTTAAAACTCCCATGGCTTTTTGCTATGCTTAGGAGTCACATCCAACCTCTGCATTGTGGTCTGCCAGACTCTGTGTCATCTGACCTGTGTCAACTTCTTTCTGCCTACTATCTCATTTTCTACCACTCATTCACTCAGTTATGATGCTCCAGCCACACCAGTGTTCTTCCTGTTATTGGACCACCTCAAATTATTTCCTGTCCTAAATCTCTGGCCTGAAATCCTCTTCTCCTTCATTTCTGGGACCTTTTCAGGCTCTAGATCAAACGTCACCTTGTCAGAGAAGCCTTCATGACCACTCAACCTAATGTAAACTGCCCAAACTCAAACTCATCACACCATCTTGCCTTCAATACATTTTCTAGATTGTATTGAATACAATACACAAACTCCTTTCTGGAGTAATGATCAAAAGTAGGGAAGATTAGAGTAGATGGGCATTTGGCCTAATTTCACCTACTGGAACTAGGACTATTTCCCCATACGAACAAAGTAAAAATTCAGTTTTGATAAATTTGTGGCTCAATGAACAAGCTTTTGTGAGATAGTTAGCATCCTGGCCACCAGAGGTTACATAATTTCCATCAGAAAAATATGTTCTAAGATCCATTTTTATCATTAAGACAAATATATGCATATGTGTATGTATTTCATTTGTAGGTTAGGGGTAGCCTATACTTGCTATGTTTAAACATTTCATATGCTGGGGGTTGTTTTGCATTTTGGTATTAGAGCTTGAATCATGTATGTATATGTATTTAGATATTAGTATTTCTTATTCTTCAACTATTTTATTTCTCAAAATGTATGTTTGCTCTGACGTTAAGTGCATTCCATATCATTAAAAAGTGCTTACTCTCATCTTAAATCCCCTAGGCTATCCAAATTTGCTAGTCTTGAATTTAATCCAACAATTTCAAACATTGTTGGATTAAATTGCTTACATTGAAGGTTTTGGCCACTCCAATCAAAGTTGATGTTGTGGAAAGCAGGAAAATATATTTGGCCTGTACGTCTGAAATCTTAATTTTCTTTCCTCAGCAACAAACTGTGCAAGACATTTAAAAACAAATTACCCTGTGGTAGAGAAATAAAGGCTTAGCCTTGCTTTAGGCAGTTTTGTTGGATTCAGATGCCTGGAAGCTGAACATGCTCGGTCATCAACCTGGACGCCAACAACTCAGTAATGCCCTGCCCTTCTCTCTCTAATTGATTTTTTAAACAGTTTTTGTTAATTTAACATTTTTGTGTAAACATATAAAAGATCACTTAGCAAATAAACATGTACCCATTATCAAGAATAAACTGCCATGAGCATTTTGTCACTTTGCTCCACATATTTTGTTTTTTAAGAAAATAAATGACTATAAGTAAAGATGATGTTTGTAATATTCCCCTCTACAGCCTTTTTTCCAGTGCTCTTGAGAGAAATGTCAATGTCATGCTCACTTTATAAGAGAAATGCTGAAAGGAATCCATCTGTTCTCACAGAGCATGTATTGAAGGGTGAATTTGGAGCTAAGAGGCAATAAATTGATTATTAGAATAGGAGTCGCGAAACATTGCGTCCGTCATCCCCTTTCTGACGCCCTACATGAAATCCTCATCTTCCAGTTCATTACATCTCTCTACAGATCTAATTCTATGCAATTAAAAAAATTTCAGTGCCACTTTTTTTTTTTTTACTTTCAGTATTTCTAATTCTTTTTCCTCCTCTTTCTTCTCTTTTTATCCTACACTTTTTTCATTTCTGCCTATTTTTCTTCATTGCTCTTTCAAATTTGTTCAGAGAGTTTCTTCCTTTATGTCTTTAAGAATATTAAGAATATTATTTTGAATTAATTTTCAATGACTCCATTGTATTTTTTTTTTTTTTTTTTGAGACGGAGTCTGGCTCTGTCGCCCAGGCTGGAGTGCAGTGGCCGGATCTCAGCTCACTGCAAGCTCCGCCTCCCGGGTTCACGCCATTCTCCTGCCTCAGCCTCCCGAGTAGCTGGGACTACAGGCGCCCGCCACCACGCCCGGCTAGTTTTTTTTTTTTGTAGTTTTAGTAGAGACGGGGTTTCACCGGGTTAGCCAGGATGGTCTCGATCTCCTGACTTCGTGATCCGCCCGTCTCGGCCTCCCAAAGTGCTGGGATTACAGGCTTGAGCCACCGCGCCCGGCCCATTGTATTATTTTATTGCAGTCATTTCATCCTCTCGAATACATGGGTGAGCTGACCTCAGCCCTATAATAGCTCAAAGGTCCAAGCAGTGAGCCTGGTTCCAGCCTCCAACTATGAGGATCCCCCACCTTGAGCTCAGGACTTTGGAATTTAGTTCCTGCTGCCCCTGCCGTCTTCCTTCTCCAGAGGCTTCAGCACTAACACCTTTAGATTTCTAGTCCTATTTTTGGTCCATGGAGATATTTATCTTATTTTTGATCCCTGTAACTTCATAACTAAAAAGATGTTATTCTTATGTGTGTACAGGATATTTAATAAGTAAATTTATAGCACGATGTTAAAGGGAAGTTTATCTGTTTTCTGAAAGGATCCACTTATTAAATAAAGGTATGCTGGGTTATCTGACCCCCGGAATCCCTGTAATAATTGCCTACATATCAATCATTTTACTGTGCTTTGTGGATGGTTCCCATTGACTAAAGAATTATTGGGTTTTTGTTTGTTTGTTTGTTTTTAGCTTGCTCAAAGTTAGTTACAGGCAGCTCCTAATTTACTGACATGGATGGAGTCAGAGGCCATTATCGTTAGCAAACTAGCAAGGAACAATAAACCAAATACTGCATGTTCTCACTTACAAATGGAAGCTAAATGATGAGAACACATGGAACACAAAGATAGGAATAATGGACACTGGGGCCTTTTGGAGGGTGGAGGGGGTGATGAGGGAGAGATCAGGAAAAATAACTAATGGGTACTAGGCTTAATACATGGATGAGGAAATAACCTGTACAACAAACCCCTATGACACAAGTTTACTTATGTAACCAACCTAAACATGTACCCCTGAACTTCAAAAAAGGCTGGGCACGGTGGCTCATGCCTATAATCCCAGAACTTTGGGAAGCTGAGATGGGGGGATCACCTGAGGTCAGGAATTTGAAACCAGCATGGCCAACATGGTGAAACCCCATCTCTACTAAAAATAAAAAAATTAGCTGGGAGTGGCAGCAGGCGCCTATAATCCCACCTACCTAGGATGCTGAGGCAGGAGAATCCTTGAACCCAGGAGGCAGAGCTTGCAGTGAGCTGAGATGGCGCCACTGCACTCCAGCCTGGGCGACCAAGCAAAAGTCTGTCTCAAAAAAAAAAAAAAAAAAAAAAAAAAAAAAGAGAAAAAAGCAAACAGCTTAAAAAAAATTAACCATTTTACAAAAGTTCCATTTTAAACCTCTTACTTGTAAAATAGAAGCTATTTCCATGTTGAGATTATGACAACCATTTTAATTATTTTATAAATATGATAATTTCAAAGGTATTTAAAATAATTAACTGTTTCAGATGAAATAATGAATGAATTCTTATGCTGAATAAGGATTCCAGGAACACGTCTGTCTGCCACCTTGGTATCCTGCTGTAATATTCAGAAAATCCAAGTTCCAATCTCAGGTCAACCAGGTATTAGCTAAGTGACTTAGTGAATGCTGTGTAAGCCTCTTTACCTCTTTAACTTTTGGTGAAAAGCTTTTTTTAATCTTTAAAGTTGTACAATAATTTCTGCTGTTACTTCAGGGTTTTAGGTGTCAAAGGAAATAAGGAAGGTGAAAGCATTTAGAAATTCGAGAACCCCACTTAGGAGTACATGATGTGTCCTCCAAACTCTGTGGTCTTATTAATTCTCAACACGGAACTCAGAGCAGGCAAAAGCTATTTTAAGCACTTATAATGAATTTGAAAATAAAGTTGACCCCAAAGGTGAAAAGGCTCTGAACCTTTTTTTCTTCCCAATATGCAAGTGTGTTCACAACATGAGTGATCAGAAGTTAGGGGATGCCGGGCTATCCCACGTAACTCTATTCTGCATGAGAAAAACATATAAAGGCATTTGGACATTTGGAACAAATCAGAGCTACAGCAAAGGCCAGAAACATTGCCAGTTTCCCTCTTGCTTTCTCCCCAGACCAAAGTATTACCAAAATAAGTAGTCTCATCAATAAACTAGGGTTTGGAATTTGGAATTAACCAGGCATGATTTCTCAAGTATTATGGCCTCTTTTTTTAAAGGCATGAAGTTGTGTAAAATTGATATATTTTAATTATGTAAAATATAACCCAACTTACATAACCAAATAAAGTCAAATCACTTTTAATTTTACTTAGTGAATGCTGCACAAACCTCAAAAGTTAGAAAGCCAACCAAAAAAAAAAAAAAAAAAATGCAGAATAGGCAACTTTTTATATTTTTCCTGAATGTAGAAATCTTTCATTATGTGGACAATTATTATTGAATAGATGTGTTTTCATCATCAAGTAAAAATGGCTTATGTTGGCATGAATATACTCCATTTCATTGCTGCTTTTGTACATTTCTTTTATTTTGCCCGAATATGGCCAGATGAAGCATATATAAAGAAAGCTCAGCTCCTCCAGAACACTGCTATTGTATAAAGAGTACTGCTGCCAAATTCAAAGCTAAATTCAGGTTTGAGGTATCAGAATCTTTTATAGGTCCTGGGAGGATATTTTGTTCAAATAATAGTCCAGTGATCTGAGGGTGTGTGCACCTGTTGATTTTCTAGAAATATAATATTCTGCAAAATCAGAGATAATGAAGGCTAAAGCATCATTACCTTTTTTAAAAAGACAAAGGAATGAACTGTTTCATAAAAGTGTCATATAGAAATTTCAAAAATGAACTATAGAAATTCTATAAATAAAGGGTAAAAGAAAAAAATTCAGCAACACTTAAAATGAATAAAAATCCAGAGACATCTGGTAGAAATCTTGGTCCACAGTCAATCAAAAAGAAGCAAACATCACTACAGAAAAACGATTTTGACAGAATAGAAATACAACTATTCATTGTATTCCCAAAATAACATCATTTTTGTTAATAGCTGAATATCTTCTTTTAGTTCAAATGGTTTACATTTTAAAGTTTTGATTTCTTTTAGAAATTCCTATTGAATACTATTTTCCAGAAATTTGTTAATGCAACCGATATGATTTGGATATGTGTCCCCTCCAAATCTCATGTTGAAATGTGATCCCCAGTGTTGGAGGTGGACCTAGTGAGAGGTGTTTGGATCATGGAGCAGGTCCCTCAGGAATGGCTTGGTACCATTCTCATGCTAAGGAGGGAGTTATTGCTCTGGTAGTTCAAGCGAGAGCTGGTTGTTTAAAGGAGACTGGCTTTAATGTTCTCACTCATAAGTGGGAGGTTTGTTACATACGTATATACGCGCCATGGTGGTTTGCTGCACCCATCAACCTGTCATTTACATTAGGTATTTCTCCTAATGCTATCCCTCCCCTATCCCCCAACACCCCAACAGGCCCTGGTGTGTTCCCTCCCTGTTCCCCTCCCTGTGCCCATGTGTTCTCATTGTTCAACTTCCACTTGTTTTCTCTCTTTTGCCCCTTCTCTCACCATGTGATGTGCCTGCTCCTCATCTGCCTTTTGCCATGAGTGGAAGCTTCCTGAGGCCCTCGCCGGAACCAGATGCCAGTGCTATGCTTCCTGTACAGCCTGTAGAACCATGAGCCAAAATAAATTCCTTTTCTTCATAAATTATCCCGCCTCAAGTCTTTACAGAAATGAAAGAATGGACTAACATAGCAACTTTGTAAGCACTTAAAATGAGGGAAAAGGAAAGTCTAAGACTCAGTTCAATCTATTGGATGATACCATCATTTATATATTTAAAGAGGAGCAACTTCTTGATCAGAAATCAATTTGACCTACTGTTACGGGAGCTTAGTTACTGATTATATGTGACCATCAGAGAAGAAAACTTGTAAGAAATGGAGGAACTTTCAAATAAAGCTCTTATAAGCCTTTTCAACAAAGATTTCTCTGGAACAGGTGGGCGAACGCTACAAAATTCTGTTGATTTAGTATGTTTCATGCAAACACAGTCCATTATTAGAAGCAAACAAAGGGCCCCAGGTGAGAATAAAATAATTATTCAGTTCTTCCTTGTGATGGCACGTACATTGATACTTTATATATAGTACTTATTAGTCACAACCATCCAGTGGATGTGTATTATCACTGTTTCCTAACATATAATGAAAGTGAGGGTCAGAGGAGGTTAGTAACTTGCCTAAGGTCACTCAGTAAGTGACATTTAGGGGTGGCAATTTGAATAGAAGCACATCTAGCTCAAAGTCCATTCTATGTTTATCACATTAGATAATCTTACATATGTTTCTTTTGTATCTTTTTTAGAATGATGTACAGAGTTTTATGAAATAATTGCATTTCTGATAAACTGGCTATAAATTACCTTTTATAAACAGAGTCACATATTAATATATATCAGAAGCACTCACTCATTCAACAAATGCCATGCAATGCATTTGTAAAGTAATTCATGAAGAAAACAGGTAACCACAATTTTATATAAATTTCAGCTACAAATGATAACTCTTAGCTTTGCCTAAAATGGATTAAATCTGTACAAAGTGTGGTTTGTACAGATCCAGCAGCACTCATTAGCGTGATTTGGGAATAGGTGCCCTCTTGCAGATTTTAAGGCTAACTGAACCAGTAGCATGGTGCATATAAATGCAGATCCTGAAAACATAGGGGAGCGTGGTTTGCAACAGCCAAGAATGATATCATCAGTCTCTGTTTCATTTAATTAAAAATTATCAGCTGTACATAGTGCTATTTTTGACACAGGTCACTGTGGTTCAATGGTATTGGATTTTATCTTATTAAGCACTTAGCTGTTTGTTGGAATGATTGAGGGGCAGAGCTGTGTATTCAGAGAGGTTACAGAGTTAGCCCTTAGACCTTTGTTAATGTTGAATAGTTTATCTTCAAAACCTCCTTTCTTGAAAACTTTATGTTATGGCTACCCATCCCATCTTTTCTAGTGACAATGAGGAAATGTGTTAAAACATATATCAACAGAAATACTGACATGTGTTGACATACATAAGTGTTGGTAAGCAACTCTACAACTACAGTAAATAAATAAACCATTCTTCTATCAGAGACTAGGGCAAACCTAAGCTATATGATTTGGGATATTACTGTGAAGCTTAGTTTTATCAGCCAATTTTGCTTGTATTTGTATGTTCTCAAAGCTAACAGAGTTGAGAAACTACTTAGAGAATTCAATCTGCTCCAGCAGCCTGAATTATTGTTTTGCCCATAATAAAATTATTTTTATTCATAAATATATACTTTTTAATTTTGAAGCAATCCTAAACTTAAAGAGAATGTCGTAAGTATAATATAAATAACTATAAAAATCACTTTCGTCTGTAGCATTTTCTGCAAATGTTGCCTCCAGTTATAGTTTTTCTTTTAATTGTTAGGATTTTGTTTTAAATTTAGCCTTAAAATGTGAGTTTATTGGATATTTTAAAATTAAAATTTAATTTTTTTTTATACTTTAAGTTCTGGGATACATGTGCAGAATGTGCAGGTTTGTTACATATGTATACACGTGCCATGGTGGTTTGCTGCACCCATCAACCTGTCATCTACATTACGTATTTCTCCTAATGCTATCCCTCACCTAGTCCCCAACCCCCAACAGGCCCTAGTGTGTTCCCTCCCTGTTCCCCTCCCTGTCGCCCTCCCTGTGCCCCTCCCTGTGCCCAAGTGTTCTCATTGTTCAACTCCCACTTATGAGTGAGAACATGCAGTGTTTGGTTTTCTGTTCTTGTGTTAGTTTGCTGAGAAGGATTGTTTCCAGCTTCATCCATGTCCCTGCAAAGGACATGAACTCATCCTTTTTCATGGCCACGTAGTATTCCATGGTGTATATGTGCCACGTTTTCTTTATCCAGTCTATCAGAGAAATTCATTGACAAGTTTGCCAAGGTCATCACTGATAAAAATCTGATACTAGGAGAAGTCTATAATGATGATGCAACATCACTGTTTTAGTGTTAGTGTTCCAGAAAGACACTGACTACAGCCAATCAGACAGCTCCTACAGGAATTAAGGATGCCAAAGAGAGAATAACTGTGCTGAGATGTGCTAATGCAGCAGGCATGCATAAGTGTAAACTTGCTATAATAGGCAAAAGCTTGCATTCTCCTTGTTTTCAAGGAGTAATTTTTTTTTAACCAGTCCATTATTATGCTAATAAAAAGACATGGATCACCAGGGACATATCTTCGCATGTCTTCACATGGTGGCAGGAGAGAGAGAGCGATAGGGGAGTTGCTACACACTTTCAAAACAACCAGATCTCATGAGAACTCTATCATGAGAACAGCAAGGGCAACATCCACCCCCATGATTCAATCATCTCCCACCAGGCCCCTTCCCTGACACATGGGGATTACAATTTGACATGATATTTGGGTGGGGACACAGAGCAAAACCATATCAAGAGGGTAGACATAACTTACTGTTGAAAGCTACGCAGGCATTAAGCCCTGCTTTTCCAAGAG
This sequence comes from Macaca fascicularis, assembly GCF_037993035.2. Taxonomy (NCBI): domain Eukaryota; kingdom Metazoa; phylum Chordata; class Mammalia; order Primates; family Cercopithecidae; genus Macaca; species Macaca fascicularis. The sequence continues at coordinate 20,512,032 of NC_088377.1, read as the reverse complement.
ATGCTTTATTATGCTTTTAATAAGTGGGTATGTTTATAGTCTGTGTGATTTAAGAAATGGTGTATCAAAAGGAGGTGATGTCAAATTATAACATTTCAAAATCAGGTAAGGCAGGAACTTGAGACTTTTTTTGCAAGGTCTAAGAAATCACCTGAGTACATTTTAAACAGCATTTCCTCTATTCTTCAGAGGTTTTCATTTCAGGAAAGCATAACAAGAGTCATTCTAATGTGATTATAAAGGGCCTGGAGCTTTGCTTTTAAAATTCAATACTTAGGTAGAAAGAAAATGATAACTTTTTCCCTTTGATTTTTATTCACTATTTTTATAACACTAGGAGCCCTGAGACACCGGATTGGAAATATCTATGCCTCTTGATGTTACCCGAGCACCACTGCATGACAGTCCTTTAACTGGGTCTGTTTTCATCTGTTCCTTGATCTTCTGCACTCTCCCCTAGCAAGCAACATCAATTTCTATACTCTTTAGACTTATTCTCAGCTTTCTGGATGCTAAATTTGCTTGTTCATTGATTCAATAAACATCTACTGAGCACCTACTGTGTGCCAGGCCCTGACAGAGATCCTGCACTCATGGAAATTCCAGTCATATAAAAGGGCCAAGAATGTGCAATTGTAAATACTGGTATGTTTTGTGATGGAAAAGCATTAACTGCAGCGGCATGAGGTAGGGAATCTTATCTGGTGTGTGGGTTCAGAGTTTTCCTAGGTTATGATGTTGGAGGAGAGTTGTGATTGATAAGCCTTGGTTAATTAACTGAGGAGCATAGGAGTAGGTATAGGAAAGGGTTTAGATAGAAAGCATGGCATATGCAGGGACTCAGAGACTGTGTGGTGCTGAAATCAGGTATGGATTTGACTTAAACCACTGTACTCCAGTGAACTCATGCATAAGGTGAAAACTCAGACATTAAGGGATCCATGTTTGCTTTATCTTTCCTGTTCTTTTGCTTCACAACTCATAACTTAGAATACATAAAGGGCAGATGGAGGGAGGTAGACGGTAGAGATTCTGCTTTTATTGCAATACTAGCAGTCTCAAGCTCTCAGTGCTTGGGCCAATCAAGGTTTATCTATTGCTCAAGTTTTATGCTCACTTTGGCTAGGCAGAAAGGCAGCTTTCACTCTTTATTGGTACTCAGTGATTCTGGCTGGCAGAGGCTTTACTGTTACAGGGAAGAGCACATGCCAAATAATTAACTAGCTCTGAGAACTTCTCTCTAGAAGTTTTGCACCTATCACTGGCCAAAGCAAGTCAAGGGCAATGCTTAACCTCCAACTACAGCAGGGTGGAGCAAGCCTAACATCAGGCTGTAAGTAGAAGGCTAGAAATAATTGGTGAGTGCTATAGTCCGAATATCTGGGTCCCCCTAAAATTCATATGTTGACCCCTAATCACCCATTTGATGGTATCAGGAGGTGGGGTCTGTTGCGAGATGATTAGAATGGGATTAGCACCCTTATAAAATAGGCCTCAACAAACTGCCTTATCCCTCTTCCGCCATGTGAGGAGAAGCCACCATCTTTAAGAAAAAGGAATCTCCCAAGATAGCAGATCTGCCCATGCCTTGATCTTGGACTTCTCAGCTTAGGGAACTGCAAGAAGGACATTTCTATTATTTATAAGCAATCAGTCTATGTTGTTTTATTAGAGCAGCCTGGATGGGCTAAGACAGAGAGCAAGAGTAGTGATCACCACAGAAATTAATCTTCATCAGGTATCGCAGTCTATGGCAAGAGCACATTACTGGAGCTCTGACCACAACCAACTTGTTTCTAACCTTCTCTTAATTCCAACAACTTGTCACTGCACAGGTGAATGTGTGTAGGTGGTGACACTGTAGTGGAGTCATAGTTTGCAGAAGTGGAAATAGGAAGGTATTTACTAAGAGTTGGTATAGTGGATAAAATTCCATTTCCAATCTTTGAGTTTTTCATTTACTTTCTGGAAGAAAGAAAAGGGGAATGGTTCCTTAATATTATTTTCTAATTATCTGTTGAATTTTTAATTGAATCTATCTTAATTTAATTTCCAAGAGCTCCTTATCCTTTGGTCTTCTGTATGTAGTGGACTGGTCTTGTTTTATGAAGGCAATATAGTCTTTTATTTCTGTCAATACATTAATGATGGTGTTTCTTTCATGGGCTTATTTCTCCACCACTTTGTTTTTACCACTCTTTTTTCTTTATTTGATTCTATTTTGTTTTGCTCTGTCTCTATTTTCCATAACAGAGGCTTTCATCAAATACCAGGTCTTCTTTGGCTGTCATATATATTTAAAAGTGAGACTCAGAAAAACCCCATTTGGAAGCATGAGTGTGGGTTATTAATTTGTGAATCTCACTGTAGGTTTGCTACTGTGATATTATATTTTTAACAGGGGAAATATCCAAATACATGTGTCTCTAGTTCAGAAGTTCTTAAACTTTTTGGTGTCATGGCAGCCTGGTGAAGTCTAGGATCCTGTTTTAGAATTATGTCTTATGCATGAAACCAATTATATCACCATCTGGTTATCAAACCATTAAACCAATAAATTTGTGATATAATAATATGTGCTTTTTATGAATGCACCATCTAATAAACTTTAGAGTTGTATCTAATAACTACTATAATTTTGAAATAATGATGAGTGAAAATGCAATTTGGAGGTATAGGCTGAATAATGTGATAAGAAAACAATTGCGATTTTTATTGGTCACAAAGTCACAGGTACCGATTATACTATGATGGTTTGTTGCCTATATTCAAAGATGACAGAAATGCTAACTTTCAGAGGTTAGTTTAAAATAAAAATGAACTATTGTTCTCGTTCAAGTTCACAGACCCGCTGGTTAAAAATTTCTGCTGTTGGTCTTTACTTCGGGGTGAATGGATTTTTCTAGAAAGTAGTTCACCCATCTCCAACCATAAGTATGTAAGTGCGGCTATGAGCCTTTCACGAGCCAAGCAGGGGACAAATCTCTCTTCAGTGGGAAGATTTTCCCATAATCCCTCTGATTTCAACACAGTAACTGACACTCCAACCTCAAATGTATTTATTTGCTGTCTTCCAAATTCAAAGACTGTCTGATAAAACCTCTCCAAAAATAGACCCTAGGTTTTCTCTTGATGTATCAGGGTTGGAGAGAGAATATGAGAAGTCTAACTCCTATTTTAAAGATATGTAATCCATACTCCAGTTTTCATTCCCACTTTTGCACACCTGCCTTTAAAGCAGCAGTTGTCTCCAATCCCTGAGGATTTCTGTAGCTTTGTGTTGAAATGATTAGCTTTTTGACATTCTGCCTCAACATACTTAGATCTCTATGTTCTCTCGTCTAAAACAGCTCCCAGTGGTTAAACTATTTCCCAGATTTCAAAATGTTGCTTCTTTTGTCTGGTATCTTCTTTTTGAGGTGTTTTTTTTTTTTCCCGTTAAGTTCCTTTACTGTCATTGCTTTGTGAAGACTCAGGAGGAAGTACAGATAGACATTTGCATTCAACCTATGTTATTTAATCAGAAGCTTTGACACATTCATAAGTAGCATTTTAATATGTTTGAGTTTACATCTTTTTCCCTCTCATAATAGCATATCTCCTTTTCTCTGATTTAATATAAAAGTAAGAGGAGAAACAAGGTTGATGTGCAATGTCACTTTAAGGAAACCATCTTTTTTTGTGTTTTAAGGAAACCATTTCTTAAAAGAACTTTTCTCAGACTCTCTCTAGATGCTTTTAGCATTTTTGTTTAAGACATTAGACTGTGAGTTCCTCAAAAGGATGTATGTAATTTTTTTTTTTGGTAGAATGGTAGAAGTGGAATAGCTCTTATTGGTATAACCCTACCACAGATCACAACTGCAAACTCTTCAGAAAGTATAAAAACTCCCTGAAATCACTGGAGAGAAACGCAAAGCCACCATCAACTGGAAATGAATCAAAACTGGGAAGAAGGAAATGGAACTGAGTAAGTGTTCCATCGATAAGGCTTTTTGGCTAATGGCATGCCCCAATCAGAATGAGCTAGTTAGCTAAATCCTGAACAGAAACCCTTGCAGAGTACTGCTTTTAAAAACCAGAGGACAGAGTTTAGAACTACGAAAACAGATGAAAAGTGAGAGAGGAAATCATGCAAAGGAGAAACTATACAGGGTGGAGCATCACATTTCGCATATAAACTCTGCGGAAAATCTTAGGATGCCCTCTACACTATGCATGCATGGGGCATACTCCCAGCAGCCCATCTAAAGCTAAAAAGAAGCGAACAAAGATTTTAGAAGTTACCCGCTGCAGGAGTGACAAAAAATGGATATGAGTTCTTCAAAATTAACTACAAATAAAACAGACAAATAAAAATCAACATTCAGAGAAATAACAGAATCCAGTCTCTACAGTGTATTCTTTTAAAAAAATGTCCAGGGTGTAATTCCAAATTATTCCATACATAGTCGAGAGGAAAGGCAATTAAATAAACTGATCCTGAAATGAACCAGATGTTAGAATTGGCTGGCAAGGATTGTAACATAGCTACTATAACTATGCTCAAGGGTATAAGGTAAAATATGTTTGTGATGAATGGATATACAGAAAATCTCAACAGAGAGATTGCAACTTTAAAAAAGAACCAAATGGAAATTCTAGAAATGAGGAATAAAATATCTGAAACAAAATAAAATCAATTGTATGGGCTTAACAAGATGTTAGGGATGAAAGAAGAGTCAGTGACGTGAAGGTATCTCAATCAAAACTACACAATCTAGAAAGCAGAGAGAAAGAATATTTAAAAAATTAGAATCTCAGTGACTGTGGGACTATATCAAAATCTAATTTTGTGGAGTTTTAGAAGGAGATAAGAGGCAGGAATAGGTAAAACCCAACATCTGAAGAAAGAATGTATAAAATTTTCCCCCATTTTGCAGACTCAAAAACCTCATATATCCTGTGTAATATAGAGAAAAGACACCTTGAAAATATCACAATTCAATTGATAAAAACAAAAGATAAAGAGAATCTTGAAAGCATCCAGAGGATAAAGACAGATTACATATATAAGAGCAAAAATACAAATCACCACTGACATCTCAGCAGAAACAATGAGGCCGGAATACAGTGTAATGAAATCTTTAAAAGTGCCAAGTGAAAGCAATACACTGAAACCTAAAATGCTATGTGAAGCAAAAATAGCTTTCAGAAATAAAGATGACATAAAGGCATTTCAGATGAACAAAAACAGTGGTAACTCTTCTCAAGTAGACTTGCCCTACAACAAAAGCTAACAGAAGTTCTTCAAGCAAAAGGGAAATGAGATCAGATAAAAATTCAGATTTTAATTTCTTTCAAATACTTATGATTGTTTAAAATAAAAATAATAGTATGCATAGCATCTTATGTAATGAATATGAAAATACAGAATAAATTACAGGAGGCAAGAGACCTATAGGATTGCAAAGTTATTACATTTTATGAGAAGGGGTGCTTAACTTTCAATAGAAAAATTAAGGGTGCATGTTGCAATCTTTAGAGCACCACTGAAATAATAAAACAAAGAGGTAAGCTAACAATCCAAGAGAAATTAAAATGGAATTCTAAAAGCAATTTCAATTAACTCAAAAGTAGCAGGAGAGGAGTATGAAGGAAACACAAAGCAAGTGGGCCAAAAAAAAAAGATAACAGTAAACCAAAAGACTAAATCCCACCACATTAGTAGGAGATGAAGGATTTTAAAAGGCAGAGATTGTCAGAATTGCTTAAAAAGCTGAACTATTTGTTGTCTACATGAAAGGTACTTTGAATACAAAAATTCAAGTAGATGCCCTCTGAATACAAAGGCTCCCTTAAGGGCCAGGAATATATACTATTATACCACACCATGCAACATAAGCAGCATCAGAAGGTGGGGGCACGGGGGCCGGGGTGGGGGGAACAGGGGGAGAGAGAGAGAGAGAGAGAGGGAGAGAGAGAGAGAGAGAGAGAGAGATTTTCCCAGGAATGCAAGCATGGTTTAAATTTTGAAAATTTATCAATATATTTCACCTTACAAGACAGCTAAACATGCGATCATTTCAAAAGATACAAAAAGTGTTCGATGAAATTCAATCTCCATTCATTACAGAACTCTCAGCGAATTAGGAACAGAAAGAAATTTCCTCAATCTGATAAAAAGAATCAATGGAAAACATTACAATTATCGTCATGTTTAATTGTTTTTTTCTCTATGTTCCAGAACAAGACAAAGATACCTACTCCAACAACTTCTATTAAATATTTCCAGGGAAATAAAGTAAAAACAAAAAAGAATTAAAAGGCATACAGATCAGAAGGAAGTAAAACTCTATTTGCAGATAAGTTTTTTTTACATAGAAAGTCCTAATCAATGTATAAAATAATTACTAGAAGTACAAAGTGAATTTAGCAATGTTGTTATATATACGATCAATACACTAACACCAATTGTGTTTTCATACTCTATAGCAACAAACAACTAGAAAACAAATTTACAACAATTCCATGTAGTAGGGTGTTAAGAAACAAATTACTATTTAGGAATACATTTAAGAAAGGCAAGGACTGAATCTCATTTACCTTTATTTTCACAATGTTTAGCCCAATGCCTAAAAAATGATATATTCAATACAAGTTTTTGAAAAGCTAAAGAACGTTTGTCTGCTATAAAAAGATTCAAGTTAAAGTTTTTAAAAATTCCTCAGCAAACTAACACAGGAACAGAAAACCAAACACTGCATGTTCTCATAAGTGGGAGCTGAACAACGAGAACACAGGGACGCAGGGAGGGGAACAGCACATACTGGAGCCTGTTGTAGGGGGTTGCGGGGAGGAAGAGCAGTAGGAAAAATAGCTAATGCATGCTGGGCTTAATACCTAAGTGATGAGTTGATAGGTGCAGCAAACCACCATGGCACATGTTTACCTATGTAACAAACCTGCACATGTACTCCAGAACTTAAAATAAAAATAAAATTAAAAAAAATTATGGTATTCAATTCAATGTAGAAAGATACAGTAAAATAATCTTTTTCAAAAAAAAAAATTACAGCTTGTTTTATTCCTTCATCTATCTGTCCAGGTTTAAGTGCAGCAGGGCTCAAAGGATGGCACCCACATGTCAGGGACCTGTGCTCCTTTCCTTCTGCACTGGGACCTGTTCTACTTTGGCATCCCGGCCAAAGCATATACTGAAGCTGCACATAATCATCTCTGCTCACACACCATTGGCTGAAGTTAGTTAAATGGTCACATATAGCTGGACGTGGTGGCTCACGCCTGTAATGCCAGCATTTTGGGAGGCCGAGGCGGGTGGATCACCTGAGGTCCGGAGTTTGAGATCAGCCTGACCAAGGTAAAACGCCGTCTCTACTAAAAAATACAAAAATTAGGGGGGCGTGGTCGCGGACGCCTGTAATCCCAGCTACTCAGGAGGCTGAGGCAGGAGAATCGCTTGAACCCAGGAGGCGGAGTTTGCAGTGAACCGAAATCGCGGCACTGCGCTCCAGCCTGGGCTACATAGTGAGACTCCATCTCAAAAAATAGTAATAATAATAAATAACTGAAATAAAATAAATGGTCACACATAGCTGCAAGGAGGGCTGGGATTATAGTGCTTACCCTGGAAAGCCACTGTGCTCTATTAAATTTATATCAATATTAGATGAGGGAGATGGGATATTAGAAGAAAACTCGTTATCACTAACATACCATTTCTAACTGACAGATACAGTCAAGAAGAATTTTAATTTTGATATTTTACCGTTCTTAAGCCTAAAACATTTTGAGATCATTAATGAATTTAAAGCTCACTTCTACTAATCTACCCACCAGAATACAAGAAAACTGTTCAGCTGCTGTTTTTATTTACTTGAATTCTGTATGAATAATCGCTTTTAGTCATCAAAATCCTAAAATCTGAACTCACGAGACTTGCTGTTAAATGCAGAGCACTTAGAAAACCAAACACAGACACTGACCAGGATTTATGAATCATATGTTAAAACAGAAGTTGTTGAATAAGATTTATGCCTGATCAAATTATAGATTTTAGCATACTGACTCATAAATCAGTCACCTGAATCCCAAAGGCAATAAAAGGATTTATAAATCAAAACTTATTTAGGATTTATTAGCTAAATGTCTACTATAAGAATGCCATGTTTATAAATCTCTTTTGACTTACAGAACTAAATTTCATAAACTCTACAGTCAGGCTCCATCTCTAATGGTACTTCTGAAGGGTATACACTGATGCATCCTGGTGACACTGAGGAGACGTTGATTAATGATAATGTCAGAGGAAAGACGATTGTATTAAAATTATTAAACATTATTGAAATAAAGTCCAAAGGATGATCTTGTAAGTAAAAATAACATTTTTGAATTGTGAATATATGGGTTTAAATATGTAAATAATAAGAAAGGCCAAGAGCGGTGGCTCATGCCTGTAATCCCAGCACTTTGGGAGGTTGAGGTGGAGACTGGGAATTCCAGACCAGCCTGGGCAAAAAAACTGATGACACCACTGCCCTCCAGCCTGGGCAACAGAGTGAGACCCTATCTCAACAAAAACAAAAACAAAAAAGAAGAAGATAAATTTAAATTATCATTTGAGTATAAAATGACATGTAAAGGATAATTTACCTGAACACCCAAATCATTTCAGAGTAGGTTAAATGTTTCAGAACACATTAAATGATGAAATTTCTCTACTAGATATACCAGTCCCTTTTTAATTCCTAATTTGACAAACATATTAATTTTTAATTAAAATTATATAATGTATTTTATTATAAATGCAAAATATTTGTGTTAATTTGAACTATTTTATTTTTAAGGTTCAATTTTCTCATTTATGGTGGCCTGTTTAAGGTCTCTGGATTTGCCTCCCACTTGGTAGAATGGAATTGTTCTAAATATTCACGTGGCTGACTTAGTCATTTTGTTCTGTTCTCTACTCAGATGTCACCTCCTCAGGGCGTCTTCTGTGTTCATCCCCAACCATTCAGTGGGAGCCGCATCCCCGTCACCCTATCCTTCAGGCTTCTTCATCTCCTTTTCTCATAGAAAGATAATAATAAGCAACCTGAAAGTTTAATTCCAAGGTGGCAAGGTTAATGAGTGGTAGCACAGGCTGACAGTTGCACCGTGTAATGGTTTCTACCTTCCGGTTAATAAGATGCTTATTCTTAATTAAATAAGATAGTTTACATTACCCACTTCTCAATAATTGAGAGATTAAACAGATAATTTAAACTAATTTAAATCAGCACTTAAATAGGGTGTTTTCTTCAGTGAGACAAGGACCTGGCTGTCCAGGTTGAATACCAGAGATTTCTGAAGCAAAATAAATGAAGAATAAAATAACTTTATTTTTTGAGCTCCTTTTCATAGGACTACAACTTTGTGCTATCTTTTTCCAAACAGAGAAGAGAAAGATAACACAGCATTTCCTCTAACATGATGAACTGTAGTTGGCTTTTGGCTATTCTTGGTTTAAAAAATTATTTTAGCCTCACAGCATGTGAGTGGTAATGTGTAAATATTTAGAATTGTTAGTGAATTTGAGAAAACTTCTATTAGATTTTTTTCAAATACAAGTAGTAATACTGTATTTGGAAGAATTGTGCCACAGATTCTCTTCTGACTCCTATTTTGAAACTTTGTTTCTTCATCACCACCTAATCACTTCCATTTTGCTTAGTCATAGGAGTCACTTTGATCACACATTCATATTGGCATCTGACCTTGCTTTGCCCCTAGGCATCAGAATACTGAATAAGTTGGTGTGGTGGGCTGTTGATCATGCTTGGGAGCTATTCCTATATTGGAATGTCTAGCAATAATTTAAGTATACATGGAAGTGATTATGACCTATGTACTAAACGCAGGCTAAATTTACTTACAATTCTACTTCCCCCAAATGGAACCCCCAAATGATGAAGTCATTTTAAAGCCTCTAGGGAGAGGAAACTGAAGTAGAAAGAGATCATAGTCTTGAAAGAGATAATTTAAATATCTTACTTTTGCAACTGCTGCAAAATGCATGACCATGGGAATGCAGAGTCTTAGGTGTAAGGAAGAAGCCCATGCAAGACAGGGACCCGAGAGAGAAAGCTTTACTAACGTCGCAATAGATTCTACTCTGCTCACAGCCCTACAGCAACAATAGTGGATACGTCAGGAAATAACTTGCCCAGCTCAGGGAGGAAGTTCATTGACATTTAAAAGGCACAAAAACAACCCAGTGGAAATGCCAGCTTCCCAGCATCTAGACAATGAAGGCGGAAGTGGCTCCTGAGCACAGGAGGAAGTGCAACTTGCCAGGAGTCAAGAGCTGAGCAAGGCTGAAGGTGCATTTTTCTAGTTAGGGAGCCAGGGTGCAAGGACTCATTTTTATTTTTCTTAAAATCAAGCACAGAGGAGTCCAGATTGTGCAATGTTCAGGCTCAGAAATGGATCATCTAAAATATGGTGTTTTGACATACTCAAAGAGCCTCAATGTTTGATCAAAGCCTCAAGTTTTGACATACTCAAGAAGCCTCCAGGTCACTCTGATCTTCTTCCCACTCCTGTCTCTCAGTTCCCTGTCTCTCTCCAAGCACAGGATGAAGTTGCTACCTGAAGTTCCTCATCTGGCTAAAGTCCAGACTCGCCAAAGAAAAAAAAACTATTACCTATGATCCCCTCCCTGATTTTTCATTAACTCAAGTCGGTCAATACACCTGGACAGACTTTTGTCACAAACCACTGTCTGTTCTGTGAGCCCAAGAAACTTTGTCCCAGGCCATTGTATGTTCTTCAAGCCCATTTGATTTGCCTAAAACCCATTTACTATCCCCCTAAGATCATCCACACTTCCCCATCTCCCTTTCCCTGAAAATAAGGGTACATAGCCATTCGTACCCCAATGTGTGGTGGGGCAATCACCCTATGATTCTCTCCCATTCGCATTAATAATTTTGTATGCCACCTATTAACGTGACTTTTGTCAGATGATTTTCAACGAACCTTCAGAGGGCAAAGGAAAAACTTTTGCTTGGCACCTAGAGCAGCATTCAGGTTAAGGGTTTTGTCCCTTTCTGCTGAAAGTTGTAATTCTATTTCTCCTTTTTTTTTTTTTTTTTTTTTTGGCTCCCATTGCCAAGGAAAACTCGTTTTCAACCAATACAACTTCCCTGTTATACTAATACCATTCCCTGGTTTACCCATCGTGTATGAGTAATGGAAGCATACATTAGAGAAGAGTAGAAGGCAGCTAAACATTACTGAGTACCAGCTGATGTTCTAGGTGGTTCATAAGTATTAATTCATTTAACCCTTGTAGCAACCTATGGGCAGATTCTACTATTATCACTATTTTACATCTATTCCATTACGCTATTTTATCACTTGCTTTTGGCAGAGGCAAAGCTTTATAAATTTGTTTGGGGTCTTACCGAGAACCCATGGGTCTCTGTTAGCTATTCAATCACTTTGATCAAACAAAAACGAATTTTATAGCATTTTACTTGTAATACTTCTGAATATGTTTACCATGGTAATTTAAAATAACCCTTTATGTAGCTCTATATAAGTGTGAAGAAGTTATAGTTTATGAAATGATGGTTTGATTAAATCCCTTAATTGATAATTACATAGGATAATAGGAGTAGACAACGAAACGTTTTTTGGTAAGATTTATTTATTTGTCTAACGATTATTATTTTTAAGAGACAGGGTTGTGCTCTGTGCCCAGGATGCAGTGCAGTGGCATAAGCATGGCTCATTACAGCCTCGAACTCCTGGGCTCAAGCAATTCTCCTGTCTCAGCCTCCTGGGTAGCTGAGATTAGTGTGTCATCACATCTGGCTAATTTTCTCATTTTTCATAGAGATGAAGTCTTGCTATGTTGTCCAGGTTGGTCTTAAAAACTTCTAGCCTCTAGCTATCCTCCCATCTCAGCATCCCAAAGTGCTTGGATTACAGGCATGTGCCACCGAGCCCAGCTGGTATGGGCTATTTAGACCAGTGTGGTCTAGGGCCATTTGTTACAGAATCTCCTAGTGAAGGAGAATTAATAATAATATAGATTTTCTACCCTAATTTTCTACCCAGTGGATCTGAATTTCTAGATTAGATTCTGGAAAAGTGTTATTTTTAGAAAGCACTCCTAGGTGATTTTAGTGCATACTAAAGTTTGAGAAACTCTAATTTAAACTAATTTAAATTCTTTGAAATCTCTACTTTTCACTGAATAGGCATAATTAAGGTATAGTGTTTATAACTGCAAGGCATTTAAAGCTTGAATGTGATTTAGGACAGGAATACATATGATAAATATGTTTTTGTTCCTTGTGTGCATATGTAGGCTTAAAAGTGTTGTTTGAAACAAATGATGCAGTAAAGGAAAAAAAAAAAAAAACTACAAGTTTTACAGATCTTTAAATCAGACCATTGACTAATTGAAACACATAAGGGTTAGTCTTCCTACAGGCATAATCTGAAAAATAGAGCAGGTTTTACTGGCTTAGGATAAATCGTTCCAGGATAAGCCCTTCTCTCTCATGTACTACTTTCTTCCTGTACCCAGAAAACAATAAATTGTGGAGTTCTGTAGTTCTATGGGAGCACTCCCTTCTCATAAATATTTAGACTAGAAGGAAAGAGCCAGGATCTTTCTTCCAAAGAGTTTAATGAATTTTTTAAAACGTATGAATATGGTTGGGAAGCCTGCCAGTGATTAAAGAGTGTTCATTTTAATATTACATTCTTTTCCCTTCCCAAATGCTTTCCCATACCTCATCGGACTGTACATTTCTCTTAATAACCCTAATTTAAAATGAATTATTTTAGTCATTTTCATCACAAAATTTAATGATCAACATTCTTAATTTTCTATTTCTGTGTCTTTGTTTTCATGTCATGTCACCTACAGGGCATATTCTGTAAGCTGTACGTTAAATTAATATTTCTACCGAGGCTGCAATGGGTATCTGATGCACTACAGAAAAGATCTCAAATCCGAATTGAGGTGTTTATACATGTACGAAATGCCAGGGACTGTCAGGCTTTTAAATGATTTGGAATTACAGTAAATTGAATCTAAACTTCCATGGTATTATTTGTAATCCACTGACATGCCTCATAAATAAAATTTAAAAAGAATAAGAAAAAAATGCAAATAACTTCATTTTACCTTCTATATAAGTCAATATAAACAGATAGTTCATTTTCCCTTGTCAGGTGAGTTTCAAGAAACTACAGGCATACCTCGTTTTACTGTATTTTCTTTATTGAGTCTCACATATATTATGTTATTTATAAATTGAAGGTCTGTGGCAACCCTTCATTGAGCAAGTCTATTGGCACAATTTTTCCAATAGCATATGCTCACTTTGTGTTTCTGTGTCACATTTTGGTAATTTTCACAATATTTCAAAGTTTTTCATTATATCTCTTTTTCACTATGTCTTTTTCATTATAACTGTGATGGTGATTGTGATCAGTGATCTTTGATGATACTACTATTGTAATTATTTTCAGGCACCACAAATTGCACCTGTGTAGATGGTGAACTTAATTGATAAATGTTGTGTGTGTTCTGACTGCTCCATTGACCAGCCGTTCCCAAACTTTCTCTCTCCCCTCAGGCCTCCCTCTTCCCTGAAACACAAAAATATTGAAATTAGGCCAATTAATAACTCTACAATGGCCTCTAAGTGTTAAAATGAAAGGAAGTGTAAAATGTTTCTCATTTTAAATCAAAAGCTAGAAATGATTAAGCTTAGTGAGGAAGGCAAGTTGAAAGCTGAGACAGGCCAAAAGCTGACTCCTGCACCAGGGAGCCAAGTTGTGCAAGCAAAGGGAAAGTTCTCGAAGGAAATTAAAAGTGCTGCTCCAGTGAACACATGAGTGATAAGAAAGCAAAAGTGATCTGGATAGAAGATCAAACCAGCCACGACATGCCCTTAAGTCAAAGCCTAATCCAGAGCAAGGCTTTAACTCTCTTCAAGTTTGTGAAGGCTGAGAGAGGTAAGGAAACTGCAGAAGGAAAGTTAAATGCTAGAAGAGTTGGTTCATGAGGTTTAAGGAAAGAAGCCATCTCCACAAATAAACGTACAATGTGAAGCAGCAAATGCTGATGCAGAAGCTGTGGCAAGTTTTCCATAAGATCTAACTCAGGTCATTGATAATGGTGGCTACATTAAACAACATATTTTCAGTGTGGATGAAACAGAGTTCTGTTGGAAGAAGGCACCATCCAGGACTTCCATAGCTACAGAGAAAAGTCAATGTCTGGCTTCAAAGCTTCAAAGGACAGGGTGACTGTCTTGTCAGAGACTAATGCAGCTGCTGACTTGAAGTTGAAGCCAGAGCTTACTGAACATTCTGAAAACTTAAGGATCCTTAGGAACTGTGCTAAATCTACTCTGCCTATGCCCAACAAAGCCCATATGGCGGCATGTCTGTTTACAATATCATTTACTGAATATTTGAAGCCTACTACTGAGAACTACTGCTCAGGAAAAAAGATACTTTTCAAAATATTACTGCTCTTTGACAATGGACCTGGTCACCCAAGAGTGCTGATGGAGATGTTCAAGGAGATTAACGCTGTGTTCATGCCTGCTAACACAACCTCCATTCTGTACTCCATGGATCACAGAGTCATTTTGACTTTTGCGTCTTATTATTTAAGAAATAAATTTTATAAGGCTATAGCTGCCACACATAGTTATTCCTGTGATGGACCTGGGCAAAGTAAATCGAAAACCTAGAAAAGATTCGCCATTCTAGATGTCACTAAGAACATTTGTGATTCACGGCAGGAGGTTAAATGATCAACATTAATAGAAGTTTGAAAGAAATTTATTCCAGCCCTCACGGATGACTTGGATGGGTTCAAGACTTTGGTAGAGGAAGTAACTGCAGGTATAGCCTGAAGATGTGACTGAATTGCTTCAGTCTCATGACAAAACTTGAATAGATCAGGAGTTAATTCTTATGGATTAGCAAAAAAGTGGTTTTGGGAGATGGAATCTACTCCCGGTGAAAATGCTGTGAACACTGTGGAAATGACAGCAAAGGATTTAGAATATTACGTACACTTAGTTGATAAAGCAGCAGTAGGATTTAGAAGGATTGACTCCAATTTTGAAAGAAGTTCTACCCTGGGTCAAATGCTACCAAAGAGCTTTGCACGCTGTCGAGAAATCTTTCATGAAAGGAGGAGTCAACTGATGTAGCAGACTTCATTGTTGCCTTTTTTTTTTTTTTTTTTTTTTTTGAGGCGGAGTCTCGCTCTGTCGCCCACGCTGACGTGCAGTGGCGCGATCTCCGCTCACTGCAAGCTCCGCCTCCCGGGTTCCCGCCATTCTCCTGCCTCAACCTCCCGAGTAGCTGGGACCACAGGCGCCGTCACCACGCCCGGCTAATTTTTTGTATTTTTAGTACAGACGGGATTTCACCGTGTTAGCCAGGATGGTCTCAGTCTCCTGACCTCGTGATCCACCCGCCTCGGCTTCCCCAAGTGCTGGGATTACAGGCGTGAGCCACCGCGCCCGGCCTGTCTTATTTTTAAGAACTTCCACAGCCACCCCAATTTTCAGCAGCCACCACCTTGATCATTCAGCAGCCACCAGCATCAAAGCAAGACCCTCTTCCAGCAAAAAATTACAACAACTTGCTGAAGGCTCAGATGATTTTGAGCAAATTTTGGCAACAAGCTGTTTTAAAATTAAGGTATGTACATTGTTTTTTGGGTGTAATGCTACTGTGCCCTTAATAGACTACAGTATAAACAACTTTTATATGTACCAAGAAACCAAAACATTCACTTTGTTGTCATATATGCCTTATTTTGGTGGTCCAGAATGGAACCCACAGTGTCTGCAAGGTATAACTGTACTTTGTCCGCCACTCCAGCTTTCTTTTGGTTAATATTTTCATGGTATATCTTTTTCCATCCTTTTACTTAACTTACCTATTTCAGTAAAATTGAAATGAATGACATATATTTGAGTAAGTTCAAAACAAAATCCATTTGCTGTTTTTACTGGAATGTTTAGACCATTAATGTAACTATTGGTATGTTTGAATTTAGGTATATCATTTTATGATTTGCTTTCTGTTTGTTCCCTCTGTTTTTCATTCCTTTGACTCCCCTTTTCTGCCTTCTTTTCAGTTATAAGATTATTTATTAGTATCTATTTTAATTTATCTACTATGATTTTGACTATATTACTCTGTAGTTTTTCATCGTTCTTTTTAGTGGGTGCTCTAGGGATTACAGGATATATACTTAACTCTTCACCATCACCTAGAATCAATTTTATATCACTTTTGTTGGAATATAGAAACCTTATCATCTTATTGATCCATTAACCTTTCCCCTCCTATGCTAGTCATGTTAATTATTACATCTAAACTATTGAATGTGCTATCATACATATCATATGTTTTCACATTAAATAGTCGATTGCATTTTAACAAACTCAAGAGGAGAAAAACAGCCTACCGTATTTACCAACTAGTATTGCTAGTTGGGCAGGACTTTGATTTTTTACTCTTCTTTTTCCTTTATGATATTCCAAGTTTTCTCCGGTATCATTTGCTTTCCTTCTGAAATACTTTTACATCAGGTCTGCTGGATTAATATTTTCTTAAGTTTTCTTAATTTAAGAACCTCTTTATTTTATCTCTATTCTTGGATAATATTTTTTACTGGATATAGAGGTTGACAATTCTATTCTTTTGGCACTTAAAAAAATATGCCACTTTGCTTGCCTCTAAGGTTTCTGGTAAGAAAATGAAGTCATTCAAATCACAGCTCCCCTATAGGTAATGTATTGTCTTTCTCTAGCTGCTTCCAATTTTTTTTTTTCTTTAGCTTTTAACCAATTTGATTATGATGTATCTGGGTGTGAATTTAATTGAGTTTATCCAGTTTGGAATTTCCTCAGCTTCTTAGATCTGTAATTTATGTCTTTCACCAAACTTGGGATTTTTTTAGCTCCACACTTTTTCTCCTTTCTTCTGGGATTCTGATGGCACAGATGCTAAACGCTGTCCGCATTATGCTTGCTTACTTAGAACTAGAGGGCTTCTCCGGCAGCTCTGTTTGTCCATGTCCTGAAGCCTACTTCTATGTTTTGGTCTGTGTGTAGTCCAGAGTTGGGTAACAGAGGGAAACAACTGGTAAACTTATGGCTAGTTGGGCAGTATTTCAAATTTTGGTCTGGTTCCCCAATCCACCTGGTAGTATTTACTTTCCACAGTCCTGAAGTAGCTGCTTCATGCATTCTGTCCACGCTCCACAGGTGAGCTCAGTGGGAGGCAGAGCGTGGAGCTTGTTTTCTTCATCTTACTCAGAACTGGAACCAACTCTCTCAACTAAATATAATGAGACAAAAGCTATTTTACCACAAACACTAAACAAAATATATAACATGTATATTAAGCTGGCGGTGTAAAGCCAACAGGCTGAATAAAAAGAAACTCATCTTAGAATTGATAGACCTCAGCTGATCCTCGCGATGATCAATGACTTTTTATTTGGCATGGCACCTGGCATTTATTTGCTTCCACTGAAAATACATTCAATCTGGAGATTGTTCCAAATGTAGGCTGTGCACAGTATCATCGGAGGCAACTTGCTGCGCTTTTTGTTCTTTTAAGTCTTATAAGTCTTGACTTAAATGGAGAGAACTGCTGATTAACATAATTTTTAAAAGAGCTTAATCAGGGAAATTCTCAACTGTTACATACAAAGAACACTCAATCTATACAGCACTATGATCACTCTGCCAAAAGAGCCGGCAGTTAGAACACCATTGTGTGCATTAATTATTGACATATCAATGGAGATGAGCCAATGGAATTCTTTAATGAATCATTTTTTAAAGCAAATCATTACCCACTGATTTTTGATATTATATATGTATTTTTTTCTATAAATCAGGTTTATATATTTTTATTCAGATTTGATTTCCTAGTTTCTGAGTGGGTTTCTCCCTCTAATTCACAAGCCAGCCTAGGGTAACATGGTAGACTTGTGTATCTAATGTACATGTATCTAATGTACTTTTCAGGCAGTATTATGCCTTCAGCAACCACTGGGCAGCAGGACACTGTACTTAATTAGCTGCCTTTGCAGTTATCAGCCTCCAATCACATTTGATTAAGGGCACCATTTATTTCACTCAAGCCCAAGAGTGCTCTCCTGGGGAGAGGCAGGTGGTACTCTCCTGTTGATGAAGTCCAGAGAGCCAGAGAGAGAGCCTGTCACCAGAAGTGACACTCTGCAGCTCAGTCACAGACTTTCCAAATGACCTTGCAGAAGCCATTTTTCTCCCCAACACGTTTTATTTATTTAATTTTTTAAATTATTATGATTCTTTTTGATCACTATGTTGCTCAAACTGGACTCAGACTCCTGGACTCAAACAGTCTTCCCACCTCAACCTTCCAAGTAGCTGGGATGACAGGCATGCATTTTCCATGCCCGGCTTAAAACCTAGATGTTTTCAAAGCCCAGTGTTTTCATTAATGACAGGAAAAATTTGTAAAGCCCTTCTAAGTGCTTCTTTGTATGAATATATATGTCAGAGGGGCAAGTTACTATTCCCTCTTTACACCTGAACAAACTGAAGCTTGGTGATATTAGGAGATCTAAGTTCAGACAGCATCAGGAACCCAAGCCCGATTTTTCTGAATCCAAACATTTGTGGTCTTTCTCCTACAACTTCCTATCACTAAAACTACTGTTAATCAAGAATAGAATTACAAAGCATTGTTTCCTGTTTAATTCTACTTGGCAAAGGCCACGAGGGTCTATTTACTTAATGTAAGAATGAATATTACTTGAGACTGCAACCTCCAAGTAGAGTTTTCAGCATTTATTTGATAAACTTAAATTCTAATATATTTCTATGTGTAATACTTCAGAGGCTGATCCTACATTATGCCTGATGTTTGTTAAAAAAAAAAAATGTCGTATCCACACAGTAGAGTTGGCTATTTGCAACCACAGGTAGCTCTTATTTTTTGCAAAATGCAGCATAGAGAGATATAGTTTTGCTGATGTTTTTGACAGTGTGAATTTATAAGGACATATGTTTAAAGTAATTTGTCATGTTTTTCTCTATTTTTGTCAGATTTGTGCAAAGGCATAAAAATTTTTTTATTACCTGTAGGGTCTTTTTCTTCCTCTCCTTTCTGTAATCATGAATATTAAAATTAAAAATTCTCTTTGTTTCTCAGTCACAGAGTTACTACCGGCTAAATAGCTGAGGCTTTCACCCACAGCACTTTCAGATGGAATCCTATTACACTTTATAAGGTTATCATCACCCTCTGAAATTTTCATTAGTTATGGGTGTGTACATCCTAACATTTTGCAGTGGGGAGACAGCTGGGAGATATTGTGTTCTGGGTTGCAGCTGCCCATCAGAATTCTTCCAATATAATGGAGTAAAAATCACTGGGTGTATGTAGTTCTTCCCTCCTCAATTTTATCCATAAAACATTTTATCTCCAAAAATTATGAAGGTGAGTTGCACAGGAGCCTGTTGTCTTAATAGTCATAGGCTGGCAGATCATACTACTTAATTGATGGAGCACATTCAACCCAGAAACATGACAGGAGGTTAAATTATTATAATCAAATTGGCTTTTCAGTTCTAGTCTCCATCATCTGATTATAATTTATCATAAACAGTGTGATTAGAAAGTGACAATTGATTCTATTATTCCTTTTACTCTGTAATGACACCTAATCTGTATTCCATGAAAAGATATTCTTTGAAACCAATAACACATTCAAATGATGGTTTGATTTTGCTAAGCAAATATTTTTCCAGATGATGCATATTAATTTAGAACCCACGAAATGTCAAGTTTTTCATGTTTAAATGAAGAATTGATCTGCGTTTAAATAATCTATTCTGGATCCTTCAATCTATTAGGCCCTGTGGCTTCGATAGTGAGTTGGCAAACTGGCTTCATGTCCTCTTAGGTCTGGGGTGTGGAAGGGCAGACAGATAATTAAAGAACATAAATAAACTGATAAATAGTAACAGGAGAGTGTGTTAGTCTGTCTTCACACTGCTAGGAAGAAATACCTGAGACTGGGTCATTTACAAAGAAAAGAGGCTTAATTGACTCATGGTTCCACAGGCTGTACAGGTAGCATGAATGGGGAGACCTGAGAAAACTTTCAATCATGGCAGAAGGTGAAGGGGAATCAGGCACGTCCTCACATGGCTGGAGCAGGAAAGAGAGTGAAGGCGGAAGGGCTACACACTTTTAAACAACCAGATCTCGTGAGGACTCACTCACTGCCACAAGAACAGCAAGGGAGAAATCCACGCCTATGACCCATTCACCTCCCACCAGGCCCGTCCTACAACACTGGGGATTACAATTCGACCAAATCCAAACCATATCAGATAGAGAAGGGATAATGCTACAGCAGCGTACAACAGGGACTCAAATCCAGATATAGTGGGTAAGAAGAGGTTCCCTCCAAAATATAGTGTTTAGGTCTTCATAAGGATAGCAATGAATCATTTTCACTCATTGCATCTTGAAACCTTCTTCAGATCTTCAGGAACCAGTGAGGAGTAGCAGAAACAGGTCAAGTATGTCTCATTTTAAATGCCAGCCCTTTACACAGTAGCTATATGAAATGACTTTACTCTGAGCCTCCATCCTCCTCATCTGAACAGACAGGAATAATACGTAGGTCACAAGGACTATTCTGAAGGTTAATTAACTTATATGTTTTAAGCATCGGTGACAGAGAGCGCATTAAATAAATGGTAGCTCTTTTTCTTCCAACAATTCCTGCTGCCACCAAACACACTTTCTTTTACAATATCCAACTGTGATTTCTGTCTAATTAAGGCAGCTCCTAAACCTAGATTATATGAACAGATATGAGGTAATCTGATTTGGACACAATCCAAGTCAATAAAAATGGACGCTCACATAGACTGCTTTGTTATGGTAACATATTCAATTCAGAATGAACTGAAATATCACAAATCCTACATTTTATATAACATAAAACATAACAAGCAAATAGAAGAAAATAAAGGCATTCATTGTTCCCACCACCACAAGGAGTGTATTCAGGTTGATTAGAGAAGGACAGGTCAGTTTTGACAGAGGTAAAAAGGGCTAAAATAGCATCCGAATGTAAAGAGGGGAGAAATCTCAGTGTATTCCCGAATTTCCCTGAGGCGCCGTTGTTGGCTTGCTGTTCTATTTTTTATACCTCTCTTCAGAATATCTCATTCATTCCCACACACCTTTCAACCCCAGTATCTCCAGGCCTTTTACTCCCAGACCTATATGTGATGCTTCATGCTCTCCACTGAACTTCAGAATGGAACATTCCACCATCTGAAGCTCACTGAGTTTGGTTCATACCCTGTAGGCTTTTCCTTGTTTAATGTACTAAAAGTAGAATTCATTCCCCTTTCTGAACCTTCCTGAATATTCCCCATTAGTTCCCAGCACACCATCCAGCCTTTTATCCAAAGCAGAAACTTCAGAATTAATTCAGACATATTCCTCTTATTTAGCCCCAATCCTTATGCTCACATCCCATCAGTCGTCAAGTCCTAATCTCTTCTGTCCTTTTATCCCGTAGCACAAAACACTGTCAGATAGCACCAACCTTTGCTTTCCAGGTGTACTGGGAAGATAGGTAGTGGCAGTAATGCCTGGGAGTTGGTTACAAGTGCAGAATTTCAGGCCGCATCCAGACCTACCAAATCCGAATCGGCATGTTAAAAAGGTGTCTAGGCAACTCCATTACAACTATGATCAAACTTTTACATTATCTTTTTTTTAATTATAAGAATTTTCTCCCAGCTACTCCGGAGGCTGAGGCAGGAGAATGGCGTGAACGCGGGAGGCGGAGCTTGCAGTGAGCCGAGATCGCGCCACTGCACTCCAGTCTGGGCGACAGAGCGAGACTCCGTCTCAAAAAAAAAAAAAAAAAAGAATTTTCAGGGCTGGGCGCGGAGGCTCAAGCCTGTAATCCCAGCATTTCGGGAGGCCAAGACGGGGGGATCACGAGGTCAGGAGATCGAGACCATCCTGACTAACACGGTGAAATCCCGTCTCTACTAAAAAAAAATACAAAAAAATAGCCGGGCGAGGTGACGGGCGCCTGTAGTCCCAGCTACACAGGAGGCTGAGGCAGGAGAATGGCGGGAACTCGGGAGGCGGAGCTTGCAGTGAGCTGAGATCGCACCACTGCACTCCAGCCCGGGCGGCAGAGCGAGACTCCGTCTCAAAAAAAAAAAAAAAAAAAAGAATTTTCAAACATATAAGAATCATAGATAATATAAAACACCCATATGCCACTACCCATGTTAATAATTATACTTTCTTGAGATATTTAATTTAAAACAATTTTTAGGGACAGGGTCTTGCTATGTTGTCCAGGCTGGTCTCAAATTCCTGGGCACAGGCAATCCTCCCACCTTAGCCTCCTGTGTAGCTGTGATTGCAGATGCACTCCACCATGATTAAGCAATGATATCAGAGTTGAAAGCCACTTCCCAACACTCCTCCCTAGGGTGACCAATGTGTCTCAGTTTGCCACAGACCATCCAGATTGCTGTACTGAAAGTCTTGAATCCCTGGAAACTTCTCAGTCCTGGGGAAATTCATGGGTACTCTTCTCTCCCTCACACATTTACACATTCACGACATGTGCTTGTTTTCATAAATAATACACAGAATGATTTTATGTGTTTAACTTTATGCAAATAGCATCATGTTGCACACGTTGCTCTTCAGTTAGCTCTTCACCTAGCATTATTAATTTTGAGATTTACTCTAATGGTATGTTAATATGAATTGAGTTATTTTAATTGCTGTATCGTTTGCATGAATATACTCTATCCACTGTCTTCTGATGCAGGTGCGGGTTGCTTCTAATGTTATTTTTTAAATAATACATCAACCAACAGTATAAATGCCTCCTTGCGCAGATTTGGAAATTTCCTAGGGAATATATCTTGAAGAGGTGTTACTGCTAAATCCTAAAGTATATCTATCTTCAGCTTTACTACATGGGGTCTGATTGCTCTCTACATGGAGCAGTTCATGTTCTCCCATCAACAACGTGAGAGCCCTTTTATCTTTGCCAGCACTGCTTGGCACTATCAGACTTACAGAGTATTGCGAGCCTGATGAGTGTGAAATGGTATTTCAATGTCTTAAGTTGGTTTTTCCTGCTTTAGTTAGCCAGGTGGAGTATCTTTCACTTGTTTCTGGGCCATCCAGTTTTCTGCTCTATGACTTTTTTTGTGCACACACACGTTGCCTGTTATCTTATTGAGGTATTCTGGATACTAACCTTTTGTGAATCATACGAATTGCAAACATCTTCTCCAAGTGAGGGTTTGCCTTACATTTTTATCTAGGAATTCTGTTGCTCTCTGTATTAAAATTTTTTTAAATCAAGATATAATTCACGCCCCATAAAACTCACCATTTTAAGTGTACAGTTGAGTGTTTTTTAGTGATCTTTTGTGTTTTTTAATCTTTTATTTTAGACATCTTTTCTATCCTGATACCATAAATGCCATTCTCCTCCCATTAAAAAAAAAGTAATTGTTTGCTTTTTGTTTTTATGTATTTAGTCTGATAAGAGTGGATTTTTGATTGTGGAGTGATGAATTGATCTCATTTAACATTTATGCATATGGATAGCTAGTTGTTTTAGCAACATTTGTTACATAATCTATCCACCTCCACTAGTTGGTAATGTCATTTCTGTTATCTATCAAGTTTCCATATACACATCAGTCAATTTCTAAGCTCCACATTCTTTTGGTTTATCTGTGAACCAATATCACACAATTTGTTTTTCATAACTTTGTAATAAATCTTGATGTCTGTAAGGCATTATCTTCTGACCTTGGTCTTTTTCATAGCTCTCTTCTCTCTCCACGACCTTTACTGTCCCACATAAATTTTAGGCCCATTCTTTCAAATTCAACAAAAAATGTTCTTGTGGATTTTGATTGGAATTGCACTGAATTTACAGATAGTTCAGGAAGAACTGCCATATTCAAATATTGACATCTTTACAATACTTGCATCCACAATTTGATATGTCTCTTAATTTCATTTGGTCTCCCTTTATCCCTTGTAATTTTTACATGGTTATAATACTCACTAAATGCATATATTATTACTGGATTTCTTACTGGATACATTATTGTTTTAAATATTGTATTTCAGATTTATTTATGCACATATCTATTACATTTTCTTATTGATTGTTGATGGTATCTAGGAATAAACCACTTTTGTACACTGATCTTATATCCTGCAATTTTGGTGAATTCCATGTTTTATAGTCTGAGGAATACTGACAATCATCTCATTTGTAAATGAGAGCAATTTACTTTCTTCCTTTCCAATTTTTATTACCTTTTTAAAAATGTGTCTCGCTGATTGCGCTGGCCAGGACTTCCAGTACAATGCTGACTAGAAGTGGTAGAAGGCACTAGTTTGTCATATTTTTGCCTTTAAAGGTAAGGGTTAAAACAACATACCATTGATTATGGTGCCTGATTTAGGGTGGTGGTTTTTAAAATACATATTTACTAGGTTAAACATTTTTCTTCTATATCCCTAGCTTGCTAAGCATTTTAACTCTGAGTGATGATTTTAATTGCTTTTCCTTTTAAAACTGATCTTAGAATTACTCTTCTTTAAGAGACCTTTCCAGCACTCTAAAGTTGGAATCAAAGCTCCTTGTCTCTGATCCCACTGTATTTTGTGCTTCCCGCAGCAAGTTCATCTGCTGATGTGTCTATGCTTCTCAGTAGCTTCTAAGCAACTCAAGGGCAGGAACCTCATGTTTGATTCATGGCTATATCCTCCAGCACCTGATGTAGATCATGAAAAACTGTACATAGCTGTAAGATAAATTGTGGAAAACATGTTCTAGAAACTTTATTTTTCCTTCCTCAAAACCAATTCTGTTTCTGACAATTAGGCTTAATTTACAAAGACAATAATAACAGCATAGAAATTGGACTGAGAGAAGTTTTAGTTATCTACACATGTATATTTTCTTTTAATATAATAACTCATAGAATGCAAATATACATTTGAACGTCATTGACTTCCTTCTTACAGCAAACCTAAGTTGTTTCTACATTCTAAATCAAGTTCATATTTATTTTAACATCATATTAGTTACTTATCTTTGTGTCATTATTAAAACAAAAATAAGGCTCCCAGAAACTTTGATTTGTTCAGTATGTACTTTCTAGAGGTCTTTTCATATCTAGTTACTAAGATTATTCTAACTTAATTAATTTAAATGATTTTTTTTTTTTACCAATGCCAAAGGCCTTTTTAAATGCATTATGTTTGTCAGTGTTTGAATAGCCTTACCTGTTTATTCCAGAACACTAAGATACTTAATGATCATAGGACCTCAAATGCCATTTGAAAATATGAAACCTTTATCTTTTAAGTCAGTTTTGCTTTCATGCATAGCATGGCTCTCAAATCACAGTTGTAATATTTATTAGCTCTCTTTGCCGAACTGCGGGTAATACATCTTTCACATTTCATTGAGAAGAAAAGAAATTTAATCTCACTAGGATCTCCATTATTAGTTCTCCCTCTTGGTTTTTTTTTTTTTCCTGTGGGGATTTTATGTTGGCCAGATGGGCTCTGAAGAATCCACAGACGGATCAGTATTTTACAATGGCAAAGTGGAAAAGCAAAATCTATTTTTGAGTTAGGAAATTAAATGCGATATATTGTCATCTAGCTCACTATGTCCAAACTAGTCAATATTTTGTTCATATTCGATATTGTACAATTATTCTCTTACAAAACAGAATACCTTCATTTTCCTCAACTTTACTTCAGTTCTGTGTTTATCTTGTTCCACTGGATAACAGTAATTAGCCACTCAATTACACCCTCTATTCCCTTGAATTCTACCAACTCTAAAGAGGACTCTATAAACCACATTTTTACGCTGGATCTACTTTCTGGGGAATGGCAATTAAATTTCATTAGCAGCAAAAAGTTAAACAACCTTTTCCATATTCATCACAGAATAATCTGTCTTCCATGAAGCAGAGTTGCTGAATGAAATGTTTGAGAATCAATCTGGTGGGAAATTGTTTATTTCTCAAATTGGCCCAATTCTCATTTTTAAAGATTCCGACACTTCTCTCTTCAGGTAGTTGCCCTCATGGTCAAAAATCTCTTAAATGGAGAAATAATTATAAGGTCACATAGTTTGTCATAAATGGTTTCAAATGGTGTAACATCTCAAAGTGTGCATTCCAAATATTTCATGTATGGAATAAATAAAAAGAAGCTTCATTTGGAGCCTTCTCATCTTTGTCTATCGTCTTAATGATGTCTAAGAACGTGTCTGTTCTACATAAAACCAGATACCTGATTTCCAGAAAAGTACTATATTATTTCATTTTAGTTTTGCTAGGCATGACCAATAAAAGCACTTTATTAAAGGATCTTTTGCCTGACCCACTTATTCCTACATTATATTCAAAGTTTACCCTTCCCCCTCTAGCCACACTGAACAGTAGGGACTTTCTCAATTGGATCATTTTCTTTCTTGTATCTTTGACTTTGTATGCAAGAAAGCATGTCCCTTTCTTCACTATTTATGTAAATATCTACTTTTCCTTCAAAACTCTGATCAGATTCTATGTTGATGATGTGTTCCCTAATCATCTCCTAAACACACACACACAAACACACACACATAGACTTAGCTTTCCGGTCCTCCAATAATACTTCATAGACTAGCTCTTTGAATTAGAATTATTTGTCTGTGCTCTCTTTTCTTATCAGATTTTGAGGTCTTGGAAGTCAGAGTCCATCATTTTTTCATCTTTGGATCCCAGGACCTAGGCCCGCACTGCCATGGTAACAGGCACTCAATGTGCATTTATAAATAATCGATTCAACTAAACATGCTGAATACTGTAAAAATTATTCTTAAATTCTGAATAATACGGACTCTCCTACACTGAAGTCAGTATCTGTGACTATAATGACCAGAAGTAGATAGGCTATCTTTTAAGTTCAATTTTTAAAGTTTTTCATAAGACAGAAGTAAATCGTAAAATTCCTAACAGAAATAAGAAAGAAAAAGGGCACCTGAATTTATCTGCCAAAATTAACTCATATTTAGAATAGAAAGAATCTTAAAAAAAAAAAAAAAATGAGAGGGCGGGGCACAGTGGCTCTTACCTGTCAGCACTTTGAGAAGCCGAGTTGGGCAGATCTCTTGAGGCCAGGAGTCCAACACCAGCCTGGACAACATGGTAAATACAAAAAGTAGCCAGGCATGGTGGCGCCTGCCTGTAATCCCAGCTACTTGGGAGGTTGAGACCTGAGAATTGCTTGAACTCAGGAGGCAGAGGCTGCAGTGAGCTGAGATTGTGCCACAGTACTCCAGTCTGGGCAACAGAATGAGACTCTGTCTCAAATAAGTAAATAAATAAAATAAAAAGGAGAGCAAATTGAGTAAAATAAGACTTTTCAACTAAATTAGCTCCTGTGACTGTTTTATAAACAAATCTTAATGGTTAGTTTGCAAAAGAGCAAGGGCAATTGAAGTTAGCAGAATTAAAGGCTGAAAAGCAACATTGATTATTTCAGTGGGTGACTAGGGGAAGACCTCAGCAAGGGAAGTCAAGAGGCCCTAACCCAACCAATTTACAAACACTCTAAAATGCCCACATTATGTTTTGCTCTCTTTTTAGCTCATTTTAAACTGAGCAAGCATTTTTATTTTAAAAACAAACAAAAATATAAACCAAATTATAAAAATCTTCATTGAAGTTACCTAACATTTCATTGTGCTACTGCTTTCTTGCTTATTACTTTTCTAATAACCACGAGGGTTTAACTTTCTGTTATGACTATTAAAATGATTTCACTAAGAATGTGCCTGGATGCTTCAAAAAGAGGAAACATCATTTGTGAGTTTCAAAACAGAAATATTTGACAAGTATATGAAGGAACCCTTGTAAGCATTCTTGGAATTAATTTTTTTCCTATCTCCTGCATCCCCAACCACCAATTAAAAAAAAAAAAAAAAGCACTTTGGGTGGAGTTAAGAACTCTTTTCAAATGTTAAACAATAGCTGGAAATCCTGAAAATGTATTCCCTTTTATCAAGTAGGAAAATGCTTTAAAGTCTCCCCCCACCACTGCCACCTTTCTTTTTGCTAAGAATTGTTTCGCATGATATTTACTCACTGGTTTCTATTTTGAACAGAATGTTCAGTTATAACTGCCTGAAATATAATGCCATCTGTGTTTATTTTCCCTTCTGAAACACGATTTTTTCCCCCCAAACATAACAAGTACCTGGTCCTAATAACCTAGATACATGTATCAACTCAACTAATTCTTCACTGTAACCAGCGGTGAAATTAAAGATTTAGAACGTGTACCATAAAAACGTGAACTTCATTGCAAATGTAAATCATATCAAGTACATCTATACATTCAAATATTTAAAAATATTCTGATTCATAAGTAGTTATGAGTTATGTATTTACCTGGGTGGAGGTAGCTATGGAATGAGAAAGAGTGCACAACACACCCCATGATATAGTTAGTGAATCAAGAAATAGGCCAGGAGCCAGATGACCAAAGAATCACAGAATCACTTTGACTTCACATTTTCCAAATCTATACTCACACCTCTACCTGGGACAGCAGCATCTAGCATGTGGAGACCGTTTGAGAAAAAAAAAAATTAAATATATTAATAATATATTTTAAGTTACTTTAAATACTGTGAAGTAATATGCCACCGGGAACATCATTATATATTTATATTTGAGCTGATAAGTTACTGTAAAAAATCATACTGACAGTTTTCTAATGTAAAAAGTGGGCTTAATCTCTTTTCTACCAAACCACCCATGAAGAAAAATTCAAACATTTTATTTGGAGCTTATTTGCATTTCAAAGAAGGCTTAAATTCCACACATGGTTTTTTATTATAGCTTGACATTTCTTTCACATTTATTATAGTGTTCAAGAGTATCCCGAAGTATGATTTTTTTTTTTTTTTGTATTCTCAGAGTCATTATCTCTAATATCAGCCTCAACACTGATTCTAGAAAGTTTATGTGGTGCCAGGTTTTCTATTCTCGGGAAATGGAGGATGTGTAACAAGCCGTCTCAATGGACACGTCCCTAAAATAGCCTGGCACATATGACTTAGCGCCTAATGTTTCCCGTTTCCACTTGAGCCTTTGTAGGGCATGAGTTAAACAGAACATTTCCCAAATCACCATGATCCTGACTTGAAAAACAAGAACGGAAGACAGAGGCACAACCACTGCTGCTAACTGAAAGCCATGGGGATTTTGACTCAAGAAATTCTTATGTTCCTAATTCTCAACCTTTTATTTCTCAGTTGTGGATTCCTCTCTTGAGGAACTGACAAGTACAGACTTTTCCTGCCATACAGCCCTGGAGGCAGGTCCAGATTCTGTATTTCCCTTTGTCCAGAAGCGGCTCTAAAATAAATTTCTAATTTGTTACAAGGAAATGCTTCACAGAGTCTACATGTATATATTTCATTTGTGTTTTTGTGCCTTGTTGTTTATCACTTTGCATTACCCGTGCCTAGCTTGTCCTAGGCTCTAAACCTGTTTCCTGAAGTTGCTGTATATGTATTATGTGAGAACTGACATTTCATGTCTCATCTGTTTTTTATTCATAACCTCTCTTTTTCCTGACATCTACTGGGTATATTAAATTCATACATGATGACAAAATAAACTGGCTATAATTAAATAACAAATTTTAACTTGCATAAAACAGACAAAACCATATCACTGACGATGTTACAAAATTATCAATAAAATGATGCCTATGTAAAACATTATTAGAGTACACAAAATAAAACAATAAAAGAATAACTCTTTTTAGTTCCTTTATAGTGAAGGCAATTTATTTTGTATATTATTTTGCATATTTTGTCAAACAACATAGTCCATTAGATAGTGATGTGTTAATATCTCCAGTAAAGATTTCAGGTCAGTAACCAGTCTTGAAATCTCTTGCCCACAACTATCACTTAGTACTTTTAAAAGACATAACTGGACAACTGGACAAGAGGAAGAGCATCAGTATTGCCAAATTTGACTGATACTCACGAGAGGATATTCCCAATATAAGCGTAGTAGGAGCAACAGTAGGGTGTGGTTCCATCACAGCAGTAAGATTTGCAATCTTTGCCACACTGAGCAAGGCAATCATCTACAAAACAAAAACCATTTGTGAGCAGTTATAGTTGTAAAATCACAGTTTCAGGAAAAATTATGCTATTTCACATCTTAATCAGCCAATGACCACTCTTTAGTGGTTTTAAATCTTCATTTTCGTCCTCAGAATTCAAAAACATTCGTAAGGATCTAAATTAGCCTTCCTTCCCCATTAGACTCTAACCTGTAAAGACAAAGACAATTCTTGAATCTTCTACACCAAGCACCATAATTGCTAGTCAGGGTTAGTTGAATGAGATAATGAAGGAAGGAATTAAAGAACAATTAAACTACTCAGTCATTGGATTTGTCCATAGAGTTTTTATAATAAATTTTAAATGATAAAGTCTTCTTGGCCAAGCAAAATGGCTCATGCATGTAATCCTAGCACTTTGGGAGGCTGAGGCGGGTGGATAACTTAAGGTCAGGAGTTCGAGACCAGCCTGGCCAACATGGTAAAATCCAGTGTCTACTAAAAATACAAAAAGTAGCTGGGTGTGGTGGTACACACCTGTAATCCCAGCTACTCAGGAGGCTGAGGCAGGAGAATTGCTTGAACCTAGGAAATGGAGGTTACAATGAGCCGAGATCATGCCACTGCACTCCAGCCTGGGCGACACAGTGAGGCTCTGCCTCAAAAAAAAAAAAAAAAAAGGTCTTCTAACTTTAGGGTCTTGTATTCTCAACTGAACTCAATCAATAGAAGGTTTAGTGGTATGAATAACACCAAAAAGGAATAATTTCAAAATGATGTATATTTTCCATGATACTACATTGTATGCTTTCCTTTTTGTGCCATTTTTTACCTGTATAATTACAGTTTGCATACATGTGGTAACACAATGAGTCTGCATCCTGTAAATTCATTTGGATTAAAAGATGATTGGTTATAGGAAGAAATCCCCATAGACAATATTTTGTAAACAATTAAGAGTTTACTTAATGTCAGATTGAGGAATCAGTAAGATATAAAACAGTACTATGTGAAGGAGGAAAAGTTATTTTCTGAATAAAGGATCAGAAATTACTATTTTTTCCATATATTTTGCAGCAAGAAAAATTATACTAAAAATTTTGGATAAAAATTACTCTAGCTTTTAAGTATTCTTTATTCCACCTAAATGATTTATGTTTAACAAGCTAAGGTTGTCACCGAGTTAGTCATATAAGTTATGATGGATATGTAAGTTTCAGATACATGATTAGGAAAACATTAAGTACAGTCTGATAATTTAGGTTATACATTTAAGAGTCACAAAATAATCCATTTCCAACTCAATTCCTGAAGGTAATATTAATTATTATATAAATTATATAAAACTTTTGCTTCCCTATCAAAGCCATAACATTAAAAGTACAAAATATTATATTTATGTCTACATGTCCATGTAACTGATTTATCCAGAAAGGAAATTTTACGTTGCTTTTAAATCACTTCTGCTAAAGTATCATCTGCTAAGATGATACTTTACAAAGAGATGTGATTAGAAGATAGCAAAGTTCAGTCACCGTTAACAATTATGCATGGCTTTTGTGGAACAAATGGAAAAATTCGTGTTTCCTTCCCCTCAGTTTTATTTTTACATTATAGGTAGTCAAACATGACCCTTGAGGCTTACCTCTGGACTGTGGTAAGAAGGAATGAAAACGAAAAATAATTACCTTTGTGAGATTCAGTAAGTACTTAAGTCCACTTCTAAAATTTGAAAACAGAAACACGATCTAATGATTTAGATACAAGGGAGAAGCCAATATATTGACAATAAATGCTTTTTGCAGAGTACAACACACTTTTAAAGGCTATTTATTTTACAGTTTTCTTGGTGAATTTCCATAGCTCTCATTTTTAGTGCTGTCTAATTTATTACTGGTCAGTTATCTGAAGGGCTTAGTGGGGATGTTTTGCTTCATGTTCTTAAAAGCCATTCAACGTACACGTACAGCCATCTGATCTTTGACAAAGTCAGCAAAAATAAGCAATGGGGAAAGGACTCCCTATTCAATAAATGGTGCTGGATAACCAATTAGCCATACACAGAAGAATGAAAATGGACCCCTATCTTTTACCACATACAAAAATTAACTGAAATTGATTAAAGATTTAAATGAAAGACCTCAAACTATAAGACTCCTGGAAGAAAAGCTAGGAAACACCATTCCTGACATCAGCCTTGGGAAGGAATTTATAACTAAGTCCTCAATAGCAATTGCAACAAAAGCAATTGACAAGCGGGATTTAATTAAACTAAAGAGCTTCTGCACAGCAAAATAAACTATCAACAGAGTAAGCAAACAATCTACAGAATGGGAGAAAATATGTGTAAGCTATGCATCTGACAAAAGCCTAATATCCAGAATCTATAAGGAACTTAAATAATTGAACAAGCAAAAACTAAATAATCCCATTAAAAAATGGGCAAAGGACATGAACCAGACACTTCTCAAAAGAAGACATACAAGCAGCCAACACACACAACAAAAAAATGTTCAACAAGTCACCAATCATCAGAGAAATGCAAATCAAAATAGAGTGCTATTACTGAAAAGTCAAAAAAACAACAGATGTTGATGAGCCCGTGGAGAAAAGGGAACACTTATACACTGTTACTGGAAATGTTAATTAGTTCAACCACTATGAAAAGCAGTTTGGAGATTTCTCAAAGAACTTAAATCGAAACTACCATTTGACTCAGTAATCTCATTGCTGGGGTATATATCCAAAGGGAAATAAATCATTCTATCAAAAAGACAAATGCATTTGTACATTCATCACAGCACTATTTGAAATAGTAAGGACACTCGTCCTAAGTGTTCACTAATAGTGGACTCAGTAAAGAAAATGTGGTACATATACACCATGGAATACTATGCAGCCAGGAAAAAAAAAGATTAAAATCATGTCCTTTGCAGCAACATGGATGAAGCTAGAGGCCATCATCCTATGCAAATTAATTCAGGAACAGAAAACCAAATACCGCATGTTCTCACAAGTGAGAGCTAAACCCTGGGTACTCACGGGCATAAAGATAGCAACAGTAGACACTGGGGACTTCTAGAGCGGGAAGGAAAGGGAGTGGGGAGGGGTTGAAAAACGAACTATTGGGTGCTATATTCAATACCTGGGTGACGGGATCAATTGTACCTCAAACCTCAGCATCACAAAATATACTCATGTAACAAATCTGCACATGTACTCCCTGAGTCTAAAATTAAAGATGTTGAAATTATTTAAAAAATAAATAAAAGCCACTCTGATTGTGAAAGAGCTAATGTCCCCACTATTCTGTCAGAGTAGGACAACCAATGTGTAAGTAACTTCATGGGTGCCCTTTGAACCGTGTCCAGGACAGTGACATCTTATTAAACTCTCCATCAATATCAAAGATTCAATTGCTACCATTGTATTCCGGTGACTACTCTTATAAAGACATGGTGTTATCAAAACATTTTGAGCCAATGTTACAGGAAACCAAGCCCAAAATCTTGTAGCCAAGCAGCTGGATTATACCTGAGCAAACATCTGGATCATGTTACACATTGGTCATTGTTTTTATGGCATTTTCCAGTGCTCTTGTCTACTTCCCAGAATTAAACTACCCAAAAGGGGAGATTTAACAGGATGGCAAATACATTTACAATCACAGCCTCTCCAAAATGAAATTTCAGCCACACCTCAAAGCCTTTTTTGTGTTAGTTGCTTTCTCTGGGATATTTGAGAATAATTTGGCAAAGATCAGTGTTGGTGCCATACAGGAGCTTTTTCTCACTGGAGAAAGAACAGACCATTCCAATTTGTCTTCAGAAGATAAATAATATTACATCTAATGTCCAAGTTAGTATCCCTGAAAATCAGCCAATTTAAACTTTCTTCAATGACTTTTTGCTGAAAGGTGTGGTCTGGAAGAAGGTTCCCCAGCTCACCCGTGCCTCCCAACTCACCCTGCCTCCCACCTTAAGGAAAGTGCAGAACAGGAAAAGCAGTATCTGGCTTGAAGCGCTTGCTTAGAAATGGCCCTTGCAAACTATAGCTAAGATAAGAGAGGAAGGAAAGGGAGGGGACAGAAGTTACTGGCTGAGGCCCGGAAGGTAAAACCTTGACCAAATCCTGTCTTTGTAGCCTGCAGTGGGAGTCAGACAATAATATTGACACTTCACTGGGTCTCCTTCCAAAAGTAACTCTATAGTACAACATGATGCTTCAGGTATAGAAACTTTGTTCTTATTTGTTTAGCCAAATAAAATGTGAATCTAATGCATTTGCTTTGGGGAAAATAATTTAGATTATGAGTAATGCATCTACATAGATTTTTGTCCCATGAAGCTGGCAATTCATTTAATAGTATGAACTCGTTCGATTTCTGGGGTGTTCCAGCATCTAACCTCCGCCCTTACTTCCAGCCATACCTCTTAGTTGCAACCAAACTGAAATATCCTTTGTTGCATGTACAGATCTTGATTTTTGCCTTTGATCCCACGATATCCTGCTATATCCTACTCCATCTCGTTTGGTTCAGGGCGTCTCCATTTTTCAAAGGTCTAGTTCCTTCAAGTCTTCCTCAATTCAGTTTTCCTGAGCAAATATTGATTGATCTTTTTGCTGAACAAAATAGACATTGTCCTCATGAAGTTTACTCTTTTAAGCCAGCAATAAGGTTTCTTCTTTGAACATCTATAGCACATGATTTTACCTCTCCTATGACACAACCTTTTATACCTTAAAGTAATTTATGATCATACCATATTTCCCAGAGAAGACTGATAAGAACATGACCTCTTATGGCTCAACATATCTCAGTAAGTAATAGTTGAATGAATATAAAAAGCAAAAAAAGGCCTCTGAATAAGAATCCAGGAATTGACACCAACGAACTTATTAGCTAAACACTTCTTAGCAAAGATAATAAGTCAACTTAGCACTGGCTTACAACGACTTTGTGGCTTACAAGAGAGGGATTCCAAAGAAGAGAAATGAATGGACTGAAAACTTTCTAAACTAACCACCCTTGTTGCTGGCCAGCTTTGCTGATTTCCTGAGCCCTGAGGAGCTGGGCATCTGCACTGGGGAAACAGGTGGAGGGGGGAGATGTGTAAAGCAGAAGCTTTCAGTTTACCAGAAGGAATATAATAAACAAACAAACAAAATTGTGGTTCAAAGGAGTGGTTGAGTAAGTGTGAGTGAAAGTATTAAACACTGTCGAGCAGAGGCGGCGAAAAGCATAATTGCTTTGAAAGAACTAATAAAGAGATTTTTTCAATAGAAAACGAGTATTAATGCAATTGACTCTGTTAATCCCTCCAATTCTGAAAACCTTATATAAGTTTAATAAAAGAAATAAATGTTGTAAACAGATTAAATAGAAATTCTCTTCATTTAATAGAAAGAACTTATCCTACTTTTATGAATTTCCATATTAGAAAGTCAGCGTTTTTTCCTGCCATAAACATCTTTAAAAGGGTAACTCCTAGACAGCCACTAATTTGCATTTCAATAAACAAACTGAAAATGTCCACAGAAGTTATGGTGACTCTTTTCTAGCAAGGTTGAATGAGAAATTCAATTCTTTTAATGCTCAGGTCCAACGTTGAAGAAAATCGTTTCAGTTGCAATATATTTTTGAGTATCAAAGGTAAACTTCAGTGCTATGTATACATTTAGTATTGGAGGCTCATGGATGAGCCTGCGATTTTTGTCACAGGACGTTAGAGACACAAAAACATTGTACAAAGAACTTTGCTTTTAGCTTGCATTGTTTTGTGAATATGAACGAATGCAAAGACCACATGTGTAAGACACTTTATACCTGAATAACCAATGAAAGGCCATTTGGGGCTCCATATTAATCACAGAACAAGAAAACTCACTTTGCTTAATTATTAGCAGTTCTTACTACAAATAATTAGAAGGGAAATGAGATGTCCTTCTCTTATAAACAAGTGTATACCAAATCAACTAACACAGATTAGACCCTGGGTGAATTCAAGCTTCTCAAAAACCTGTGTTTGACTTCAATCCTATAGCTCAGTCTACTGCACTTGTAAATCTCCCAAAGAACAAAAACAAAGCTCTAAGTTTTTTTTTATTCGTAAGAGGGAAAACCAGGAATATTAAGAAAGCAGAAGGTGGAGAGTCCACTGCCTACCCTATCCAGATAAGTTTATTTGGATGTAGTTTACTCTATCCAGAGTCAAATCCCCTAAACAGGAGACTGCTATTTCCAAGGTGGAAAGGGAAAGAAAAGAAATACAAAAAGTAAAAGGAACAAAACAAAAACCGCGTGAGGGTGGAAGCGCGCGGGTTTCTGCCATCGCTTCGCAGAAAAGGCAGAGGCGTCTGCAAAGGTCCTTCTGCAAAGGTCCCAGTCCGTCCAGCTCAACCCAACTTGGCCCGGATCGTGACCCAAGCCCTGCCCCGAGCCTCTGACCCTCTCCGCCGCCCTCTGTCACTGACCTGCGTAGACAAAGAGCAGGACCAACTTCGGAAGCAAGACCCCTGGACGCACGGGCAGCCTTGGAGCGTCCATCCAAGCCGGTGACCTGAGGTTGCGCGCCAGAGATAGGCTTGGAGCGAAGGGAGAGCCCGGAACCGGAGGGAATGGGTAGGATGGAGGACGATCAGATGGAGAGAGCAGCGCTCCTGAGAGCCGGGTGGAGCGGAGACCCGGCCATTGCCTAGGGAGCCTTCCAAGGGAGCCCGGGCCGGGCGCGTCCCGGGCCAGCGAGTGCGGGACTCTGCGGAGCTGGGGCGCGCGTGGCCCGAGACGGGCTGCGCTGGGGGCCCAGGTCTCTTTGTCTCGCCCCACTGCGCTCAGGCGCGGGGAAGGCTGCCACTCCGGCGTCCTTGGCCACCCAGGCTCACATTTCATCTCCGCGGGTGGCAACGACTCCGGGCAGGGGGCGGGGGTGGCCCCGACTCCTCCCCAAGCTCGGGTTCTTCCTTCTAAAGAGTGACTAGAGGACCAAGAAACTTTTTCTAACCCCTTGCTTTGGCGATTGCTGTGGAGTTCAACCTGCTCCTTTTTAGCCCTGCCCTCCACTACAGTTTTTCCTTTAAAAGCAATGGATGAACAACTTTGTTTTTTATCTTTAAACAAAGGGAAGGAATTTTCAGGACTGAAGGTATTGGACAAAGAGTGACAGCGACGAAAACTCAGGATTGGGAAGTACAGAAAGTGTATGGCATCTCTGCTGAAAGCTGATAAAATGTTTATTGTTTTTTCCTGTAAATTCAGGAAAAAAAACCCAAACAAACAGTGCACATTGTCGTTATGATTTTGACAATGTTTTGGAGTTACTGACCTATGCAATTAAACAAGAGAAAGAAAAAGATTTATAAAAAATGAAAGCTAAATTGTCATTAGCAAATGAAATATGTGTATACATGGAAAATCAAAGTTAATCAACAATGAAGTTCTTGTTTAGAAAACCAATAGTTTTCTTTCCTGGAAACAAAAATCAGTTAGAAAGTTCTCAATGTCATGCATGAAGAAAAAAACAAAGATGTGAATAAGTAAAGAGATACTTTTTTTCACTAAGAAATTTTAGTAGCATAAAGACAAGATTCCCCAAATTATTCTGTACATTTAGAAATAAAATTGATCTCAATTTAAAAAATAACATGATTTTTTTCAAACCAATCTGATTCTAAAGTTTATGTGGAAAATAAATATGTAAGAGTATCTATTTAAAACAAGAGTAATGCATGGGAATAATGAATGGGATATTACATATAATATCACCATAATTAAAACAGTTTAGATTAACATTGGAATAGATAGGCTCAATGAAAGAGAAAAGGGAACCCAAAAGTAGACATGAGTGTGTACAGCAATTTAATTTATGGTTTAAAGAAGTATCAATATAAAGTAGTAGGGGAAATGATGAGTTACTCAGTGAAAAGTGTTGAGACCATGAATAGCCATCTGTGGAGCCTTATCTTTTTACATCAAAATCAGTTCTATATGAATTACATATTTAAGATAGAACTATGCAAATGTTAGATTAAAGAATAAGAGCATAATATTCAAATATTTGTGGAATAGGGAAGCCTTGTCTAAACATTATAAAAAACTCAGAAACCGCAAAATATTGACCAACTTGACTAAATAAGAATTAAAACTTCCAGTTGGCAAACATTTAACTGGCAAAAACATTTGCAATGCAAAGATGCAAAGTCCTAATCTCATTATTATACTGAGCGTAAAGAAATCAATAGGAAAAACAACCAAGAGATAACTGAGGAAGGGTATTAATAGATACTTCATACAAAACAAATAAATATAAATATAGAAATCAAATTGACAGTGAGACCTCACTTTTCATGTCTCAAACCAACCAAACACAAAACCAAATGAACTCTTAAGGGAAACAATGTGTTTACATGTACGAAAATTCAAATACACATGTACTTAATTTAGTCAGTTCTGTTCCGGGAATTATTTCCTATAAATGCACTGCTGCAAGGGCATGAGAGTGGGAGGAAACATCACCCCCAAAATAAACATAAGCTAAGCTCTTTACTGTGTTTTACACCTTGGTGAAGGCCCAATCATCTACCACGTTCAAAAGAAGCCTGATCAGTTCCACCTGTTTTCTCATCCTCACTGGCCAATCTGTCACCGAGTTCACCTAATCTGTCCACCTAAACGCCACTCAAATGCATTTTAAATTATCCTCTATTTCTGCCCTAATCTAGACTTTTATAGTCTTTATTATATTCAGTCTCCCTGCCTTCAGAGATGTTTGCCAGGCTGAAGCTGGAATATTTCTTCTTAAACTACAGATTTAATCATGTTTACTCACCTGGTTAAAACTCAGTAGCATCCTGTCGCCCTTAGGTTAAAATTCAAACATTTAATCCAGGGTGTTCAAGGACTTCTTCACTAGGTCCTGTCGTTCTTATATCCTGATCGAAACATTCCACTGGGAAGCACAATTTCTAAATAACTGGGACAATGGTTGGAACCTAGAGAAAATCCCAGGCATACAAGCCCTTTGAGTCTTGAAGGAAGAAGATACAGATGGAAGTCAGTGTTTGCAGAGCTGAAGAATGATATCCAGCCTGCTTGGAATAGAAAAATGATTGTCTTTGCAGATGAGACTGAATACAGATCCTTGAGGGAGACTGGTAGCTGTGATAGAAGAGGGACTTCTGCCGCCCACTCATTGACACAGATCCGGAAGAGGCTGGCTGTTGCCATTGAGCCCCATAGGAAGTTGCAGTGTTGGTCAGGATAGTCTCTTTCAGCTTACTTTTGAGAATAGAAAGACTTCTCATACAGTTCAACAGATTGGTCGAGCAAGCTTGCCTGCAGGTCTACCTTCTAGAGTTGCTACCTTGAAGTATGCAGATGCTCAGAAAACCAAACTCAATTGACATGGAAAGGCAAAGAAAGATGGCAAGCCATTAAAGAAATTGTGGGAGTTAAAAGAAAGGCTTTGAAGGAAAAAAATATGTATATACAAATATGTATGGAATGAGAAACCTTAAGAATACAACATCAGAGGAATTAAAAGAGTTTCTGGAAATTAAAATAAATGTGATTTGAGGTTTTAAAATATACAGAAAAAAAGTATAAAATAGTCACATTAAAACAAAAAAACAAAAAAAACAAAAAGACACTTAGATTGTTAGATCAGGCCAGGCATGATGGATAATGCCTGTAATCCCTGCACTTTGGGAGGCTGAGGTGGGTATCACTTGAGGCTAGGAGTTCAAGAACAGCCTAGCCAACATGGTGAAACCTCGTCTGTACTAAAAATACAAAAAATTAACTGGGCGTGGTGGTGTGCGCTAGTAGTCTCAGCTCTCAGCTATTCCGGAAGCTGAGGCAGGAGAATCGGGAGGCAGAGGTTACGGTGAGCTGAGATCATGCCACTGCACTCCAGAGTGAGACTCTGTCTCAAAAAAAGAAAAAAAAATTGTTAGATCAAATAAAGAGCATTTTTCATATAACAGAGAAAAAAACACAAAGAAATAGAAACCACGAATAAAAATATAAAAAACCAAAGAATGAGAATAATGTGCAGGCTAATAGTTTTCAAAGAAACAAAAAGTGAAAAAGCAAACATCAAAGAAATAATGTTTTAAAAATTCTGAGCTGTAATAAAATTTGAATTTTCAGATTTAAAATGGTGAGTTAGTTCCGAGAAACTTTTTGGAGACGAAGCACAAATATGTACATATCTTAGAGACCAATTTCAGCACGTATAAATTTAAAATCATATACATTTTCATATATAATTTTTATGTTTGCTTGAAAAAGAGAATCTGACAGGCATCAGACTTCCCATTTGCAACCTTGGGATTTAAGAGAGTGAAACTATTTTTAACCCACTGAAAGATAAAGAATGCAATCCAAGAACCCTCTTCTAAATCAGATTTTATTAATATTTCTGTCCACTATGACATCTAGAACAATGTTTATTACAATTAAAAAAATAGTTTACATGTACAACAGAGGTAAAACAGTTAAGTAAATTAGGGTATATGTACATTATGAACTGATATCTAATGTTTAAAATTATTGAAAAGATCTTTAAGATATATAGTTAAATAAGAAACGGAGTACAAAATGATCTCAACAGTGGAAAAATGCAGATAATGTTTTCATCTTCTATTGAACTTTCTTTTTCCCCACTTTCTTCCTGGGTATCTCTTTTTTAAAAAAAGTACCTGTGAATGATGTATATGCTGACATTTTAAATGCTTGAAGATGATTAAAAAGCTATAGGTGAAATACGACAAGTAAGTAGTTTTAACTTACAGTTTCATTTAGGACCAAAAAGTTAGAATAGGACAGGACTCCACAGATTGTCTAGGTCAGTTTCCCAGTTTCTTATGTAAGAAGACTAAGGCCAAATTACCAAGTCAGTTAGAGGCAGGCTAGATCCCATGGCAAGAGGCCACATACCAGATTTTGCCATGATGTGGTAGTGTGTGTTCAGGTTTGATGATAATCCCCTTTTGAGTTCCCTGACCCACATTTCTCTCTTCCAATAATGTATTTCACCATATAGTCAAACAGATTAGTATAATATCTTATCATTAATTACCTATTAATAAATACAACAAAAACATTTTATGTACACGCAAGGGCTCTACTTGCATGTCTGTTCTTCATCTTCATTTAATGACATGTGAATGCCAAGGAAAAAAAAGTACTTATATGGAAATATGCAAAAAACTCAGAAGAAAACAGGAAGAAAAACTGTGAAGAAAAGGGGAGATTATTTAAGTGTCACATTTAAGGTGTAGAAGGAATATCAAATGCTTATTATGCACCAAGTCCATTTCTAAGTTCTTTAAATTTATTCATGAACACTCTCTCAGTGAGGTAGATACTATTATTATCACCCCTATTTGAATGAATAAAGGTATTGAGACTGAGAGTGGTTAAGTAACTCTGCCCAAGGTCACACACCTAAGTGCCATGAGAGTGTGTCTCCAGAGCAGACCTTCTACCCCTAACCATCAAATGTAAACTGCCTTTCAAAATAGCTTGCTTGGTTTTGGTGAAATTTAACATTCTCACTTTGACTATGTAAAAAACAGAAGATAACACGTTCCTATGACCTTTCTCAACAGCAATGATTTCATTAGCATCAATAATGCTTTACTGAGGCACCTCCTCTGTGCAAGACCTACCATCAAGTGTAGGATGGTTTGAGGAAACAACTTTCTTTTTTTTTTTTTGAGACGGAGTTTCACTCTTGTTGCCCAGGCTGGAGTGCAATGGCGCGATCTCAGCTCACAGCAACCTCCGCTTCCTTAGCGCAAGCGATTCTCCTGCCTCAGCCTCCCAAGTAGCTGGGATTACAGGCATGCACAACCGTGCCCGGCTAATTTTGTATTTTTTTTAGTAGAGACAGGGTTTCTCCATGTTGGTCAGGCTGGTCTTGAACTCCCAACCTCAGGTGATCCGCCCGCCTCGGCCTCCCAAAGTGCTGGGATTACAGGCATGAGCCACCACACCCGGCAGAAACAACTTTCTTTTTAAAAAATGATTTCAACTTTTATTTTAGATTCAGTGGGTACATCTGCAGGTTTGTTAAATGGGTATATTATATGGTGCTGAGGTTTGGGATTTGAGTGATCCCATCACCCAGGTAGTAATGAACATAGTATTCATATTTTTCATCCCTTGCCTCCCCCTTCTAAAGTCCCCAGTGTCGATTGTTGCCATCTTTATGTTCATGAGTACCCAATATTTAGCTCCCACTTTTAAGTGAGACTATGTGGTATTTGGTTTTTTATTCCTGCATTAATTCATTTTTAATTATGGCCTCCAGAGACATCCATGTTGCTGCAAAGGACATGATTTTGTTGTTTTTAAATTTTTTACGGCTGTGTAATATTCTGTGGTGTATAAGTTCCACATTTTCTTTTTCCAATCCTCCACTGAAGGGCACCTATGTTTATTTCATGTCTTTGCTATGGTGAATAATGCTGCAATGAACATATGAATGCATGTGTCTTTTGGTAGAATGGCTTGTTATATTTTGACGTGGCTATATTCCCAGTAATGGGATTGCTGGGTCAATGGTAGTTATGTTTTAAGTCTTTTTTTTTTTTTTCTTTTGAAACAGAGTCTTGCTCTTGTTGCCCAGGCTGCAGTACAGTGGCACAATCTCAACTCACTGCAACCTCTGCGATTTTCCTGCCTCAGCCTCCAGAGTAGCTGGGACTACAGGTGCCCATCACCACGCCAGGCTAATTTTTGTATTTTTAGTAGAGACAAGGTTTCACCATGTTGGCCAGGCTGACCTCAGTTGATCTGCTTGCCTTGGCCTCCCAAAGTGCTGGGATTACAGGCGTGAGCCATCACACCTGGTTTATTTTTTAAGTCCTTTGAGAAATCTCCAAATCGCTTTCCACAGGGACTGAACTAATTTCATTCCCATCAACAGTGTATAAGTGTTCCTTTTTCTCTGCAGTCTCATCAGCGTCTGTTGTTTTTTGATTTTTCAGTAATAGCCCTTCTGACTGGTGTGAGATGATATCTCATTATGGTGTTAACTTGCATTTCTGTGATGATTAGTGATGTTGAGCATTTTTTATATGCTTGTTTACTGCTTGTATGTCATCTTTTGAGAAGTGTCTGTTCATGTCTTCTGCATATGGCTAGCCAGTTATCCCAGCCCCATATATTGAATAGGGAGTCATTTCTCCATTGCCTGTTTGTGTTGACTTTGTCAACGATCAGATGACTGTAGCTATGCAGCTTTATTTCTGGGTACTCTATTCGGTTTCATTGGTCTATGTGTCTGTCTTTGTACCAGTACCATGCTGTTTTGGCTACTGGTAGCCTTACAGTATAGTTTGAAGTTCGGTAATGTGAGGCCTCTGGCTTTGTTCTTTTTGCTTAGAATGACTTTGGCTGTTTGGATTCTTTGTTGGTTCCATATGAATTTGAGAATAGTTTCTTTCTAATTCGACGAAAAATGACATTGGTAGTTTGATAGAAATAGGATTAAATCTGCAAAT
This sequence comes from Macaca fascicularis, assembly GCF_037993035.2. Taxonomy (NCBI): domain Eukaryota; kingdom Metazoa; phylum Chordata; class Mammalia; order Primates; family Cercopithecidae; genus Macaca; species Macaca fascicularis. Next base: position 20,468,235 of record NC_088377.1, on the reverse strand, counting down.
TGCATTGGGCAGAATGGTCATTTTAATGGTATTGAGTCTTCCAATCCATGAACATAGAATGTGTTCCTATTTGCTTGTGTCATCTATGATTTCTTTCAGCCATGTTTTGTAGTTCTCCTTGTAGAGATTCTTAACCTCCTTAGTTAGATGTATTCCTAGACATTCTATTCCTTTTGTCACTATTGTAAATTGGATTATGTTCTTGATTTGGCTCTCAGCTCGAACTTAATTGGTGTATAGAAATGCTACTGATTTTTGTACATTGATTTTGTATCCTGAAACTTTACTGAAGTCATTTATCAGTTAGTTCTAGGAACCTTTTGGTAGAGTCTTTAGGCTTTTTATAGTATAGAATCACATCATCAGTGAAGAGAGATAATTTGACTTTCTTCTTTTTCTCTTTGGATGCCTTTTATTTCTTTTTCTTGCTTGATTGCTCTGGCAAGGACTTCCAACACTGTGTTGGATAAGAGAGGTGAGAATGGGCATCCTTGCCTTGTTCCAGTTCTCAAGGGGTATGCTTCCAACTTTTGCCAATTCAGGGATATTGGCCATGGATTGGTCATAGATGGCTCCTATTTTGAGATATATTCCCTTGATGCCTAGTTTGTTGAGGGTTTTTGTCACAAAGGGATGTTGGATTTCATTGAAGACTTTTTTCACCCCTGTTGAACTGATCATATGGTTTTGTTTTTAATTCTGTTTATGCAGTGAATCATATTTATTGATTTGCATACATAGACCCATCCTTGCTTCCCAGGAATGAAGCCTACTTGATTGTGGTGAATTAACTTTTTGATGTGCTGCTCCACGTGGTTTGCTAGTATTTTGGTGTGGATTCTTGTGTCTGTCTTCATCAGAGATAGTGACCTATAGTTTTCTTTTTGCACTGTGTCTTTGCCTGGTTTTAGTATCAGGGTGATGTTGGCTTCATAGAATGAGTTAGGGAGGAGTCCCTCCTACTGGATTTTTTGCAATTGTTTCAGTACAATTGATACCAATTCTTCTTTTCACATCTGGTAGAATTTGGCTGTGAATTCCTCTGATCCAGGTGACATGGTTTGGTTGCTTCCCCACTCAAATCTCACTTTGAATTGTAATAATCCCCATGTGTCAAGGGCGGGTGGGGCCTAGTGGAGATAATTGAATCATGGGGGCAGTTTTCCTCATACCATTCTCATGGTAGTGAGTAAGTCTCATGAGATCTGATGGTTTTAGAAATGGGAGTTCCCTTGCACAAGCTCTCTTGCCAGCCACCACATAAGATATGCTTTTGCTTCTCCTTTGCCTTCCACTATGATTGTGAGATCCCCCTGCCCCCATGTGGAACTGTGAGTCCATTAAACCTGTTTCTTTTATAAGTTACCCAATCTTGGGTATGTCTTTATTAGTGGCGTGAGAACAGACTAATACACCAGGGTTTTTTTGTTTGTTTGTTTGGCAAACTTTTTATTACTGATTCAATTTCAGAACTTGATATAGGTTTGTTCAGGGTTTTGATTTCTTCCTAATTGAATCTTGGGTGGTTGTGTGTTTCCAGAAGTTTATCCATTTTTGTTCATAATAGTCTCTGAGAATCTTTTGTATTTCTGTGAGATCAGTTGTAATGTTACCTTTGTCATTTCTGATTGTGCTTATTTGGACCTTCTCTTTTTCTTTAACTTAGCTAGTGGTCTATTGATCTTATTTATCCTTTCAAAAAACCAACTTTTGGTTTCATTGATTCTTTGTATGGATTTTTGTGTTTCAGTTTCATTTAGTCCTGATCTGATTTTAGTTATTTCTTTTTCTTCTGCTAACCTTGGATTGGTTGGTTCTTGCTTTTCTACTTCCTCTAGGTGTGATGTTAGATCGTTAATTTGAGATCGCTCTAACTTTTTGAGGTAGGTATTTAGTGCTATATATGTTCCTCTTAATGCTGCTTTTGCTGCATCCAGGAGATTTTGTTGTGTAGTGTCTCTTTTTTCATTTGAAATAATCTTCTTTAAAGTTTCTTTGAAGATGGTTTTGATAAAATCACAAAGTAACTATTGATCTAACATTTTTCTCCCACAACTCGATGTCACACAACAGTAATCTACCATTAACAATAATTTTTAAAATACAGTTTAGAAAAATCATCTTCACATGTGTAATACACTTAATCATTCTAACAATACTGAAATGTGCTATATTACCATTGTTGTTACACTATGGTTGGAAGTATCATTCTGAAAGTTTAGTGTGCATCAGAATCACCTGCAGGGTGTGTTAAAATAGAGATCACCAGACACTGTCCCTGATTCAGTTGGCACCAAATAATTTGCATTTCTAACAAGTTATCAGTTGATGCAGATGCTGCTGGCAAGTACCATAATGAGAACCACTGATTTAGAAAATTCTGAATTTAGGAATATTATCCCTTGTCTCTAGCTACAGCTAAGAGGAAAAAGCAACTTTTAAATCCAGGTTTTACTTACTTATTTATTTATTTAGATCTCATGTCCATTTTAGTATACCACTGTTTCTCACCTTTGCCTTTTCTCCAAGGTTTTGCTCTTAAGGCCTCAAAATCGTTCTTAAAATTATCCTCTCAATGTCCTCAGCCTAACAAGGATTTATCATGACGATCTTAAAATTAAAAGTTGGCTTTGAGTTTGTGGCTATTTTTTCCTTTAAATATGGCCATATTAGCTTTTCAAAGGAAATTTGGGAGGGAGTTCATATTCAAACCATGTGCTTTGGTATACTAATTTTGTTGAAAAAGTCTATCTATAGGGAAATAATTTTGTTTTCATTATCAATCTTGATGGCATAAATGCTCTTAAAGATTTTAGCTTAAGAAGTTCATATTTTTTTCAGGAAATATACTATAATTACTACTAAGTACATGATGTGTCCTATTTTATTTAATTATTTTAATCAGCTGCTTCATCATTTTTTGTTTGTTTGCTTCTGGAAAAACACTCCAAAATCTGTCCCTAATTCAAAGAAAAAGGACAAGATGGAAGCTTCACTGTTAGAATATTCTTCTATGTATCCTATTAATTGTGACATTTGCATTCACTCCGAGGACAATGAAACAATGGCATTTGTATAAGCCTGTTTTTTAATTTTGTTTATTACTTTTTATTTGGAAATCTCAAATACAAAATGTAAAAGAGTTGTATAAAGCACTTACATGTTTTTTACTCAGTTTCACCTATTAGCGTTTTGTCTCTTTTGCCATTTGTTCTTTTTCTTTATCTGTGCCCATATTATTGTTTTTCTGAATCATTCAAGAGTAAGTTGCACATATCATAGCTCTTTCCCCCTAAATACTTCAGTGTGTGTGTTAATCTGTTGGAAACTTCCAACCTATATTTGCAAATTTTTCCTTTTCTACCAATATGCAATCTGCAGGGAGACATTAAGCCATGCAAATATCCGGATCTTCAGCAAATTTTCCTCCTTTAGGTTTAACACACATTAGTAATTTCTGCTTGAAGCAATCTTTATTGTTATGGTTGCAAAATTATCATGTTTTAAACTGCAGCTTTCCCTGTCTCTATTCACCAATTGTTGCTCATCATTCAAAATAAGAATGCCTCTCCCTCATTGATTGATTGATTATGAGTATGGACTTAAGAATTCCTACTTTTTCAAGAGTGTCTAATTCATTAATCTTAAAATGTCCCATTTTGGGCCAGTGGAGCATCTTCAAGCCAGCTAGTGTGTCCTTGTGACACAACCTCACAAGTGTTTTGGGAATTTCTTAACTTTTTACATAAAAGATATTCCAGGTTCATTTTGAATCTTCTCTGCTTCAGCCCTGAAATCAGTCATTTCTCTGAGGAGTTCTGGCTCCTTTTAGTGGATAATGGTCTTAGAAATCAAAGTGCCCTAGAACTTAAAGTATAATAGTAATAAAAAAAAGAATGGGGGAAAAAAAGAAATCAAAGTGCATGTTACTGATGGAGTGCCTTTGTATCTTGTCCCTTTCAGTATAAGAGCTAGGAAATATATGCATGTTTTTACACACACACACACACACACACACGGGCATATATATATATATATATATATATATAATCATAGGGCTGTTCCTTGACTTCTCTCACTCCATATTTCTAATGATTTTTACACTTGCTATTTCTTCACTCACTCCTATTAATACACCTAAAACAGTTTCAGAATTGAATTGCTCTGTCCATACCACAACATAAAATAACAATACAAAACAACAACAACAAAAAACCACTAAAAAGAATTTAGGTGCTTTCAATTCATTCTCTCCCCAACTTCACCCAAGACTGAGGACATATAGTCAATTACTGTGTTCATCACTTACTTGAGTTAATGCTCCCCTACCCCTGCCAACTTTAATTCACTTGAAATGCATTTGGGCTCATTTATTTCCATTTGCTTTGGGTTTTACTTAGGTTGCTGCTATTGGTGCTGCTATTGTTTGCTTTGTTTTCTCTTCCCATCATTGTTGATTTTTTTTTTTTTTTTTTTTTTTTGAGACGGAGTCTCGCTCTGCCACCCAGGCTGGAGTGCAGTGGCCGGATCTCAGCTCACTGCAAGCTCCGCCTCCCGGGTTCACGCCATTCTCCTGCCTCAGCCTCCCGAGTAGCTGGGACTACAGGCGCCCGTGATTTGTTTTTTGAACATGTAGAACATTAGAGAGCTTCTAAAAGTGAAAAAAAATAAAAAAAAACATACCAAAGGCTATATTCAGGAAAGTGTTAATCCTTTCTGTATGCCTCCATTCCAGTCTCCCCATTTCTCTAACATAACCGGTGGTCATGATTTTCTAGTTTTTCTCTCATATATTTCTTTTTAAATAAAGATAAGTAGATTTTTTAGTAGCTGTGTTGTGGTGATATATGAAAAGCAATTCTGAAATTATTTTAGATGTATTATAGGATTGTGGAATGGGTAACAGCAAGGAAGAAACTCGTGGTGATGGATTGAAATTAGAGTTATTAGTATAGATTTCATTATTTCCCTTTCCTTCTTACACGGAAGATAGCATACTGTATATGTTCTTTTGCACTATTTTTGTGTTTTGTTTGTACTGAATGATATATCCAGGAGATCATTCCATATCAGTTCCTAGAGATTGTCCTCTTTCATCTTCATAGCATTACGTGAAATGTGTACCATTATTTTCTCATGTGTTTGAATATTGACTTATCAGTATTTGCCATAGCAAATAATGCTGCAATGAATAACCTTGAAAATATGTATTTTCTTATTGTTGGAGCTATATCTCAGGGTAAATTTGCAGAAGTGGTAATGCATTTTGCCAAATGTTGCCAAATCCTGCTCTAGAGGGACTGTGACAGTTTTCATTTCCAGCAATAATGTATTCCTTACAACTTTGCCTACATAATATATTGCTGAGCTTTTGTTTGTTTTCTTTATTGCCAGTTTGATGGAAGAGTTGATTTTTCTTGCATTTCTCTTATCATGAGTGAAATTGAACATCATGGGACTGTTCGTTATAATCTTTTTGTGAGTTACTTATTCAAATCTTTGCCCATTTTTCTTTAGGATTTTGGTGTTTTCCCCTCAATTTAAAAAATTTCTTTGTATATTAGGGATGTTAGATTTTTTAAAGAGGTATATGTTGCAATTCCTTTTTCTTATGGTGTTCCTGCCATACAAAGGATTTAATTTTAAAGAGGTCAAATGTAATAATTTTCTTTTTGTGGTGTCTGGGTTTTGAAGTCTTGGGCAGAAAGTCTTTTTCTATTCTCAGATTGTAGAGGAACTTACCCTCAATAATAATACTTATGCAGTTTCATATTATACATTTAGATCTCTGTGTTGTTAGATGCATAGTTCATTAGGGTAGCAGGAGATACATTAGCACGTTGCAATAAATACCGTTTAAATAGATGAATTATAACTAGGTAAAGATGTTTCTTTTGTTGGTGAGAGGTTCTATGTGGAGACTTGAAATCTGATGACTGTCATTGTTCTCCAGTTGAAGGTCTGATACATTGATTTTAATATAGCTGAAAATTCTTCAAGTGGATGATATCTTATTTATGCTTGCAGTACAGAGAATGAATGAACAGAACAACTAATGGAATGCCTGTTTGTTTAAAAAAAGGAAATGTATTCCTTAGTGATAAACACAAACATAAATGTCATTCATATTATGACAAGTTTGTCTTCTTGGATTATACAAATATTTCACCATACAAAGAGGAAAAAAAGGGACAAATTCTTTGTTTAATTAAAGCAAGTCTCCCACTCTATGTGCTTGTAAAATAATACTATATTAATTTGAATTTTTCAAAAGGAAAAGTATCATCCATCTTAGCACTATTTTTCTTTTCTTCTTTGAGGGAGGTGGGTTACTTTCTCATTTAGACTTTGTATGCATACATAACTTCACATAATTGAAGCTTACATAATATTTGTATAATTGTATCTTCTTTTTAAAGTTAATATTGTATCCTAAGCATTTCCTATATCTGTGAAGTCTCCATAGTTGCTATTTTCCGTAGCTGCTTAGTATTGCACCAGGTCGTTTTAGCATATTTTACTTAGCTCTCCCTTCATTGTTGGAATAGCCTTCTCACTTATCTCTCAATTTTCATTCTTGCTCATATCCAAAGACATTAGTTGTGTAATCTTTTAAAAATGAAAATGTATTCCAATCCTCCACTGACTGAAACTTTTTCAGGCGTTCCCATTAGACTTTGAATAAAATTCAAACTTTTTACCAAGGCCTAAAGAGTCACCCTCACCCATGATTTGTTTCCCATCTGCCTTTCTAAGTTCTTTTACCTCTAAGTCTGACCACAAGAGCCTTTCAGAGGTACTGATCATTTCCTTGCCACATGCTATTTCATTTCTCTGTAGCAATGCTCCCCACAAATCTTCACCTTTAGATCTCACCTTAATTATCACTTTTTCTCAGAGATCCCTTCCTGGCTCACGCTCTCTCATTCTCAATCAAAACATTATATTGGTTTAACGTGACTTCTAGGTAATTCTGATGAGAATTTGAGAACCACTAGTCTAGGAAATTGCTGTCTAATAAAAATATGTGTGCCACATAGGTAATTTAAAGTTTTTCATAGCCACGTTAAAAGGGTAAAATAAAAGAAGTGAAGTTCATTTAACAATGTCTTGTATTTACCTTGATTAATATGAAATATTTCAACATGTAATTAATTTTTTTCTTTCTTTTTTTACTGATCCAATGAGGAACAAGTTTCAACATGTGATTAATATAATTATTGATGAAATATATTACATGCTTTTTAACACGAAGTCTTCAAAATCCTGTGGTTTTTTGTTTGTTTTTGTTTTGTTTTTGAGGCAGTGTCTCGCTTTCCTGCCCAGGCTGGAGTGCAGTGGTGCAATCTGGGATCACCGCAAGCTCCACCTCCCGGGTTCACGTCATTCTCCTGCCTCAGCCTCCCGAGTAGCTGGGACTACAGGCGCCTGCCACCACACCTGGCTAATTTTTTGTGTTTTTAGTAGAGATGGGGTTTCACTGTGTTAGCCAGGATGGTCTCGATCTCCTGATCTCGTGATCCACGAGCCTCCCAAAGTGCTGGGATTACAGGCATGAGCCACTGAGCCCGGCCCTCCTGTGTGATTTTTCCACTTACAACCCACCTCAACTTGGGCACTAAATGTTTATCAAAGATACCTGACCTATATTTACATTTCAAAAAATGTACAGTTGAAAAAGTAGATTGACGTATCAAAATTGTACTTCAGTTGTACTTCAGTTTTCCAATAACTGAAGTATTTTTAAATTAAAATTTAAATTAATCAAAATGAAATAAAATGAAAAATTTAGTTTATTAGTTACACTAATCATATTTTAAGTAGCCATGATTTAAGCCATATTTTAAGATGCATGTGGCTAGTAGTGACCATATTGGACACTACAAATCTAGGTAATACTCAGAGTATGCAATGAGGCTGCCCAAGTGAGGACTCCACATCTTAGGTACCAAGGATCATTACAGGAATGCCTATCGCTGCTCTCTCTTGGGCCTGGATGACTTTTCGCCATGCCACTCCATGCTTACAAAAAGTAGACTCTTTGTGCTTTCATCTTTGTGGCCCTTTCATTTGCACTTAATATTGTAACAATGCCTCAGATAGGAAGAGCCAAAATCATGCCTGAGCTTTAGTTGGAACTCTGAGATGTGGAGCTTCTGGAATCTTCACGGGGGTGGCAGTCCTCTTTACATGGAAAATTTGCAAAACACGGGAAAAACACTCAAAAAGAGATGGATACTCAGAGACAGATTTCCTGTATCCACTGTATGTGCCTACTATTTTGTAAGCCTTCAAAAGCAGGGACTGGATTCATTCTGTTCATGGCTGTTTTATCGAGCGTTTTAAACATGGTTTGGCTTCTATGAGCGTACAATGATTTTTGCTTTAATAAATGAATTTATGATTTACACCAGGGAAAGTGAACTAAGTAATATAAAACATATGTTCGTTTCAGTGTCTGGGGAAAATTAGTTTCAATCTTATACTGTTGTGGAGAAGACATATACTCATCTATGTGCTTTTAACCTCTGCTACTGCCGAGACTATTTTTCTGATCTCTTCCAGGGATTTCTCTGGAAGATAAATTAAAAATGAAACATGAATGATAGCAGAGCTGAAGGGCAGAATGACCTTGAGTACATAGCAAAGGATAATTCAGCTGGTGATTTCACAAGATATGTCGATCAGGAAGCTTGCTTACCTGCGATCTTTAAAGAAAAACTGACTTGACTGCAGTCCTACCCCAGGGAAACTGCAGACATATGTTTTGGTACCAAATGACCTTTTTCTCTTGTAGCCTTGTTGATTAGATTAGGAAAGGGCATCTGATCCCGGAGTAGTCAATCCTTAGACTAGCAAGCAGTTTACAGCATTACTTGGAACAAAAAGATGAGCTTGGCCCATTGGATGAGAAGAATTGAGAATTAAAATTAGGAAACAACAAAATAATGAGGCAGGTGACGGTGGGAGCTGAAAATGCAGCGTATGAGAGAGGGGAGAGCATGCAACTGTACTGAGCCCTTGTGGGCCTAAATTAATGAAGGAGGGGTGACGATGGATAAACAGAAACAAGGAAGTAGAGAAAAATGTCAGTTTAAATGTATATATGTATCCATACACATGCACACACATATATGTATACACACACACAGAGCACTGAATGTTCCCTTTTCCTGGGGTTGTATTTCTAAATTTTCATATGTGAAACCTTTAATTACATCTTCTACCTGTGTTTTGGGTTTTGAGTCAGATGTCTCCTTTTTAGTGAGTCTTCCCTAACTTGCTAGTCTAATCTTGCCTTCTCTGCCTCTTCCCCTCCATCCTTTATTACTTTGGGTGGAGTGCAGTGGTGTGATCTCGGCTCACTGCAACCCCTGCCTCCTGGGTTCAAGGAATTCTCCTGCCTTAGCCTCCTGAGTAGCTGGGACTACAGGCACCCACAACCATGCTGAGCTAATTTTTGCACTTTTAGTAGAGGCGGGTTTCACCATGTTGACCAGGCTGGTCTTGAACTCCCACCTACCTTGGCCTCCCAAAGTGCTGGGATTACAGGCATAAGCCACTGCACCTGGCCCCATCCCTCATATATTCTTATTGTCTATATAGCACTTATCACTATCTGAGTTAACTTTTGTATTGATTGGTTTACGATTTACTATCAATTGCTCCCACATGAATATAAACAGCATGAAATTAGAAGAGTATATCTCACATACATCACGCTATGTGCAGTGTCTCCAGTGGTGCCTGATGTACTCTCGGTGGGAAATATCTGTTAAAAGAATATATGATACGTATAAATTTGCAGATGACATATGTAACAGAAAATTGGCAGATTGAAGAAAAATACCAAGAGCCGCAGAGCCGCTGAGTGCTGTAAACAGTTACGGAAATGGAAATGAAGATTGTGTGCAGATCACAGAATTCTACTACTGATTTCCTTAGCACCACCTTGGCTCACTCCATTTTCCAATTGTCCTGGGAGTATGATTTCTTTTTCCTGGGATTATGTAGTAATTCAGGGTCAAAAGTATTAGGCTATATCTTGCTGCAAGGTTTTACAAGTTATGTTTTTGTTGATCAAATAAAATAGAGACCTTTCCTGCATTTGCCACCTGCCCCCCCTCCTTACTCTGGTAACGATACTCTCAAGTTCTAAATCACCGGTTCTCAACCAGGGGCAATTTCTCCCCAGGACATGATTAACAATGTCTGTGGATGTCTTGTTTGTTACAGCTTGGGCAGGGAAGAGGAGGTAGGGACCAAGGATGCCGCTGAATATTCTACAATGCACAGCAAAGCTCCGCACAATGAGGAGTTTTGCAGTCCCAAACTCTTCAGTTTGATGCAGTCCCAAACATCAATAGTGCCGAGGTTGAGAAAGCTTGCTTTAAAATGTAATGCTGTCTAAACTGACTAACCTATCATTGTTCTTAAGCAGATGATATAGTATCAGATGTAGGATTTCATATAAGATTTGCCCTCAAGTCCCAGGGTTTTCTGCAACTTATAATAGAAGAGTTGGGAGAAATCCTAGGGATGTGCTATGGGTTGAATGTTTGGGTCCCCTCTAAAATTTGTGTTAAAACTGCATCCCAAAGGCAACAGTATTAAGAGGTTGGGCCTTCAGAAGTTGATTAAGACATGAGGGCTCCGCTCTCAGGGATGGAATTAGCGCCTTTTAAAAGAGCTAGGGCAGGCCAAGCATGGTGGTTTACTTCTGTAAACCCAGCACTCTGGGAGGCTAAGACAGAATGATGGCTTGAGGCCAGGAATTCGAGGCCAACCTGGGCAACATAGTGAGACATCATCTCTGCAAAAAAAATAATTAAAAAAAAATAGCCGAGCTAAAAAATTAGTGGTGGCATGCGCCTATAATCCTAACTACTTGGGAGACTGAGACGTGAGGATCACTTGGGACCAGGAGTTTGAGGTTACAGTGAGCCATGATCCTGCCACTGCACACCAGCCTGGGTGACAGAGTGAGACCCTGTCTAAAAAAAGAAGAGTTAGAGGGAGCTAGCTAGGCTTGTTTGCTCTTTCTTTCCTTCCACCATGTGAGGACACAATGTTTTTCCTATCCAGGGGATGCAGCAATAAAGTGCCATCTTGGAAGAAGAGATAGAGTGTCCTGGCCAGACACAGAACCTCCTGGCAAATTGATGTTAGATTTCTCAGCCTTGAAAATTGCAAAAAATACATGTCTTCTCTTTGTAAATTACATAGTCTTAGGTACTTTGTTATCACAGCATGACTGATCTAAGACAGGATACTTCCCATTAACTGGGCTGATCGACCATATACATATATCTACTCTCCCGAACTTCACTGAACAAGAATGAATAATTAAAAATGTATCAGTTCATAAGGTCAAAGAAATAGGAGAGAAAAAGGAAACTATTGACAAGAGGTTGCTGTGAATTTTGGAAGCTAGTAAGTCAGTTAAGGGATAGTACCTGACCTAGAAAAAAGAATGGACAATTGAACCTGAGTACTTGTGAAAAGTATTTCAATTGCAATGCTCAGAGCTTGTAGGTACCAGGTAACATGGAAGGCAGCAGTAAGAACTGGGGCTGAAAAGAGGACTGATTTAAAATGGGTATATAAAAGTGGGCAGATTCCAGAGCTCCTCTGCCATGAAATGCCAGTTGCGACGCTTCCCTTTTCCTCTCCCTCCTTCTCCACTCCTAATTCTCCCTGACCACCACGAGTATCTCATGTTTAGACTCTGGATAATTTGAACAAGAGACCCTCTGGAATCAGTGACTGGAAGCATGACTGCACTAATGTAAGCAAGGGGAGCTGTGGTATGAGACGGTGGTGTTGCACTAAAGCCTGGTTAGTCCTGGTAAACCGTGATGAGAAACTCACAATTCATTTCAAATATGGCAGGAAGATACTGAGAGTTTCAAGAAGAATTTCATGACCATAAATAATAAATGGTTCAGCACTATTGCCTTGGTGCTGTCCTTGCCATAGTCAGTGAATTCTCATAAGATCTGGTTGCTTAAAAGTGTGTGGCATCTCCCCGCAACCTCTAGTCTCTGTATTGCTCCCACCCTTACCAGGACCCTGGCTTCCCCTTTACCTTCAGCCACAAGTAAAAGCTCCCTGAGGCCACACCAGAAGCTGAGCAGATGTTGGTGCCATGCTTGTACAGCCTGCAAAACCATTAAGTCAACTAAACCTATTTTCTTTTTTTTTTTTTTTTTTTCTTTTTTTTTTTTTTTTGAGGCGGAGTCTCGCTCTGTAGCCCGGGCTGGAGTGCAGTGGCCGGATCTCAGCTCACTGCAAGCTCCGCCTCCCGGGTTCACGCCATTCTCCTGCCTCAGCCTCCCGAGTAGCTGGGACTACAGGCGCCCGCCACCTCGCCCGGCTAGTTTTTTGTATTTTTTAGTAGAGACGGGCTTTCACGGTGTTCACCAGCATGGTCTCGATCTCTTGACCTCGTGATCCACCCGTCTCGGCCTCCCAAAGTGCTGGGATTACAGGCTTGAGCCACCGCGCCCGGCCTAAACCTATTTTCTTTATAACTTATCCAGTCTCAGGTATTCCTTTCTAGCAATGCACAAATGGTTTAACACACCTGGTACTGTCCTTGTGCTTATGTCTTTTACACTGACTCATACCAGTGCTGCCTTACTAAGAGAAGAGATAGCAAGGACAGCAGACTTGTGAGGCGCTGCTTGTATTACTATCTTACTAAACGGGATTATAGACTTGTCTACTCATAGCTAATAAACAGTGGAGCCCGAATTTTAAGCAAGATCAGAGGACTTCAAAACTTACTCTCTTTCCACTGCAACCCATCGTGCCAATTCTGAGATATGGCAGCCTTTACAAATGAATGTTACAGATGTGGCGGTATTCTGCTTTAGTGGATGAATAGCCTCTCATTCATAACATTTGATACAATCGATGTTTCATATCATAGGACTAATGACCAACTTACCTTCAATACAAGACATTCAAGCTGATAAGGAAGAACTCACCTCCTGTCTACTGAAATTAATGTTTCTGCTCCCTAATTATCAAGTAAACATATAAATCTTCTACTATATATCTCATCTTGATTATGAACAAGATATTATATAATTTAATGTGAGTTTGCCATTTTCTGTTTCTCTGTGATCACACATTTTATATTTCTATATCCTGAAGTGAGAAGTAAGCAGGAATGTGATACTTCCCTCTTGCAAAGTAAATTCAAACATAGAGATGTAAAGAGACTTATTTACTATCCACTTAGGAGTTAACTGTGAAACTGAAGTAAATTTAATGTATTAGGTCGGGCGCGGTGGCTCATGCCTATAATCCCAGCACTTTGGGAGGCTGGGGAGGGTGGATCGCCAGGGGTCAGGAGTTCGAGACCAGTCTGGCCAACATGGTGCCATCTCTACTAAAAATAAAAAAAAATTATCCGGGCATGGCGGCATGTGCCTGTAATCCCAGCTACTCGGGAGTCTGAGAAAGAAGAATAGCTTGAAGCCAGGAGGCAGAGGTTGTAGTGAGCCAAGATCACGCCATTGCACTCCAACCTGGGCAACAAGAGCAAAACTCTGTCTCAAAAAAAAAATAAAAATAAAAATAACATATTATCCTGCCTATTTCCCACATCTTACTAGAGATTTCAATTTTAGTGTAGAATATTGTCTCGGGTTTCTACTCCCAAGCCAAGATCAGCTTTTTTTCTGATCCAAGGTTGGTCTATACACTTGTGTTTTGACTTCTACCTCCTTTTATCTCTTAATTATTATCCTCTTAAAGATATTTTTCCCTATATGTATCTCTTATTACATATTTTAGACTTTTTTTCTTCTTTGGCTCTTTTCCTCAGTATGTAAACATGATTGCAGATGTTATAAACTGAGAAGTTATGTAGTATCTTTGGTAATTTTAACTGTTGTGCATAAGTTTTTGGCAAAGTTATATCTCCACAGATTTTGTTGCTTCTTTGAGAGATGTGTTTCTGTTTTATGAATATACCTATAATGTAGTCTGCTTGTATACTGTACTTTATTCTTTGAGATTGTATGTATTCTTGCTTGAGCAGCTATTTTCTGGAATGGGGATCTCAAAAGAAGAGGGCTTTAATAAAGAGATATAGGCACAGTTTTAAATTGATACAGAAAAGAACCTATAAAAGGACAGACATTTTTATATGTGTATGAACATTTTGGGGAATTCTTGATTTCTTACCAGTGGCATTGTCTAAGATGAAATGACCTAGCTGCTGGGAAATGACTTTGTTGAGAACTATTGTGTTCAGATATGATTGTCCTGGTGGGGCCAGAGGAAAAGCCACATCTCTGTGAAGGCGAGGTCTCTCTTTAAGGGAGAAGATATTTCTTCAGCTAATCAACTAGAAAAAATGAAGATCCTGTAACAAGAAGTCAAAGCTCACGGTATAGTGAAAGGAAGACTTTTTTTTCCCATTTAGGGTCTTGGGACAGTGAAGGTTAAACTCAAGGGTATGATATAGTTAGGGCACTCTGTAGAGGTATGAGCTGGCACTCTGTAGAGGTATGAGCGGGCATTGTCATGTTTCTTATTGAAGATAGGTTAGTCTTTACATCTATGATATGAGACATGGACTTTATGATGAAGAGGCTATAAGTCCATGTATCCCATATGGCTAGCAAGATTGTATGACCCTGAGAATGGGCCTGAACCGGGGGACTCTGAGATCATCTATATACAGCAGAAGTTGATAGTTAATCTCTGTGTTGTAATTTCATTGAATCTCCAGTAAGGCCTTAAAATATTCAGTCTTTTCTTGGCTCTGTGACTGAAAATATAGGCAGATGTGCCTCAGATGATGATAGCAGTGATGGGCACCAGTCCAGGTAGGCTGGGCCTGGCAGAGTGTAAATCTTATGCCAGAGCAGCAGTGACCAACTCCATGAGAAGGCCAGTACGTGTGAAAAAGGCTTCTGGGAAACTTAGAGATATAATTGGAAGATGAGTAAATGGACTCAGAGTCATGGCATTCATAAGCACGTTACCTTTTAGATTAGAGAACACGACAGTATCTTCAATAGTCCTTCATTTCCCCTCCTGTTTCACAATAAAAAAAATACCTCTTGCCTCTAGCCCTGAAAATATGCAGTGAAAAAATAATTATCGCACTCTTTGTAACCTCTGAGGGATTATGAAATTGCCAGAGGAATGGCAGGGAAAGAGTGATCAATTAAAACATAAACCCAGGAATTTTAAGTGGTAAGTTGGATGTTGATTTTTGACCACATTTGGGAAAGCAATTTTTAGGTAAGTTTTGGTTAGAATGAAAGTGGAAAAAAATAGTGAGTCAGGTTACAATAATGGGAAACAGTAGAGTAGACATCAGAAAGTTACGATTATAATCCTGATTAATGTTTACTGATGTTGGATTCTTATATTACTTTACCATTCTGAGTTTTTATTTCTTTGATATGCAAGGAGAACACTTATATCTTCTGTGCTTGTATCATAGTAAGAATAATTAAATGATATATGCAAAAGCTATACACACCTTTGTTATTATTTCTACCATTCAATGGCCTCTTACATCCCTTTAAATCATGATTCTCTGACTCTGTGAAAGCTAGACATATATAGAAATATTTAAAACTATTAATAGTAATTAATATGCCATTTTCCATATTATATTGAGATACTAGAATAAAAATATTTTCAATTGTCCATTTGGTTTCTAAAATCCAGAGTTAAAACTTTATGCAATCAATATTATTATCCTGCAGAATTTAGACAAAATAATAATAAGCATTGTCACCTATCGAAAGAAGCATTTTCAGTGCATAAATTGCTGCAGCTCCATATTCCTTTATTGGATTTTCTTAGCCCACTATAATAAAGTGTATATGGAATCATCTGTCTGCCACAAGGTAAAATTTCAGAGCAAAGAATTTTTGTTTGGAAGATAGTTGCAAACATATGAAAATAGCCATCTGTATTAGCCTGCTAGGGCTGCTGTAACAAATGCTGTAGACTGAGTAGCTTAAATAACACAAATGTATTTACTTTCACAGTTCTGGATGCTGGAAGTCCATGATTTAGATGCTGGCAGGGTTGGGCTCTCCTGAGGCCTCTCTCCTTGGCTTGCAGATGGCTGCCTTCTCACTGTGTCCTCTCATGGCCTTTCCACCGTGTGCACATCTCCAGCGTCTCTTTCTCTTCTTATAAGGACACAAGTCATATTGAATTAAGATCCCATGCTATGACCTGATTTAATTTTAGCTACTCTTTAAAGGCCGTATCTCCAAATACAATCACATTGGGGGTTAGGCCTTCGACACAAAAATTTTGGAGGGGACACCATTTGGTCCATAACAACATCATAAGACTATTTTATAAGGCCGAACAAATTAGCAAAACCTAAAGTATATCAACAATGTATAGTGACAATTCAAAAACCTAATGCCAGCTAATGGCACCCAAAAGAATAATTAGCCCATTCATTCATTTTCTTTCTGGGTGTGGTATAATTAAAGAAAATTATTGATTCATAAAAAATACTTAGCTTCAGTCTAGGTATGAACATGTTAACCATGATTGATTCTCTATTATAAAGGCATAATTCATGACATTAAAATATGAAATATTAAAAACATTGATTCATTTATTATAATCAAAGTCCAAGAGTTTATTTGAACCCACATAAAGAGAGAACAGTTTAGGAATATTTAGGTTGTGGTATAAAGTACTGTAGAAATGACTACCTGTGTGTTAATATGAGATTATACTGGTAGAAAAGAGCTGTACCTTTGGGGATGTTGCTTAGTCTCTTTGACCGTCAGTATCCTCAATGGCAAAAGGAAGAAGATTTTTAGTGCAAACCACATTTCTCTTCATCTCAAAAGCATAAGTGGTTCTCTGCTGGGTGCCAGCCCTGAGTGAGGTTAAGAGGTTTTTTTGAGTTGAGGGTGGTGGGGATGGAGAGGAAGCTATTAATATTAATATGAGACCTTACCTGGGGGCACTTCTGCAAGGGGGCAGGTGACCTTGTGCACAGATGGGTGCACAGATGGTCATGGCTCTGTCTTCCGTCCCTTATCCCCAGTGGTGAAAAGAGATGCACTACGATCAATTCATGCCCACAGGAGGAGCTTCTTCATCCAGCTCAACTGATTTTCTTTTCTCCTTGAAATCTTTTGGTAAAATCAGTTGTGTTTGTTCTCCACTGAGACTGGACTGGCCATCGCTCTGGAACTCTGGCCCTGTCATCTTTTGGGTCTGTTTTTCTCCTATGTGATCAGTGGTAAGATTCAAGTTTGAGATTTAGGAAATGACCAGGCCTAGTTTATCAGTAATCCCTTCATTAGAGTTTCTGACATAAAACCGTCATCAAATAAGCAAATAGCGACCCTAACTGAAAGTCAAAACGCCTATGAGTATAACAAGAAAGATGATCTCTAAATCATTAATATGTTGATCGTTAAAATGTCAAGAAAAGCATATTTACTTTATTTGAATAAACTTGGTAACATCTTTCTCTGTAAACACTCTATTCCTCCATTAATTTATATTAAACATAAAGAATTAGGTTTGAAAGGAAGATATTTGACAGAAAGATCTACAGTGCAACCCTGTGTGATGGGAGACTCAATCTATTTCCATGGTAGTTGTAATTATTTTCATGGTAGTTGACATCTCACCAACGGAAGTAACTCACCACTCCCACAAATTAAAAAAAAAAAAAAATCCAAAAAACAATAAAATAAAGTGAGGCAGGGAGAAAGAGAGAGGTGGTTTTTCTCTGGGCATAAGCTGGTTTGGGATAAAACATTTTGTGAAAGGATACGTTTTATAAATCAGCAAAGAGAATATAAGAAGAGCTCATGGAAAATTCAGACGATCAATCACTCTGGCGATTCACAAAAACATGCTGAAGATTCACTTGGGGCAAGTGATCATTACTGCAAATTCATTAAAAGTCTGTGACCTGCATTTGTTTGTTTGTTGTTTTTAATAAGAAATTTTCACTTCAAGCCAATGCTGCAAAATTAATGTGTAGGGATATGCATATTTTAATCTGTCAAATAACAGGACAGAGGGATAACGCATTTTGCGTACATTGCTGACTACGTTCATGTTTTGCCACCATTCTAGGAAACAAAACTGGCTTAGATGAGTCATTCCTTGCATTTACGTTTTTCTGTGACTATTTTGCTCTGGATTCAAGTTATGTGCCTTTTGTTCAGTAAATGCACTTAGAATAAACATTACCCTTAATGAGCATCTTGATTCCAAGAATCATAACTGACTGTTATTGGTTCTTAAGATCGCTGAGATTTTATTAGTTCATTTTAGTGGCCCTGTATAAATTTAAATTAATTGACATTGTAGGCAAGTATGTGTTTGCCAACGTCCATCCTTGTGGATATGTTTTTAAGCACCCATTCCACTTTTAGACTGCATCTCCCCATTCTCTCCATCAGAAAGTGAACAGGGAATTAAAACTAATTTTAATATTATGCAAGGCCAAACATAATTAAGAAAATGTGTAAAAAATTAAAAAGCTGAAATCCTCTTAATGCAGTTCAAAGCTAAATAGAAAATGATTTTTTAATTATATGCTCATTTGAGTTATGTGCCACAGCCTCCCAAGAGAGACGCCTAAATCCAAGTACTGACCTCCGTGCTTCATTATTACACCATAGAGTGGTATAAAAGGAAGTAAAATTTTTCTCCCTTCTCCCCCTCCCTCCGTCTTGTCTGGGTCTGGGAGAGAGCATGGTAAGAATATGGTTCTCACTATTCCCAATCCAACATTCACTCATCTTCTCAAAGATGTGCTCAATACTGGGGCATTGGTTTGGGGAAAGATTGATTATTAAATTGCTTCTTATAGGGAATCTCAAGCATCCTTCATGTTTGGAGCTCAATCTGCCCATCACGTTCAATTCCTTAACTTTTTTAGTAGTTCAGCAGGGCCAGCAGGTTTGCTTTCTGGGCAGTCAGGTAGCTTTCATCTTTCTTTGGCCAGCTAAATCCATTATTACTTATCTGTCTGTTCTCCAGCTTCTAAAATTGTGTTGACCTGTCTGCACTTGTCTCTTTACTGCTCTCTTTATCTATGTGAGATTCTGACTTTTACCTTTTTTTAAAATCTCTTTGCTGTCATTGTGGTTAGATTTCTGAAGGCAGCATGGGAAAATATATCTGTGCAATCTGCCATTCTTAAACAGATGTCCCTAAGACAGTATTTTGAATTAGAGTTCAGACTTTTGAAACAATACATTTTAAAAAGCATTTTTAGTTGAGGGCATAAAAATGAGAAAAATTACTAAGGCAGCTCTCTTTTGAATTACTATTTGCATTAAACATGCCTTATAGCCTTGATAGCTGGGGAGATCCTGGAACCAACATAAGAAATAAATTCTTGAATGTGTTTATACATCCTTGAAAAAATAATTCACAAGTATATTATTTCTTCATAAAGTAGGCAGAAAATGAAACAAACCCCAAATCCCAAGGAAAAAATAAGCAGTAATTAAAAATCTATTATTAAACAGTGAGAACAGCAAAATTTATTTTTATGGCACTGTGGCAATAATGGAAGTTTTTCAAAAAGCCATATATGTAACAATATTTACCACTAGCCAGCTACAGAACACTCCCAAATGAAAATTTTAGCAACTTATCTGATATTAATTCTTTAACAAAGAAGCTGACATAGTAATGTTCTTGGTAAGAATATGGTCCCTTAAATTCTCAATCCAACATTCACTCCTCTTCCCAAGGATGTCTTCAGTGCTGGGGCGTTGGGTTGGAAAAGGATCTTGTAAAACTACATGGTACAGGCTTTCATCCTGTTTTACTAAAAAAAAGAAAGTTAGGATCCTCTTTCTAGATCTGAGCTGAGGTTAAAGAAAAAGTTTGCATATTAAACACCATCATTTAATGACTGTAGGTTGTTGGTGTGCTGAGCTAAAGGTAATGAGACACAAGACAAAAACTGGTTTAATCACGGTATTTTCCATGTTATTGAAAATTTTAATCTTATCACAAAGTGTTTCTTAATCTGTCTTAAGGAGTAAAACTCAAGCAGGCCTTAAACTTGGAAGGGTTTAGGAAAGAGCCCAGAATATTGACCGTTGCCTGTCAGGAAACATTAGAAACATTTTGTGGGTTGCTTTACACTTGATTTATGCACTAGTTGGCCTTGAAGACTCTTTCCAAAAGTCTGAATTTTTCCAACAATTCAGTGATGGGAAGAAGGGGTGATATGTGTGTGTGTGTGTGAGAGAGAGAGAGAGAGAGACCTAAAACCTCTAGATAAATGCATGGGAAACTTCTCGCATCTGGTTGTATTCTTTCTCTTCACAGATGGAAAGCATGAACAGCTGTGTTTCCCTAGCTCTTTCCATGATATTTCTGGGAACTGAGAAACTGTACCTCTGTGTAATCTTCTCCTTATGTGACTAAATCCATACATTCCTGTATTTTTTGCTGTCAGCTGAGCTCTTTTAACTGTGTGTGTTGACCTCTTTCCCTCAAGAACATTACCATTTTAGTGTGCTAACAATACACCACCACCACCATCACCACCACCACCAATTTAGAGTTTTCACGGCATTTGGAACATCTCATTGGGAATAGATCTGCTTTCCAAAAACGTAAAACCTTAGCCTACGAAATCCAAGAAAAGTTACAAACCCGTACTTTTAGGTTCACGTGGGAAGTAGTAAACTTTTCTGTTAAGATTCTGCCCTTTTATACTTTCTTCATTGTATTTTTTGAGTCATTTTGCATTCGTTTGAGTATTGGGAATATCCCAGTATCATCTTGGACAGTGGGTGACTTACACAGTGCCAGACAGCTCTACTCTCTTGGGGAGGTCTTCTGTGACACCTCTGGTCTGCTGCAGTCAAGTGCGGGCTCATGCCATCTGACTGTGCTCATCTCCTCCCAACTTTGCATTTGTCAGAGAGAAGTTGGTAACATAGATCAAGCGTGGTGGGAGTAATTACACCACTGGAATTTTCCATCGCTACAAATCAGGGCTTTTATTGTCCTCCTCTCCCCCAAGCAGGTTGTTAAACATTTACCAGCATACCACTGTTCCCAATTATCTACACATTAATATACATTCCGATATATTTAAATGTGTTATGTTATAGCATAAATCATAATAATAAATTGAAATGTCTTTTCACGGCAACTGCTCCAGTCTTAAAAAAACACTACATGCTCTTAGTATACCCAGTACATAAAAATAGTTACCCAATATAAATAGTAAATTGTTATCCAGTCCCTTACACATTGTATTTAGCTGTTTGTAATACTGATTCACATAATCAAGGGTCTGGAAGTTCAGCTATGATATGGTTAGGCTTTGTGTCTCCACCAAAATCTCATCTTGAATTGCAACCCCCATCATCTCCATAATCCCCACCTGTCAAGGGAGCGACCAGGTGGGGGCAATCGAATCATGGGGGCAGTTCTCCCATGTTGTTCTCGTGATAGTGAGGGTGTTACCACATAAGGACCTTTTCCCCCTTCGCTCAGCACGTCTCCTTCCTGCCACCTTATGAGGAAGACGCCTTGCTTCCCCTTCACCTTCCACTGTGATTGTAAGTTTCCTGAGGCTTCCGCAGCGATGCTGAACTGTGAGTCAGTTAAACCTCTTTCTTTTATAAATTACCCAATCTCGGAGAGTTCTTTATAGCAGTATGAGAATTGATTAATACAAGCTACTTCTGTGTCTCCCAAGCATTGTAGCTTCAACTCTTTTTACTTTACTATGCTTTCTAAAGGGTCCTCTTAGGAATTTGTCAAATCACATGTTAACTTCTGAGTGGGTTAGTACCATAAAAGAAAATTTGTTATTATTGTAAAATATTTCAGTCATAATACAAGACACAAAAGCTGTTATAACCTCTCATGTACTCACAGCCCAACTTAAAGAAAATTAATGGATGGCCGGGCTCAGTGACTCACGTCTGTAATCCCAGCACTTTGGGAGGCCAAGACGGGTGGATCACCTGAGGTCAGGAGTTTGAGATCAGCCTGGCCAACATGGCGGAACCCTGTCTCTACTAAAAATACAAAAATTAGCTGGGCGTGATGGCAAGCCCCTATAATCCCAGCTACTTGGGAGGCTGAGGCGGGAGAATTGCTTGAACCTGGAAGGTGGTGGTGGCAGTGAGCCGAGATTGTGCCACTGCACTCCAGCCTGGGTGACAGAGCAAGACTCCGTCTCAAAAAAAAAAAGAAAAAAAAAAGGAAAATTAATGAAAAATTCCCATCTCTTAGCCCCCTTCCATTTGTGCAGAGGTAACTATTATCCTCTATTTGATGTTTTCATTCTTATATATTTCCTGATACATTTTCTACACCTGTGGTGTTATTTTTATTACTTTGTTTGAATAAATAGTATAACATTCTTTTAAAATGTTATACTAAAATTATTTTAGTATGTTATTAAATGTTATTTTAAAAATTTGCTTTTTTTCTTTGCTCAATATTATATTTGTGAGAATTATCCAAGTAGATAACAAGGAGCCCATATTTAGCCATTCCATTGCCATATCCTGTTCATTTTAAGGTTATATCATAATGTATTCATTCTTCTGTTTACAAGACATTTTGCTATTTTGACTATTTCATAAACATGTTACTTATGAACATTTTTGTATATATGTTATGCATGTATCTAAGAGTTTCTTAAAACATATAATTATGGGTAGAATTACTAGAGAGTGGAGAATGCCTCTCTAGCTTTCTTAGATATTGCCACATTGTTCTCTAAAGTGATAATAATTTACCTTACATCTAGTAGAATATAAGAGTTCTAGTTGCTTTATAATCTTCTAATGTAGTACTGTTAGACTTAAATTTGAGCTGGCATGATGGATGCGAAATTAACAAAGTGGTTCTAAGTAAAAACACTTAATGTATTATTAAACACAAAGTAGCAGGAGAATAAAAAATGGAAAAACTCAAATGTACTTCAACAATAGAATGTATAAACAGGCAATCCTGTATGCATACAATAGAATATCACTCGGCAATAAAATGAATGAAATACTGATACATGAGAAATATGGATAAATCATAAAATGGTGATAGAAATCATTACACTGATCAGCTCTGTTAATTGTGGGGAACTGCCTGACAAGGGTGCTAATAAACTTTCTGGGTTAATGTAAATGATGTAAATGTTCTTTTTTATTATTATCTTTTATTTTTTATTATACTTTAAGTTCTAGGGTACATGTGCACAACGTGCAGGTTTGTTACATATGTATACATGTACCATGTTGGTGTGCTGCACCTATTAACTTGTCATTTACATTAGGTATATCTCCTAATGCTATCCCACCCCCCTCCCCACAGTAGGCCCCGATGTGTGATATTCCCCTTCCTGTGTCCAAGTGATCTCATTGTTCAGTTCCCACCTATGAGCGGGAGAACATGCGGTGTTTGGTTTTCTGTTCTTGCAAGAGTTTGCTGAGAATGATGGTTTCCAGCTGCATCCATGTCCCTACAAAGGACACGCACTCATCCTTTTTTATGGCTGCATAGTATTCCATGGTGTATATGTGCCACAATTTCTTAATCCAGTCTGTCACTGATGGATATTTGGGTTGATTCCAAGTCTTTGCTATTGTGAATAGTGCTGCTATAAACATATGTGTGCATGTGTCTTTATAGCAGCATGATTTATAATCCTTTGGGTATATACCCAGTAATGGGATGGCTGGGTCAAATGGTATTTCTAGTTCTAGATCCTTGAGGAATCGCCACACTGTTTTCCACAATGGTTGAACTAGTTTACAGTCCCACCAACAGTGTAAAAGTGTTCCTATTTCTCCACATCCTCTCCAGCACCTGTTGTTTCCTGACTTTTTAATGATCACCACTCTAACTGGTGTGAGACGGTATCTCATTGTGGTTTTGATTTGCATTTCTCTGGTGGCAAGTGATGATGAGCATTTTTTCATGTGTCTGTTGGCTGTATGAATGTCTTCTTTTGAGAAGTGTCTGTTCATATCCTTTGCCCACTTTTTGATGGGGTTGTTTGTTTTTTTCTTGTAAATTTGTTTGAGTTCTTTGTATGTTCTAGGTATTAGCCCTTTGTCAGATGAGTAGATTGCAAAATTTTTCTCCCATTCTGTAGGTTGTCTGTTCACTCTGCTGGTAGTTTCTTTTGCTGTGCAGAAGCTCTTATTTTAATTAGATCCCATTTGTCAATTTTGACTTTTGTTGCCATTGCTTTTGGTGTTTTAGACATGAAGTCCTTGCCCATGCCTATGTCCTGAATGGTATTACCTAGGTTTTCTTCTAGGGTTTTTATGGTATTAGGTCTAACATTTAAGTCTCTAATCCATCTTGAATTAATTTTCATATAAGGAGTAAGGAAAGGATCCAGTTTCAGCTTTCTACTTATGGCTAGCCAATTTTCCCAGCACCATTTATTAAATAGGGAATCCTTTCCCCATTTCTTGTTTTTGTCAGCTTGAAAGTTGGGTATTGTTAACAGGTGTATATATTTGTCAAAATTCATTAAACAGTACATTTGAGGGTACGTACATTTTACAGAATGTAAATTACACATCAATTTTTTAACAAAAGAGTACTAGAAGAAAGTGAAATTGTGAGATCAAAGAAAAAGCATTGAATAAGAATATCCACAATTTTTCTTCCCACTCCCATGTTAAAAGAAAAACTCCTTTACTGCTTAATAGCTTTCAGGACTTTTTTTCTATTTCTTATTTTTTTTTTCTTTTTCCTTTCTTTTTTCTTTTTTGAGACGGAGTCTTGCTCTGTCGCTCAGGCTAGAGTGCAGTGGCATGATCTCGGCTCGCTGCAACCTCTGCCTCCCGGGTTCAAGAGATTCTCTGCTTCAGCCTCCTGAGTAGCTGGGATTACAGGCACCCGCCACCATACCTGGCTAAGTTTTTTGCGTTTTTAGTAAAGATGGGGTTTCACCATCTTGACCAGGCTGGTCTTGAACTCCTGACTTTGTGATCTGCCCGCCTCGGCCTTCCAAAGTGTTGGGATTACAGGTGTGAGCCACCACGCCCAGCCAATTTGTTAGTTTTTAATAAATGAATTTTTAATTTTTAATTTTTGTAGGTATGTAGTAGGTGTATATATTTATGGGGGACATGAGATATTTTGATACAGGCATGCAATGCATAATAATCATATCAGGATAAGTGGGATATCCATCAGCTCAAGA
Organism: Macaca fascicularis; assembly: GCF_037993035.2. Taxonomy (NCBI): domain Eukaryota; kingdom Metazoa; phylum Chordata; class Mammalia; order Primates; family Cercopithecidae; genus Macaca; species Macaca fascicularis. The sequence goes on along the minus strand of NC_088377.1, from coordinate 20,443,046 downwards.
ATTTATTCTTTATTTGTTATACAAACAATTCAATTACAGTATTTCTTGCTATTTTAAGAATTACAATAAATTATTGTTAACTGTAGTCACCCTGTTGTGCTATCGAATACTAGATTTTGTTCATTCTATCTAACTGTTTTTGTACCCATAACGATCCTCACTTCCACCATCCCTTCCCTCTCTGACTACCCTTCCCAGGCAATAGTAATCATCATTCTACTCTCTATCTCCATGAATTCAGTTGTTTTAATTTTTAGCTCCCACAAATAAGTGAGAATATGTGAAGTTTCTCTTTCTGTGCCTGGCTTATTTCACTTAACATAATGACTTCCAGTTCCATCTATATTGTTGCAAATGATTGGATCTCATTCTTTATATGGCTGAATAGTACTCCATTGCGTATATGTACCACATTTTCTTGATCCATTTATCTGTTGATAGACACTTGCTCCCAAACCTTGGCTATTGTAAATAATGCGCAATAAACATGGAATGCAGATATCTCTTCAATATACTCATTTATTTTGGGTATATACCAGCAGTGTGATTGCTGGATGATATGGTAGCTCTACTTTTAATTTTCTGAGGAACCTCCAAATTGTCCTCCATAGTGATTGTACTAATTTACTTTCCCATCAACAGTGTATGAGGGTTCTCTTTTCCCCACATCCTTGCCACCATTTGTTATTGCCTGTCTTTTGGATAAAAGCCATTTTAACTCGGGTGAGATGATATAGCAGTTTTGATTTACATTTCTCTGATGATCAATGATGTTGAACACTTTTTTCATATGATTGCCAGTTGTATGTCTTCTTTTGAGAAATGTCTATTCAGATCCTTTGCCAATTTTTTAATTGGTTTATTAGATTTTTAACTCTGTATATATTCTGGTTATTAATCCCTTGTCAGATGGACAGTGTGCAAGTATTTTCTCCCATTCGGTGGGTTGTCTCTTCATTTTGTTGATTGTTTTCTTTGCTGTGCAAAAGCTTTATAACTTGATATGATCCCAATTGTCAATTTTTGCTTTGGTTGTCTGTGCTTCTGGGTGTCGTTCAAGAAATATTTGCCCAGACCAATGTCCGGGAGGGTCTCCAATGTTTTCTTTTAGTAGTTTCATAGTTTAAGGTCTTAAATTTCAGTCTTTAATCCATTCTGATTTGATTTTTATATATGGTGAGAGATAGAGGTCTACTTTCTTTCTTCTGTATATAGGTATTCAGTTTTCCCAGCGCCATTTATTGAAGAAACAATTCAATCGAGTCCTTTGCTCGATATATGCTCCTGGCAACTTTGTTGAAAATGAGTTCACTTTAGATGTATGGATTTGTCTCTGGGTTCTCTACTGTGTTTCATTGGTCTATGTGTCTGCTTTTATGACAGTACCATACTGTTTTGGTTACTATAGCTCTGTAGTATAATTTGAAGTCAGGCAATGGGATTTCTCCAGTTTTGGTATTTTTGCTCAGGATAGCTTTGGATATTCTGAGTATTTTGTGGTCTCATATAAATTTTAGAATGTTTGTTTCTATTTCTGTGAAGAATGCCATTGGTATTTTGATAGGAATTGCATTGAATCCACAGATTGTTTTGGGTAGTGTGGACATTTTAACAATATTGATTCTTTCAATCCATGAATATAATTTTTTTTCACATTTTGTGTTCTTTTGTATTTCTTTCATCAATATTTTAAAGTTTTCATTGCAGATATCTTTTGCTTCTTTGGTTAGGTTAATTCTTAGGTATTTAATTTTATGTGTAGCTATTGTAAATAAGATTACTTTCTTGATTATTTTTCAAATTGTTTGCTGTTGGCATATAGAAATTCTATTGATTTAAAAATTACTTTTTATTTCAGCACTTTTAAGGTACAAGCAGTTTTTGGTTACATGAATAAATTGTGTAGTGGTGAAGTCTGAGATTTTGGTGAAGCCATGACCTGAGCTACTGATTTTTATATGTTGATTTTCTATTCCTTATCTTTACTGAATTTATTTATCAATTCTAATAGTTTTTTGGTGGAGTCATACAGACTAGAATAATTTGACTTCTTCCTTTCCAATTTGGAAGCCCTCCATTTCTTTCATTTGTCTAATTGCTCTAGCTAGAACTATGTTGAATCATAGTGGTGAAAGTGGGCATCTTAGTCTTTTTCTAGATCTTAGAGGAAAGGCTTTCAATTTTTCCCCATTCAGTATGATACTAGTAACAGGTCTGTCATTTATGGCTTTCACTGTGTTGGGGTATGTTTCTTCTATACCCAGTTTTTTGAGGATTTTTTTTTGTCATGAAGGGGTATTGAATTTTATCCAATGCTTTTCAGCATCAATTGAAATGATCATATGCTTTTTATCTTTCATTCTATTGATATGCTCTATCACATTAATTGACTTACATATGTTGAATTATCCTTGTATCCCTGGGATAAATACCACTTGGTCATGATGAGTGATCTTTTAAAAGTGTTGTTGAATTTGATTTGCTAGTATTTTGTTGATGATTTTGCATTGATATTTATTAGGGATATTGACCTGCAGTTTTCTCTTTTTGATATATCACTGTCTAGTTTTGATATCAGGATAATACTGGACTCATAGAATATGTTTGGAAGTATTCCTGCCTCCTTTACTTTTTGGAATAGTATGAGTAGGAGTGGTATTAGTTCTTCTTTAAATTGGTAAAATTCAGCAGTGAAGTCATTAGGTCCTGGGTTTTTCTTTGCTCAGAAAATTTTTATTACATCTTCAATCTAGTCAGTCGTTATTGGTCTGTTCAGGTTTGGGATTTAATGGTTCAATTTTGGTAAGTTGTATAAGAAAATCCACCTCTTACAGATTTTCCAATTTATTGGAATATAGTTGCTCGTAGTAGCCTCTAATGATCCTTTAAATGTCTGTGGTATTGGCTGTAATGTTTCCTTTTTCATCTTTGATTTTATTTATTTGGGTCTTCTCTCTTTTTCTTAGTCTGACTAAAGGTTTGCCAATTTTCTTTATCTTTTCAAAGAACTAACTTTTCATTTGGTTAATTTTTTTGTATTGCTTTCTTTTTTTCAACTTCATTAATTTCTGCTTTGATCTTTATTATTTCTTTTCTCCTACTAATTTTGGATTTGATTTACTCTTGCTTTTCTAGTTCTTTAAGATGCATTGTTAAGTTGTTTGAAGTTTTTTTACTTTTTGATGTAGGTGCTTATTGCTATAAACTCTCTTAGTACTGCTTTCCCTGTATCCCATAGGTTTTGGTATGCTGTGTTCCCATCATAATTTGTTTAAGAAATTTTTAAAATTCCTTCTTAATTTCTTCATTGACCCACTGGTCATTCAGGAGCATATTATTTAAATTTTCATGTGTTGTAGAGTTTCCAAAAATCCTCTTGTTTTTGACTTCAAGTTTTATTCCACTGTGGTTGAAGAGGATATTTGATATGATTTCAACTTTTTTGAATTTTTTAACATTTATTTTGTGGCCTAACATATGGTTTATTCTTGAGAATGATCCATGTGTTGAGAAGAATGCATATTCTGTTGCTATTGGATAAAATGTTCTGTAAATATCTATGAGGTCTATTGGGTCTATAGTGTAGATTAAGTCTAATGTTCCTTTATTGATTTTCTGTTTGGAAGATCTGTCCAATGCTGAAAGTGAGGTGTTGAAGTCTCCAGTTATTACTGTATTGAGGTATATCTCTCTCTTTAGGTTTAATAATATTTGATTTATATATCTGGGTGCTCCAGTGTTGGGTGCATATATATTTCAAATTGTTATAACCTCTTGCTGAATTAACCCCTTTAACATTATATAATGACTTTCTTTGTCTTCTATTATTATTTTTAAATTATGTGTTTCTCACCACAATGGAAGCAACTGCAACAATATAGAGAGAAAGAAGCTGAGAGAGCTGGACAGAGAGAGAAGGAACATTGATAGCCACTATCTTGTTACACTGTGTAAGATTAAAAGAGAGTCTCAGATAAAGAGATTTTAACACATTTTGCTCACTGTTGAAAATGCAGTTCCTCTTTAATGCTTTCCAAAAGCAGCAGTAAAGATTTAAATTGCCTCCCAATTTCTCCTGGACATTGCACTAGTGTTTCACTTAAATGTATTCTCTTTGCTGAGGTAGACCAGGAAACAGTGTGTCCTGAGGCATACTAGCATCATATGTTAAATCCTAATATATTTTTATTGTCATTCTTAAGACACATCAGACAAATTTTAGCTTTTTGTCTAATGTGTGGCATCCTTTGCTTAATTCATTTTAATAAGCGACAGCCTTTGGTTAATTTATTTTAAATGAGTTATACAAGAAAGGTGATTTAAAAATAAATCAATAACAATGAAATATTTTATTTTAGAATATTAAGTAATGTGTTTTAATAAAACATGCAAAAGGAACTTTCATTATCTGGTATGGAAAATCTTGCAATTTGTATTTTTTCATGATTTCGTGTTTTGTTTCTAGATTAGAGAAATAGGCCATTTAAAGTTGTTATTTCAATTATGCTTTGTAAATTAGCTTTGTGCATTGAGGCAATCATTGTCAAAGAGGCAAATTAGATTAGAGGTACTCCATTGCTATATTTTGTCTTTTTCACATTGATTTTCAAAGTTGAAGTACCCTTTAAATGCTAGTTATGAGTTTTGATCAGCTGGATAGAGTAACAATTACTCTGAAACAAAATTTCAGGTTTTTATGTGCTTCTCATTATCTGTAGTCCAAAATCATTGTTCCTTATGCTACCTGCTTTTAATGAAGGGTTCTATATGGGTATACAGGTTGAACATCCCTACTGTGAAAATCCAAAATTCAAAATGCTCCAAATTCTGAAATATTTTGAGCACTAAAAAGATGGCACAAGTGGAAAATTCCACACCTGCCCTCATGTGATGGCTCACAGTGAAAATGTGGTCAAAGCTTTGGAGCTGGGCTCTATTGCGGCCACAACCAGCCTCTAGCGATCTGTAGTTGGAGCTGGATGGCTCTTCAGAGGTGTGCCAAATACGGCGAAGGCGTCCAGGCCCTCATGGCCTTACATCCACCATTCTCTGGATGCCAGCAGACCCTGGGAAGGGAGATGACTTCCATCAAGGATCAAGATGGCTCTCTTCAATGGAGGGTTATCACAGGGAGGGAGGCGTGAATGGGAAAATTGGGAGGAAGAGGGAGCATTCGGCATGAGGAAGAAGCTCCTCAGTCTAGAAGGAGAATTCCTGGGCTAAACCAGAGCATCTACTATAGAGGGGAGGTACACTATTTAGAGGTTGAAAAAAGATGCAAAGTGTGATAAGAACGAAGGAGATGAATGAATTGGAGGTAGGTAATAATGTTACCTTTAGGAAGAAGGAAAAGTGTGGATTAGAACCTAGGACTATTATTTATGAGACTGAAAAGAAGTTTGCTTAAATGAGATTTTATACTCAAGTCCTTATTTAATGTTGTAATGTTAATCTAAAATATTATTGTCTATGAACCTTGAATAGGATCCAATATTGAACCTGAATATGGTTTAATACATGTCAGATATATTATTTTTGAAATAAATGCCATTTTATATAAAATCTATTACTTTAGTGCAACTTTCTGCCTTTAAAGCTGTTAAATATTTCCTATTGTTATCATTATCTATCTTCCTTACGTATGTTTTACTTGTGTATTGCAGGTTCTTAATGAAAAATTTTCTTTCCCCTCTACTCTCCTCTTGGAGGTCATAATGACAATTACATATCCTTCGTGCTCATACATAATACATGAATACTGCAGAAGTAGGTTACTGAAGTATTTCACTTATCTCCTGTATCACCTTTTCATTTGATGTGTACTGAGGAGAAATTTAATATACAGATGTTCTCTTCCACTTTTAAGCACTAATTGTAAATTTAGATTGCATATACATGAAAGAGAGTTTAAAGAAGTTTGTTAATTTGGGGAACAAATAGCGTACTAGACCTCTATTCCAGTCCTAGCTAGATCTGTATTCCACTCCATGCTCTGCCGTGAACTTTGTGTGGAACCTTGACCAAGCAGTTTTATATCTCTAGTCTCATTTATTATTTGTACAGTGCAGTTTTGCATTGTGTGATTTATAATGATATCTTTCTGTGAAATTGAAACTGGGTTAAGACTCTGTAGGGTCCCGCATTTCTTTGACTGTTGAATACATCTTAAATTTTCTAATCATTCACAATATTTTTTTCAGAGACGTTTTTCTTTCTTTTTGCACTGTAGCTCAACATAGGTAATTTAGTACACAACTCAATTTCACGTTAAATATTACACTTTCACTTGGTTTCATAAATTTAAATCTAGTTCAAAGCTGTAGTAGGATCACTTACATATACCTCTAGACTCATATGCTATAAAATCTAATAGTTTAATTATTTTTCATAATTGTTCAAAAACTCCTAGGAACCTTCCATTGACACTGAAAGCAAGGAAAATTCAAATTCCCTTTCAGGCCTCTTTCTTTGTTTCCCATCCTAAGTCCCGAATGGAAGGACACTTCATAAGGCTAGGGTCCCAGACCTATGTGTGAATTGTGAGTCATCAGGACTCCTCCCATCTCTCTTCTCGCTGGCTACGGGCACCAGTGCCTATTGTGGTACAGCTGGCTCCTCTGGTTATGTTGTGGTTCATATTTCCTCCCCTGCTGAAGTCTGGGGCTGCTGAATCTTTTCTGCGGGTTCTACTTTATAGGTTCAGACTCTGTTCTTGTCCATGGAGCAATAACTTCTGGCTGCTGTTTCCTTGTGTGGCCTAATCGATGGTCTTCAGGCACTAGCTAGGCATCTCCTCCATAGCTTCCTGGCGTATGGGAACCAGTGGAAACTTGATGGCTACTTCTACCGAGGATCTTCTGGGGACAAAATCCCACTGCTTTCGAGTTCCAAATTTTCTTTCTGTGTGTGTGTGTGTGTGTTTTTTTTTTTTTTTTTTTTTTTTTTTTAAATACCCACTGCATAAACCTGAACACAAACATCGGAACATCTCCTGTATAGTCTCCTCCCAGCCCAGCCCCCTCGGCACTCAGAGAAGTGAGCGAGGTTTCTCTCACTCCTCTTCCCATCTGGTAGGAACTTCTTTGTCAGTTCCATCCTCCAACTTTCCCAAGTGGGATGCAACTTTCATCTTTCTTGGAGGCATGTTGATCCTCAACAATTAAGGTGCCTTGGGTTATTGAAATCACAACATTCCCACTCCTAAAGCATGTAATCTCAAAAGTGAAATCTGCCTTACTGCATCTGGTGCGATGGAGAAGGAAATGTGCTTGGTGCGCCCCTTTAAATCTGATAGGAATGGGGAGGACATTAGGGGTTACTGCTCAGACCCACTTGCCAGGGGACTCTGTGGGCCGCTAGGCCTAAGTGTGACCCAGAGAAACTTCTTCAGCACGTCCTGCAGGGCAAGTATTTGGACCTTTTGAAGCAGCAGAATCAATTTGGCTTGAACTTTCTGTAGCTCACTGCATTGTTCTGTGGTTCCTCTAGCAAATCCCAGTAGGAGAATTACTGTGAGCCCTCTAGGGCAGCATGTTTCAAACTGTGTGTTGTGACCCATTACTGAGTTGTGAAATCCATTTAACAGGTCTGGAGCAGCATTTTTAAAAAATGTGAAAGAGGATACACTAGGAAGGAAAATACCAGCTTTCATAACCTGTAGTAAGGGCAACATTTATTGAAACTTGTTTATTTTGTTCAAGATCTTCTAAGTGTCTTGTACTGGCTTAGAAATTAAAATACATTTCTTACAGAGTCCTCAGGCCATAAGTTTCAAAAACTGCTTCTCTAAGATATATGAGCAAAGTCATGCCTGCCTGATCAAGGAACTTGTTTCCTTTGAAGGAACAGCTCTTGCCTTGGTACTGGGATCTGGAAGATGGAGACTGGGTCTGACACTAGAAGGCCACATTACTCTTCATGAACTGGGTCTTATCTGACCTCCTAATCCATAAAGTTGGACCTGCCCAGCATCACTTAATCATCACACGGAAATGGCATATATGGTATTAGACACTAGTCAGTCCCGAGCACACAAATAATAGAAATAAGTTGTTCTCACTGCCAGCATACATCCTGATGCATAAAGCGTCACCTACCCACAACTAGAGTCACATGGGGAGTTCCATTTGATGTGTTGACTGAGGGGAAAAATTGAATGGATTCCAGGAACAAATCGTTCCTCTCAGAGTTCTAAAATCAGCTGTGAGTAGGTGTGCAGCATTGCATCTCCGTGAGGGTGATTCTGAAGGACAGTGGACAGAGTTTGCCACTGGATTGTCCACTTTCCTAGAGGAAGAGATAATCTAAATAAATGTTAATATGATTTTCTTGGTTGGTTGGTTGGTCTGGGATTTGAGGAGTAGGGACAATGTTTGGGGAAGATGTACGTGGGTGATTCTAGAGTATGGGGTTATTTGTGTTTCTTGTGAAACTTAATTCTGAAGAGACAGCTTTTAATTAATAATCAAGTGAACAAGACGACCGTCTCTGTGACTATCAGGCAGCCTCATCTTCCAAAATCAAGTACTTGTTCAGTGGTTAAAGTGGCAAAGGCAGTAAAAACGAGAGTTTAATACTTCTTTTTACCAAGGCTTATCTGAACATTGAAGGCCTTGTATGCCATCAGCAGAAACCAAACCTGAGAGTCTGTAGGAGATTGTATTGATTGTCCACTCAACAGGTGTACCCTAAGAGAAGAGAGATATACATAGAAATAAAGACCTGCCATTTCTTGCTACCTTTGAATGTTGTTACAGCACGGCATGAAGCTCAGGGCTGGACAGTCGTTTCACCACCTGGAGAGAAGATCCAAGAGATTCTTAAAAATTTTGGCTTAGAGTCCCAGGCTTCTCAGAGATCCTGAACTTACCGATCCAAAATTATTGTGATGTGAGAAGATAAACCTTCATTGTTTAAACCATACCTTATTTGATGTATTAACTTTATGTGGCTGCTATAACAAATTACCGCAAACTTGGTGACTTAAAATAGCACACATTTATTCACTTACCATTCTGGAGATCAGAATTCCAAAATCAGTTTCACTGGACTGAAATCAAGGTGTCAGCAATGCTGTGCTTTCTCCAGATACTCTAGGGAAAATTCTGTTTCCTTGTCTTTTCCAGCTTCTAGAGCTGCATTTCTTGCATTCCTTGGCGTGTAGCCCTTTCCCCCATCTTCAAAGCCAGACTTGTGGCACTTGTTCTCTCCTTCATCACATTGCCTTCTGTGTCTGTAACGGCATCTCCTTTCATAATTATAGTATGGGATAACCCGAACAATTCAAAATAATATCCCATGTTAAAATCCTAAACTTAATCACATCTGCAAAGTCAGATAAATTAGCATTCACAGGTTCTAGAGATTAGAACCTAGGTATCTTTGGGGGCCATTATGAAGCCAACCGTATTGGATATTCTATCATCACTTGCAGGTAAAAGCTTTCTTAATAATAGTCCCTCCAATATGGAAGTGTACCTGGGGTGTGGGGGACTACCAGCAATTTTCTAAGGCTCTAGGTTGATTCCTCTGGATTCCTTCCATCACAAATGGAAATAAGTGATCCTCCCTGACTTATCTCATCCTGGATTTGTATTTTCTATTGCTTCCTACCACGCCATAAGTACCTTTATCCTTGAACTTATTGGCATATTGAAAGGTTTTCAGCATGTGCCAGATTGTGGGAGCTGACACAGGATTCATTAGTATTATCATGTCCCCTGTAAGTTAGAAGCTTCTGGTCTTCCAGAATAAAGAAAAACCTTATTGTCACCTAGTTATAACTCATCTAGGAGACTATTTTTGCAGGATATAGTAAGAACCAGAAGTCAGTATGTGCTGTTGATTCTCCCACTGTGAGAATATATTGATTCTCAAAATAGGGAGTAGAGGTGAGGGTGGCAATTCTCATATTACGTGAAATGTGGGTTCAATCCCCCAACTCTGGGATGTTTGGGCTTAGAAATTTTAGGGACTAAGGAATAAGTAGACACAATTTATACTGGTCATTGCAGGCTTTTCAGCTGCTAGATGAAAATTCACCAAAAGAGAAAAAAGACAAGAGAACGAGAATATTCCTATTAAAGAGAAATGAGAAATAAGATTGCAATATTCATCAGTATCGCTTTACTTGTGGTGTAATGTATATTTCTATGTATTTTATGCACAACCTCCCCCACCTCTGTGGTTAAAACACAAGTTAAACTATGCATTGAGGAATGCCAAAATTGAACAGCGACACAACTAGAGAAAGACTGCAGCACCCCAGCAATTCTGCAGATGGTTCGGTTTGGTGAAAAACAATCACTCTGACATATTTTATTGAAGTTACATTTTGGTTGATAAGCTCAAAGGACAAATTTGCAGCAAAGCATAAGACATTAAGTTGGAGGATATTAAGCTGGAGTATGTTCAGTGATCATGACCCTTTAATCTGTTCAGGTCTTCATTGGAGAAGATCCTGTCATAGTGTTCTGTCTGACCACGGGAAGGTTCTACCAAGTTGTGAGACGCCATGGTAGGGACTAACCTAGTGGCTCATCCCTCTGCCAAGTCACATTTAAATAACTACCTCATGTAGAAGCAAACTTGTATTTACTGTATCACTTTATGTGGCTCTCGCATCCAGGTTCCAGGTACAATTTCTAAGTATGCCTCTCAACATCACCCACTCCATTGTCATAAGTTGTATTATAATGACCAGGCACCTCACATGTGTCCTTTTACAACTACATAACTACTGATGTCTCCTGGACAACGAGATCTGCAAGGGATACACTTCTACTTGAAAATATTTCACATGAACTAGATTGAGTGGACTTCTGAAAGAACATATGAAAGTGAATTCTCCTGAGCATATGCTACTGTGGAAACTATTTCATGCTAATGTCATTGAATATAAGATTTCTGCGTGTTAGCTTTAGTTCAGGAGTTCTCATCCTTTACTAAACCATGAACTGCTTTGGCTGTTGGCTGAAGCCTCTGGAGTCCTGCTCAGTATATTACTCCTAAATTTACAAAATAAAAATACATAGAATCACAAAGGACGTGGATAATATTGAAATACAATTATCAGAATAATAAAATTCATGTTTTAAAAAATAGTAATATATGTGCTTCTTAAGGAATGTACAAAATAATAAGCACTAGCAGTGGACTGAAATCTGCTATAATTTCAAGCTAGTTTTGAACACTAATGATATTCTGTAACAACTGTAATATCATATGACATTGGCAGTAATTTCTTTTTTTTTTTTTTTTTTTTTTTTTTTTTGAGACGGAGTCTCGCTCTGTCGCCCAGGCTGGAGTGCAGTGGCCTGATCTCAGCTCACTGCAAGCTCCGCCTCCCGGGTTCACGCCATTCTCCTGCCTCAGCCTCCCGAGTAGCTGGGACCACAGGCGCCCGCCAGCTCGCCCGGCTAGTTTTTTGTATTTTTTAGTAGAGACGGGGTTTCACTGTGTTAGCCAGGATGGTCTCGATCTCCTGACCTTGTGATCCACCCGTCTCGGCCTCCCAAAGTGCTGGGATTACAGGCTTGAGCCACCGCGCCCGGCCCGGCAGTAATTTCTTGAAAACACAGATATTGCTAATACTTCTCTGGCTTATTACTTATATTTTTAATTGGAAAAATGCTAATTTATAGTTAATGGTTAATGAAAAAACAATTACATTTTTTCCATTCAAGTTCAAATATCTCTGAATTTTATACAGAAATCCCTTGTTTAAGGGACGCTACATAAATTCTGAAGATTGTGATAGATATCTATAGACAGTTCTTCATAAGAAGGGTACCACTATAACAAATATTACATTTTATATCTTAAGATCAATAATTTAAGAGATACATTTTTACATTTGTTTTGTGGGTATGTTTCTTATCCACTTATATACACTGTTTCATCAAAATCCTTACTTTTGTGGATTCTCCTAAGATTTTTGTGTTCCTGAAGTTCCTTCCTCAGTTACATTTATCATCAACAGGATTCTCAAGTTCCCTCTTCTTTCCTCCTTATTTCATCATCTCGAGTCTATCTAAGGAAGAGTATTTTTTTCTTTTTCTTCTAACAGTGAAAGAGAAAGTTGATCTACAGATTGTATATTCAACTAAAGATTTTGGTCCATAATTCATGTGGCAGTCAAACATAACCTGGTCAAACATAAACTTTTACCAGTGATCATTTTTGCATAATCGCATTGTTCATTGGACGTAACTTCATTTGTAAATCCAGTCATTAAATTACGTAGTATATTCATTTCAGTCTTCAGCCATTTTTTGGAAAATTTGAAAATACTTTATAAATCTGAGGTTTCACAGTGACTCACAGGCATTATACTTGTCAGAAATCATATCATATACAAGATATATTTATTATCCCAGTCCTCTAGAATTAATGATATGAAGGAAAACTAAAGGCATGCATGAAGTCTAAAGAAACATAGAAGTTCAATCATTATAGAAATCCATAGAGGGCTAATCTGCTTGTAGGTTAAAGAAAGAGTGCGGTTGTGTGTGAAAAGTTTTTCGGCAGATTTAAGATTTGTACTGTGGTGTGAAAGAAGAGAGAGCTGAAACCTGGGAACAGGATGAAGAAAACTGTGTCCCATGATCCAGGGTTCAGAGGCACACTAACATGGTAGGTGGAAGACTGGGAAAGATGTGTAGGAAATTCATAAGGAGTTAAGATGGTACTTGTGATTTGTGCATTAGAAAAATGTTAAATATTGAAAAAAATGAGTAAAATGGAAAATATCAGTATAGAGCATAAATGCAATAATTTAGTATCTGTGTGATAGAATTAAAGTTTCTATCTTTTCAATGATATAAAAGTTAAGAAAGTGCTTAGAGGCCAGTTGAGGTGGTTCATGCCTGTAATCCCAACAATTTGGGAGATTGAGGCGGGCAGATTGCTTGAGCCAAGGAGTTCAAGACCACCCTGGGCAACACGGTGACACCCCACCCTCTACAAAAGACACAAAAATTAGCTAGGTGTGGTGGTGTGTGCCTGTAGTCTTAGCTACTTGGGAGGCTGAGGTGGGAGGATCACTTGAGCCTGGAAGGTTGAGTTTGCACTGAACCAAAATTGCAGCACTGCACTCCAGCCTAGGCAATAGAGTGAGACCCTGTCTCAAAAAGAAAGAAAGAAAGGAAAGAAAGAGGAAGGAAGGAAGGAAGGAAGGAAGGAAAGAAGGAAGGAAGGAAGAAAGGAAGGAAAAAAGTGCTTAAGGGGTTTTAAATAGCAATCATATATTAAAGTAAAAGAAAAATTAGAATTATTAACAGAGTATTCTTGAACCATATATGGTAACCGTAAAATTATACTACAATGATATGTGCAATAGACAGACTATATTCATTCAATGTATATATTAAGATAAATAATATTTGATTATTGTTGATCCTTTAATACAATAGAAAAGTAATTTATATTCAAATGAGGATAATATCAAAATTAGATATTGATATGTTTGTTTAACATATTTCATAATCTTTAAGACTGGTTTATATTTAGGGACTCAATTTACACAAATGCCTTTGGATCCATTTAGAATTTTTAGTCATTTGCCAACTTTCCTGTATTCATTCAAGTTGGCTATTTCTTGACCCCAAATTCTTCCCCAGCAACCAAAGTTCTTTGTGGACAAGTATATTCAACTCTTCTTAGAAAGTGTAAACCTTAACCTAAAAAGCTGTATTTTATGTTCAGAAGCAATACAGTTGATATTAAACATTTAAAAATGTATAAAAGTTCATTTCTATAGCTATTGCATAGTTTCCTTTTAACTACTTTAGTTCCATTATTATGAAGCAAGTAACAGAAGGAAAAACACATTGTATTGGAGGGTCTTTTAAGATCTATGCTACATATATACTTGAATTTCATAGCTTCATCTGCATTTCTGTAATTGTAATTAATACAAATTAATTTTAGGAATCCTTTTATATAGAATGGATATATTACAAAAGAATTATTTGTTTAACTGATACCATAAAATTTTTTCATTAGCTTCACTCTGGTTTGCCTGATGCATGATGTGATTGGTTTAAAAACAACTTCAGAAAATGTCTCACCTAATTATGCATTTAGTCAATGGACCATGAAAGCTTTAAAGAGACTCATTCTAGTTTATTGAGTAAATAGGTATTTATTCATGATGGAATTTTATCAGTCTCTGGGGTTAAAAGTTATTTTAGATTTTCCTCCCACCAAAATGCACTTACATAATTACAATAAAATTATAATCTTGAAAATGCGGTTTAACATGAAAACCAAATAGATATTAGATAGCCAATATTTGAATACTGAGAAGAGACAATGTAAAAATAATGAGAAATTTTACTTGTTCTAGGAATAATCCTTTAAATAATATTGTAAGTGAAAAATTATTTCCAGTCATCTTATCCATTTCTTCTTCCACCATTCTCTTTCATGAAGAAAAAAAGTGTTTTTGAAGCAACAGTATCTAGAAGGATAATATAAATACATTCAAAAATTACTAAAACTATAACCACCCTCTTTCTAAACTTCATCCTTAAAGCAAGTGAAAAAGAAGAAAGAGGCCAAATGATTCCCTAAGCTGTTTAATCATGCAAACTGGATTTTAGTTGACTCTTAAAGGACTGCCTTTGTTGGATTTACACAGTCATGTTTAAAAGCTAGCTTCCGAGTTCTCAGAGTGAAGGTCAAGTAATATATTTTTAATTTCAGGAGTAGTTTCTCTCAGATTTATCGCAAATCCTCTAATGCTGTATGTTTCTTTAAGAAACTCAGTGAAGAGTATTATTCCACTTAAATACTGAGCCATCTTTTATGTCCATAAAGTTCCTTTTCAATGCAATCAGACCTGTGTGAGGACAGAGGATAAATGGTACATGGAGAAAAAGTGATAATCTGATCCTCAGCTTTTCCATTAAAAAATAAAATAAAATGCAGCATTTCTGTGCCTTGTGAAAATGATGTTGCTATGGAGACTGCCTTTATGAATCCCAATGAAATTGATATTAGCAACATTCTTCTGATTTTGACTGCCTGTGAGCTAAGACTGCTTCTAGTTCTCCAAACCTTTTTATCCTTTGTTGAATATGCATTTCTAGGGCAGCAGAGCAAGACATGAAAATCTGTAGGACAGTCATATTTTTTCATAACAAAGTAGAAAATATGGAGGTAAGATATTGACATTTCAAGAAAAAGAAGCATTTACTCACAGTATGTAGAATGTTCATAAAAATAGCTTTTTGTACTTGCTTTGTACATGGAGCAAAGGAGAAAATACATAAGAAGTTTGAAAGTAATTTTTCTGTGTGTTTTTACAACTTTTTATGTAGAAATACTCCATATTTTTAAACATGTTAATTTGATCTCCATTGATTTATAAGAGATAAAGCATACACCGAATTACATTTTCTCAGCAACATTTTTGCTTTTCAATTTTACAACAATTACTGATGTTCTGTTATTTCCTTTCGTAAACAAACACCAACTTCTCTTTCTAAATGTCACTGCAATCCTGGTTGCATTATTTAGGAAGATGAGAGCCAAGCTCAAACCTACTCAAACCAAACCAAAATGAAAACCTGTTTATTAAATGGAAAGATACAAATGACCAAGCTGAGAATGAGTAAAATATATTTTCTTGATAAGGAATTTGTATATAGTGTGTTACTTTAATTTATGAAGCATAAATTGCTGATATATTGTCCTGTTTAAAGCTGGTAATTGGATTAATATCAAAATATGACTTTGGCATTTTTTTCCCCTGAGCACCCATAGCACTTTGTACATGCCTCTGTGAATGGTAATAATTTGCTTCCTCCTCCCTAGTCTGTGGGACATTGGAATGCTGAACCTGTGTTGTCCCCATTCTCTGTTCCCAGCAGACATCAGCATAGTCCCTGGCAAAAGGAAGGCACTCAGTCTCTATTCAACAGACATCACGACCTGTTAAAGATTTGGTAAATTCTTCCCATTCCTTTTATAAAGAGTCTTTTAAAAATGTTCATTTCTGGTCTTCTGTATACTTTAAACTCTGAGATTCTTTCCTTATGCACTGAATGAATTTATATTCCATATGAGGCTACACACATAATTTTCTACAAGATTTCGGGGACTGGATACGTATCAGGAGAGCATTTCACTGAAGTTTTACTTCTATAAGAAAGTTAAAAATAGTGTAGCCAGGCGCAGTGGCTCACGCCTGTAATCCCAGCACTTTGGGAGGCCGAGGCAGGAGGATCACTTGAGCTCAGGAGATTGAGGCCATTCTGGTTAATATGGTGAAACCCCGTCTCTACGAAAAATGTAAAAACTTAGCCGGGCATCGTGGTGTGCGCCTGTAGTCCCAGCTGCTCGGGAGGCTGAGGCAGGAGAATCGCTTGAACCCGGGAGGCAGAGGTTGCAGTGAGCCAAGATCGCACCGCTGCACTCCAGCCTGGGCAAGAGAGCGAGACTAGTCCCCCCACAACCTAAAAAAAAAAAAAAAGTTTAAAAAATATTTTCAGGGTACAGAAAGTGCTTTGTATTTTTAATATGCTGCTATTCATGCTCTTGAAGATAGGAATGAAAAGATAGATAAATACTGTTCATCTTCAGATAAATTAAAATGACATTAGAAAATCTATGAAAAAGTGGAGATACTGTGTATTGTTTTAGAGTGAAGCGTCATTAAACATATGACTGTTGATTGCTTAAAATTCTCTTTTCTAGGATTTATAAGAGGACTCTGCTTCTCTTCTCTGTTTTTTCTTGACCTACTTTTACGTGCTATTTTTTTCGCAGCACATACTTTCTCCAGAATTCTGCTCAAACCACTTTCCCTTTGAACCCCTTCTTACTCTGAATTCTCTAAGTACAACATCCATTTTTCTTTGTTTTTTAAAGCTGAGCACATGCTGATGACCTCAAAATCTGCCATCCTGATTTTCCCATGGCTCCTAAAACTTAACTCATCTTTTTTTGCCCAAATCTTTCTCTATCTCTGCCTCTCTCTTTCATCTTCAATCCAGGTCTGTGCTTAGGTGATCTTCATCTGCCCAGCCACCCGATATGAAACCTTAGTTGCCTTAGCCTTCTCCCTTAATCTATACATCCTAGTCCTTACAATTTAACTTCCTAAATATTCCTGATATCTCACTGTTACTCACCATCCCTCCTCCTTGAGACTCTCATTGTCTCTCACTTGAACTTGTATAACATAATAGCTCCCTAACTGGTCTCTCATTTGATAGGCTTGACCTTTTTGAAATCCATCCACCAGCCAGAAAAAGCTTTCCAAAATAAATCTGACCTTAGAAAAAAATCCATCTAACAGTGCTCGTTTTCTGACTGTATCATATGAGGTCCCTATGTCCTAGCCCTTGACCATCTCAAGAGTTTCGTCTCCACAGTCTGTGCCTGACAAATTTTATGCCTTGCACTTGTTACCCAATTAAAGAATTTATATTTCTCAAACATAAGCTTAAGCTTGTTCTCTCTGTTAAGAAAAATACTTTCTCAGTTAAAAAAAAATACTGACTCATTCTTATTCATCCTTTGATACTCAACTTGTTGAGTGTTAATCTTCTTTTTAAAATTTTCCATCTATCATTTTGTTGGATTAAGTTTCTCTGCTCTTGGAAATTCCTATATCTTATCATTAATTGTATTATATTACATTACAATTATGTCTATTTGTTTCTTGCCTATTAGACATTGTATTTCTTGATGGCTCAAACTATTTTCTTTCTTTTCTTTTCTTTTTTTTTTTTTTTGAGATAGGCTTTCACTCTGTTTTCCAGGCTGGAGTGTAGTGGCTTGATCTCAGCTCACCGCAGCCTTGACCTCCCGGGCTCAAGCAATCCTCCCACATCAGCCTCTGAGTAGCTGGGACTACAGGCATGCACCAACAAACCTGGTTAATTTTTGCATAATTTTGTAGAGATGGGGTTTTGCCATGTTGCCCAGGCTGGTCTTGAACTCCTGGGACTACAGGCATGCACCAACAAACCTGGCTAATTTTTGCCACAAACTATTTCTTATTTACTTATCATAATGCCTAATACATAGTCAGAGTTAAGTAATGTTATTAAACTAAACTGGGATTAAGAGACAGAAGAAATGTTTGGTTAATATTTATCATTTTAAGTCAGTGTTTTGTGCAAGCCCTATCAAAAAATGCTCTCATCTTTTCAAGCATGTAATACTGCTTGCCTCTGTGCTAGATGAAATACATAAAATGTTAGTTAAATTTTTATCCTCACCAGAAACCTAGAAGTGGTAGTGACTTTTGCTCTCATTTCTGAATTAAGAGAAAAAAATGGTTTAATATCACACACCTAATAAAGCAAAGCTTTGAACTAGATACAGAGATAATTTTTTCCAATCCTGCCTTAAATAGGATAAGAGAATCTTGTGCTCAAGCTTTAAGCTGAGCATCTTCCAGGAGGTGTGTGCGTGTGCGTGTGTGTGTGCGCACATGGGTGTACACGTATGCTCGTGGTGATAATAGTGCTTCTTTGTTTACCTAACAGAGTTTGAAAAAAATATATATCATCTTTTCTCCAAAGGTCAGTTTTCTGAAGTATTGCTATAATATGTAGGAAAGTGGTCAATTGGGATCATGCAAAATACCAAGCTAAATTGGCATGTGCTTCTGTGGTCATTTAAATAATTTCTACATGACTGCTTATCCTTCTGTGGAAGTCGGCTATAATGACCTTGGATAAATGACCTTTTATGCTTGTTAAAGCACCAAGCTAAAGATGTGTCTGGCAGTTTTGGAACTTAAAAACCTCAGGAAAGAAGACACTGTGCAAATTATCCTGCTCTTTCCATCTTAAATAAACATTTTAATTTTTATTATATATGTAGGAAAATGTATGCTGAAAAAGAATATCATTAGTTTATATGCTATACTTTTAAAAAGCATTTTGAAAAGTAATCATAGTCTTATCTATTGAAGATAATGGACTTTTTCTGTAGTGCATTTTTCTAATCAATTTTGTGTTTATAATCTATGCAATTGTGCTTCTGAATATAAAATCACACAGAAATCATTATGGAAGCAAACAGAATGCTAATGACATGGAAGTAATTCAGGTCATCTCTTGTTAAAATTTTGGTGGTAGACACTCAACTGAATACCAAATTTTGGTAATGCTTTTAGGTTTGGGAACTTTGATTTTTAAGACTTCAAAATAAAGTGGAAAAGTAAAATGTATGCATGTACAAATTTTCTCTCTTCCTCAGTCTTAGAAGTAAGTTACCACCCAATAAACTTGGTTAGTGGCTGCCCATTTTGTCCTGCTGTTCTGAAGCAGTAAAATAGAATCAAGATGCTTCGTCTTACAAAACACTAACATTGCAATGATCATTGTTAACTTTAAGAAAGTGTGGTTACATTTTCACAATTATCCATATTGATATGTGTACATCCAGTACACATGTAGTGCATGTGTTTTTAATGGTTGTTTTACATTATTTTATTCTGTAAGCACAACACAATTTATTTACTCACTTGCCAGTGAAATATTTTGGGCTTTCTTTTTTTGCCTGCTAAAAACAATAATGCAATGAGCAATCTTGTAATATGGTATATGTGTTTCCTTATGCATGGGTGTCACAGTTCCTCCAAGTAATATTGAATTAAAATTGCTGGACAATAGGGTAGGCTATTCGAATGTTCAATATTACAAGATATTGCCAAGTTATATTCCAAATTGGTTGAGGTTATTTGCACTTTCATCAACAGTGTATGTGCATTCTAGTTTCTCTACAGTCTTGCCAAAAACTTTGATGGTCAGATATTCATCTTTTAAATTTTGCTTATCTGAACACGTTAAATATTATCTTCTTGTTCAAATATGAATTTCTCAATTTTGTGAGATTGAGCATATTTTTACATGCATGTTTTGTGATTACAGAGTTTGAAATTGCTTTTTCACATGGATCTATTTTTCTGTTGTGTTGCTTGTACATTTCTTACCTAATTTTTTGACATATTCTGTATTCAAATGCCTTTATCAATTATATGCCCTGCAAATATAATCTTCAGTAATTGGCTTGCAATTTGACTTTTTAAATGACATCTTTTCATATATCGAAGTTTTTAGCTTTGATGTAGTCTAATTCTCCCTCTCATGGTTCATAACTTATCATCTTTCATAACAAAAATGCATCCATACCTTGATTTCAAATATATATTTTTATATTTTCTTTTAACATTTTTTATGACCTGCTTTTCCAATTTACATTTTAACCCATCTGGAGGGGTGTGTTTGTGTGTGTGTGCGTGTGTGCATGTGCACATGTTTGCATGCACACATGTATGAACACTCTCATTTCTGTAAAGTATTACGGAAATTTATACCATTTGAATAATTTTTCCTGTACCATAGTTGAATGGTCCCATCATTTCTTTCTCATTTGTAATTTTAATACTGCCTCTGGTTTATATCAAGTTACAGTATTTATGTGATACTTTTTTTCCTGGAATCTCCGTTTTGTGCAGTTGATCCCTTTGTTCATTCCTGTGTCAACACTATACTGTCTTTTTTTTTTTTTTTTTTTTTTTTTTTTTGCCATAGTTTCATCATGACCCTCGGTAGGCAGTAGGAAAACTCCTTGTGTACCAATCAAAATTAGTATTTCTTCCAGATAGTCTTGGATATATTTGATCCTTTGCTCTTAAATATTTTTTAAAATCAGTTTGTTACCCTCATCTGAAATACTATTAGAAATCTTATTTTAATTATATTCAATACATTAACATCTTTATGATGTTAATCTTATCTATGACTGTATTTTACATTTAATTTATAATGTTTCAAAAATGTTTTTAATAAAGTTTTACAGCATTTTCCATGCAATGCTACTAGATATTTGGGAATACTTATTCCTAGAAACTTTATATTATTTGTTGCAATTATTTAAAAGTATCTTTTTAAAACAAAGTTTTCTATTGATTATTAATTGTGAAATAAGTAATTTTGTGTTAGAATTGTATTTTTAGCAAACTAACTGATTCTTATTCCTTCTAATAATTTTCTATTTTTCTTCAATTTTTGATGTACCTAATCATATCATTTGTGAAATTGATTTCTTCAGGTCTAATCTTTATTTCACCTTGTTTTAGTGCAGAAGCTGACAATGGTAAAAATATTATTTGTAAACAGTAAAATATTATGTATTCAGTCAGATTTAACATGTTTTTTAAAGAAATATTGCAATTCATTTAAGTTTTCAAATGTATGGAATAGAGGATGTCAGCAGGATGGTGGGTTTTTCTAGACGAATTACCTTTGAGAGAACTGGTTGACAAACTCATACACACCATGCAACTGAGAAAATATCCACACGACATGGGTAGGAAAGCTGAAATACACCTCTACTACAAACCTCACTCCAGGCACAGAACCTTACAAATTGAAAGGAAACCCTCAATTCCACACTTCTCTCTGAGGAGTGAAGAGTTGGACCACCCATGTAGCACCTCAACTTTTAAATCCCAACCAAAAGAGTAGCTACTAAATCCCTTACCCCTATGAGCTGGCAGGGCATGGCATTTGTGAGTTCCCCACGACCACAAAAACAAATAAGTGGTTTTATTAGCCGGCTAAAACATTCAGCTCCAAATTTCTCAATGGAAGGGATTTGGCTGATATGTAATAGCTCAACTTTCCCCGTTACCACCCATGGTTCAGGCTTTTAATTAGCTTGCATCTAAGAGCTGACCAAGAAGGTAATCCCACTACCAGGGGATTTCCAGCAGAAACCTGTGATGTCAGAAGGGAAAGGGATGACATGTTCAAGATGCTGAAAGAGAAATGCCTACCAACATGAGTAGTATACCCAGCAAACTTGTCCTGCAAAAATGAAAGGGAGATAAAGACATTCTCAGACAAACAAAAGGTGAGGAAATTTATCACCACGAGACCTGCTTTACCCCTTGGTGACCTCAAAGAAAATACCTATGGAAGTTACACAAAAGGAAAATAGAAATAAAAAAAACTATCGATACAAAAAAGAAGTGCAAAAGAAGACAGCAAAGGGAAAAATGAAGGACAAAAAAACTAGAAGATAAACACAAAAATGACAATAGTTAATTCTTGCTTACTGATGACTTAAAATTGAAATAAACTAAATTCCTTAATAAAAAGATCTTAATATATCTGTATCTAACACCAAGACACCCAAGTATATAAAATAAACCTGAAAGATGAAATTTACAAAAATACAAAATAGCAGGAGACTTCAATATCCCACTTTCAATAATAGACAGAACTTCCAGACAAAGTTAATAAGGAAACAGTGGACTTGAGTAACACTACAGACCAAATGAATCAAACAGACATATATAAAGCATTCCAACAGCAGGAAAATACATTTTTTTCCAGCACATACAGAACACTCTCCACTATAGATCACATGTTGGGTCACAAAACAAATCTTAACCAACTGAAGAAGATCCAATTCATACCAAGTATCTTTTCCAATGGTCACAGGATCTTTGGGGTGTTGCTTTTCTAGCTGGAAGCCTCTGTGGCCAGTGGAGCCTTTGCTTGAGTTTTGCTCAGGCCCACTGAGCTCATTCCCACTTGGCCTGGCAGGCTGTGCTAGGTTCATCCTACCAGCCCAGACCCCATGCCTGCCAAGGGTTAGCCAGGTGCAGAGTGGTGAAGGGTGTGTGAGCAAGTGAGCACGGGGTCCAGCCACTGTGCACAGCCAGGAATGTCAGCTGCTGAGGGGTGGGCAGCTCCAGGTGCCATCACAGACGCTGGTTCCCTGCGAGGCTGTGGCTAGACCAGGCATACCACAAGCAGCATCCACTGAAGGCAAGATACCAGTAGCCACAGAGCCCCAAAGGGATGTCACAGCCCTTGCTCCAGGAACTCCTAGGTCTGGGCTCCCCGAAGGGCTGCAGCTCTTCTCTCCTCTCTCTTCTCTTCTTCTCATCACCTGCAATGTGGTAAGTGGGAGGTGTTTCAGCTCTGGGTGTGTTACAGCTCTTTTACTCTCACCAGTTGATGGGTCTGAGTTCTTGTCCCGTGTCCAGGAAGAAAGAGGTACATGGACAACTGGAGGGTGAGCAAGGTGAAGAGGTGCTTTATTGAGTGACAGTACGGCTCTAAGGAGACCTAGAGTGGGTAGCTCCTATCCACAGGCAGGTAGTTCCAATGAGTGGGCAGCTGTTAGCAGAGAGCGGACCCAGAGTGAGTAGCTTCTATTCACAGGCAGGCTATCCCAATGTCTACGCAGCCCTCAGTGGAGAAAAGACCTGGAATGGGCAGCTCCTATCCACAGGCAAGTTGTCCTGTCATTTGCTCGAGTCTGGCTGAGTGTGGGGTTTTAATGGTC
Organism: Macaca fascicularis; assembly: GCF_037993035.2. NCBI lineage: Eukaryota > Metazoa > Chordata > Mammalia > Primates > Cercopithecidae > Macaca > Macaca fascicularis. The sequence continues at coordinate 20,419,718 of NC_088377.1, read as the reverse complement.
TTCAGAGGGGATTAAGTGCATGCTGATTGGTCCATGGGCAGCCATGGGCGGGCAGAAAAAGCGCCATAAATTCTCATTCCAGTCTGCAGAACTGACAGCCCCGCGCCCAGGCTTCAGACCATCCCTGGCTTGAAGGTGGTGCTTCATTGGGGGCCTGCCCCTTTCCACCCAGGAGCCTGTCTGCCTCCTGCCACCATCTATATGTCATTCATGGCACTTTGGCTGTTTACAACTTTGGACACCTACCTGCAGGTCCGTGCCAAACTGCTCTTAGCTCCCCCTTGGCCTCCCTCCTATGCTCTTTGGCAACCAAAGTCTACAGGGGGCTGAAGTGGCAGGAGGCTGGCATGTCAGCATCACCCCAAGCGTGTGCACACCCAGCCAGGTCATGACAGCGCCTGCATTCTGCCACAACTTTTCTCCGAAATCGGAGTGGCTGCCAGGAGCAGAAAGAGGCCAGGCAGCAGAAGTAGGCACTTCTGAGACTGTGGGCAGAGGGCGCTTCCTGGGGGCGGAGGGGGCTTCCTGGGCCCGGAGAGCACAGAGACGCCCGGGTCCGCAGCCATGGCTGGTTGCAGCTGCACCCGGGAGTGTGGGCCTCCCACCCCAGCAACTCAGAAGGGGGCAAGGCTCTTCTGCCTGTTCCTGTCTCCCACAGTCTCCGAGGAGTGTGCAGCCCCGACCGCACCTCCCCTACTGCAGCCAGCATCTTTGCAGTAGCCACTCCAGATGGGCCCCTGATGCATCACAACCAGTATGGAATAAAACTAAATAAATAACAATAAGAAAATGAAAAAATTACAAATATGTGGAAACTAACACACTCTTGAACAATCATTGAGTCAAAGAAAAAATCAAAAGGGAATTTAAAGAATATCTCAACAAACAAATATGAAAACACAACTTACTGAAACTTATGGGGTGCAGTAAAGTTATAATAGTATTAAGTGGGAAGTTTCTAGCAATAGGAAGATAGAAATTCTGGCAGAGTATAAGCAAGTAGTCCAGGAAAGAGATCTATTGTGATCCATTCACATTAGCAAAAACATTCCAGCTCATGATTTTAAAAATGGAAATGTGAAGCTGGCATGCCATTCTTTATCTATTAGAGTGGAGAGATTAAAGTAATTTATATTACCTACTGTTGTCACACGAGAGAGTGGGGAATAGGCATAAATAGGGTCAGGCTTCTTGTAACACAATTTGGCAATATTTTTCAAAATAAATCTAACCATGATATTCGATTAAATTATTTCATATTTATAAAATTACCCTATAGATTCTTTTGCAAATGTGCATCTAAGATATGGATACAAAGATAAGCATTATATAAAAGTGTAAAAAAAAAGGAAACTGACTATCTATTAATAGGTACCAATTAAATACATTATAGTATAGCGTATTAACAGAATGAAGGCAATGATAATACAGAATGAGATAAATTACAAATGACTTGGAAAAATATTTATGTCAAAAAATTAAACAGGAAAAAGTCAAGTCTCAAATTGTAAATCTACTTTTATCTCTCTTTACATATACAATATGCAAGTGTCTTTTCTTTGTGGTAGGAAGAATACACCTCGGCATATGAACAGTAGTTATTACTTAAAAATGCGATGAGGGACATGAGAAAACAGTAACTTTATCACACTTTTTAATACAACTCTACAGTTTGATTTTCTATGGCTAGAACAAATTCCTTCTAATTACAGTTTTCAAAGTATAGACGTGTGGAGGATTGGGAGACACAAAGGTGATTGAGTAAGTCTGCGCTAGTCATGCATTAGTTTTAGAAGGCTAAGCTAGTTTATTGAACACTAGGAATGTCTAAAGGTTTTTGAGCAAGAATTGAGTGTGCTCAGTTTTGTGGTGGTATTGGTTAGCAAGATTAATGCTGCAGTCCTGGGAGCATTAGATCTAGGAGGTCTTTAGTATCATCCAGAGGAGATGAAAAGTGTGCCTGAACTAGGTGAAAATGCTGGAAATAGACAGAAAATGTATACTGGAAGGTGTTTGAAAGAATGATTACAAGAAATAACCACGGATCGAATGAAACTTATGCCATACAGAGCCTCTCAAAGGAGGACCTCCCAGAGCTGAACGAAGGAAGGATAACGTTCATGGAATTTATTTTGCTGTCTACTTCTATTTTAAGAAGTTTTCATTTGCATATTTTCCCTTAAACATAATAATTCAATAAGGATGACATATATTTCTTCTTTTCATGAATCTTTTGTTGTTGTTGTTGTTGACATCTACTTTCAGGAGGTGTATATTCTACAGGGCTTGTTACCAGAGCAATATTAGGATGAGTACATTTAATATCATAAAATGTGAACAGGGGATAAGGATTTTTTTCCATTTATCTTGAAGTTGATAGGGTTGAAATGATTACTTTTCTTTGTACAAAAAGCCTCCATATAAATGGGCTTCTTAGAACAAGTATAAGATAATAACAAGATAAAATGGTTCTTTTTCCATTTAAGTTTATTAAGCATTCATTTCATAGAAAGTTACTGGAGCAGTTAAATTAACAATTCTTATCTTGTGATTTTAGTCTAGCCCAAAGGAAGCAGCTTTATTTTGCATGGGTGCAGTCAACAGAAAAGCTAGATTTTTGTGTTTGGTTACTTCCCTGCAGTGTGTGTTATCTGAGATTGAGGGATAAAAAGAGTTGCCTTTTGGAAAAACGAAAGGAAAAAAAATCTCCCATTATACAATAGATACTGAATCATCCCTTTCATTCTACATGCACACACGCACCTACACACACAGCCCCCTCAGAATAAAATTAATAGCAGAAGTAATCAATAAAATCATAAATATGGAAATAATTGAGTCATGTTTAACATAAGAACATAAGAAAGTGCTTGCTATACATACTTGTTTTACATATTAGAGGGATGCCATAGATTTGTAAAGCAAAGAGGGACGTACAACTGAGTCAGAGTGTGCAGAAATTTTTTTGCCATTTTTTTCTGCCGGCTTTATTAAGGCATGTCCACAAATATATATATTTATGGGGTATACCATAATGTTGTAATATTTGTATACATTAAAAATTGATAAAGCTAGCATCATATGCATCAACTCTCATAGTTATTATTTGTGCTGAGAACATTTAAGATCCACTCTTTTAGCAATATTCAAATATATAATATATTATTATCAACTATAGTCACCATGCTGATAGATCTTCAGAAATTATTCTTCCTATATACTTGAATTTTTGTACCCTTTAGTCAACATGTCCCCATCTCCTGCCCCTCCCCATAACCATCATTCTACTCTCCGCTTGTGTGAGTTCAACTTTTTTTTAAGGTTACACATATAAGCGAGATCATGAGTTGTTTGTTTTTCTGTACTTGGCTTATTTCATTTGCGTAATGGTTTCCAGTTTCATCAGTGTTGTCACATATCTTGGCTATTGTCCATATCTTGGCTATTGTCAATAATGCTGCAATGAACATGGGAGTGCGGCTATATTTTTGTTATACAGTACTGATTGCAATGAACATGGGAGTCCGCATATATTTTTGTTATACAGTACTGATTGCAATGAACATGGGAGTGCATCTATATTTTTGTTATATAGTACTGATTGCAATGAACATGGTAGTGCGGCTATATTGTTGTTATACAGTACTGATTGCAACGAACATAGTAGTGTGGCTATATTTTTGTTATACAGTACTGATTTCCGTTCTTTTGGGTATATACATAAGAGGGATTGTTGGGTCACGTGGCAGTTCTATTTTTAATTTTTTGAGGAATGCCTGAATTGTTTTCCACCAAACATAATACTTTCCCTGAAAGAGGAATATTGGAGTCCATTATTATTAGTGTATTTCTATTTTTCTCTTTAGTTCTGTTTATATTTATATATTTAGGAGCTCCAATTTGAGTGCATATATATTTATAATTGTTCTGTCTTCTAGATGAATTGACCCCTTTATCATAAGTCAGTGATTGTTTTTGTCTTTCTTTACAGTTTTTGACTTAAAAATCAATTTTTTTCTGATATAAGTATAGCCACTCCAGCTCTCTTTTGGTTACTATTTTCATGGAATACCTTCTTCCATCTGTCTGTTTCTGCTGCTGTAACAAAAATACCACAGAGTCGGTAATTTATAAATAATATAAATTTATTTCTGACAGTTGTAGAAACTAGAAGTCTAAAGATCAAAGTCTTAGTAGATTTGGCTTCTGATGAAGGCTTTCCCTCTGCTTCCATGATGGCACCTTGTGGCTGTGTTCTCACATGGTGAAAGGTGGAAGGGAAAAAGGGATGGAAGGGGCAAACTCACTCCCTCAAGCCCTTTTAAAAGGCACTAGTCCCTTCTAGGGGAACTTTGCCCTCATAGTCAAATCACTCCTTAGGCCTCACCTCTTCATACTGTTGCATTGGAGATCAAGTTTCAAAATGAATTTTGAAGCAGACACAAACACTTAAACCATAGCATCAACTAAAATCAGTTTATTGTAGGCAGTATTTAGTTGAATTTCTGTTTTTTAAAAATCTACCCAGCCAGTGTGTGTGTACGTGTGTGTTTACACACATATATATTTACATTTTTAAAAATTATTTGTAACATTATTTTCTTTTTTTTCCCTGCTTTTCCTGAGCTGTATTTTTTTTATTGGAGAATTTAATCCACTTAACATTTAAGGTAATTGTTGATAGGTAAGGATTTACCACTTCCATTTTAAAAACGTTTTCTAACTCTTTTGTAGTTCCTTTATTCCATTCTCCCTCTTTTGCTGTCTTTTGTCATGATTTGTTAATTTTTTTAGTGCCATGATTTCATTATTTTTTTTCTTATCTTTTGTATGTCATCTACAGGCTTTTTTCCTTGTGGTTGCCATGGGGCTTACATAAACATCTAATTGTTATAGCAGTCTATTTTAAGCTGATAACTTATATTGAATACAAAAACTCTGTATTTTAACTTTTCACCTCCTTATACTTTATGTTATTGATGTAACAATTCATGTTTTTAAATATATTTTGTATCAAATTAACAGATTGTTATAGCTATAGTTACTTTTAATTCTTTGTATTTTAACTTACATGAGTTAAAAGTGATTTATAAACCATGATTACAGTATTCTGGCTATATTACAGTTTAGTAGAGTATCTAAACTTGACAGTAGGGTATCAAAACTTTACAGGAAGTTTTACATTTTTGTATGTTCTCATGTTGTTAGCATATGTTTGTTTCAACCTGAGAAACTTTATTTTACATTTCTTGTAAGGCAAATCTAGTGTGATGAACTCCCTCAGTTTTTGTTTGTCTGAAAAAATTTATCTTTTTTAACAAATATTTTTGAAGGGCAACCTTGTTGGGTATGGTATTTTTGGTTGAAAGTTTTTTTCTTTTACTATTTTGAATACATTATCCCATTTTCTCCTGGCCTACAAAATTTCTGCTGAGAAATACACTAACAGTTTTATGGGGGTTCCTTGAATGTGACAAACTGATTTTTTCTTGTTGCTTACAAAATTCCATTTGTCACTGACTTTTGAGAATTTGATAATAATGGATCTTTGTGAAGATATTCTGGTATTTAATATATTTGAGGTTCTTTGGGCTTCATGGATCTAGGGGTTCATTTCCCTTTCCAGATTTGAAAAGTCTTCTGTCATTTTTTACTGAAAGCAAGCATTCTGTCCCCTTCTCTTTCTCCTCCTTCTGATACCCTGAAATGTGTATATTGGTTTGCTTTATGATGTCCCATAAATCCTATAATCTTCCTTAACTTTTAAAAATTCTCTTTCCTTTTGTTCCCCTGACCGAATAATTAAAGTCATCTGGCTTAAAGCTCACAGATTCTTTCTTATGATTGATTGGGTCTGCTGTTGAATAGCTCTCTATGAAATTTTTCAGTACATTCATTGTGTTCTTTAGTTCCAGAATTTCTGTTTGGTTCTTTTTTATGGTTTCTATCTCTTCTTTGAACTTCTCACTTTGTTCATTTATTGTTTTTCTAATATCATTTAGTTATCTTAATATCTAATAGCATTTAGTTACTTCTTATAGCTCAATGAGCTGCTTTTTTTTTGGACAAGAATCTCACTCTTGTTGTCCAGGCCAGAGTGCAATGGCATGATCTTGGCTCACTGCAACCTCTGCCTCCTGGGTTCAAGTGATTCTCCTGCCTCAGCCTCCCGAGTAGCTGGGATTACAGGTGCTCACCACCATGCCTGGCTAATTTTTCTATTTTTAGTAGGGATGAAGTTTCACTATGTTGATCAGGCTGGTCTCAAACTCCTGACCTCAAGTGATCAACCTGCCTTGGCCTCCTAAAGTGCTAGGATAACAGGTATGAGCCACTGTGCCGAACATCAATGAGCTTATTTAAGATGATGATTTTGAATTCTTTGTCAAGCAGTTAATAGATCTTCATTTCTTTAGGGTTCGTTACTGGTGCTTTATTTTGCTCCTTTTGTGGTGTCATGTTTCTCTAATTATTCATGATTTTTGTGGCCTTGTGCTGATATCTACACATTTTAGGAAGTAAGCATCTTTCCAGCCTTTACAGAATGGCTTTGGCAGGAAGAGCTCTTCATAAATTAGCCTGTCTAGAAATTCTAGGCAGCCTGACTTAGATACCATGTGTAGGCTTGCTGCTGGAGTCCTTGGGCAGAATAACCTGGTACCTGGGTCAACAAGTGAGTAGGCCTGGAATTGGCTCCACATGGGATGGCCTGGAGTTTGGGTTTGCTGCAGGCAGACCTGTAGCCTGAGTTCACATGGGCCATCTGAGTGTCAGGGCCCACTAAGGTGGGCTTGTAAACTGACTGTTCAGGGATAGGCCTTGAGTCTGCCCACAGAGGCCAGCCTAGGACTGGGGTTTACTCAGGTGAGCTGGATCCCTAGATTTTCTGGGGCAGCCTGGACCCTGGGTCCAGTGAAACCTGGGACTGCAGGCACCAGTCTGGTGCTGAGGCAGTCCTGGAGCCTGCATCCACCAGAGCGGTCCTAGAGCCTTGGTCCATGGGTTCCAGCCTGGCACTAGGGCCTACTAAGGCAGGCCTGGACTCTTGGTCTGCTGGAGCACTGGGTCATGGGGGCAAACCTGATGCCAAGGCCTGGTGGTAGGATAGGCATGGAGCCTGTGGCTATGGGAATCAGCCTGGCAATAGGATGGGCCTGATGCCTTGGGTCATAGAGGCTAGCCTGAAGCCTGAGCTATGAAGAATAGCCTGATCTGGATTTTACTGGGGCAGGCCTGGTGCTAAGATCTATAGCAAAGTCAATAACTCATTCTTTTTCTCAGGCAGGAAGTGTCTCTCTCCTTGCTATGCTATACAGGCTTGAGGGAGAGATGATGCCAGTAATGTGAGACTTTATTGCTCTCTTCAATGTGTCTTTCCTTATTTCTATGCTACACTGAGATATTGTAATCTCTTACCTGGACTCCTTAGCTCTTGTATATTTTTGTGCATGGATAGTTCCAATTAAGTTTCCTGAGAGAGGACAAGTGCAGAAAAGTTTTATTCCACCATCTTCCAGATATCACGCTGTTTCTATAAACTTGAAGTAAAAATTACATACTGTGAAATGCATAGATATTAGGGATTAAATTCAATGAATTTTGATAAATGGATGCAAATATTATGACATAAAACATTATTACCCTAGAAATTATCTTATGTCTCCATTCAGATAATTCCCCATAGATAGCCATTGTTCTGATTTCCATAACCATAGGTTGGTTTTGCCTGTTTTAAATTGTATAAAGATGGGCATTCTCACAAAAATGTATTCTTTGATGTACATGTTTTTGAAAGTAAATTTTTTGACACTCAGGTACATTGTTACAGGTATCATCATTCATGTTTTTAAATCAGTGAGTATAATTTTGTTGGATAACTATTACACCATTTATGTATCCATTCTGTTTTGATGGACATTGTAGGTTATTCCCTGCTTGGGACTGGCATAAGCCTTTTTATGGACATATATTAATATAAGTTTATGTGACCAGTCCTATGCGTCTATAACCTCAGGAAAGTGGAGAGGAACTGGAAATGTGAGCAGTTTGAACATCTGGCACTACACCAGAGAACATTAGTATCTTCCATTCAAGCTAACCTGGAGGGTCTGTCTTCTCCCTTCGTGGCACAAAGGTGACAAAAAACAGAAGAATGCATGAAAATTTTGGGAGGTGTTGGATATGTTAATTACCTTGATTATGTTGATACTCTCATGGGTATTTACATGTGTCCAAACTCATCAAATTGTATACATTAAACCTCAATTAAAGCTGTTAAATAAATATAAATGAGTAACTAAATACATGTAAAAAAAATGGTGACACTTGCTTTCTCAGCTAAGGTCTTGCTACCTCAGGAAACAGCCCTGCTGCCACTGACTGTCATTGCCGTGGCCACACATGCCCTCTCACGGCTTCCCTTTCCTACTGCTTTGATTCCCAGTGGGAAGGAGACCCCACAGGCATTCTCTTCCACTAAACTGTCAGCTACCCTAATCGCCAGCCTTTTCTCCTCAATGTTTTAGGAAGTTGCTGTAGTTCTGCCATAATTTCCTGTAGGTATTTTCTTACTACCTTGCTTTCTCGGGAAAGAGGGTTATGAGTTGACTCTTGGGCAAATTAATTATTCTAGCTTCAGCTGGATTATTTTTGCTAGAAGTTCCACTAATTTCATAGCATGTCATTGTACACTTCTGCCATCTCTGATGTGGATGTAGTTTTTTTCTTTTTAAGCCTTGTAACTTAGGTTCTAGAAGGAAGCAGTTGAATATCAGTATTCTAGTCATGGTTATACTCAGGCATATTCTTTACTCAGAGGTTTTTATCTTTAATATTTCTTTGGAAGTTTAGAATGTAGGCATCAATATTTTTAAGTTAACAAAGAATGAAGGCAAAAGAGACTGGATAGATTTTGTGTGATTTCAAATTCTGGGTAGCAGTCTTGTTCTGAAATGTTGCTCTGTTATGGATTCCTGACTGTAGTTAAATCTGAGCAATACGTTTTAGAAGGGATTACATAGAGTCCCTTCCTTTCAAATGGCATGCTTTGCATGCGACATTTGATGTTATATTATGCTGTTAGGCCTTAGAAATTTCACAAGAATTTTGTCAAGGAAAGATTTTAAAAAAGCTTCAGCTTAAGAATTGTACTTTTCTAGATGTAATGTATCAGGAAATGAAGAATCACGACTTTCAGTTAGATAATTAGAAAATAGGCAAGATTTAGGTAAGAGAAAACATCTATACATTCAGGTTGCTCATTCTTATTAGTAATGTAATCTGTGTTTTCTAATAATCTTGGGATTCAAAAGGTAGATTAACATCAATAATTTTGGCCTGCTTTGAAATTTCCACAGTTAAAAAACTACCAAAATCCTCTCTGTCTCTCCTATATCCTCCACCTACTTATGAGAAACTCAAGTCCTTGCAGCCTTTACAAAAATTGTCTCTTATGGTCTGTCAAAATGCATAAAGAACTTTACCCATGGCCCAAGGGTCCATTGTTGAGTCACTTCCAGTGGCTGCTATTTCCTATGGCAGCTGAAGCTGTGGTCACCCTCCAAGGTCAGGAGATGTCAAACTGCAGCAGTGTCTAGCACTGGCTGGTGTTCTGCGGAGTGCTAATGATAGGCCACCGGCTATGCTTATGATGGTGCTGTTTCCTTCTTTCCTGGTTTCACATGTTTACAGCATGCCACTGCCTCTGTTTTAAAGCAGGAGAAATTTCTCCCCACTGACATCATAGAGTCATGTTGCTCCGGAAACAGGGCAACTTATTTTTTTTTCTTTTTTTAAATTTATTTATTTTTTATTATTATACTTTAAGTTCTAGGGTACATGTGCATAACGTGCAGGTTTGTTACATATGTATACTTGTGCCATCGGAAACAGGGCAACTTATTGTGTGTTTGTGTTTGAGTGTTTTTTCAGTTTTTGCTTCTGTCCCGTTTCTCTTGGGGCTTGTCCAGTCATCTTAGGAGTGGGGGACACAGAGCCAGAAGAAAATGTATTTGTGTGAGATATTTGCATTAATAGTCTCTTTAGTTAGATTGTGATTCTTAGGAAGATCCTCTGGCTCTGTAATGGCCTCTCTCTACCATTATTCCAGGAAGACCAACATATATTTTAATTCAGGTAGTAGCCACAATTTAGACTCAAGCTGTTAATTACCCCATCCCACTCCAAGCATATTGCTTTTAAAATTAAAATGCTGTTTCTTTTTCCAGAGTTGCTGACTGCAAATCTTGTTTTCAAGCCATTGAAATTTAAATAGTTTTGTGGGCCCAAACTTCAGCTCTTATTCTCGCTGCCAGGAATTGCCAGATAAGATCACATCTGCAATATTATTTGCATAAAGGCACATATATTTTATGATATAGAACCTTACTCTATTCTACACACATTTAGGGCTAGCCTAGAGAAATAATTTTTAATATAGTTTGTATAATTGACAGGTTTTTTGCCCATCAGTTCAAAAAATTGAACTAAGATGATATTTTTTAAATACTTTAAAAATGTGAAATATAACACACCCACACACAATACAATTCAAAAAATTAATATGTATTCAAAAATTCATATACTTTAAAACAATTATTAATAAATGTCTATTAAAATATATGTTAAAATTCTCACAAATCATAGTGAAAGAATTAATGCAAACATGATTCAGGCCCTGTAACAACATTACCAGCATCCTTAATGCCCCCTTCAGACCTGTTTCCCAGCACTGCCCAGGACACTCTTCAAAGGTAATTGCTATTCTAATTTGTAACACCATAGATGAATTTTGCATGTTTAAAAATGTTTTATTTTTTTATTTTTATTTTTATTTTATTTTATTTTTTTGAGATGGAGTCTCACTCTGTCGCCCAGGCTGGAGTGCAGTGGCCGGATCTCAGCTCACTGCAAGCTCCGCCTCCCGGGTTCACGCCATTCTCCTGCCTCAGCCTCCCGAGTAGCTGGGACTACAGGCGCCCGCCGCCTCGCCCAGCTAATTTTTTGTGTTTTTTAGTAGAGACGGGGTTTCACCATGTTAGCCAGGATGGTCTCGATCTCCTGACCTCGTGATCCGCCCGTCTCGGCCTCCCAAAGTGCTGGGATTACAGGCTTGAGCCATTAAAAATGTTTTAAATAAACATCGACTGAAGATACACGTCCAGAAAGGGCACAAATTGTAAACTTTCACAAAGTGACCAAATCTATGCAAATGGCATACCAGAAGTACTCTTATGCCTCCTCCCAGCAACTTTTCCCCCAACCAGAGGATAACTGCTATATTTACTTCTCACGCCATAATTCAATGTTGACTTTTTTGAATAGCACATAAGTGGAATCACACTCTATGTTATCTTTTGTGTTTGGGATTTTTCCTCAATATTATGTTTGTGAGATTCATTCTTGGTGAATGCGTAGTTACTCATTTGTTTTTCATTGCTTAATGATACTTAGTTCTGTGAATATTCCAAAATTCATAGGTATTTGCATTGCTGAACATTTGCATTACTTTCAGTTTGGATTCTTGCAAATAGGACTGCAATGAACATTGAAGGATGAGAATAGACACTTCAACGGTGTTGTGATAAACATTCCTTTACAGGTCTTTGGGTGTGCATAAGTACAGAATTCTGTTGGTTATATACTGAGTTGCTTAATTGCTGGGTCACAAAGCCTACATTTGTTGAGCTTTAGTAGCTACTGCCAGTTTTCCAAAGTGGTTATATCAAGCTACATCTCCATCAACAGGATATGATGATTTCTGTTGCTCCACGTCCTATCCTAACCAACACTTGGTATTGCTAGTTTGTTTACTTTTGGTGAGCATAATGTGTACTTCATGTGTATTTCCTTGGTATTTGGAGGCCAACAAACTCTTTGTATGTTTATTGGTCATTTAAGAAGTCTCTGTTCAAGTCTTTTGCTCATTTATTTTTTATTTTATTCTCAACTTTCATCTCATTTTTATTTATGTATGTATGTATGTATGTACGTATGTATGTATGTATGTATTTCAATAAGTCTTTGGGGAACAGGCGGTGTTGGTTACATAAATAAGTTCTTTAGTGGTGATTTCTGAGATTTTGGTGTACCATCCGAGCAGTGGACACTGTACCTGATGTGTAGTGTTTTATTCCAAGCCACCCCACACCCTTTCCCCTGAGTCCCCAAAGTCCAATATATCATTCTTATGCCTTTGTATCCTCTTAACTTAGTTTCCACAAATGAGTGAGAATACACAATTTTTCGTTTTTCCGTTCCTGAGTTACTTCACTTAGAATAATAGTCTCCAGCTCCATCCAGGTTGCTGTGAATGACATTATTTTGTTCGTTTTTATGGCTGAGTAGTATTCCATGGTATTTATATATATATGTGTAAATATCACGTTTTCTTTACCCACTCATTGATTGATGGGCATTTGGCCTGGTTCCGTATTTTTGCATTTGCAAATTGTACTGCTGTAAGCATATATCTACTATTTGTGTGTGTGTGTGTGCGCGTGTGTGTGTGTATACATATATATATGCGCAAGTATCTTTTTGTATAATGACTTCTTTTCCTCTGGGTAGATACCTAGTAGTGGGATTGTTGGATCAAATGGTAGATCTACTTTTAGTTATTTAAGGAATATCCACACTGTTTTCCATAATGGTTATACTAGTTTACTTTCCTATCAACAGTGTAAAAATGTTCCCTTTTTACCACATCTATGCCAACATCTATTATTTTATGATATTTTGATTATGGCCATGCTTGCAGGAGTGAGGTGGTATTGCATTGTGCTTTGATATGCATTTCCCTGGTAATTAGTAATGTTGAGCATTTTCCCATATGTTTGTTGGCCATTTGTATATCTTCTTTTGAGAATTGTCTATTCATATCCTTAGCCCACTTTTTGATGGGATTATTTGTTTTTCTCTTGCTGATTTGTTTGAGTTCTTCATAGATTCTAGATATTACTCTTTTGTTAGATGGACAGATTGTGAAGATTTTCTACCACTCTGTGGGTTGTCTATTAACTCTACTGATTATTTCTTTTGCTGTGCAGAAGCTTTTTAGCACATTTAAGTCCCATCTATTTAATCTTTGTTTTTGTTGCATTTGCTTTTGGATTCTTGTTCATGAAGTCTTTGCCTAAGTCAATGTCTAGAAGGGTTTTTTCAATGTTATCTTCTAGAATCTTTATGGTTTCAGGTCTTAGATTTAAGTCTTTGATCCATTTTGAGTTGATTTTCGTATAAGGTGAAAGATGAGGATCCAGTTTTATTCTTCTACACGTGGCTTGCCAATTACCCCAGCACCGTTTGTTGAATAGGGTGTCTTTTCCTCACTTTATGTTTTTGTTTGCTTTGTCAAAGATCAGTTGGCTGTAAGTATTTGGCTTTATTTCTGGATTCTTTATTCTGTTCCATTGGTCTATGTGTCTATTTTTATTTTTAAAGTTGAAAAATATTCCAGATATAAGCCCTGGTTATATCTGTGGTTGTAGATATTAGAAATGTCTTTTTGCCATTTGGTAATTTGTGTTTTCACTCTATTAATGCTGTCTTTTGGGTAACATGTATTTCTCATTTTATTGTACTCCATTTTTATTAAACTTTAATGGTTCATGCTACCATGGGAAGAAATCTCTTTCATCCCCAAGGCCAAAAAAAATTTTAATCAGAAACTTTATTTCTCTTTTATACTTAGATTTACCATCTACTGGTATTGATATTTTTGTATGCAGTGTGGTAAAGGGCAGGGATTATTTCTTTCCATGTAGATATTCAATTGATCCAACACAATTTGTTGAAAAGACAGTATTTTTCCCTGTGCTCTTTAATGCTGTCATTCTCATATTCCAGTGTTTATATATATATATGGGTCCATTTCTAGATTATCTATTCTGTGTTACTTGTTTATTTCTGTTATTGTGTCCATATTCATATCTTAACTACTACAAACTCAAAAATTTTGGTAATTGAGAATGCAAGTCACCCAACTCTGTTCTTTTTTTCCTTCAAGATCTTCTTGGTTATTTTTACAGTTCTAAACAAATGTTAGAATCAGGTTTCCATTTTCCAAAAATTATCTCCTGGGATTTTGATTGGAATTTTACTGAGTGAAATTACTTTATCACCATTTGACAGATAATTGCAAATTGCATTTTAAAATATTCAGTCTTTCAATTCCATGAACAGAGTATATCCGCCTATTTGTTTAGGTAATCTTTAATTTTGTCAGTAATGTTTCATAGTTTTGTTTGTTTGTTTGTTTTTTACAGAGTTCTTACACACTTTAAAAGTATTTATTTCTAGCACTTTGCAGTTTGGATGCTATCATTAATAGTACATTTTGACTTTTTTAACTTGTTTTTGCACCTATACAAAAATGTAAATATTTTTTCTATATTGACCTTGTAGACAGTGATCTTATAAATCTATTATAATAACTCAAATAGTTTATCTGTAGGTTATATTGAATTTTCTACATATACAATACTTACAGTGCCAGTAAAAGTCCCTTGCTTTCATTTTCAGCAATTTTTTTTTTGTTTGGCTATACAATTCTGGTTTGAAATTATTTTGTGCAATTTGAAGATGTCATTCCTTTTTTTCTAGTTTCCATTATTAATTTTAAGTAGTCATCTGTCATTCTTCTTTGCTCTTTTGATATCAAGATGCCTAGTTTCTTCTCTGGCTGCTTTTAAAATTAATTAATTACTTCCATTTTCTGCACTATTACGATAAGGTGCCTACGTTTCATTTTGTTTAGATTTATTTGAGATTCCTAAAACTTGTTGAATCTGTGACTTGATGTATTTTGTGAGTTTTGAAATGTTTTTGGCCATTCTCTTCCTATTATTATCTCATTTCCTTTTTACTAAGACTCTAACCTTCATGTACAGTTGACTTTTTCTTTGTGTTTCATATATAATTTATGCTCTTTGAGTGTGTGTTTTCCATTCCTTTTCTCTCTGTGCTTCAGTATAGATATTCAGTATAAATATTAAACTTCTCTATTGAATTCCTAATTTTAGTCATTGTATTTTTCATTTCTATGATTTCCTTTTTTTTAAAGTAGTTTACAGTTTTCTGAAATTCTACATTGTGTGTTTTAGTTTAGTAATAATTTTGTTGGATATAGAATTTTGGTTTCATATGAAGTTATTTTAAATAATATATAATACTTATTTAAAATCCATACCTGGTAACTGCAACATCAGAATCTCTTATAATTCTGATTCTATTTTTTCCGGTTCTTTGAAATATTTTATAGGCCTAGTTGTTTTAGGTTGATGACAAATTTTGTGCATAAAAATGTCAACATAATTTGAGTTTCTGAATTTTTATCTCCCTCTCTAGAGGACTTAAATTTGCTACTGCCAGGCTTTTGAGCTATTGGTTGATTAGTGTAATCTAGTTAATCTAATTAGAGCTTGAGCAAGTTGGAATCTGTAATCTGAAGGCCTTAACAAGTGGTGGTCAATTTCTGGCATATTCTTACTCCCCGACTGTATGTAGCCTTTTGGTATTCAAACTAAAAGCTTTGGGTGTTTACTTGGGTCTCTTTTCCTTAACAAGTTTAGGGTTCTAGTTTTAGTACCCCTCATTCCTGTGATGCTGCAATACTCCCTGCTCACCTGCTTATTCCCTCAACTGCTATTTTCAAAAAGGTAAATGCTTGAGGAGCAGAGGAGCACCAAATATCAGGCTCAACCCTGTGCACATTCTCCCAGCTCCACAAGTCTTTGGTGGTTTGGTTGCTCTCTAATGTCTTCAAGTATATATTTCTATCTAAATCATCTTCAGTTTTTCTCATTGTTCTCAGTGGAAGTATTGACCTGAAACAAGCAAGTCTATTGTTGCTTGAAGAAAACATGAAATTTTTATTCTGTTGTTACATTCAAGAACCTTGCTAGCACCTAGACACTTGTTAAAAATTAAACACAAATAGTATTGAATTGGCGAAAATGATTAGCAATATGCTATGTCTCAGATGAAAAATACATGCAAGGCAGCAAATAACATTCCACAAATATTAAGAATTAAGTACTCTTCATATATACTATGCACAAATGGGTATGATGAGAAAGCAGATGAGATCAGACTAATAAGGAAGAGGCTATGACACATTGTTTTGTAAGTAATATTATGAAGACTATGATACTACAAATGTTATTAATGGCAATGTCAGGTTGATAATTTTCTAAATTTGTGTGTGTATGTGCAGAAAGCTGTGCTATGGAGATTATCCAGATGTAGTTCTGCGCACTTAAAAGAAAATTGCAAATAATAAAAGGAAACAATAAAATCAGAACATTTTTCCCTAAGGAAGCAGGTGCCTAAGGTCAACATGCATTCTGTTCATTGACTTGAACTTCTATAGCTATAGAACATCATAAAAATTGAGGCAATATATCAGCAGTGTTTACATTATGTTTCATGTGGGAAAATACACAATCACTTTTAAAAGTTATCAAACAAAAATTAAGTTGGAAAAAGGGATAACCAGTTTCAAACTTCTGTATATAGCTAGCCAGTTATCCCAACATCACTTATTAAATAGGGAGTCCTTTTTCCATTGATTGTTTTTGTCAATTTTGTTGAAGATCAGATGGTTGTAGGTGTACAGCATTATTTCTGGATTCTCTATTCTGTTCCGTTGGTCTATGTGTGTGTCTGTTTTTGTAGCAGTATCATACTATTTTGGTTACTGTATTCCTGTGACACAGTTTGAAGCTGGGTAATGTGATGCCTCTAGCTTTGTTCCTTTTGCTTAGGATTCAGTTGGCTATTTGGGCTCCCTTTGGATTTCATATGAATTCTAAAATAGTTTTTTTCTAGTTCTGTGAATAATGTCATTGGTAGTTTGATAGAAAGAGCAGATTCCCGAATCTGTAAATTGCTTTGGGCAGTATACTCATTTTAATGACATTGAGTCTTCCTATGCGTGAGCAAGGAATGTTTTTCCATTTGTTTGTGTCATTTTTTGAGCCATGGTTTGTAGTTCTCCTTGTAGAGATCTTTCACCTCCTTGATTAGCTGTTTTCCTATTTGTGTGTGTGTGTGTGTCTGCGTCTGTGTGTGTGTGTGCGTGTGGCAGTTGTGAATGGGGTGTCATTTCTGAATTGGCTTTCAGCTTGGATATTTGTGTATAGGAATGCTAGTGATTTTTGCACATTAATTTTGTATCCTGAGACTTTACAGAAGTTGTTATCAACTGAAGGATTTGGGCTGGGACTATGGGGTTTTCTAAACATAGAACCATGTTGTCTGCAAACAGGGAAAGTTGGACTTACTCTCTTCCTATTTGAACGCTCTTAATTTCTTTCTCTTGCCTGAGTGCTCTAGCCAGAACTTCTAACACCATGTTCAATAGGAGTGGTGAGAGAAGGCATCCTTGTCTTCTGCTAGTTTTCAAGGGGTATGCTTCCAGCTTTTGCCTATTTTAGTATGATGTTGATTGTGGATTTGTCACAGATGGCACTTATTATTTTGAAGTATGTTCCTTCAATACCTAGTTTAATGAGTGTTTTTAACATAAACCGATGTTGTGTTTTATCAAAAGCCTTTTCTGCATGTATTGAGATAATCGTGTTTTTTGTGTTTAGTTCTGTTTATATGATGAATCACATTTATTAATTTGCATATGTGGAATCAACCTCGCATCCCAGGGATAAAGGCTACTAGATCATGGTGGATTAGGTTCTTGATGTGCTGTGGGATTCAATTTGCTAGTATTTTGTTGAGGATTTTTGTATCTATGTTCATCAAGGATATTGGTCCACTGGCTATTTCTTATGGGACTTCTTTGCTGCACCTTCTCTTCTTTCAGATCCATAGTAAATAGAAAACCTACAGAATGGGAGAAAGGACTTGCAAACTATGCATCTGATGAGGGTCTAATATCCAGCATCTATAAGGAACTTAAATTTGCAACAAACAAACAACCTCATTAAACATTAAGCAAAGAACGTGAACAGTCATGTTTAAAAAGAAGACATACATGCAGCCTACAAGCATATGGAAAGAAGATCAATATCACTGATCATTAGAGAAATGCAAATGAAAACCACAATGAGATATCATCTTACACCAGTCAGAATGGTTATTATTAAAAAGTCAAAACTAACAGACGCTGGAGAGGTGGTGGAGAAATGGGAATGCTTATATACTGTTTTTGGGAGTGTATATTAGTTCAATAAACATGGAAAGCAGTGTGGAAACTCCTCAAAAAGCTAAAAACAGACCTACCATTCAGTAATGGGATTACTGGGTATATACCCAAAGGAATAGAAATCATTCTATTATAAAGACACATGCACATGTATATTCATTGCAGTACTATTCACAATAGCAGAGACACGGAATCAGCCTAAATGCCCATCAATGGTAGACTGAATAAAGAAAATGTGGTACATATACACCAAGGAATACTATGCAACCATTAAAAAATTACATGATCATGTCCTTTGCAGGAACATGAATGGAGCTGGAGGCTATTATCCTTAGAAAACTAATACAGGAACAGAAAATCAGATACCACATGTTCTCACTTATAAGTGGCAGCTAAATGATGAGAACACATGGATAAATAGAGGGGAACCACAGACACTAGGGCCTACCTGATGGTGCAGGGCAGGAGGACAGAGAGGATCAGAAAAAATAACTCTTGGATACTAAGCTTAGTACTTGGGTGATGAAATAATCCATACAGCAAACCCCTGTGACACAAGTTTACCTATATAAAAAACCTGTACATGTACCCCTGAATGTAAAATAAAAGTTAAAAGAAGTGATATTCCAACCATTTGTGTAATTTAGTTATCTAAAATGATGCACTTCCCTAGATAACTGGATAGGTGGGATTTTATTCATGCATTCAATATTTTGTCATTTGATGAAGAGCATTTGTGTTGAGGTTTTATGAAGGATCTGAAAAAATACATATTAGCTTATTTTACTGCAAATAGTAATTGCCAACAGTGAAGATATGTACTACCACCAAATTCCATATTATTTATGAACAAAAGATATACATAGACACTTGAAAAGTGATTTCTACCTTACATATGGGGAAAATACCTCATTTTTCTCAGCTGTCCATTATTTTTGAGATATTGTGTGCAGTGATAGTAAGAACAAGTAGATTTGGAACACTGCAGCAATAATTTTTTTCAATCGGAGTCCTGCCAAAATGAAATAATTTGACAGCATCCGGCACCCTGTACTCGTGCGTGGCTTCCGTAGAAACGGTGGCTTGCAAGGGCAGCTGGCTACTGTGATTTGGTACCTCATTCTTTAAACGTATAATGGTAATCTGGTTGGTTCAGGCAAACCCTTGCCTACTTATTATTACTCTGTTTTTAGAGTTGTTGCTGCCATTGATTAGATGACATTTAGGCCCACTGCACTCTTATGCCAGACTCTTTTGTACAGGTAAATTCTAATGCTTGATGGAGTAACAGAATGCTGCTGTGGAGAAAATGCAGTAACCAGCCAATTACTCTTTAATTCCAGAACCTCCAGCAGTTGTAAGGAGGACTGGATAAATTGCATTTGGTGGGTTACTTGACAGCTGATTTGCACATGGGGTGCCATGGACTATGGTAAAATAATGTGTTCTACTTGTGGCAAGTGTACTTAGAATAAAAACACTAATGCTGTATTCTCAATAAGTCAAAGTGGGAAATAGGACACAAGGTAAATGGAATAATTCTCTTAGCCTTTTTCATTTTTTGAGATGGAATCTAGCTTCATTGCTCAGGCTGGAATGGAGTGGTGTGATCTCAACTCACTATAACCTCCTCCTCCTAGGTTCAAGTGATTCTCCTGCCTCAGCCTCCTGAGTAGCTGGGATTACAGGCACCGGCCACCATGCATGGCTAAATTTTGTATTGTTGGTAGAGACAGGGTTTCACCATGTTGGTCAGCCTGGTCTCAAACTCCCGACCTCAAGTGATCCACCCGTCTTGGCCTCCAAACGTGCTGGGATTACAGGCATAAGCCACTGCGCCTCGCCTCTTGGCCTTTTAACATACATTCAGTAATGCATGTAAAGAATTGCTTCACGTGGAGGAAGCTTCTTTTTAAGAGGGTTTTGGAGGTATTTATAAGACAATATGGGGATGTTGTATTTGTGTCTAACTACAACAAAATGTATTATTACAAGGTTTATTTTTGCCTTATATAAGAAAAACATATTTAAGAAAGATATAAAAGCAAAAAAGAAGAAAATAAAAATAGCTTACCATTCCAGAAATAATTTAACATAATTTTTCCACATTATTATATATGTAATTTTTATACATACATTTTTGTATATAGATTATTTTAAAATAAGACTATACTGGATTGGAATCCGGTTTTTTTGGTTGTTGTTCATTTAACAACAACCAAATATTTTCCCATGTTAATAAAAGTATCCTGTACTAGTCATTTGAATGTTTGCTGAGAATTAATTAATTTTACTGATGGATCCTAATTATATAATTATTCCCTTGGTATATTAGTCTGTTCTCATGCTGCTGATAAAGACATACACGAGGCTAGGTAATTTATAAAGGAAAGAGGTTTAATGGAATTACAGTTTCACATGGCTGGGGAGCCTTACAACCATGGCAGAAGACAAAGAAAGAACAAAGGGACCTCTTACATGGCAGCAGGCTAAAAGAGCTTGTGCAGGGGAAGTCCTATTCATAAAACCACCAGATCTCGTGAGACTTATTCACTACCACGAGAACAGCATTGGAAAGGCCCACCCCTATGATTTAATTACCTCCCACCAGGTCCCTCCTACAACACGTGGGAATTGTGGGAGTTACAATTCAAGGCTGGATTTGGGTGGAGCCATGATCAAACCATATCACTTGGTGATAGACATTGAAATCTTTTCCTTCCCTCCCTCCCTCCCTCCCTCCCTCCCTGCCTCCCTCCCTCCCTCCCTGCCTCCCTCCCTCCCTCCCTGCCTCCCTCCCTCCCTCCCTCCCTCCCTGCCTCCCTCCCTCCCTTTCCCTCCCTCCTCCCTCCTTCCTTCCTTCCTCCTCCTTTCCCTCTTTCTCTCTTTCATTCTTTTCTTGTTTCTCTTTGGTATAAGCCATGTTACCATAAAAACCTTAATGGCTACAAATGTGAGCATACATAATTGTCTCCTTATGTTAAATAGCTAGAAACGTAAGTGATGAATCAAAGGGTATGTGCCATGGTATTAGAGATCAGCTGAATTCAATAAAGTACCAGCAGAAAGCATCTTTATTCTTTCCATTATTATTCTTTTAAACTTCTGATTTGAACTATAGTTCTTTTTTCCTACAACTAAAAAAAAAATCTCAGGCAGGTTTCATAGTTTTCCATGACACTCCTAAATAATAAATGGATAATTTAGTTAGTATTTTATGAATTGTCCAAAATCTGGAAGAATTTCATAGCCTAACATGGTTTGGTAGGTGCTCCATTTGGAAATAATTACTATTCCTGATAAAATTCTCCAGCGATTTTCTGATTGACATTAATGAACTGAAAAACCAAAACTTCTAAAATCCTAACAGTGTTCAGTCTTAGGAAAAATCTAATGCCGTTTAACAAACCTCATGAAGAGTCTGTAATTTTTAACTAGCTATTGCATTATAGTTTATCCAATCTAGCAATCATACTACAGCCATTTCCCTCCATGAAATGTGTCTCTCAGAGGAATTATTTGAATTGTCATGTTCATAAGCTCCTTCCTTTGTGACAAATTTTAAGAAATACTTTGATGTGTTCATAATCAATGTGTCTGTGAAGCTGCTTAACAGACATTAGAAAGTTCTATCTACAAGACTAAGCGGGGTTTATTCCAGGTAGATAAGGATAGTTAAATAAACAACATTATTCACTACATTATCAAATAAAAAATAATGGTCATAAAATCATGTTGATTGACACAAAAAAAATTTCGTAAAATTCAGTGTTAATTTATGATTAAAACAGACAAACAAAAAATTTTTTGCAAATTAGAAACAGAAAGCAAGTTCCTTACTCTGACAAAAAATATCAGTAAATAACCTACAGGAAAAATCATACACTATAGTGAAATATTAAAACTATCCACTCAACATTAACAACAAGATGATTATGTTCAGCTGTTTAATACAATATTTTAATTCAGTACGTAACCAATAAACTAAGACAAGGAAAAAGTCTAAGGATGGTTAAAAGAGAAATAAATGTGTCAGTATTTATAGAACAAGATGATCATGTATGTAGAAATTCCAAAATCATCCACAAATGTAAATTAATAGTGAATTGTGCAATATCACTATATAAAGGTCATAAACAAAATGTATAAGGCACAATGAATTTTTAAAAGTTGCAAAAATATCATTTATAATATTAAAAAAAATCATATACCTGGGAATAAATCTAACTAATAATGTGAAACATCTCTTTACCAAAATTAAATAACTATATAAATGAAAAGATATTTCATGAGGTTTTGGAAGCCTCATTGTAAATATTTTATTTATTTTCACACTAATTTTTTTTTTTTTTTTTTTTGAGATGGAGTTTAGCTCTGTCGCACAGACTGAAGTACAGTGGCGCGATCTCAGCTCACTGCGACCTTGCCTCCTGGGTTCAAGTGATTCTCCTGCCTCAGGCTCCCGAGTAGCTGGGATTACTGGAGCCTGCCACCACACCCAGCAAATTTTTGTATTTTTAGTTGCGATGTGGTTTCACCATATTGACCAGGCTGGTCTCAAACTTCTGACCTCAAGTGATCCACTTGCCTCAGCCTCCCAAAGTGCTGGGACTACAGGTGTGAGCCACTGTGTCCAATGTTTCACACTAATCTGAGATCCAATGAGATTGCAATAAAAATACCATTAGGATTTGGGTATTTATTTATTTCAAAAGTCACCAAGCTGAATTTAAAGTGCATTAGGAAATGCAAAGGTCCAATCTTGAAAAAAAAAAAAAAAAAAAAAAGAAAAAATCTGAAAGTCTGAAAGACATTTACTCTCTTTACAGATTATTATAGAGCTAGAGTAATCAAGACAGTGTGATATTGGTACAAAAATAAACAAATAGATTAATGAAACAGAATAGAGTGTGCCAAAATAAACCAGCATATATATTGCCACATTATTTGTAATAGGAAACATGGCCATTCATTAATAGAAGAAGGGAGTTGTTAATAAATAGTCCTAGGCCATTTGCATATTCACATGGAAAAAAATTATCTTGATCCCTAATCACACACACACACAAATAGTTTCCATATCATTTGCAAACTAATTGTTAAAAGAATAAAGATATTAGAGGAAAATATAAGTGATTATCTTCATGATTTTGATGTAAATAAGACAAAAAGCACTAACCACAAAAGAAAAAATAATCTATTAAACTGTTTTTCAAAATACATATCAAGTCTTCTGTTATAATTATGGTAGAATAACTAGATAAAGAGTTTTCCTCCTGTTAGAAGACTGGACAAAGTCACAATGGTTTTCAGATTTTAGAATGCACATCCCATAGAACTTTGATCCATGAAGCAAGAGAGACTAAAGAGGAGAGGTGAAAGAAGAGCTTGGCTATCTGTAGGAAAACCCCTTTCTGGACTATGGCAGGGAACGGAATCACAAGGAGAACATAGTTGTCCTCCTGACTTGAGGAGACTGAGTCTCGTTTTAGAAAAATGAGGCAGCTACAATATTCAAGGAAGAGTACCAGGGAGGAGAGAATTGCAGAGAAAGAGCTCCAGAAACCCGCATAGGGGGCCGGACATGGTGGCTCATGCCTGTAATCCCAGCACTTTGGGAGGCTGAGGCGGGTGGATCACCTGAGGTCAGGAGTTCAAGACCAGCCTGGCCAACATGTTGAAACTCCATCTCTACTAAAAATACAAAAATTAGCTAGGCATGGTGGCGGGCACCTGTAATCCCAGCTACTCAGGAGGCTGACGCAGGAGAATGACTTGAACCCAGGTGGCGGAGGTTGCAGTGAGCCGAGATCATGCCACTGCACTCCAGCCTGGGCAACAGAGTGAGATTCTGTCTCAAAACAGACAAACAAAAAACGAACGAACAAACAAACAAAAAAACAAACCTACATAGGGATAACTTCGATTCTGTTGCTGAATATCATGCTACATATGTGTAAGGTAAAATGTCATGAGGTTGGGAAAAGAGCATCCAGGTGGATATATTCTGAACAGGTCCCAGACCTCACAAAGGGCTACAAGGCATTTTCTGTTTCAGAGAGAGGAAGTGTCCTCATCAAACACCTGGGGCATCCCGTGAGGACAACAGAGAGGCTGTCCTTCAGTAAGGCGGCTAAAAACCGAAGTGACTCCAAACTCACGCTAAGAAAGCTTAAAAGCAAGCTATGAAAACTTTAAACTGCTCTGCAATTAACTTAAATACCTGACAGAACAAAGTTTAACTTCCTCAAAAGGAAGACTACAAAACCAAGCACTCAATAACATAAATTCACCATGTCCAGAATGACTGAACATGCAAAATATACGACGAAGAAAAATGTAACTCATTAACAGGAGAAAAATTAGGCAGTGGAAAAAGACATGCTTCTCCTGACAGGATCAATAAAAGCAAAAGTTCCAAGTTTGTGGTATAGAATATATTTGATATGACAGTTTAATATGGCAGCGTCAGGAAATTAATATATGTGCAAAAAATCTCAAACAAACAAAACCCCCCAAACAAAAAAACAAAAACTGTCATTTGAACAAGTGATCAGAAACAAACAAATTCGTTAGCAGAGCATGCTAGGATTAGGTAAAGCACAGGTGGAACAAATATGTATGTTAACAGAGATAGTGACTAAAAAAAGGCTACAATGGATGAAAAACTTTTAAAAAAATCCTTATTTTAAAAAACAAGGTGTTATGGTTGCACGATAAAAGCAGTTTAAATTACCTTTGCTTGGCATTGGTTTTTGAATAAAGAGCGCTGTTAAAATATGGTATTGAGATACAAAGGGCACCACTTGGAGGAAAATGTGAAGCATAGAAATGTAGTTTATTATTAATTGGGTTTTACTATTAGCATCTTGCATTTTTCTGGCTCAAAGACAGCGAGATACTACATTTCAAAAGGTTTAAACTTAGCTCAAAATATCTTTAAATTGTAGGAAGAGGAGCTGTGTAATTCAAATTTTCTCTTTGTACTTGTCTCATCTTTAAGACTAATGGAATTGGTTGGCGAATTATTGTTAAAACATCCTTCAAGTTTGAGGCATTTCCCAGCAAGTTATTCAGAATGCTGATTGTTATCCTTTTACCAGCTTTCATTTGTACTTTATGGGTCAGTGACTAAAATGTAGGATGCTCTCTAAGTCAGAGTGACTTCAATATAAAAGATGTTAGGGAAGCAAAATTGCATGCCAAGCAAATCTTTATCTTAATTAGCTGCTAGAACATGAAGAGTTTGCTTCTGTGCCTAAAACGTATTACAGCTGCATACTTATGTGCGGCCTTTATTGCACCATCCAATACAGATTTTTTCCCCCCATAATCACTGAGATTTGAAATTTTAAAGGAGAAAAATAAATTCTTTTCTTGGATGCAGTATATTCTGTGGAAGAGTGAAGAAGTGTGAACATTTCCATTAGAACAATATTTTCCTGCTTTTAAAAATACCACATTAAAGCTGAAAATTTAGGCCAAAATTTTCAAATGGTAATTGTTACAGGCAAGTCATCTTTGTGGTCAGAAAAGGGTGTTCCTGCATCTTTTTCTGTCTGAAACTGGGTGGCACTACTACTTTTTTTTTTTTTTAACTGAGCAGATGTTTTCCTTACAGTAAAATTGAGAAAAAGAGAAGTTTCTAAATTTCCATTGAACAGTTCCATTCACATCATTTTAACTCTGTGAGACAGTGTCACACTGAAACGACACACTACATCATGAAGCTTTTCTAAATGACAGAGGTGGCTTGCAGCTGCTGACCTCACTTCTCTTGGACTTGGCAGCAATCCACACTGCCTTGATCATGGCAGTGAAAATAAGATAGTATTCTGTATTATTTGTCCAAATCTGGCATATCAATGCCTGTGGATACATAAATGTTCTTGGGACTTGAAAACATTGCTGATGGAAACTCAAACAAGATAAAGGGCTAATGACAATGATAGGAAACCTAAGAAGAAAGTTATTCCATGACTTCACAAGAGTTGACAGAATTTATTATGCATGTGACAACAGGGGAAGTACAAAGAGAAGTTGTTTCAGAAATTGGTGTAAGGGTATGATGATACATTGAGAAAGTTGACTCTCAATGAGACTATTTGTAGCATCCCACTTCTGGAATGCCATATTCTAGAGCTCAAATTGGACTGAAAGATCTGTCCTGGTGTGCCTACCCTGTTGTTTCACGTGGTTACGATTTTCAGGTGTAGTGATTGTGTGGATTATTTTCTATTTAATCCTTCTAGACTCACTTTCTACCCGTTTCCATCCTGCTTTATGTCCCAGCATGCTGCTACATTATGGATTCCTTATTCTCTGGATTCTGGAGGGGAAGACGGAAGAGTGAGATTAGGATTGACAGTTCACCCTTGAACAACACAGATTTGAAGGGTGCGGGTCTCTGTTCACTTACATGTGGATATTTTTCAATAAATACATTGGATATTTTTTGGAGATTTATGACAATTTGAAAAAACAGATGAACTGCATGGCCTGAAAATATGGGAAAAAATAAGATAATTTTGTCATAGTTACATAAAATGACATAAAATATTTGTAGATATTAGTCTGTTTTATTATTTACTACAATAAAATATACACAAATCCATTTTTAAAAGTTGAAATTTATTAAAACGTTTGCACAAAAACAGACCATACATGACGCCATTTGTAGTGGAAAGAAATATAAACAAATCTAGAAATGCAGTATTAAAACTGCATAATATTAACTGTAGTACATACTGTACTATTGTAATAATTTTGTAGCCACCTCCTGTCGTTATTGTGGTGAGCTCATGTGTTGAAAGTATTTGCTTAAAATGCCACGTGATGCTGATCATCTCTGCATGAGCAGTTCATCTCTCCCGTAATTTGTGTATCACAGTAAAAAGTGACTTGTGATTCTCACATATTTTTCATCATGAAAAATACCATGGGATCCATATGAAGTGCCACGAGTGATGCCAAAAGTGCTCTCAAGAAGCAGACAGAAGTCATGACATTACAAGAAAAAGTTGAATTGCTTGATAGGTACCATAGGTTGAGGTCTGCATCTGTGGTTGCCACCATTTCAAGATAAATGAGTTCAATGTAAGGACCATTGTAAAAAGAAAAAGAAACAGAAATTTGTGAAGCTGTTGCTGCAGCTGTGCCAGCAGCAAGAAAACCTTGCATTTTGGGGGAAATACCTTTTTATCTCATATTGAGAATGCAGCTTTCACGTGGAAGCAGGATTGCTATAAGAAAGGCATATCTATAGATCCTAACATGATTCAAGAAAAAGCAAAAAATATTATATGACATTTTAAAGCAAATGGAATGTGGAGAGTCTAAAGCTTAAGAATTTAATGCCAGCAAAAGATGGCTTGATAATTTCAGAAAGAGGCTTGGGTTTTCAAATTTCGATAACAGGAGAAGCATCTTCTGCTAATCAAGAGGCAGCAAACAAGTTCCTAGATGTTAGTAAGAAAATCATTGAAGAGAAAGGCTATTTTCCTGAACAGATTACTATTGCAGATGAAAGTGCCCTATTCCAAAAATAAAATGACACAAAAGACGTTTATTAGCAAGGAAGGGAAGTGAGCACCAGGTTTTAAGGTAGGAAGTGATGGGCTAACTCTACTGTTTTGTGCAAATACAGTCAGTTTTATACTGAGGGCATCTCTTTCTATAAAGTTTCTAACCCCTGAGGCTTAAAGAGAAAAGATAAACAGCAGACATCAGTTCTTTGGGTTGTATAACAAGAAGATTTGGACAACAAGAACCCTTTTTTCTGGATTGGTCCCATTGTTGCTTTGTCCCTGAAGTCAGGAAGTACCCTTGCCAGTAAGAGACTGCCTTTTAAAGTTCTTTTGATATGGGACAGTGCCCTGGGCAATGCCCCAAATCCAATGAATTCAATGCTGAAGGCTTTGAAGTGGTCTGCTTGCCCGCAAATACAACATTCTAACTCAGCCTCCATATTAGGAGGTCATAAGAACCTGTAAAGTCTCATCACACATGGTACTCTATGGAAACGATCATCAATACTATCGAAGAGAATCTGATAGAACATCATGGAAGTCTGGAGGGACCACACCATTGAAGATGTCATTGTTGTTATAGAAAAAGCTGTGAAAGCCATGAAGCTTAGAACAACGCATTCCTTCTGAAGAAAACTGTACAGATGTTGTACATGAATTCACAGGAGCCAATCAAGGAAATTATGACAGAGATTGTAGATATGGCAAATCAGGTGAGAGTGAAAGGTTTTCAGATATAGACATTGAAGACATTCGAGAGCTAATAGGACACCACACCAGAGGAATTAACAGAAGATGATTTGATGGAGATAAGTGTTTCCAAATCAGTGCCAGATGATGAGGAAGAAGACATAGAAGATGCAGTGTCAGAAAACAAATCGACATTAGAAAATATGGTAATTGGGTTCTGATTATTTAAGACTACTTCTGACTTCTTCAATAGCATGAACCCTTCTATGATATGGGCATTGGAACTAAAGGAAATGATAGAAGGTTTGGAACTATATAGAATCATTTTTAAAGAAATGAAAACTCAAAACGTCAGAGAAAAATCGCAACATATTTCCGTAAAGTCACGCTGACTGTGCCTTCCTCTCCTGCCTTCCCTTTACCTCCTCCACCTCTGGCACCTTTCAGACAGCAAGATCAACTCCTTCTTTTCTTTCTCCTCTGCCTCCTCAGTGTGAAGACTATGAGGATGAAGACCTTTATGATGATCACTGTCACTTAATAATTGGGAAATGTTATGATTTTCTTAATAACATTTTCTTTTCTCTAGCTTGCTTTATTGTAAGAATGCAGTATATAATTCACACAACATACAAAATATGTGTTATGGATTGTTTATGCTATTGGCGTGGCTTCTGATCAACAGTAGTCTATGAGTAGTTAAATTTTGGGGGAGTCAAAAGTTGTAACTGAATTTTCAACTACGCAGAGGGTCAGCCTTCCAATTACTGTGTTGTTCAAGGGTCAACTGTACGTATTCCGCAGGCTCCCTCCCTGAGTGTTGGCTGCCTTCCTCTACATAAGGCCAGTTTCTCTCAAAAAGCTCTCTTCAGACAGATACCTTTTTCAAGTTCCAGTCACCAGCTTCCTACTTTTCCTTATCTGACTTAGGGGTAACAACTCACTGTGGTTGCTAGTCCCAGTTTCAACAACATCCTTGTTAGTTTCCCTAAACCCTGTCTACACCTTTGTAAGTTACCCTTTTATTACACTTTCTTCAAATTACTCAGTTTGTGCATGCCATCTTTTCCTGCCAGGACCCTGGCTGATACACAAACTAAACCTATGCTTTGGATATGTGTCTATAAAGCACATACTTTCAAGTACTCGTGTATTGTATTAGTATAAATACAAGGATTCCATGATTTTAAAACGTGGAAATGTGACTGTTTGATTTGGAGATAGTTCATGGATCTTTGAACACTTGATTACTGCAGAAAAGAGCTAGGCTGCTATTGTTCACATTTTCCCTAATTAGCAGGGCTATATCTCAAAAAGATTGGGATGATAGCCTTACTTTGTGGTTCCATTTCTGCAACTGCTTCCTGGAGTTATGCAATCGTAGTAGAATAAGTGTTTAAAAAGATGATTTACCATATAAATATGTAACAATTTTACAAGTTTTAAAGATGGAAGATGAGAAGTGTGTGCGTGCAGGGGTGTGTGTGTGTGTGTGTGTGTGTGTGTGTGTGTGTAGGCAGGGCAGACAAGGTTTAAGAACCAGTTATTGGCATGAAAACATAAACAATTATAGTAACATGCAGATATATACTTTGCTTGTGTTTGACATCTTCACCAAAATATTTTTCAGCTCCTGGTGCTATGAGAACAGATTAGATCATCTGTTTGAGCATAAAGTGAAAAGGTGTAAAGTTTACTTCTTCGCAACTCATTAGCAAACATGGTAACTTGTTAGACAAAAAGAAAAAATATAAAATTCATGAAACACATTAAAAAGAATGTTTTTGAGAAAGCAAAGTACTATCCAGCATTATCGAGATGTCAGTAAGTGGAAAAATATGATGCTCAAAAGAAAAATTGTAAGTTCTATACAACTCTAAGTAAGGCAACAGGTAAAACTTTTTTTAAGAAGGGGTGATTCCAGAACTGCTTAAGCAGTAGTACTACATGATACATGGAACAATAAGGGCAATTTGATAGGGGGAAAAAGGCTAATTCTGATCTCTCAAGAAAGAAAGGGCTATAGTTATTAATGATTTTCTGAAGAATGGTGGAAAATGGGCTAAACATTCTTCATAGATGACCCATATTCTCACTATAAGTATCTGATATGTCTCAAGAAACTTTCGAGATCTAACAAACTCCATGTCTACTGATTGATGTGGAAGCAAGTTCTATGACGAGAATAATGTGAAATATTAAGGAAATTGAAATCTTGTGCAAACAACTAAAGACTCGGGCCACAAGGAATTGAAAGGAGTTAGCCAACTTGCTTTAGGCAGACAGCAAGGGAAGGGTACCTGGAGAACTTCTGACCTGCCCTACAAATGCTTACACCAGATGTTTTATGCAGATAAGGAAACTTGCACAGGGGGCTTGGCTAAACATGTCCACAGCTGACTAAGGGCTCACATGTGCACTAGGGAAATGGGGGTGGAGCCACCAGGAATTCACACCTTATACAAATAGGGAATCCAGTTCCATTAGCATATATATTCATGCTGCTGATAAAGACATACCCGAGACTGGGAAGAAAAATAGGTTTAACGGACTCATAGTTCCATGTGGCTGGGGAGGCCTCACAATCATGGCAGAAGGTGAAAGGCACTTCTTACATGGCAGCAGCAAGAGAGAATGAGAGTGAAGTGAAAGTGGAAACTCCATATAAAACCATGAGATCTTGTGAGACTTATTCACTACCACGAGAACAGTATGGAGGAAACAGCCCCATGATTCAATTATCTCCCACTGGACCCTTCTCATAATGTGTGGGAATTATGGGAGCTACAATTTAAGATGAGATTTGGGTGGGAACATGGAGCGAAACCATATCAAGAGCCTTTGTATTCAACTGGGAGGGGGCAACCGACGACCTGCTTTCAGGACCCCTCTCCTTGCTGATAACTATCCTTTTGCTTAATAAATTATACTCCACTCACTCTTCAACTGTCTGTATGTCTAAATCTTCCTGGTCATGAGACAAGAACTCAGACCTAGCTGAGCTAAGGAGTGAACAATTCTGCGTTAGAATCTTTAACCTTTATTTGATCTCTCATGGAAAAAAAGAAATTCTATCAGGTTTACATAAGGAATGGAATTTGATTTTCTGGTCTGTGATTGATGATTCTAACTTGAGTGTCTTTTGCATGCAGTGGTCCCTCTCATGGGTTCTGGGAAGAATGTTTTTCATAGGAAATGTACTTCCCTGATCAAAAGAACTTTTGAAATAAAATATGACAGAAAATAAACATCGTTAAAAAATAAAAATATACTCAACATGAGTCTAGAGCCTTTCAAAAGCAACAGCTAAGACATGAAAAAGCAACTGTATGATTTGGGTATGGTGTTGTATGCCTGTCATCCCAGCTACTCAGGAAGCCAAGATCGTGTTACTGAAACGTAAGTGGTTTGGTCTAGGTCCTGCTGATTAGGGCACAGAAAGCCAATCACTGAGACAGTGAGTTTTGCCAGGGGAGGAAGCTTCATTTGGAGGTTATGGCTGAGGAACTGGGAAATGAACCTCAAATCCATCTCCTTGACCTGCAAATATTAGGGAGTTATGCAGCAGGGAAGAAATGTAACTATATGCATGTAAACATGAAGTAGAGAGGGGTAAGGAAGAAGAGTTGGTCAACAGGAAGCAGGTGGTCAGTAAGGCAATCATGATGGGTGAGGGGTCTGGTGTCTCGTTGTTCAGATTCAGTTATTTGGTAAATTTCAGTTCTTTGATACTCTCAGGGAACTTGAGGCTTAATGGTTGATTTCCTGAGATAAGAACTCAGATAAAAAAAATGTAATTTTCTCAAGTTTCAAGATTGGGAGAGTCGATTTCTATGTTTATTCAAAAGAAATCATAAACATCAGTTCTATGAGACAACTGAGCCAGTTTCAGTACCCCCCAACCCTTTCTAATAAATCAATATTTATCAGTTCCTCAATCATTGGGAATCTGGTTGTCTGTCTTTCTGGTTGCTGCATGTTGAGGAGGGGTGTTGTGGGCAACTCTATATCATGGGTGACCATGTGGCCACCCAGGAATCAAAAGTTAACCTAATTTTATTTTTTTTTTCTTGAAATACAATCATTTTCTCTCCATTTCCCCACTTTGATCAAAGACAAATCACAGCAGGACCAATCTACCTGCAGAATAAGCTTCATTCCCACGATACTTGGCCTGATTGCTAACACAAAGTGGAACAAGAATCATTGTCCATATTGGCTCTCCTAAATTGGCTTTGTTGGAACTTCTAACAAAGCCATTTCAGTCAAAGCTCTGGGAAAATAAGGAATTTATCCAACTATGCTCTGTCATAAAAGAAAACAGAATCTTATTGAATTTATGCAAACAACCACACTGCTCTGAATAAAGAACATTCAGTTTATGAATTCCAGAGAAATTAGGCAGAGAAAGTGAAATATTTCTCAATTTCTGTATACTTTATTCAATTGGATGTAAGTAGCTCAAAGATAAAAATGTTCTATTTCTGAAAAACAAAACAAAAAGAATCACAAATGTTCAAACAAAAAGCCCATAAATTATTCCAGTCCTCTATCACTTGTTCAATTAATGCAATTAATTGCAATTAACATGCAATTAATACCTACTTTGCTTCATATTGGGTTAGTAATTTTCATGAACACATCAGCCTTTTTATTAGAGTCATGGAAGTTTTTCTCTAGTTCAATGGTACAGTCTCCAAAGTTATCAGAAACCTGCATTTAAGAGTCCTTTTCATGAACTCCCCCCAAAGAGCAAGCCTTAGACTGTAGCTGATTATAAGCTACTTTTTGAAAAAAATCGAAGCAAAAACAATTGTGGATGACAAGTCTAAGGACAGACACACTTGTCAAGAAAATGGTTATTATTGTGGCATACCAAAATTTAATATAATCGACCAGGTGCAGTGGCTTAAACCTGTAATCCTAGCACTTCGGGAGGCCAAGGAAGGCAGATCGCTTGAGCTCGTTCAAAACCAACCTGGGCAATATGGTAAAACCCAGTCTCTATAAAAAATAATGATAAATTAGCAAGGAGTGGTGGGCACACACCTGTAGTCCCAACCACTCAGGAAGCTGAGGTGGGAGGATTGCCTGAGCCTGGGAGGTGGAGGTTGCGGTGAGCCAAAATTTCACCACAGCACTCCAGCCTGGTTGACTGAGTGAGACCCTGTCTCAAAAACAAAAACAAAAAAATCATAATAATCATGATTATTTCTGACAACATATATTGACATATCAGAATTTTGGGAATCTTATACAATCCTGGAACACACATTAACAACACAGCTGTATAAACATAACCCAAATAAAATTAAACACTATCTCACATTTGAAATTAGTTTGACCATTAAGTAAGCTTTTTATGAACCTTTTATAAACTTTTACAGTTGTTTTAAATGAAAGATTAGGTCATTGCTTGAAGAGAACCCTATTATTCTGACACTGGTGCGTCAGTAGTGATATCCCCTTTATCATTTTTATTATGTCTATTTGATTCTTCTTTCTCTTCTTCTTTATTAGTCTAGCTAATGGCCTAGGTATATTGTTAATTAAAAAAAAAAAAAAAAGCTCCTGGATTCATTGATTATTTTGGAAGGTTTTTCCTGTCTCTATCTCCCTCAATTCTTCTCCAATCTTAGTTATTTCTTATTGTCTGCTAGCTTTTGGATTAGTTTGCTCTTGCTTCTCCAGCTCTTTTATTTATGATGTTAGAGTGTCAATTTGAGATCTTTCTAGCTTTCTGATGTGGGTGTTTAGTGCTATAAATTTCCCTCTCAACACTGCTTTAGCTGTGTCCTAGAGATTCTGGTACATTTTCTCTTTGTTCTCATTGGTTTCAAATAAATTCTTTATTTCTGCCTTAATTTTATTATTTCTCCAGGAGCCATTCAGGAGCAGGTTGTTCAATTTCCATGTAATTGTGTGGTTTTGAGTGAGTTTCTTAATACTGAATTCTAATTTGACTGCACTGTGGTCTGAAAGACCGTTATAATTTCAGTTCTTTTGCATTTGCTGAGGAATGTTTTACTTCCAGTTATGTGGTCAATTTTAGAGTAAGTGCCATGTAGCACTGAGAAGAATGTATATTCTGTTGATTTGGGGTAGAGAATACTGTAGATGTCTACTAGGTCCACTTCATCCAGAGCTGAGTTCAAGTCTTGAATATCCTTGTTAATTTTCTTTCTCATTGATCTGTCAAATACTGACAGTGGGGTGTTAAAGACTCCCACTATTATTGTGTGGGAGTCTAAGTCTCTTTGTAGGTCTCTAAGTACTTGTTTTATGAATCTTGTTGCCCCTGTATTGGGTGCATATATATTTAGAATAGTGAGCTCTTCTTGTTGAATTGTTCTCTTTACCATTACATAATACCTGTCTTTGTCTTCTTTGATCCTTGTTGGTTTAAAGTCTGTTTTGCAATTTTGTCAGAATTGCAACCTCTGCTTTTTCATTTGTTTGTTTTCTTTTTATTTCCTCAGTAAATGTTCCTCCATCCCTTTATTTTGAGCCTATGTGTGTCTTTGCATATAAGATGGGTCTCCTGAATACAGCACACTGATGGGTCTTGACTTCTTGTCCAATTTGCCAGTCTGTGTCTTTTAATTGGGGCATTTAGCCAATTTACATTTAAGGTTAGTATTGTTATGTATAAATCTGATCTTGTCATCATGATGCTATTTGGTTATTTTGCACACTAGTTGATGCAGTTTCTTCATGGTGTCATTGATCTTTCCATTTTGGTGTGTTTTTGCAGTGGCTGGTATGGGTTTTTCCTTTCCATTTTTAGTGCTTCTTTTAGGAGATCTTGCAGGGCCAGGCTGGTGGTAATGAAATCCCTCAGCATTTGCTTATCTGGAAAGGATTTAATTTTTTCTTTGCTTATGAAGCTTGGTTTGGCTGGATGTGAAATTCTGGGTTGAAAATTCTTTTCTTGAAGAATGTTGAATATTGGCTCCCAATCTCTTCTGGCTTCAAGTTTGGGCTGACAGGTCTGCTGTTAGTCTGAGGGGATTCCTTTTTTTAGGTGACCCAGCATTTCTCTGTGGCTGCCCTTAACAGTTTTTCCTTCATTTCGATCTTGGAGAATCTGATGATTATATGTCTTGGGGTTGATCTTCTCATGGAGTGTCTTAATGGTGTTCTCTGTATTTCCTGAATTTTCATGTTGGCCTGTCTTGCTAGGTTGGGGAAATTCTCCTTGATAATATCCTGAAGTGCGTTTTCCAGCTTGTTTCCATTCTCCCCATCTCCTTCAGGTACTCCAATCAATAGTACGTTTGATCTTTTCATGTAGTCCCATGTTTCTTGGAGGCTTTGTTCATTCCTTTTTATTATTTTTCCCCTAATCTTGTCTGCAAGCCTTATTTCAGCAAGGTGGTCTTCCAACTCTGATATTCTTTCTTCTGCTTGGTTGATTTGGCTATTGATACTTGGGTATGCTTCATGAAGTTCTTATGCTGTGTTTTTCAGCTCCATCAGGTCATTTATGTTACTCTCTAAACTGGTTACTCTAGTTAGCAGCTCCTCTAACCTTTTATCATAGTTCTTAGCTTCTTTGCATTTGGTTAGAACATGTTCTTTCAGTTCAATGGAGTTGTTTTTTTTTTTTTTATTACCATCTTCTGAAGCCTACTTCTGTCAATTCATCCATCTCATTTTCCCTACATTTCTGTGCCCTTGCTGGAGAGGCATTTGATCATTTGGAGAAGAGGCATTCTGGCATTTTGGGTTTTCAGTGTGTTTTCACTGATTCTTCCTCATCTTTATGAGTTTGTTTAGTTTGGATCTCTGAGGTTGCTTACTCTTTGATGGACTTTTTGTGGGGACTTCTTTTTTGTTGTTGATGTTGTTGTTGTTGTTACTGTTTGTTTGGGTTTCTTTCAGTGATCAGGTCCCTCTTCTGTAGGGCTGTTGTGGTTTGCTAGGGGTTTACTTCAGGCACTATTCATCTGATTCACTCCAATGCCTGGAGATGTCACTTAAGGAGGCTGGAGAACAACAAAGATGTTCCTGTTCCTTCTTCTGGGACCTCTGACCTCAAGGGGCACCAACCTGATGCCAGGAGGATCGCTCCTGTATAGGGTGTCTGACAACTCCTGTTGGAGGGTCTCACTCAGTTGGATGGCACAGGGAACAGGACCCATTTATGAATTTTTGTCCCTTGGTGGAGGAGGTGTGCTTCACTGGGTAAAACCCACTTGTCTGGGCTGCCCAGATTCCTCAGAACTACCAGGAGGAGAGGCTTAGTCTGCTGGTCCACAGAGACTGCTGCTACCCCTCCCACTAGGGGCACAGGCCCAGGGATATCCAGGTTCTGTCCCTGAGCCTCTGGCTGGGAAGCCCCACCCAGCGAGGAAGGCTGGGTCAGAATCAGGCCTGAAGAGGGACTCTGGCCACAGACTACCACAGCTGGTGTGTTGGGCTGTGGGGACAAGTCTTGGGACCAAGCCGTCCAGCCTCCCTGGCTCCAGAAGGAGTAAAGTGCAGCCTGAAGCTATAGAGATGGGTGCCACCCTTCCCCCACCCAGGGAGCTTAGCATGTTAGGCAGTTGCAAGTCCCAGTGCTGGCTGCTGCCCCTTCCCTAAGGAGCTCAAATGGCTTAGACAGCAGGCAGCCACAGCCGGTGCTGGTCAGCTCTTCCCCAGGAGTTGGGTAGGCTTAAGCAGATTCCAGCTGAGAGGCTGTAAAAATCTGCACATTCCAGGGTTGAGACGCTAGGCCCTGGTGGCTTGGGTTCATGAGTAGGATCTTCCAATCCATGGGTTGCACACTTCCATGGAAAAAGCACAGTTTTCTTGGCTGAGTAGCATGCTTACTCACCACTTCCCTTGGCCGGGGGAAGGGGGTTCCCCTGCCCCATGTGTCTCTTAGGTGGGCCACTGCACCACACTGTTCTCCCTTCTCTCCATGGGTCAAGCCAGCCTTCTAGTCAATTTTGATGAGAGAACCTGGATACCTTGGTTGCCAGTGAAGGATTCACATGCTTATTATGGTTTTCTTCCATTGGAGCCTCTGAATGCTGCTGCTTCTAGGCGGCCATCTTGGCCCTGCCCTGACATTTCTATTTTTATCTCATCAATCATTTTAAAGCCAGCTTGATTATTAAAGATTTACTTAAGTCATGTGAACTTGAAGAGTACTTTGAACTCATTTACTTAATTTGTGAGACAATATAACATAAATACACATACACATAAACACATCTAAACATATATGCACACACAAAGATCCAGTGGCTTTTACCTTGGAACTCTAGCAGTAAGATAGCAATACAAACTCACCGGTCTACAGACATGTTCACATGTCTAAACTTTGTTTGCCTAAGTAGGTAATCTAGTGAAGGGCATGAACCAAAATTTTGGGGAAAGCATTCTCCATGGCAGTTTGATTTTTAGAGGCAAAACTTCTTCAGATTCCAAAGGACAACAGGGCCAAACAGCACCACAGAAGAACATCATGTACTGACCAGGCCTACTCCTGTTTACGTAAAAGACTGGATACATGAAATTCCATCCCACTTTCTCATTCAACAGCAAAATGAGACTATAGAGAGGCTAAACTTCTCCAGATTCCAAAAAATAATGAGGCCAAACTGTATTTCAAAAGAATACCAGTTTATCAAATTCTGATTTTCCATCACTATACTAAAACACACACCTAAACAATCACCAAAACACAATCAAACTGCTGCAGCAACAAACAAACCCCAAGAGTGTCCATGCAGAAACAGTCAGGGTGCTTTGCTCTGTTCATCAGTTAGGCTTATTCAATCTGCAAGTGGAAATTCTTTCAGAATTCCCCAAATTGAGAAGAGAAGATACCATTGTCTGGTACCCACAAAAGATACTCACCCATCTGGACACAGATGACAAATTTCAAAGGCTGTTTTTCCTAAGCAACCAGGAACACAGTTGGGGCCAGCAGCAGCAGGACCAGAGAAAGATCAAAACCCACCTCTGGCCAAAAAATGGGGCAGGCAGCTTCTTAGGAGGGCTTTTGAAACTCCCAGCCCATTTGAGCTGAGCCAGGAGCAACACGTTCCTGGTTAGGGAGACAAAATTTGTTTCCAAAACACCAGAAGTTTGGTCTAGGCTCTACTGCTCATTGCACAGAAAGCCAATCACTGAGACAATGAGTATTGCCAGGGAAGAAGGCTTGAATGCTTGAACGGGGTGCTGCAGCCGAGGAGATGTGAGATTAGTCTCAAATCCATCTCCCTGACTGATTAAAAACAGGGGTTTATACAGCAGTGAAGAAATGTAATTGTGTATGGAACAGCAAGAACTACAGAGGGATAGAGAAGAGGAGCTGGTCAACAGGAATCAGGTGGTCAGTTAGGCAGTCATGACAGGTGAGAGGTCTGGTGTTTTACTCAGATGCGGTGATCTGGTAGGTTTTAGTTTTTTCACACTACCTAGGAGGTCTGATGGTTAATTTTCTGAGAAAGAAACTCAGGTAAAGCAAATATAAGTTTCTCAACCTTTAAAACTGGAAAGGTCAATTTCTATGTTTATTCAAAGAAACCATAAACATCAGTTGTATGGAACAATTGAACCAAATTCAGTAGGAGGATTGCTTGAGTCCAGGAATTTGAGTCTGCAATACACTATGATCATGTCTGTAAATAGCCACTGCACTCCAGCCTGGGCAACAGAGAGACCCCATCTCTTAAAATAAATAAAGTAACACTGCTGCTGATTTGAATCAATCTCTTAGTAGAATGATAATGTTGAGCTTCTCAGAGATCAAAGCTAAAGGCTTTCTGCGTTCATTAACCTGTGATGTTTTCACAATCAATAACTGGACAACCTTCTCTCCATCTATGTCACATTAGTGAGTTTGCCCTCAGATGGTAAGGATCTAATTAAAGCTGTATCTCCCTTTCTATAAATTTCTTAGTCATTTTTTGAAGGCACAATAGACCATATTCAAAAAATAGCTAAAGAAACAGAGTTTAAAGGAGTAAATTTGGCTTATTTCTAAAGTGCTGTATTCTTTAGATGATCATTATCTGCCACCAGACTTATTCACTAATCTTTCAGACTGTTGGTGTCCTTTACACCTTCAGATACTCCCATATACCTCAGACTTTTCCCCTTAAAATAATGAGATTTCAAGTTTCAGCAGACAAATGATATTGTGGGACAGCGATTTTACTACCTACTGTGACTTTATCTGAAATTTCCTGAAATGTACTGGTACAATTATAGTAAAGCAGGAATTTATTTATATTTGTGTTTTCAGTTATAACTTTACAAAAGATCTATTTATAGTTTTGCAAAACAAAACTCTACTTAATTTGTTTATTTTTAGGTTCTGACAGACATATGGTCAGAAAAGAGCAATGACATCAAGCTGATTTTATTTATAATTTCTTTGGAGAGGTGCCATTTCTTTAAGAAAACAGTTTATTAATTTTGTCAGAAAG
This sequence comes from Macaca fascicularis, assembly GCF_037993035.2. Classification (NCBI taxonomy): domain Eukaryota; kingdom Metazoa; phylum Chordata; class Mammalia; order Primates; family Cercopithecidae; genus Macaca; species Macaca fascicularis. Next base: position 20,379,912 of record NC_088377.1, on the reverse strand, counting down.
TATTGATTGCTTTTGTGAGCAATTGGCTTATCTTTATTTTATTGTTACTGTGATCCATGTAACTAATGACCAAGTTACTTGATCCACACTGATATGACCATGTTTCTTACTTTCTTGAGTAGAAATCTCAGATCTTAATGAATGTCTCATCTTTAATCAGTGGAAAAGTCCCGTACCAAGTATTTTTGTCCATTAACCTTAACCATGGCTTCACTTTTTCCCCCAACTTTATGTTTTTCTTTCACTTTGTGTATTAAATGTTTATAATCTCATTGTGTTGTGTCTATTTATGTAAGACAACTGAAATCTTTTTTGAAGCAGACTGGGGTATAAATAAATGATACAGATAAAAAATAGGTAGTTGAATAGATGGATCATAAGTAGGTAATTTAGAACCTAGTCTATATTAAATAGCACAGCTAAAAAGAACTGTGGTGCAAGTCTTTGAAAGGCCATTCCCATCTCCCTTCTGTACATAACGAGAGAACCGATGCTTTATTCCTATTCCCCTCTTAATTGGTCTTAAAATTTTGGAAAAGTCATTACATTTCTCTTGGCTTCAGCATTCTTATTTGTCAGTGCGGGAGTGATTGAATGACATTTGGAATCCATTCCAACTTTAATAACATTTGGGGATGAAAAATTCCACCAGTGAAAGCTTATAGAGAGTTTCTATGCAGAAGCATGCCTTTAACAATCACTACTGTGTAAAAATTACTTCTACTTTCTTATTGCAAATAGGTTTGTTACTTTATTTAATGTTTTCTTATTTTATTTTAAAATTATTATTATTTTTTACAGAGACAGGGTCTCACTATGTTGGCCAGGCTGGCCTTAAACTCCTGAACCCAAGTTATCCGCCCACCTTGGCCTCCCAATGTGCTGGTACTACAGGAGTGCATGACTACACCTGGCCTTCTTTTTAAATTTAGTTTAATTTTATTGTATTAATTTATTTTTGAGACTGGATCTCACTCTGTCACCTCACTTGGAGTGCAGTGGCATGTTCATGGTTCACTATAGCCTTGACATCTTGGGCTGTCACCTCAGCCTCCCAAGTAGCTGGGACTATAGGCATGCACCATCCTGCCCAGCTAATATTTAAATTTTCTGTAGAGACAGGGTCTCCTTATGTTGCTCAGGCTGGTCTCAAATTCCTAGGTCCAAGCAATCCTCCTGCCTTGGCCTCCCATAGTGCTGGGATAATAGTCATGAACCATCACACCTGGCTAAGCAGTTTTCTTAAGAAGAGGATGGAGTTACCATATGAATAATGAGATTGTCTTCTAGGACATTAGAAGACAATCCTAGACTCTAGGATTGAGTCTAGAAGACATGTCCTAGACTCTAGGACATTAGTCTGAATTGTCTTGTTGAAGTTATGGCACCGAGGGTGGAGGTGAGTTCCATTTTAAGTCACCCCAGGTAGGAAGAGGTTGGTCATAGATCAGGGATGATATCCAACAGAAATGATAGGAAAAACCTTAGAAGTTCAAATTATTCCCAAAGACTAGTTTTTAAGGGTAGTTTTGGTTGTTTTCTAGAATAGAAGCAATCCATCTTTAAGATACAAATGCTTATTTTAATGTAAATTTTTATATTTAGAGTTTTCTTAATATTTGGTATTGTCTTCTCCTTTTTACAAAATTTGAAATTTCAAGACTAAGAAATGTACAGATGCCAGCAGGTGCCATTACTAATATATGCTCCCATCTATAAATTCTTATGCCAAAGCTTCCAATGCCACTTTAGGGTAGGAAGGTAGTGGATAGGTTTTGTTTTAAGGAGCCAGTGCCCTCATATCTCAGTTGTGAGTGTTGTCTACTAACAGCTCACAGACTCACCCTTCTGAGAATTCACCTAGGTTGATAGGAGCCACCTCACTATCTGGGGCACTGTCTGGGATGATAGGCCCTCTCCCAGGGGGCAGCAGCTGGCAAAGATCAACAGATACCAGGAATGAAAAAGGCCAGCCTCCTTGCCTTAAAAAGGAATAAGTCATTAATGTCCCAGAGCTCCTCAGAGGCTCAAGGTGGGGCTAGACATCAAATGAACTATCATCTCCACTGCTGGGCCTGGGTGCCTGCAAAATACATTTCCCATATTACCCTGCTAGCTGTATCCCTGTTAAATTCAGCCAATGGGAGACACTGGGGACAAGTTAGCGGGAAGATAAATGAAGAAACATTTAGTTATTGACTCCAACAGTTGTTATCAGTGATGAATCCATATGGGTCTGCAGCAAACTCTGCAGCAAATGCCTGGCCAACATGGTGAAACCTCGTCTCCACTTAAAATACACAAATTAGCCCTGGGTGTGGTGGCACACGCCTGTAATCCCAGCTAGTGGGGAGTCTGAGGCAGGACATTGGTTTGAATCCGGGAGGCAGAGGTTGCAGTGAGCTGAGATCTTGCCACTGCACTCCAGCCTGGGGGATAGAGTGAGACTCCATTTTAAAAAAGATAAAAAAAGAATATTTTAAAACTTTTAGCTGTTAAAATCCATTAAAATATGTTAGGGTGTTTTCTTCACTGACAGAAAAAGAGCATTTAGAAATTTCTCAACATATCAACAGTTTGCTTCTTTGTTTTTCACTGCCAGCTCACTGTCTGCCATGTTATATATGTTCTGCCCTTTCTGCAGCATTTTAAAATACGTGCATATTTAGATAGTGCTAAGCGTGATTAGTATTTATGTGGTCACTGGCAATAAACCAAGATGAAAAACATTATAAAACAAGTGTCAATAAATTTTCCCTCCCTCTTTGCATTTTATTTTGATGTAAAATTTCTGGTTACATAAAAGTTATGGTAATTAGCCATATTTGTTGGGTTTAGGTAGATGGCTCATAACAACTGTCTGCAGTCCTACTGCCTCGAATGGATGACCTCATTCTCAACATGGAATACCAGAAAAAAGTTATCAAATCCTGAAGTTTGTGTGGAAAATCACTCCAAAACACTGGGACAATAGAAACCTTACCTATGTGGGCAGCACTTCAAAATCTCGTGTGAATTTTCCAATTTAGTAGGTATACCTGTCAAAAAACCCATCACTGACTTTGGAAATCAAGGCTGCTGGCCTCACTCTGGTTATGAGACTAGAAAGATGCATGGTTTTGTGTGATATGTATTTGGGAACTAGACTGGTGAAGTCTATATGCCATGTAGTAGCTACTGGCATCCCTTATCCTCCTGAAGTCCAACAAACCTCCATTTTAGACCTAACCTAATGTACTCAAGATAGCACTGGTCAAGCCTTCAGCCGACTCCAGCTAAAAAACACTCGGGAATTACTGACCTCATGAATTTGCACACCTCCTGCAACTTCCATTTGTGAGATCCAAATCCCCTGCAAGCTTGGCTATCAGACAGTATCACTGATTTCATTGTTTTGCTGTTTTAGTACCCCTGTTTGCCAGCAAATATCATAGGAACATTCACACTGTAAGAGCTGGGCAATGGAATGATAATGGAATATTATTTCCCCAAGTTCCAGGATGGCTAAAGTATGAAGTGTTCCACACAAGCAAGTGCTAGAGAGCATTTTGTTAGAGGATTGCCAGGGTGAGTGTACAGCTATCCAAATACTCAAGCCTGTTTTTGCTCAAATCTCTAAGGAATATAGTTTTCCTTCCTCAGTCTACAAGAAGGCACAGACAACTTTATTGTACTTGTATATTAAAAAGGGCATAAATGAAAGCAGGATCAAGCAGTTTAAAAATCACCACAATGACAGCATAAAAGTGTAGAGGACTCATTCAACCTTAAATCGCAAAACCTTCATACTGTAGATCATTGATGATAAGGCTGAGCATATCCTCCCTTTGGGGAGAAAAGCCCAGCGAAGCTTATGTCAGGATAAAAATTATATTTCTTTACTTAGTTCTCATAAGCATATTTGACTGATAATTTAAATTAATGAGGCAGTGGGAAAACTTCACTTTGCATTGCAAATGGAGCAGAGAAAAACATGATTCAGTAGGAAACAGATTTAATAGCTGTGAACATAGATCATATTGCTATAAAGGTCAATATAGTGTTTTCTTCTTCTACAGCAAATAAAATAAAACTAACAGTAAAGGCATTCTTTTGATATACCTAGATTATACTATAAATAGGAAAAAACTTTGGCAATAAATACTAATTTTCAAAAAGTCATCCTTGACCCTGACCTGGAAAGTAAAAAAGGTTTAATATTACTTATACAGATACTTAATTTGCACACAAGGGGAACTTTAGTCCTGTGACTTTTTAAATTGACAGTGTGTATTATATTAAAATAATATGACACTTAAAAAGAAAACATATTCAAATTTGCTTAGGCTCATTTGTATTAACCATTTTATTGAGTGTTTCTAAACTTTTTCCATTGAGTATGCTAAAGAGAAGTATTTGGAACATAGAAGGTTGGTTCGACACAAAAGAAAGCTATACTCTATATAATTTAAATAATTAGCATATTTTGTGCAGGGGAAGTTATCTTCAATATTCCTCACATAGGCAAAATTGACAATAATTAGAAACATCATTTAAAGATCATTTTAGTAACATGAAATGTGAAAAAAGGTTTTCTCAAATTGGGCCAAAATTTAAGCTGCTTTAAAACTCTTTTCCTTCCATAATATAAAATTTCACATCCAATTTAATTAAATAAAAAGAAATAAAAATGAGCTAGATTCTGCTTCAGTAATCTTAAAAGTCAGCCAGTTGTGCATAACCCATCTTAGAGATTCAATCAGCACACATATTTGATCAGAGTCTCCTGAACAGAAGACCTACATAACTAAGACAGTGAAAGAGTGAAATGCAAAGAAAGGCGAAATATAAGCCTCCTGTCTGGTTTTGAATAGTAAATTAATATTTCCACTAGAACTTAGACATTGTTTCTATTATAAGCACCTGAAAATTTTTCAGTAATTATCCAAACATCAGCTAAATAGACCTCATCCATTAACATAAGGCAGTTTACAGTGTCCCAGGGGATACTGACTAGTAACAAAAGGCAGAAGTTTATCAACCATACAAAGCTAGAATAGATTATCCTCAGCTATACCTTATTTTAATTAGTGTGGATCAACTACTTGTTATATGTTTTTACCTTTAATAATGACTAACCCTAATCTTCTGAATCATAGGATAGTAAACACTAAATTTCTTACTTTATTTCCACCATTTCCTAACTTGTGGGAAAAATTATGCAGTGTATCTTAGTGCTCATCCTTTAAAAGGTAAGAGCTTTGATTCGTTGATTGATTCTCTCTCTCCCTCTCTAGCTTACCTCTCTGTTCTTTACTTTAGGTCTACTGTTTCCTTTTTTTTTTTTTTTTTTTCTCTTCTCAATAGCCAAAGTGTATTTCTCAATTTCTGCCTCAGTCATTTTGGCTTCAGTTCAGAAATACAGAGGATTTGGTAAGTTTTTTTTCTTTGAGCCATGGTTCTTCTTTTTGCTTTAACATTCAACCACACCGACAAAGAGAACACCATTGTTCCCTGCATTATGATTTAGAAATGACAAACATCAGCTGGCACAATGGCTCACGCCTGTAATCCTAGAAATTTGTGAGGCCCAGGCAGGAGGATTACCTGAGGTCAGGAGTTCGAGACCAGCCTGGCCAACATGGTGAAACCCCGTCTCTACTGAAAATGCTAGCTAGGCATGGTGGTGCACACCTGTAGTCCCAGCTACTCGGGAGCCTGAGGCAGGAGACTTGCTTGACGTCGAGAGGCAGAGGTTGCAGTGTACCAAGGTGACGCCACTGCACTCCAGCCTGGGTGACAGAGGCTAGCCTCCATCTGAAAAAAAAAAAGAAAGAAAGAAAGAAGGAGGGAAGGAGGGAGGGAGGGAGGGAAGGAAGGAAGGAGGGAGGGAGGAAGGGAGGGAGGGAGGGAGGGAAGGAAGGAAGGAAGGAAGGAAGGAAGGAAGGAAGGAAGGAAGGAAGGAAGGAAGGAAAGGAAGGAAGGAAAGAAGGAAGGAAGGAAGGAAGGAAGGAAAGAAGGAAGGAAGGAAGGAAGGAAGGAACGGCAAACATCATCCTCTTTAAGCCACTTCAGGTGACTTGACTTCATGCAGAATCACCTCCAGATTTTTATCTTTCCTGCAGTCTTTCATGTTCCTTTAAGTGAAATGAGTCTTTGCTTTGTTCTCTCTTATTCCCTCCTTAATTTCTGCTTTCATGTTCAAAATATCTTTTCTGTTATTATCTGTCTTTGTTCCCAATAAGACTCAGCTCAAACTCTATCAACTATTACAAAACTATGCAAATGGATTAAGAAAAGCTTTTATTGTTGCCCTCAAAGGGATGGCAATCTAATCTTTCCATATATGGAGTAGCATACAAGCAACTATGAAAAAGGCATGAGAAAGAAAAGAAACTTTTTATCTGAGGAATGTCAGCCCCTGCCCCGCAGGCATCCCACCTAAGGTAGGTAATCATTTAGAAGCCACCTGCTCTATGGACTCTAGACTCAGTATCACCACCAATAGCTAAAAATTAACCTAACACTGCCATATGCTGGACACAATAACTCATAGTTCCACAATACATAGCCAATCACTAATCAATGTTATCTCTGTAAACCAATAAGAATTCCTGAGAAACAGCTTTTGTAATTGCCTCTCTACTGATTCGTCCTTTTTTCTTTAAGAACTCAAGACTCTCTTTTGTTCACAGGAGCAATTCCCAAGATAACTTAAAAGCGCTTCCCGGGCTGCAGTCCTCAGCCCTAGCCCAAATAAACTCTTTACCTTTATCTATATTTATTTTGTCTCAGTTTCATTCTTTGGGTCGATGGTCACATTAACTCTGTGTATGGCACGAGCAATGGTATAGGGAAGCAAATATGAACCTAGCTTGAGGTGTTATGTTACTCCCTGAACTGTGTGGCCCTGAGTAACTTAAAGACTTCTATACATTTAAGCTAATCCATACATAGCACTGAAAGTAGTTTTGAGAATTGATTTATATAAGGCATCTGAAAGTAATTTATAAATTATAAAAACTACACAAATGCTCATTTTATCATTTGCTTTGTTTCTTTAAATTGTGCGTACAAACACAGCAGGGAGCTTCTTCTGTTAGCTCTTTAATAGCCCCTAGCAAATTCACAGGCAGAATTCAATAAATTTTCAGTCATGGAAGTTAGCAGATGTTAAAGAAGATCATATGAATCATTCCTCTAGTTACAAAAATACACATTCCAGTGTGCTTAGCTTTCTGTAAAATTACAGTAGCAGTGGTTATGAAATAGCAAAGAATGACTTTATACATCTGTGTTTAGAATATAAAGGCTGAGAAGGCATATTAGGGGTAACAGAGCAGTATTGAATGTAAATGCATAGCGAGAGGGAGAAACGATGATGTTGTCATACTCTTCTGGCCTCATTACTCTGAAGGAACTTTCTTTTCCTTAATGCATATATGCAGCTCCCTGAATGTTAATGAAAGTGGCATGTGCCCAATGAGGAGAGAAGAGATCTAAGATTAAAAACCAACCCCAGTGATGCACATTTAATAAGCTGATCTTACTGTTCCATGCACTACTTCTTTAAAATTCTGGTTTTTTCTTTTTTTCTTTTTTAGGCACATTAGCAGTGTCTACTTGAGGCCTAGAAAAATTTCAAATGGAAGAAAAGATTTGTTTGAAAAATTAAGGGGTGAACAGTTTCCACTGCAAACATAAGCTTCTGGTCTTAGAACTGTTTTTTGAAGATACATAATTTTGATAGTTTTTACAGAAAGGTAGGGGTGTAACTAACAGTTGTTTGTCCAAGACACTGTCATGTGCACCAAGCATTTTTCTCCTCCTTGTCTAATCACCATTTTTTGTTGATGTTGTTGTTGCATTCTTATGGTTGAAGAGTGGATCAAGTATATCTGGATGCAGTTTTAGTTAATTTTAAGATCATTTGTATGTCCTTCCATTGTCATCTGGAATCTTTTTACCACTTGGAAAATTCCACTCAATATGTCATTGTCCAATATCAGTATGTCAAGGCCAAGAGCCCTACTCCCACATTTAAAAATATTGTAATAATCTATCATATCTGGAAAGATTGTAATAGAGAACCATCATTGGATCTCTTCCCAACAATTCAGTATATCTTTAGGACATCTTTTCTCATATGCTACCCAGAAGGTGGCTGGACTTCACTTTAAAGTTGTCTTGAATTAAGCAAAACTAGGAAAGTGAATACCGTATATGGGAATCAGTGATCAAATCTTATGTTATCTACTCTCTTTGATAAATTACATCACTCTCCCTTCAATTACAATAGATACTTGACAGATAAGCGTCACCACGCTTATACCAAAATGTGAATTTTTTTAAAAAAGGTTAACGCTAGCTTCTATGAATTCATGATTATTTAAAACACTCTTTATTAAAGTATAATCTTAGACCATGTACATCAGAATTACCTGGATGCTTTAAAAATGTTTCCTGGTCACCAGTTCTGGAATTCTATTAAGTAGACAAAAGGATTGTTTAGGTATTACTACATTATTTTCCGTGAAGCATGAAACTCATAAGTAGCCATAAAAAGAAAGAAACATTCACGGAATATATGACCATCACTGAGCACCAAAACTTGTTTATTTATTAATTTGTAATTTATGTGTGTATTGGAAAGGACACCTTAATAGAATATGGTTTACAACATATATAGTACATATTAAATTTTTAATAGTTACCTAAGCAAGTTCTCCAGCTGAAGTATTTTGAGAAAACAAATGGCTTAGTATCAAGTTTAAAATAATTAGTTCTCCATTTGGAGTAAATTTTGTAATGATAGCTTACTATTGGCTCCTGAATACACTTTAGACAATAATTCTGCTAATATAATATTAATTCTTTTTCTAGCAAGATACGTTCTTCTAACTCCATGTTGTTTTTGTCATCCAGATTCTTGGAATTCCACTCTTATAGAAAATAGATAACCATTTTATTTGTCTTCTCAGTGTTGAATCTTCTAATGCTTTCATCACTTAAATCAACAGTCATAATGTCTTTGACTTTATTATTTTTAGCAGTTATAATTTTATTTTACTCTCAGAAACATGCTCCAAAGCACTGATCTTTCATTTTAATAGGAAGTTAAAGTGCTACTAATGTAGACGTCTGTGACTTTAAAACAAGTGGCAGAAAATAAAATAACTTTAATTTTTATTAGTTCAAGTTGTATATATTTTTTGCTTTGTTTTCAGTCCTCACAATAAAAATGAAGAGTGGGAGAAAGAGATCTTAGGAAGAGGTGAAGATAATTTTTTAAAAAGTGTATTCAGAGTACATGTTCTATGTTTCCTGCAAGCCCTGTGACTCATCATTTATGGCGTCTAGTCAAGTTGATTAGCTTCTAAGGACAGATGGAAATGAAGCCCTTCCTCACTATAATGCAGTCATTAGATGATTATCTAGTCCATTCAGTTCTAAGTGCAAATTCACTATCATTTTATTTCTAATCTATCTACCTTTAACTGATGAGGAGATCAATTTGACTTTACCTGGCTTAGTATTGTGTTTCTGTCAGAAAGTAATGTGATGCACATACCTAATACGAAACTTTTACAAAAGAGAAAGAGATTTTAATTTAAAATAGCTTTCTTACTAGAGCTTGGATCAAGTTCACTTTAAAAAGTTATTAACAAGATGATACAGGTATCAACATGAAAGTGCGAGGGTAGTTGGTCATTTGATTTTGCATTCAGATCATATATTTTATTTTCATTGTAAAATATTTGAACTATTCAGGATCCAGTTTATGAGGGTTCTTTTGTGTGACTGTTACAAGTAGAAACCCATAATAATATAACCAAGGATGTGAAATTGCTTTATGCTAATATTTTAACCTGTGGGAGTGTACTTTCTCCTACTCTTTTTTTGAAATGTACAGCCTCATAGAGATGCATAATTTTTACCTACTCATTCTCAGTAGCAGAAAATGAGATTATCACTATAGTAAGAAACTTTTAGTAAATTAAGGAATTAAGAGGATAGTAGTTTCTTTATCAAACACCAGGATTATAACCATGCCTACCTCCTCTTCCAATTTTTTTTCCCATTGAGGTTTTATAAGTGATTTGCTTCACAGTACATATGTTTTTATAGATCATCACCTGCATATTTATGCTCGTTTGAGTCTATATTTATGTGACAGCTGTCAGTCTGAAATCAAAGCTGTATGAATCATAAATTCAGATAAGCTCAATTAACTACATCAAGAATGTTTGATAGCAAAAGTGCTCCAGAAACATTTCGTCATGAAGATGGCAGAAGTCATTGAGTCCCTATACACAATCCTTGCATCTGAAGTAACAGTTGTTAGGTTTAAAGCAAAAAGTAATAGATGTAGAAGTTATGTGAAATAAAAGGCTAAAATAGAACCTTTGTCCTAAATGCTTTTGTAAACTGATCAAGGATTCAAAGCCCACGTGGCACATCCATTTTTCACACAGTTATTGAAAAGGAGTCAGTGTTGACTCGTGCAATTGGAGAAGTCTTCTTGCAAAAGTAGAGTGAATAGTGAGTACTGACTGATAAAGAGGAGGCAAATACATGGAGGAAAAAGAGAAAGATAATTTTAGACTGTAAATTCCCTGAAGGTAGAAAATATATCTCTTCACTATTATCTGTCAAGCATCTACCCCACCGGTTGGCTGAATTATTTTGAAGGAAGTTTGGGATAGCACAGGAAGAAAAATTATGAAGTGTGCAGGAAGTGGTAAAAATTGACCTATGTTGAGTGGAGGGTATATTCTGGAACAATTAATGTGGATGCAGAGGGAAGATCATGACATTGGCTGTATTATAAAAGCTGAAAATGGCAGTAAAGAAAAATTGTAAGAGATGATGAAGTAGTGATTACTGGGTGTCTTTTCAATGAAATGATGAGTTTATCTGGTTGCATAGAAAGGTGCACCTTAGATTGTTTTCCTATTGATTGAGCTATATTGCAACTGAGTAGAGGTAGAAGTTAGGTTGCAGAAAATTCATGACTATGCAAATAAATTTTGATTGTTTGAGAAAAAATGGGTGCCCTCTCTGTAGAAAAGATGAGCCCAAAGGTTACATTTTATTGTATTATATGATATTAACCAGTTTTGCATTTACTAGCAACTGCAGTTCAGCATTCCTGATTTTATATACACAGCACACACACATATACCTATATATATATGCATTTATACGTATATATTGTGTTCTCTCTTGAGCTGCTTTTAACATCTTACTGATTGCCTCAGCCATTAATTTCCTCACTTTAATGCTTGTTCATTTCATATTTGAACAAGAGTCATGAGTTTGCCTTTTTGAAAATTTAACATTAGCAGCAGGATAGATTGTCTGGGGAAGAAGTTTCTAAGTCTAGAGATCAATCAAGACTGTTTCAAGAAATTCTATCCCTCAGTACTCAAGGTAGGAGGTTGAGGTCCTACATTTGGGTAACCAGCATATTTTGGAAAATAATGGAAAACCTGAGACATTTTGAAAGCAAAACCAGAACAGAATTTTTTTGGGTGTAGGTATGGACAAGTCAGAGGTAAAGTTGTAGTTCATAAGCCACTTGATGGAAAGCAAATATCTGGGCCACCCTTGATCTTTTTTCTAAGACACGGTTTAATACTTTATGAAATGTCTGCCCAGGAGGCTTAGGTGACTTGCTTCATTCTCTCCTCTGGGAGCATTCCTTGCATTATATTGTGCCAGGGAGTTGCTGCCAGGTTTAGAAGTTGCTTGGATAGTTTACAAATGGGGAAATACATATTGATAAAGCTGGAAAAAACCTCGGAAAAAATAAACACGTTAAAATACCTCAGTAACAACGTACTGTTAAAAATTTCTATTTACCTCTTGTCAACAAATACATCTTTAAATACACAAATATTTTTAAATATTTAAATACAAATACTTTTAAACATATTACTGTGATAGGAAGAATGTAAGCAACCTGTGTTCAATGAAAATAAAAAGTGATGTAATTTATGACATTCATTCAATGGAGTATTATTTATTCATGAAAAAGTATGCTTGTGAAATTGGTATTTTATCAGTCATTTATGGTATAATTTATACAGCAGATTGTTAAATTGCAAATAAAATTTGACTTCAACTAAGTAAAACAGACAAACAAACAAAAATATGTATCTGCTCATTGAGACTCCCCGGTGTTGGCCCCAGAAATTTGTATTTATGAATTTCTTTCAGATAATTCTGTTCAGCAGCAAGATTCGGGGATCATTAGTCAAATTCAACAGATTCTGATTCACAATGAGTTATTTAGCAATCTGCTGTCTTCCCGTCCACTGATACATTTATCGTTTCAGAAGAGAGAGCAACTTGCATGCTTTTAATACGGGAAATTTTTGGAAAATTTTATTTCTTAGAAATGTATTCAGTAAATATGATTGAGTGTCTGCCATGTGTCAGACATGATCAGAGACACTGAGGATACATCAACAAACTCCAAACTTGGTAAACATAATAAGTAATACTCACTTTTTATTTAAACTGAGTTACTAGAATATAAATTACTATATGCACATTCCAGTGGCTTAAATTCTAATGACTCAGTGTAAATAAATAAAGAGAGAACTTTACATGTTAATGTCCTTTATCTAAAGGAATAATGTGTATGTGTGACAGAATAGCTTCTCTACATTTTTGCCCAAGCATAGCAGCTTTAGCAAACATGTAAATAAGACTGCCTATGTGTCCAGCACTATTCTAAGCATTTCATATGCATCAGGATATTTAATCACATTTTATTATAGCAGATTAAAAGATGACAGGATAGTATATTCTGTCTTTACCAGCCCCTCACCCAACACTCAGCTGCTCACTCACTCACAGACAAGCATGCCTGAGGAAGCCCTGGTCATTTCACTCAACATTCCCTCTACTTTGACTATGCTGGGAAGTCTTTACCTCTTTTCCACTATCAGCAATACCCCCTCTTTCTTTCCAATTTTCTTCTTTTCCAGTCAACAGCTACATGCCCACTAAAGGAGGGCTCTAAGAAGTGGTCCTTCACCTGTAACATCTCATATAAAATCTGCTGTAGGTCTATGGTGGAGGAATTCATATAGTATTTAAAAATGAGAAATACAAGGCTTAGAATGCTGTAAGGTTCATAACTAGCTTCAAACTCTGTATTATGGTTAATTTCCCTGTGTGATTTACAAGTAATACTAATATGCTCTTGATTTGTTTTCTAAAATTAGGATCTTAAGAACCACTGGGCTGGTGACGGAAATATTGAATGAATCTGTGTTTTCCAAATTCGTCCAACTTAGACAAATATAGTAGATGCAAGTTATTAGTAAGGTTCTAGTTACTTGCTTGGATAAAAGCCTTGTGAGTGTTCATTATCTTGTTATGCTTTATAACAGACATATATTACTATAATATTATATATGTTATCTGTAAGATATATATAATGTTATATATATCAATTAAAATAGGTCAAGAGGGAAAGGAAAACAACAATACAAATGTGCCCATTTAAAAATCTGGATAGAATAAATAACACAATTGAATAATAACCTAACATATGTTAGAAAATACACAAATTCTAAGCTTCAGTTTATCCCTTCCTCATTTCTTAGATCACTGTGGTTGGAACACTAGTTTTTTAATAGAACTTATATTTCTATCATTGTAAGTTTTGGTTGCATAAGGTTATTAATAGTTAAACAGGTTTCTTTACTGCTTGATATATTTATTATTAAAGGTGCAGCTTTAGCTAAGCTGCAAAACTATAGTGGCTTAAATAAGATGTAAATGTATTTCTCTTGCATATTTGGTCCAGTGTTGAGCAGAATATCTAGGGCAGGTAGGAGGGTCTAGATTTCATCTCTGAGTGTAAGTTAGCTCCTAAATTGTTACTTCTTCCTGACTTCAGAAAGGGGGAATGTGAAGTGAAAGTAAGCAGCTTTCTTTCCAAAGAAGTGATTCACAGGTGCACATATCACTTCCTCTCATGTCCCATTAGCCACATGACCACAACGAGATGCAAGGAAGGCTGGGAATTGTAGTTGCTAGATGGGGCAGTGGAAGTGAGGGGGGGACCCCAGGGATTCTGATTATAACGAGGGAGGGAAAAAATGAATATTGGGCAGATAATATTGAATCCTGAAAAACAAACTCTAAATATGGAAAAAGTGAAGCATCCTTTAAGTCCTTTAATTAGAAGTAGAATCTGCTCTTCAATGGTCCTAATGAAGCAGGGCTTTGTTTTTCATTGTCCTTTTCATTCATAAAATATACTCATTTTGGTGTGTGTTTGTGTGTGTGCGTGCGTTTGCATGCGTGCATGTTCATGTGTGCTGTCAATGGCTTTAATTTGGTTGAAGATAAAATTAAAATAATACTAGGAACTGAAATACTTTCGAGATAGGCTATGCACAGTATGAGGTCACCACTTTAGCTGTCTTATCAAATTCAGAGCATACAATTCATGTAATCCCTGTTTCCCTTCCACACTGACCAAGGTAAGATAATTCCAAACATAGCTTAAAGAAATGTCTTATACTAAGCTTCAGAAAATATCAGAAAGTTGCATTATTAGCAATGCTAATGTAGCAAAAAGCAGGTGGGCTCATGCCAATGTTCTCCTAAGAGATGGTTATGGAAGTAGATTGTGGTAATTAATGAGTGAGCAGTTGAAGAGTAATAAAAAAGAAAAAGTTTGATTAGGAGTAAATGGTGAGGGACTTTAAGCGTTGGAGGAATAATATTAACATTGTGGGAAGTAGATTGAATTATGTTTAAGATCCAAAAATATTTGAAGCTATCATCCTATTTCCCTCTTTATGTCACCCCTAAGTAGGAATCTATATGAAGCTACTTTTACATCATACAGTTTATTTCTTTATTATTAGTGAATTGCTTTAGACTAACTCTATTATACCTCCAGTTTTCTTGTCTACATGATTTCATTGTCCTTTGACAAATCTACTTTTCCTAGATTGTGAGCAAAATTTAGCTAACATAAAATCTTAATTAATTAATTAATTAATTAATTTTTTTGAGACAGAGTGTTGCCCTGTTGCCCAGGCTGGAGTGCAATGGCGTGATCTCAGCTCATTGCAGCTTCTCCCTCCCCGGTTCAAGTGATTCTCGCCTCAGCACCCCTGCCGAGCCGCTGGAATTATAGGTACATGCCATCACGCCTGGATAATTTTTGTATTTGTAGTAGAGAGGGGGTTTCACCATGTTGGCCAGGTTGGCCTCGAACTCCTGAACTCAAGTGATCCTCCTGCCTGAGCCTCCCAAAGTGCTGGGATTACAGGCATAAGATCTTTAAGGCATTCTTTGTGTTTAAAGTAGGAGGGGGAATTTCTGCAACCAAATTTAGTTAATTGACAGTGTTCTACAGCATGGAGTATCAGAAAGGATATCTGTTTCTCCAACTTACGATAGCATACATGTACAGTTTTGCCTGGAAGAGGGAGGGATATGAAAAAAGATTTGAGAAGAGAATGAAGAATCTGAACTTTTGCGCAGGACTCATGTATAAAATGGCTGAAATTTTTGTTTGTTCCTTTGTTGAAAGTTAGTCCTGCACAGAGTAAATTATGGTACCGTTGAATCTCCTGGGCACCCTGAGTTCAGTAAAACTTATTAAGATTCTTTAAATCATATTATCCTTTCTCTTCTTTATATTGATAACCTTGATAATTGCAGCAGCTAGGCCTACTGTGAGAAGTGGGAAATTAAGTAGGCTTGTTAGAGACACTGAGGGCATCTCAAGAATTCTGGATAGGAATGTATCAGCTCTAGGATAGAGCTATGTTTGTTGAGGTTTTTGGCTTGTCCACAACTGAAGATATTTGTAAAGATTTCAGTAACTTCAAGACCCAACGTCATCCATTCTATTAAAATATTTAAGATTATACGTGCTTAGGGCATCTTCAGTCTCAGCATAATTCTTTGTAAAAAAATCTCCACTTTAAAACACGACTCTTGACCATGTTGTCTTCACTATTATTTTCTTTTGGAAAAATACACAATTTTTCTTAAGAAAAAAATCATTTCCCTGTGTATTTGTTCTCAAATCAATGGTATATTAAATAAAAATGACTCATTTATTACCTCTCTAATAATGAGCCACTTTCATAAACTGTGGTTGATAAAATAACTTGTGGAACTAAACTACTTGCATATTTTACCAGTAACATTTCATCTAGAACATTAAAACATTTAAGGTTTTTGGAGGTATTCAAAGGAGTGATATGTATTCATATTGCATGGGTTCACAATAGGGTAATCTTTCTTTTTCTTTTACATCCTCAGTTTTATTGAACTAGATAGAGGAAACATCCCCCATTCAGATACAATACCCGTTTTTATAAAACATTTAGGCAAAGAAGTCACAACTACCTTACATAAAGCCTGTTTAAACCTCTCAAATTTCATAATCCTATCAACCTTTACATTCTTATATTCTGGTCGCACGAACTTTTATTCCCTATCCCCAGACCATTTTAACTTTTCTGGTGAAAGAAAATTTAGGTTCCCATCAGAGAGTGGAGCCAAGCGACTCAGGCCTTTTGGTCAATGTTTGTCTTAATTTGCCTTATCATTGCCCCAGGCAATGTCAGCTTTCTCATTATAATCTTTGCCTTTTAGTTTTCCTTAAATTTCCCCAGTGTGGGGCAGATGCAGAAAACTGGTGCGGGGGCCCTTTAAGGGGCGGCGGGGCGTGGGGGACCAGCAGGGTTTCCCTTTGGTTCACCTAACCTTTAATAGCGTTGTTAAGACCTTTGTTTTAACCCCATACATTTTCATTTTATTTGCTTCATTTCTTAATAACCATCTAAAGATTTTCACCGCCCTTCTGGGGCTAGTCCTTTGAGTCCCTTTGACCTTTCCAATTTTTTATTGTTGTTAATTACCTTAATGTTTTATTAAGCATCTGTAAGACCCATGAAGGATAGCAAATTTGATAAGGCTTCTCAAACGGCTGTATGATTCTGCAGAGTAATGTCACCTGGGATGCCCATGGAAAAGGGGCCCCTTTAACCCCAACATTTATTATGAACTGGGTAATAGGCATATTCAGTGGGAGAATACCCCAGTCATCATAAAGCCAGTCCCACATGGCTTGTATATGAAGCATATCAGTTGCTTCTTCTGGGAATAGTTGTAATCTTATTCTTGAGAAGAATTAGAAACGTATTTCTCAATAGTGACACTGGCGGAATAGAATAATTTTGTGATAAAGCATAGTGACGTATTTTCAGACTGTGCCATTTGCTATACAGCTGGGATTAAAAACCTCATTTATCCAAGAGCACCATGACTGGTTCCATTATGTAGTTAG
The DNA here is from genome assembly GCF_037993035.2 of Macaca fascicularis. Classification (NCBI taxonomy): domain Eukaryota; kingdom Metazoa; phylum Chordata; class Mammalia; order Primates; family Cercopithecidae; genus Macaca; species Macaca fascicularis. Next base: position 20,362,592 of record NC_088377.1, on the reverse strand, counting down.
GACAATTTGTAAATAAAGCTACAAAAGATCCACTCGGCATAGCATTATGCTTTTTGCAGGACAGTTTTCTGGGTGGACGTGGACTAACCCAGTTTTCCACACTTTCTCACTTGAACTTCTAAAGAATAAAAGTAGAATGTGCTGGAAATGTAACGTTCTGAGATAGGGAGGGACTGGCCAGAACAGCGTGGCCTTTGTTCCAGTTCCCACCTAAAAACAGGATGTATTTCAATGCTTTAGCCCAGCAACTCATATGCCCTGGGGTATAAAACCCAGAGTGGGCTGCCAGCCGCGGTGGCTCACGCCTGTAATCCCAGCATTTTGGGAGGCTGAGGCGGGCAGCCTCAGCTGAGGTGAGGAGTTTGAGATCAGCCTGGCCAGCAGGTGAAACCCCGTCTGTACTAAAAATACAAAAATTAGCCAGGCGTGGTGGCGGGTGCCTGTAATCCCAGCTACTCGGGAGGCTGAGGCAGGAGAATTGCTTGAACCCAGGAGGTGGAGGTTGCAGTGAGCCGAGATTGCGCCACTGCATTCCAGCCTGGGCTACAGAGCGGCGGGCTACTTTCTGGGATCTTTCAGCTCTGCTGCAAGTGGGGCACACATAGTCAAGACTTTATCAAACCTGGGGCAGATTTTCTTCCTCTTGGGGGACCAGCTCATAGTGAATCCTAAGCTTCTGCCTATCTATAAATGTATTAGTCCGTCTTCACGCTGCTGATAAAGACATACCCGAGACTGGGCAATTTACAAAAAAAAAGGACTTGCAGTTCCACGTGGCTGGTGAAGGTCTCACAATTACAGCAGAGGGTGAAGGGCACTCCTTAGGTACCTGCTGCCAGAGAGAATGAGAAAGAAGCAAAAACAGAAACCCCGGATAAGCTCGTCAGATGTCTTGAGACTTACTAACTATCATGAGAATAGCACGGGAAAGACCGACCCCCATGATTCAATTACCTCTGCCTGGGACCCTCCCACAGCACATGGGAATTCTGGGAGATAGAATTCAAGTTGAGATTTGGGTGGGGACACAGCCAAACCATATCAATAGGTAATAAACTTGCTTCATGTAACTTGTGTGCCTGGGTGTTCTATCTCACCAGACTCATACAAGTTGGTAATTAGTGCAGGTTAAGCCTGCTTCACAGTCTTTAGCATGCTTTGCTGAAAAGTTTTTGTGAAGTTAATTTTTTAACATTGCATGAATTTGTAGATATAAAAATGAGAAAGCTTACTGAAGACACTCTACACTTGTGTCATACTCAATATAATATTTCTTTTTGAATATAATAAACTACATAGCATATAAGTTAATATATTTGGATAAAAAACAACTTAAAAACTTAGCTACATTTCTATGCAAACTAATCTTTCATCAAAGCTAATTAGTGATTTAAAAACACCATCTTATCTTGTGTAAGATTTTAAAATTTGGAAGGCCAGCTCAAAATCAATTTAGGTTAATTCAAATTGCATCTCAGAAACTAGAGAATTAAAATATTTTTTAAAAGGAACTTTATATATTGCCTTAACACTTTGTGAATAAAAATCTTTTATGTTTTTCTCCCTTTTATTTATGATCCTTGGATGTCATTTGAGTTCTTGCTAAAAGCTGCCATTTTCATTTCTATAGCTTAATTGCTTACAATTTAATGATTCATAATATTTCACAATTTTCACTTACATAGTCTGGCATATATTCCTATTGTAATCATGTTCATAAAATTAAGGGGAAATTGCATGCCTTGCAGGGTCTGATATAGGCAAATTCATTCTTTCTTGTGCAATGACTTCCTATAACATTTAGAGTTAAATCTAAATTTTTATTCTAAGCAGAAATTACATGTGTTTTTCCCATACATGTGTCTAAGCAGAAATTACCTATGTTTTTCCCAAATATGTGTTTTCTTGTGCTCCTAATCTGTGAAATAGGAACTTATAAACTATTCTTTTAAAGGCAAGCACATCAATTTAGATGTCTTCCCTTGCAGAGAAAATCAGATACAAATAATCCTATGAAAATATAGTTGCATAAGAGTGAACCATCTTATTGTTTTCTTTCAGATTTGTTCATACCAGCTTGTGTATATTGTTGAGACAGCTCATTGAATGGCATTATTCAATGGTTTCTCTTTGTGGCTCATCACCTTTGAGACCACGCTTATAAAGTACACTTAACGGAAGGATCTTAGAGCCTTCTTAAAGTGTTTTGCTGAGCCAGGAGAGAAACTGAATTATAGATCAAAAGAACTAACATGCTTCACTTGGCAAAAGGTTGTCTTACTCTTCACAGACTTGCCAATCTCTTCTTCCACCAATGAAGTATTTCACTCAGATAGCTATAGGAGAACATTTGTTTGTTATGAACAAATTACTTTAAATTAAGCTCCTGACTTATTGCTGAAAATGTAATTTTCCTACACACACACACACACACACACACACACACTCTTACACACATGCACACAAAGTAAACTCTGTCCTAATTTATTTGCTCAGCAGTTTTTTTGTTTTGTTTTTGTTTTTAACTGAACTGGGGCTGGTAGAAAAAAGCAACAGAAACTGGAGAAAAATTAAAAAAGAAACAATATAAAGAATTTGATATAGGTATGACTAAGCTTACCTAAATGAATTGTGAGATATAAACTTGTCAATATGATTTTGGTTGCAGAAGATTGTATATTACATAAGCTTCACAGATGACATGCATATCCAGAAACTACAGTAATTTACAGGGGCAAACTCTGCAACTAGGAAAAGGAAACAGAACTTTTTCCGTTCAGTGCATTCCTCCGTCAAAGAATAAGGTAGCAAAATGGTTGACAATCGGGCATTTGGCAAGACACTGCCTATCTTTAATGCCTGTGTATGCCACTTGCTACCTAACTTTGAACAAGTGACTACTTCTCTGTGTTACATTTGTTTCATCTGTAAAATGGGGGTAACATTGATGTCTAGTATAAAATGCTATTGGAGGTTTACATGAGTTAATCGATATAAAATCTCTAGCGCAATGCCAGTCACATAGTAAATTCTCTGTAAGTGTTGGTTTTGACTATGCTTATAAGCACTTCATCTTCAAATGTGGAATTTTTGAGTATTACAATGGGAAGGTATTGATTCATTATTTATTCAATAAAGATGCATATTGTGTCTTCAAAACTAAGACCATAAAGGATGGTGAACTAAAAATAAAATGCAGGAAAGGAATTTTTTTTTCTAATGTTATATGATGGTTAGCACTGTAGAGAAAAACAGACTCAACCCTCTAAATCAGTTGTCTGTTTTATAAGGACATATCATTTTCACAAGGGAATATTGATAAATACAAATTTATCACTCCACTCATTCATTCGTTCATCCACTAAACGGTCCTTTACTTCTTACCTTACACACATCAGGCTAATGCTAAGAATTGTACAAAGACTCAACCACACATGATCTGACTTCAAGAACACAGAGATCTTATGGTACAAAAGATATGTAAAGATAAATTACAATTAATTGACACAGCATGTGCTGCTTTGAGAGGATAAACCCAAAGCCGAATTTTAATACAACTGTTAGGTTTGAACAGGCAGAAAAGCAGGGAAAAGCATCTCTGGAATGGGAACACATGACTCAGAGAAGAAAAAAATGGAAGCAGATGCCAGGTTTGGAAATGGAGAGGAGCCTAGTGCTTAGCGAAACTTGGGAAGGGGCTGCAGTGTCAACCTAAGAAATTGAGCTTCCTAAAACTGTAGTAACAATGGGAAATTTTAAGCAGGGAGATGACTTTGTGGTAGAAAAGAAAATGAACTAGAGTAGGAAGGAAGCCGGAGATACCAATGTTAAAGAGACTGTTCAGAGGTGGCTGCAATATTCAAGATGAGAAATAATTGAGCCTTAAACGCTGTAGGGAGATGAAGTTACCAAACAAACAAACAAACAAAACACACACACACACAAACAAAATTATGAAAGAGAGTTGCTAGTTAGAATCTTCAGGAGTGAAGGACTAAATATATTTCAGTGGAAGAAGCAGTATATCTTGTGATTTAGTGATTCTCACATTTTAAAATTGAGGTAACTACTTTCTGACATGAAACTGTAAGTGCAAAGTTTTGATGCAGATACTTAGAATTTGCCTTAGTTGTGAAATAGCCTGTAATGTAAAGGATTTATCTGAGAAACAAAAGTGGATTTTTCCTTTTAGTCAGAGTTTCTTGAAACCCACATGTGAAAGATGCCTTGATATAAAACATGTATGTTTTAACTTTGGGCTCAGCTTTGCAGGAATGTATCTGAGATGGAAAACCAGATGGCTATATTTCAAGATATTTTCTCTTCCATTTTATGGAAAATGACCCATGACCCATTTTGGCTTACATGAGATTTACTTATAAATATATATGAGGATAATGCCTTGCAGCTCCTGTTTAATGCATTTATGAAAAATTTTTCACTTTCTGGGATGCTTTTCATTCAGGGCAGCTGCCTAGAAACACTTATGATCTCCGAGGAGAAGCTTTGAACGTGCACAGGTATTTTTAAAAATTGTATGTTGTTAGGCAACTAAAAATCATAAGCTCAACACAGTAGCATTATCTTTTTGTCAGAGGTGTGAACTGGCTCTTCCATATTCAGGCTTTCAACACTTGGAAAATTTTTTTTTCTGAGTACTTATTTCCTCATCTGTAAAATAGGGGGGTTCTATTCTGATTTCATTAAGTTATGATAAAAGAAAAGCATAGAGTAGGTAAATAACCAATTACAGTGATATTTCTTCCTTTTCACTCCTTTTGCTACCTAAGTGTCATATCATATAGCAAGCCAACACTTGGCAGAATGCCAATTTAGTATGATACTGATTTCCAGCTAATTTAGAACTATAAAATGTGTTGCCAATGCCCAACTCAAACTTACGTTTGAATTGGCTTTTTAAATTGCTATATGTCATAAAGACCAGTTGATAGGCCGTGCGTGGTGGCTCACACCTGTAATCCCAGTACTTCGGGAGGCCAAGGAGGGTGGGTCACAAGGTCAGGAGTTCAAGACCAGCCTGGCCAACATGGTGAAACCCAGTCTCTACTAAAAATACAAAAATTAGCTAGGCGTGGTGGCTCATACCTGTAATCCCAGCTAGTTGGGAGGCTGAGGCAGGAGAATTGCTTGAACTCGGAGGGTGGAGGTTGCACTGAGCTGAGATCATGCCACTGCACTCCAGCCTGGGTGTCAGAGCAAGACTCCATCTCAAAAAAACAAAACAAAACAAAACAAAAAACAATTGACAAAAGAACCTAAAATTATTTTTTTTAATTTTTATTTTTATTATACTTTAAGTTCTAGGGTACATGTGCATAACGTGCAGGTTTGTTACATATGTATACTTGTGCCGTGTTGGTGTGCTGCACCCATCGACTCGTCAGCACCCATCAACTCGTCATTTACATCAGGTATAACTCCCAGTGCAATCCCTCCCCCTCCCCCCTCCCGGTGATAGGCCCCGGTGTGTGATGTTCCCCTTCCCAAGTCCAAGTGATCTCATTGTTCAGTTCCCACCTATGAGTGAGAACATGCGGTGTTTGGTTTTCTGTTCTTGTGATAGTTTGCTGAGAATGATGGTTTCCAGCTGCATCCATGTCCCTACAAAGGACACAACTCATCCTTTTTTTATGGCTGCATAGTATTCCATGGTGTATATGTGCCACATTTTCTTAATCCAGTCTGTCACTGATGGACATTTGGGTTGATTCCAAGTCTTTGCTATTGTGAATAGTGCCGCAATAAACATACGTGTGCATGTGTCTTTATAGCAGCATGATTTATAATCCTTTGGGTATATACCCAGTAATGGGATGGCTGGGTCATATGGTACTTCTAGTTCTAGATCCTTGAGGAATCGCCATACTGTTTTCCATAATAAGAACCTAAAATTATAATTTAGAGTTCTTGACATTATTTATCTGTAACTTAGGGGAATTCAACTGGTCATGGTGACTATTCGTATCATAAAAGAGTATGTGATGAGCAACAGTGAAATGAGATAGGTCAAACAGAGCTTTTCCAAGTGCAGATGCATCCAGCCATGGACCATCTGGCTGGTAGGCAAACATGGAATCCAAGGACTTCAAGCATCTCCACTCATGATCCATTTTGGGAGGAGGCAAGATGGCAAGATGAAGTAACAGATGTTTGGGGGCAGATAAATTCCAAAGAAAATGATTACAGAGAGTCAGTTAACCAGGCTGTCAGTTTCTGCAAACTCTGTCATAAGTCAGTTGATTCCAGACTGCAAACTGGTGCTTAGGAATACCAATGATTTCCTCTAAAGGCAGAAAGTAAATGCTTTGTACTGGGCACTGCCAACCTTAAGTTCCCTGGTGCACTTGGGTACCACCATCTGGATGCTCTGAGCTTGAGGTGTCAAAGCACCCTTGTATTTTCTGTAGTTCTCAGTGGTTTAGATGTCATACTCGGCTCCCTGAAGGGAATGTCTCTCTCCCAGTCCTGTGGACATCTTATCAAATTTATGATCATCAAGATTCAGCCTCAAGTTTCTTCCCCTCTAAGGGTACTGTTCAGAGCCTCTAAGCTTTCTGCTTTCAGGAAGCTACATATTCACTAGAGAGAATGGTTGTCTATGCTGAATTTTCTCTAGTATGACAAGATTACTGTCTATATAGTTCTTTATTTCTTCTTAAGTGTCAGCCTTATCTCCCCAAGGGGATTGTAAGCACCTTGAAGTCAGGGATCATGTTTTATATTCCTGGGGCCTCACATCATTTGAATAAACAATTGAGCAGATATTAAGAGATAATTAGTAATTGATTTATTGAACTCGAAATCTGAAACTACTAATTCTAGAATTGTTACCATACATTTGTTTATTTTGGGGGACTTTTGAGCAAAAATACTGGAGGTAACTATATCCTTTTCACCTGCTCCCATAATGTATCAAAGTTTATGTTTCACATATTTAGTTCTATCAGATATTGAGTTAATCGGTTATTTTAGCAAGAAAGATTTTGGAGAAAGAAAGTTGGCTTCTTTACTCTATCTTCCTACTTTATATATTTGGAATTTTTCATTAGACATGACTAAAGTAGTAGAAGGAGAAACAAAGATCTAACATTTAAATTATTCACTAGGCCCACACAGGTTTGGGATGCAGATTAGCTCAACAGATAGAGGTAGATCTACATGACAAATTAAAACTAATATCTAAGGTTTAATTCACATGTTGTATGACAGTCTCACTCTTCTATGTCAACCATAGACCTCTACCTTAGAATGTATTGTCTCTGCTCTTCCAAATTCTTTTCCTTCCAAATCCTTGGCCAGACATCCAGGACATTGGCCACTGAAGTGAAATGTATACATATTATCACTTTGGGCTACTTCTCTTTCCACAAAAAGTGATTGCTTAAATTCACTGCTCATAGTTCTGCCCATTGGAAAGAATTTCCCTCTTTGCTCTTTTTCAAGGCCACTCCTATATGTGTCTGCAGTGCAGCCACCATCCATTTCAGCCCAGGTAATGAGCCAACCAATCCATTACCTGTGCTTGGACTTTGCCCTCATCTTTCAGTTGTTTCAATGGTGCCCTTCATAGAACCATGATTGCAAGTCAGTCCCAGCTCCTCTTATTACCTGTTTTATCAGACCACATCTAGTAACACTTCTGTTAGTTAGCTCAGGTCCTCCAAGAAGCCCCTTCAAATATTTTACTACGGAAAATGCCTGTGAGAAAAAATGGGGAGGAAGAACAGAGAGGCTGGGAGAGTCATCATACCCCACGCAAGTCTGACCATGAGGGAAGGAAAGAGAAAATGAAGGTTGGGTGGAAGCATCATAGATCAGTGTGCAGTCTCATGGAAGTCCAGCAAGAGACCACTGGGGAGTCCATGAGGCAGAGTTGCATGAAAAGAGAAGATATCTGTATCCTAAAGTCAAAACTGCCTTAGCATCACTGAGCCTATGGGAAGCATGATGTCAGCTTAAATGTGGGGATGGATTTCAAAGGACAGCCAGAGCCGTCTGTCAATTACACTTCCTCTAGTTCAAATTCTTCAAGGTGCATTGTCATGGCCACCAAATTAATGTTTCTAAAAACACACAAATTCTAAGCAATCTCAATTCACAATTCAGAATAGAATGTTCTGTACCAACTCAGGAGTTCTATTCTCATGATATGAGATTCATGGGTAGAAATTAAAATTGACAATTTTATCTAACCACTATTAGCCAAAACTATAACTGGAACAAAATCTTCTCACCTCTTGCTCTCATGGACGTTTGAGTTTTTCAAATGTCTTTGTCATTACTTGTGATTCACCTGCTTAGCACGTTCCTGTTCATCCTTTAAGCCTCTGGCTTACTTGCCTTCTTCCAGGGAAGCTCCATGGTATTGCACTCTTAACTGTGTTATGTCCCACTAGAATGTAATGTTTTTGAGGTCAGGAATTGTGCCTGTATGGTTTGTTGTTGTATATAACGTGCAGTATAATACCTGGTGCTTATTATGCATTCAGTTCATATTTGTTAAACAAATGCATGGAATCACTGTCTATAGGCACTACCCTACTCATAACAAATTGAAGAAATGATAAAATCCATTGTTATTACAGCTATTTGTATGGTATAGAACAGACCTAATTTTCTATTATGTGATTTGCCTTCTGAAAATTTATTTACTCAATTCCTTTCTGTAGTTAGGTTCACATGAACCCATATTGCATGAATATATTCATGCCATCTCAGAGATCCTTAGGATGACAAAAAAAAAAAAAAACAAAAAAACAAAAAACAACACATAATGGCTATCAATTTTCCCCCAAAAAACCAGCAGGCATAAGCAGTTGTTATTCACATTGTTCATTTTATAAGCAATGTAGGAACTCTGCATTTAAATAGGAAAATCGAGTGATTTCTAAAACAAGAAGCTAATATATTTTGGACTATTATTTTAGAAAGTTTAAAGGATACATGTATACATCTGTAGGTTTCCTGGAGGATGCCAGGCATCCTAGAGTGTCACTAAAGTGACAGGCAGCATGAACTTGGCTCAGATGTGTCGGCATGATTTAGGAGCGGATAGGGATGGTAGAACAACAGTGATCCAGTATTTTAAAATATTTTCTTCTGACATAGTAATTACTGCATCCATGACATCATGATTTTTTCCTCTTGACTCATTCTTAGCCTGTGGCACTAAACTCTCCTGCTGGGGAATCAGCACCAGGACTACTTCTGAAGTGGACTGCTGCTGGGATGCATTCACTTGGCCTCTCTCTCTATACTGTCTTTGGTCACCTTTCCCATCTTTCTCTTACTATTCCCAATTCTTGTCCATATGCCAGCCTGCGGGCCATGCAGAATTCTCACTCTGGCATTCTTCTAATACTTGGCATCCGTGGCTGGAGCTCTGGTGCTGCATGCTTCTTGCTGCTCTCTGGAGGCCTTATTCTACGGGAGCTGCTCTCAGCAAGCTGTCAAGTTAGAAAGGAAATAATGAATCATTAGCTGAAGAGTCAATATCTGATAGAGCTTAATGTGCCAACCCTAATGATAGTTTGCATTTTCTTCTGGGAATAATTATTTGAAAACTGAAAGAAAAAATAGTACCAGGATCCCCCTCCTTTCCCACCCACCCCACCACCATGGATGCCAAAATCCACAGATGCTCAGGTATCTTATATATAATGGTATCATATTTGCATGTTATTAGATAAACTTCAAATCACATCTAGATTGTTTATAATACTGAATATTATGTAAATGCCATAAAAATTATTGTGTTGCATGATTTCTTTAAATTTATTTTTTCATTTCTTTTAAAAATATTTTTGATCCACACTTGGTTGAATCTGTGGAGCCAGAACCTGTAGATACCAAGAGTTATCTGAGGACTGTATTTAAGGTCTAAGGTACAGGATAGTGTAGATTTGGGGGATGAGCAGAGTTTTCTGATATAAAGAAGGCTATCATCTAAGACCATCAGTGAATTGTTATTATAATCAGATTTTAAAAATCAAATAAAAATGAGTGAATATTTTTTAAAATTACGTGACTCATTCCTTTTGAGTGACTTGACAGCTATGGTCACATTAATTGTGCACATAGATATAGCTTTAGCTGTTTCTTAGGAAATTTGAATTTAATTAAACATGAATAAAAAGCCAAAAAGATTTTGGTTTTATTGGTGCTTCCCCTTCAATTATCATAACGAAGAGATAATCTCCTAGCAAAAACAAAACTAAAAAACTTCTACAATTAAAGCATACATGTCCAATTTCCAACATTATAAACTATCATTAAAACATTTATTTTTTTCTCCTTTATTGCCTGCTGCAAGGAGTTATTTAAAACTAAACCCAAAATATCCAACCTGTAGCTCATCTAACCTGCATATGAATAGAGAATATATGTCAACTTTCAACTTACAGATTCACCAAGTAAAGGATAAACTTTTAATGATTTCAACTCTAGGAATGAAATGTCTTAATCACAATAAAAATAGTGTCATTGGAAAAACAGTCTATTTTATATCTTAATATTAGTAGCATTATTTGCACTGGTATTATAGTTTTTCATAAGCCTAAGAAAGTGACTTGTTTAACCTTATCATTGGATGCAAATAAACATGTTTTTAAGGTACAGTATAGTTTACTGTGTAATGTGCATCAAGAATGAAGGCAAGAGAAGAAAATAACTCATTAAAAGTGTCACTTGTTACTGCAGCAATAATCAATAGAGCATTAAGCATCACATTTTATTGCAATGAATGGGGAATAAACATGAAGACCACAGTGCACTCTTGTAAATGGTATGACTTGTAAATGTCAGTGAGGACTTATTTAATACTAAAAGGCTCTAAGAATTTGCAAAGGGAGTTTTAAAATTCATCCAAGATAGCTGAAGGTTACATGAAGAAAGGGCAGCTATATATAGCATGCACACACTCAGGTAATGTAAAATATGAATGGATGAAAAGAAACCAAACCTAATTCTAATTGGAGGGTTCATTATATTTGATATTCTAGAAAGAGCATGTATTGAGTCCTGGGAGTTTGGCATTATGAATATTTTATTGCATATCTTGCTTTATATTCATATAAAGCAGGCTTTCTTTTCCAATGTAAGCAGTGTATATGTATAGGTAGAGAGCAAAGAAAAATCTTACAGATTAATGCAGTTGAGAATACATCATTCAGGTAAATTGTATTCTCTTTCTGGAAACTTTCTTTTAAAATTTATAATCTGCAACATTTCGTTGCACAAGATTTCCATCTCTTCATCCAAGCAAGTTAAATTTGTTTTGATTTATCTGCATGTTGATCTATAAACCTAATTGATAGGGAAGATTCTTGGAAATTTCTAAAGTCCCTCATTGTTATAGATGCAGAGTTTCATGTAGCACAGTCAGAACATTCTGACATAGAAAAAAAATAATCAATGTGTATGATATAGTTTGGCTGTGTCCCCACGGAAATGTCGCCTTGAATTGTAATAATCCCCACATGTAAAAGGTGGGGTCACATGCAAATAATTGAATCATGGGGGCAGTTTCCCTCATGCTGTTCTTGTGATACTGAATGAATTTTCATAAGATCTGATGGTTTTATTAATATAAGGGGCTTCCCCCTTAGTACATCTCTCTCCTGCTGCCATATGAAGAAGGATGTGTTTGCTTCCCCTTCTGCCATGAATGCATTTCGTGAGGCCTCCCCAACCATGCAGAATGGTAAGTCGATCAAATCTCTTCCCATTGTAAATTACCCAGTCTCAAGTATGCCTGTCTAGCAGTGTGAGAATGGACTAATATAGCATATTAACAGGAACCCTGGTGGTTTAACTCATTGTGGAAATGGACAGCATTTATCCATTTTATAAATGGTTACAAAACTCACATCTGAGAGAGGTTTGGCCATTATCAAAGCAAAATTCTCTTTCATAGGACTAGTTTTAGTTTCTCTCCATGGACTTATTTTGAGGTGAAAACAGTAGTGAAACTCCATGGAAAATTTAGGTCTTTTGTCTTGAATATGCTATAGAGTTAAAAATGCAGTATTACCCTTTTTACAAGTTTAATTTAGCATTCCTTATAGTAGTTTATATTTCAAACAAAAAATTATCATAGTGTATTAGTCCATTTTCATATTGCTATAAAGAAATACTCAAGACTGGGTAATTTATAAAGAAAAGAAGTTTAATGGACTCACAGTTCCACATGGCTGGGGAGGCCTCACAGTCATGGTGGAAAGCAAAGGAGGAGCAAAGACACATCTTACATGGCAGCAGGCAAGAGAGCACGTGCATAGAAACTGCCCTTTATAAAACCATCAGATCTCATGAGACTTACTCACTATCATGAGAACAGCATGGGAAAATCTCGCTCCCATGATTCAATTACCTCCCACCTGGCCCCTCTCATGACACATGGGGATTATGGGAGCTATAATTCAAGATGAGATTTGGGTGGGGACACAACCAAACCACATAATTCCACCTCTAGCCCCTCCCAAATCTCATGTCCTCATATTTCAAAACCAATCATGCCTTCCAAACAGTTTCCCAAAGTCTTAACTTATTTTAGCATTAACTCAAAAATTCATAGTCCAGCCTCGTCTGAGACAAGGCAAATCCCTTCCACCTATGAGCCTGTAAAATCAAAAGCAAGTTGGTTACTCCCTAGATACAATGGGCATACAGGCATTCGGTAAATATACCCTTTCCAAATGGGAGAAATTGGTCAAAACAAAGGGGTTACAGGCCCCATGCAAGTCCAAAAACAAATAGGACAGTCATTAAACTTTAAAGCTCCAAAATGATCTCCTTTGACTCCATGTCCCACATACAGGATCACTCTGATACAAGAGGTAGGCTCCCATGGCCTTGGGCAGCTCTGTCCCTGTGGCTTTGCAGGGTACAGCTCCCCTCCTAGCTGCTTTCACAGGCATTGATTGTCTGCGGCTTTTTCAGGCACACAGTGCAAGATGTCAGTGGATCTACCATTCTAGGGTCTGGGTAGTCCTCTTCTCACAGCTCCACTAGGCAGTACCCCAGTGGGGACTCTCTGTGGGGGCTCCAACCCCACATTTCCCTTCTGCACTTCTCTAGCAGAGGTTGTCCATAAGGGCCCTGCCCCTGCAGCAAAATTCTGTCTGGACATCCAGGCATTTTCATATATACTCTGAAATCAAGGTGGAGATTCCCAAACCTCAATTCTTAACTTCTGTGTACCTGCAGGCTCAACATCACATGGAAGCACCCATGGTGTGGGACTTGCACCCTCTGAAGCAATGGCCTGAACTGTACCTTGGCACATTTTAGCCATGGCTAGAGTGGCTAGGACACAGGGCAGTAAGTCCCTAGGCTGCACACAGCAGGAGGGCCAGGGTCCAGCCTAGGAAACCATTTTTTTCTCCTAGGGCTCTGGGCCTGTGATGGGAGGGGCTGCAGTGAAGGTCTCAAACATGCCCTTGAGACATTTTCCCCATTGCCTTGGTAATTAACATTTGGCTTCTCATAACTTATGCAAATTTCTGCAGCCAGCTTGAATTTCTCCTCAGAAAGTGGGTTTTTCTTTTTTATTGCATCATCAGGCTGCAAATTTTCCAAACTTTTATCCTCTGCTTCCCTTTTAAATATTAAGTTCCATTTCTATATCATATCTTTGTGAATACATAAAACTGAATGCTTTTTACCAGCACCCAAGTCACTCTTGAACTCTTTGCTGCTTGGACATTTCTTCTGCCAGATACTCTAAATCATCGCTCCCAAGTTTAAAGTCCCACAATCTCCAGGGAGGGGAAAATATCGTCAGTCTCTTTGCTAAAAAGCATAGCAAGAACCGCCTTAGCTCCACTTCCCAGTAAGTTCCTTATCTTCATCTAAGACTACTTCAGCCTGGAATTTTGGGTCAAAGCCATTCAACAAGTCTCTAGCAAGCTCCAAACTTTTCCACATCTTCCTATCTTCTTCTGAGCCCTCCAAACTGTTCCAACCTCTTCCTGTTACCTAGTTCCAAAGTTGCTTCCACATTTTTGGGTATCTTTACAGTAGTGCCTACTACTAGTACCAATTTATTATATTAGTCAATGCTCATACTGCTATGAAAAAATACCCGGGGCTGAGTAATTTATACAGAAAAGGAAGTTTAATGGACTAACAGTTCCACATGGCTGGGGAGGTCTCACAAGCATGGTAGAAGGCAAAGGAGGAGCAGAGGCCTACACAGCTGCATGCAAGAGAGTTTGTCCAGGGGAACTGCCATTTATAAAACCATCAGATTTCATGAGACTTATTTACTGTTATGAGAACAGCATGAAAAAAACCTGCCTCTGTGATTCAATTACCTCCCACTGGGTCCCCCCACGACACATGGGGATTATGGGAGCTACAGTTCAAAATGAGATTTGAGTGGGGACACAGCCAAACCATATCACATAATATTCAGGCTTGTCTTAGGAGTTAGAAAAAGAGGAAGAGGAAACTGATATGTATGTTGTCAGCTCAGCTCTCAAGAAGCACAGTTCTGCAGAAGCTTCCAAATACATCACAAGGTTAGCAGTTCAATTCTTCATACAAATGGATGCAATAATTTAGCACCTTTTAGTAACTGGCCAGTAAGAATTGTCACTTGCAACACAAGGACAATCTTCAAGGCATGCAGTTGCCTTCTAGTTGTAATAATTTCTGAAACATGGTAGTGTATTCAGGATTTTATTTCAGATTCCATAACTGAAAATCGTAACAACAGAACAGAAGGTTCATTTTCACACAATGCCTAGAATTAAATAAGGGCAAATTAACTAAATATATAGAGCAAGCCCAAAGAAGGGTAAGAAAAATACTAGATGATAACAATAATGAAAACAGTGCTATGTGTGATGCATTGTGTTAAGATCTTTATACATGTTGTATGGATTTCCCATTGCTGGTGTGTAACAAATTACTACAAATTTGATAGCTTAAAATGAAATGAATTTGTTGTCTTACAGTTCTGGGAGTTAGAAGTCTATAATGGTTACAGGGTTGTGTTCCTTCTGGAGGATCTAGCGGGGAATCTGTTCCCTTGCCTTATTCAGCCCCTCAAAGCTACCCCCATTCCATGGCTCATAGGCCCTTACACACTCTGATCTCTGCTTTAATCATCACACCTCATTCTCTGAACTTGACCCTCCAGCCTCCCTTTTATAAGGAAGGGTCAAGTTCAGAGACCCTTTTATAATTCATATTGAAGTTGTGAATTCAAAGGACTCACCTAGATAATCCAGGATACTTTCCCCATCTCAAGATCCTCATCTTAGTACCAAAGTCCCCTTTTTCCTATAAGGTAACATATTCCCAGGTCTGGGGATTGTGACATGGATGTCTGTGGAGACCATTATTTTATCTAACACACATGGATATTGTGGAAATGATGTATTATTTCTGGCCCTGCTGTATATCCATTATAACCTTTGTTACCTATTGCTTTGAAACTCCCTTTTCAATATTAGGGGAGGGAAGTAAGCCAACTTAATTACTCGATATTCAGGGAACAGGAATTATACTATTTTACCAAGATCTTTGAACTCCATCCCAACAAATCTTTATTCCATGAATCTAACACATCGCAACACTGATTCCAACATAAAAGGATTAAGTTTAATTTCCTTTTCCACTCAATTCCAACATGCATGTTTCTTACAAAGGTGCAAATGAGCTGTGAAATGGTTGGATTAGTAGAAAACATTTCTGAGAGAAGCAACATTCTGAAGAATTGATTCACAGGAAAGATAATAAAATTATGGCTACTTAGGGGGAATATATTTCTACTTGAGAGACAATGGGATTGTAACTATTGAATTATCTCTGAGAACAAAGATCATTACAGGGAAATCATGACAAGATGATGTCTTTCACCATCCTGCCCACCGTCTTACATTGGTACAGCTGTGCTTTAACTTAGAGAGAGACATGGTATTCATGCTGCTTTTGGGGAAAAATAAAGCATAAAATTACCTAGAATCCTTTGTTATGAGGTGTCATTTTCTATTATACTTTGTACACTGACATTTCACAACAATAAAATTCTAAGTAGTCATGCCTCTGCCTTCAGGGTAGCTAAACCATGATTGAATGAAATTTACCTACTAAAGTCTGGTTTTATGAATAAAAGAGGTCAGTACATAGACCTGTACTCTCCAAATTTCATGTTCTAGTAAAATCCTTTAAGATGTAGTTGTAACATATGAAAATAACTCTATGTTTCCATTTTGTACTACAACAATGGATTTTGAATCTTATATTTCAGACCTCAGTCACAAAGATAATTTTATACATTTTTGTAATTATGACTGGGGCCTTGCCCAGGTTAATTAACTTCATTTCTCTTCTACTAAAGGCCAGATCTTCACATGCGTCCTGGGCCACTCTGCCTCTCCTCTCCT
This sequence comes from Macaca fascicularis, assembly GCF_037993035.2. NCBI lineage: Eukaryota > Metazoa > Chordata > Mammalia > Primates > Cercopithecidae > Macaca > Macaca fascicularis. The sequence continues at coordinate 20,346,177 of NC_088377.1, read as the reverse complement.
CAGGGACTTTAACTCTTGAGTTATTATGTCTTGATCATGCATCTTTAAACTCTCCCTCTCTGCTGGATACTTTTCTTTAGGAGGTAAATAACCTGCGCTATCACCAACATTAATAATCAAAATAAAACTAAAAGATAAACTTTCCTTTGATGCCTATCTTTCCAATACAAATTTTCTCCATTCCTTTATAGCCAAATGCTATCAAAGGATTGTCTACACCCACAATGTCTACTCTCTTTTGTTCCATTCAGTATTTCTTTGTCACTATTATACTCACTTTAGACAATAAGAAAAATATAGAGAAAATTTAATAATAATTCGTGTAATTCCTATCCACTTTTGTCAAATCCCCAAACTTTGGGAAAGTCGTTTCTCAATTTTTAAAAGTAACTGGTTAAAATAAACCCCTCTCTATCCCCCAAATCCCATTCCAAGGTATCCATGATATTCTGAATTTGTATCTACTGCTTATTATCAAGGTATTAATAAATAAGACATAGGGTTTATTAGGCCATTCTTGCATTGCTATGAAGAAATACCTGAGATTGGATAATTTACATTTTTTACAAAAGAGGTTTAATTGGCTCATAGTTCTGTAGGCTGTGCAAGCATGGCACTAACATCACTTGGCTGCTGGGGAGGTCTCAGGGAGCATTTACTCATGGCGGAAGGTGAAGCAGGAGCAGGCACATCACATGGCAAAAGAAGGAGCAAGAGAGAGCGAGAGTGAGGTGCTCTATACTTTTAAGCAACCAGATCTCTCAACAAGTCATTCACCATTGTGAGGAGAGCACCAAGGAGCTGGTGCTAAACCACTTATGAGAAATCCACCCACAGGATCCAATCACCTCCCACCAGGCCTCACCTCCAATACTGGAGATTGCAATTCAACATGAGATTTTGGTGGGGACACATATCCAAACTATATCAACTGTATTGTAGGGATATTACACAGTTCTTAAATCTCATGTAAATCACACCCTTCTGCAGCTTCCTTTGTGTCACTTAACAATATGTTTTTGTGATTTTTTTCCATGATGGTATAACTATATATATAAATATATAATACATAAATATATATATATATACACACACACACATATATATGTAGCTCTGGCTTACTCACTTTCCACTGCTATATAGTTTTCCATTGTTTGAATTTGTGATAATGTACTTA